>NC_089850.1:70000-1270000 GCF_036373705.1 Amia ocellicauda
CAGTCTCCCCTGGAGGCGTGGGTTCGAATCCCACTTCTGACAACAGCGGGTGCTCCTTTTTGCCCCGTTTGAAACGGGTCAAGGATGGCGCCCTCCCTGGTCCTTTCAGCACGTGAGCCAAAAAAAGGGTCTCAAAGACCAACCGCGCCACCGGTGCACCTGAGGCGGGGTAGTCGTGGCCGAGTGGTTAAGGCGATGGACTAGAAATCCATTGGGGTCTCCCCGCCCAGGTTCGAATCCTGCCGACTACGATGCTGAAGAGCAGCACCGACCCCTCTCTGCCTTGCAGGCCCCCCTTCTTGAGCTGTGCTTCTGTCACAGACCCTTTTGCAATCTAACCCTAACCCTAACCCTAACTTAAAAACTTAGCCCCAAAACCCAACCCTAACCTAACCTCAGACCCAACCCCAAAAACCCAACAAGGCCATTAAACTTAATCTCTTACCCAAATTTTAGACCCAATCCCTAAACTTTATCACCTAATTCAATCTCACAATTTAATTAGGCCCTCAAACTTAACCCCGAAATTTAACTCCTAAAACTCAACCCAAAAATACAATTAGACTAATTAAACTCAACACCTAACCTTAACTTAAGACTCAAACCCCAAACTTAACCCTTAAACTCAACCCTAAAATACAATTACCCCACAATTTAACTAGGCACTCAAACCTACCCTTAAACCCAATCCCTAAACCTAACCCTTAAACTCAACCCCCAACCCTACCCCTAAATTTAACCTCAAATATGAATAACCCATAATTTAATTAGGCCTTCAAGCTTAAACCTACCCCTGAACCTAAACCCTAAACCTATCCCTTAAACTTAACCCTTAAACTCAACCCTAAAATAACCCCAACCCTAAAATATAATTATCCCACAATTTAACTAGGCACTCAAACCAACCTCTAAACCCAATCCCTAAACCTAACCATTATTCAAATGTAACCCTCAATCCTATCCCCAATAATCAATTTCACAACTTATCCTTAAATTTATTCCCCATAACTTATTCCCCCCCAAAACAAAACCCAGACTCCCTTAAAAACCTAGGTAATAGACTTCCAGACTCCATAATTAAATTTTAATCCCAATTCCAAACATTCCCCTTACTTTTAAGACGTATTCTTGTACATACAAACTTCACATCATTCAATTACACCACATCTCATCCCACTGAATTACCTTAACAAAACAGACTATAGAACGAATACTTTCGGATGCATCTTTTAAGGACACAACAATAGCCTCAACACCTGTGAGTGCCAGTGCACTTGAGGATGTCAGAGGAACCAAAGGTTTGATTCACCTGACAACCTCAATAACCTATTTTTTTAAACCTAACCAGCCAGTGCCACCAGGTTAGGCTACATGATAAGTCAACAAAATTCAAGAAATGTACAAATGATTGATACAGAAGAATTATACAGTTTGTTTCCTTTTGCAGATTATATTAAGATCAGGAGGTCAATTACACCTTTAAAAAGGAAATAAAAAAGACCAAAGCACTATGGGTACTTCATTTATTCAAAGGAGCAAATCCCATAGTGCATTATGAAGACCTAAAACTGCAGGATAATAACTGCAAATCACCAATATACTCACCTTCTATTACGGGAATTATATAGCACTTGAAAAAGCCTAACAATTGGCGAAACGTCGTGCAAATTCACCAAAAAATCAGGAGAAGAAGATCAACTTCAACCAACCCGGGTTGGAGAACAGTGGCTGGAGCACTACGGCCACCAACACATTCATACTGTTATTTTCTGCAAACTCGGATACAGAACGGACAACACACCGGATACCAGGACTTGGAAGACTTTCAACGGAATTACAAGGGTAGGAATTGGACTTATTTACTCTTGCTTTTAAACCCAAAACCGGAAAAAAGTCATCCTACCTATGTACGATATATTGATGCATTTTGTATGACTTTTCTTTTATCTGTATTACTCCTGTATATTTTTGTTTTAAAAGACTGTTTTATGCTCTGTTTTTAGGATATTTTAAGCACATCATACTGAGGTTTCTTAAAGAACAACAATAGCAGAGCCTTTGTTTTTACTAGCTGGAGCAATTTGTTAATGCTAACTACAACATTATTTTTTCCTTTTTTTTAAAACCATTAATAAATAAATTGTCATACTATATAGTATTGTATCCTATCTACAAACACTATGGACAGAACACAAATGGTTAAACATTTCTACAAAATTATACAGATTAGTCATCACCTAACAATAACAAATAGTGCTATTTATCAAGACAAATTACCAATAGCCTTCCAAAGACAAACTAAAATACTAGGACAGTACATCAAACCTGCCATCCCTACATTTGATACTTTAGAACTACTGACAGCTAACGCAATTAATTGGATGCACACAAATTTACAGATATTGCAAGTACATTATGAAAATGCATTAAACACATTACTAGAAGACATTCTACAATACAAAGGAACGAACTGGAAAGATAAACTGGACCAAGCTATGACATGGGCAAAACGAAATTATGGAAATAGATTAAAGCCAGAAATTCTACATAAAACCAAGCACCGAATTGAAATCCTCCTAACTAATCAAACACAAATCGCATCAACAAACGGATTAATAGACACACAGAATGTTAATTCACAACTAAGTAATCAGTTTGCTCCTTTAGCCACACTAGAACCCAACCTATCTACACAGAGACCCAAAACTGCTAGATTCTACAGTAATGTGGTAGTTTCGGATTCACAAGGCTTTCACTCGTCCCCTATAGAAGAAACTCCTATCCCTACAAGACTATCATATTCTAGTCCCTTGCTCCCACACAATATACCCAAACCAAGACCAACCATAATATCAACCCCAATAGAAGAAAACCCCAGCCTCCCTAGACTACCATATACTAGCCCCTTACCTCCCCGAACCATAGCCAAACCTAGACAAACCACAATACCAGCCCAGATACACCACTCTACAACAAATATGATTCCACTGGACAGCCCCATAATAGACACAAGTAATATTGACGCAGATCAGGATAATACTGATGGAACAGATTCACAATTTGAAAACAATGATAGCCTCAATACAACACCACCTCATGAAAATACACGATATACGGTTCATAGACACCCAAACACAGAGAGAAAACTAACAGATTGGCATTTAACTACAACAAAACCGATAGTAATCATCGGGGATTCCAATTTGGATACCATAGGGCAACATAATAATTCACATATACAAATCGATAGCTACCCAGGAGCCAAATTTATACATGCTGCCAGTATTCTAGAACGCACAGCCCTCAATAAGGAAGTACAACATCTAATCCTTTCATTTGGAATCAATAACAGGGACCAAAAAGTAAAAGAAACCGCAATTAAGCAATTACAGAAAATGGTTCGAACAGCAGAAATAAAATTTCCTCGGGCACAGATACATATCCCTATGATCAACTTTTCAACTCATCTGGAGGAACATACACAAAACAACATTAGAGAAATAAACTCATACATAATGAACAATTACAATAATATCACGTCAATAGACCCAACAACATATAGAACTCTCTCCGATGACATCCACTGGACTACCCAAACAGCACAAACAATCCTATACCACTGGATAAGGCATTTAAACTTATCAATACTGTGAGCACAAACATTTCAGTGAACAGGAACACTACAGAATTAATACAACAGGACACACCTAACATATTGAACTTATCCAGAATATTCAGATTAAATATGGAACAGAGGAATCTCTTAAACAAAGGGCTTTCCTTTGTCCCGACCCCCGACCTTATTTTTTCTACACAGCTTAAAGCAGACATACAAACATATCATCGTAGATTAAAATTAGCAGATTTCTTTAAGGATACACAACATTCACCTAGACCTTTTATTCCCAAATCAACTTGGGAACCAAAAAATAATCAAATACATCCACATATAAGACAACTAATAACAACAGACCAAAATTACAGCTACAATATACAATACAATCAAGATAACCGCTTGGATAACCTAACACAGGGGGAAAGGAGAGCTTTACAACAATTACAAAAAAATAAGAACATTATTATAAAACCAGCGGATAAAGGGGGCAGAATAGTAATTATGGACAAAACACAATATCTAACAGAAGCATATAGACAACTAGACAATACAGAACATTATCAACAATTAACAGAACCCATTTACTTACAAAATCAAATATACATACGGGACATATTACAGACCCTTAGACATACACAATACATCAATAACAAACAGGAACAATATTTAAGAGGGACCAATGCACCCAGACCAAGACAATTTTATCTACTTCCAAAAATTCACAAACACCCTTCCACATGGACCATTCCCTATCAAATCCCCACTGGTAGACCCATAGTATCAGATTGTAACAGCGAAACATACCACATTGCGGAATACATTGACCATTTCCTTAACCCCATCTCGCAAAAACACCCCAGTTATATAAAAGACACCTATGACTTCATCAACAAAATAAAATGCATAATAGTACCACATGATGCCTGGCTCTTCTCCATTGATGTCACAAATCTCTACACTAACATAGATACAATAACAGGTTTAAACACAGTCTCAAAATGGTTCAAACTTTATCCAGACATCAACAGACCAGACAACCAAATCCTACAATTATTACAAATTAGCCTAGAAAGAAATGACTTTGAATTCAATAACAAACACTTTTTACAAATAAAGGGCACAGCTATGGGAAAAAGGTTTGCACCAGCATATGCTAATATCTATATGGCTGACTGGGAACAGACGATACTAGAACAATGTACACTGCTACCTACCCACTACTACAGATTTTTAGATGACATTTGGGGAATCTGGCCCCATCCTTTAACAGAATTCAACACTTTTATACAGAAACTCAATCACCATCACCCTCACATTAAAGTAACGAGCACCATTCACAAGACCGAAATTAATTTTCTGGACACTTGCACTTATAAAGGTCCACAATTTTTGAGCACCAACACTTTAGACACAAAAGTTTTTTTTAAAGAAACCGATACACATACACTACTACATAGACACAGTTTCCATCCAAAGCACACCTTTAAAGGTCTTATCAAATCACAGTTATTAAGATTTCATCGCATCTGCACAGAAGACACAGAATTCAAGAAGGCCACCAATACACTATTTACAGCACTCTACAAGAGAGGGTACAGTAGAACCTTCCTCAGGAACATTAAAAAAACATTTTTGCAACCTAAAATTAAAGACAATAAAACTATTATACCTCTAATCACTACTTATTCCCAATATACAGTTCAAATCAACAACTCCATTAAACTAAACTTTCAAAAACAGCAATCCAGACACCAGATACTCCCAAATCACAAAATAATATCTGCATATCGGAAAAACAAAAGTCTACATAACCTACTAGTCCATAGTAAATGCCAAAACACCAACCGAAAACCCAAGTCTAAACCAACCTACTTCCGTCAGCTGGCCTATATCACCAATACAAGCAATAAAACTACATTCAAGTTACAGTCAGGCATCACACATAAAACAAAAAATGCAATATACCTCATTCAATGTAAAACTTGCAATTTAAAATACATCGGAGAGACTAAAAACCAGATTAGTACTAGAATAGGTCAACACATTTATAATATTAACAAACAAAAGGATAGACGCACACATTTAGTGCAACACTTCATAGAACATCACACACAACAAATGACAGTTACAGGTCTAGAAACTAATCATAATTGGAATACAATGCAACGACAAATAAGAGAGAGACACTGGATTCACAAACTAAATACAATTTACCCATTAGGACTCAATGAAAGATTTAAAACAAACACAAAAAAATCCCAGTAGTTGCCCTTAGACCTACCCACATTTAACTTCCTACACCCCAAAAAATTAAACTTCAATTTCAAGCAATTCATTCAGCTCAATCACAACCCCCAATTTTACAAGTCAAAAAATAAATAATAAGTCGAATCCCAAACTTACTCCTTAACCCTAAATACAAAACTACAACCTACCCTCTACCCCTTAATGTAGTCCCAAAATTTAATCTAAAACTTAAAAACTTAGCCCCAAAACCCAACCCTAACCTAACCTCAGACCCAACCCCAAAAACCCAACAAGGCCATCAAACTTAATCTCCAACCCAAATTTTAGACCCAATCCCTAAACTTTATCACCTAATTCAATCTCACAATTTAATTAGGCCCTCAAACTTAACCCCGAAATTTAACTCCTAAAACTCAACCCAAAAATACAATTAGACTAATTAAACTCAACACCTAACCTTAACTTAAGACTCAAACCCCAAACTTAACCCTTAAACTCAACCCTAAAATACAATTACCCCACAATTTAACTAGGCACTCAAACCTACCCCTAAACCCAACCCCTAAACCTAACCCTTAAACTCAACCCCTAACCCCAACCCTAACCCCAACCCTAACCCTAAATTTAACCCCTAAATTTAACCTCAAATATGAATAACCCATAATTTAATTAGGCCTTCAAGCTTAAACCTACCCCTGAACCTAAACCCTAAACCCAACCCCTAAACCTAACCCTTAAACTCAAGCCTAAAATAACCCCAACCCTAACCCTATCCCTAACCCTGACCCTGACCCTGACCCTGACACTGACCCTGACCCTGACCCTAACCCTAACCCTGACCCTGACCCTGACCCTGTCCCTAACCCTGACCCTGACCCTATCCCTAACCCTGACCCTTTCCCTAACCCTAACCCTGACCCTAACCCTAACCCTAACCCAACTTGTCAACTTCCTCAAACCTTCATCAACATCGCTCAGACCCTCTGAAAACATCACTCTGTATCCTAACAGCTGTTCTTTCTCCTTTTCCTAATTTCTTACTAGACAATTCAAGTTATATTTATTGACATGTATTATTACTATTTATACACATATTTTGCTCCATTATTTGAGTTAATAAATTCAGATATTTTTCAAATAAAATATATTTTTAGAAAATAAGCATTTTAATTTATTTCAATAATGATTCCCAGATACCTCAGGGAAACTATTTTTCAAAACATTTGTTCAGTCAATGATTTCACCAATGAAGAGCTGGTTGTTACAATAATAGCCATCCTCTTCTATATAGAACGGGGTAAACCATTGGCCGCGAAAGTAGATAGTAGGGTATTTTGGGCGCGGCCTATTTTGTTATGACGTAAGCCCTTAGCTCATTAATATTCCTACGTCATAATTGGGGGGCATGATTTTAGGTAGAGTTATGTCCTTAATTATTCCTACGTCATATCCGTCAGATAGTGTAAACCCATAAAACCCTGAACAACAAGGCCACCCATGAATACCCCCACCCCTCTGAAGGCAACACAATGAAACTCTCCTCTCTATTTAAGAACCCGCGCTGCTTTTCGGCAATACCACTTTAATTCTCAGCATCTGAAACATCCCGTTTCTTCAACATGTCCAGCGACATTAACATGAAACCCCGCAAGAAACATTCCCTGGCAAGGGTACTCACCAATTTGAAGATTGAACGCTCCTGGGTGTTGTTCTGGGGAACTCGACGGGGTTACCGCTTTAAAAGGGACCCCAGCTATGTTGGAGTGGAGCTTTTTGCTTTGGGAGAGCAGGAGGGTACGTTGGAACCTTTTGAGACGGTAATTGAATACTCTGATGAGGACTGGTTGAAGGTGATGCCCTGGAGAGATCTGGGGCTTGTGGATAAGACTCTAGAAGGCTTGCAAGAGGGTCCAAGAGAATGCGAAACGGAGTCTCCGACTCAGGGTTTTGAAAGGTGTGAATGGGAAAGCTTGCAGAACTACGGTAGAGTGGTGAAGAGTCTATCTCTAACTACCGTTTGCAAGGTTTTGTTTAGCAGTACCCTGATTACAAACCCTATTGAAGGGGGTGTGGAGGATCCAGAAAAACAGGTTACTGAAATTATGTTTGACGCCGTGGACTGGCCGTTCTTGAAAGAGGTCATAAACTTTATAAAGTACGGTTTTGACATCTTGACCAAATGTTCGCAACTGGATTTGGTTAGAAGGAGAATATGCTGGATTATGGATTATATATCCACCTTGAAGGACGACGACGATGATAAAACAGACGACATGTGGGGTTTTGGAGGGGGGTCTGACGGCTCAGGGGCTACTCTCTTCTAAGAGGGTGGTGTGTCGTGACGTAGTGAAGAGATAGGATAAAAGGCGCAACAATTCATTCATGGTTTAAAATGAAAGAGAATGTCTTAACCGAAAGCTGCGGACATCGACAGTCTCTACAGGCCTCATCAAACCCGGGATCTCCCCAGGTTCTATTCCCCAGATTTTGTATACACTCCGGAACCCTCTGACTGCGGCTACCCTCCAAGACCTCAGCTTTCGGTCCCTTAGGACGAAACAGCATGCTGTGCGACGGATGTCCAAATGAGTCTCGGTGATCCCCAGCCTCTGGAGCTCATGGAGGGCCTCGATTTTGCCGAACTGTCTACCGTCTGTGCGTCTCAGGCGGAGGTCGTTCCAATGGATGTAGAAACACCCCACAAACCACCAGGCGACCCAATGAGCATCGGACTGTCCCGGGGGCGTGATGAAGATGCAGGATTTATGCCCGGGGTATGTGACCAAGTAAGCAGAGTGGTTAGAAGCACCCTGGTGTATATTCTGAGTGCTCTCATCGACCGAGCTCTGAAAGAAGTCTGTCGGGGCTGTGAAGTGAATCACCCCAGTCAGTTGAGACACAGTTGTTTGTTTGAACCAGACCGCTACTATTTCCTGTTCTATTTCAACGTGTTTTACAGAAGACTGAACAAACCATGGCTGAAACCGGCGCTAATCAAGGCACTGTCTTACTCTCAGATACATGTCACCGCGGGACAAGTCCAGAAAATCATAGATGAGATTTTGCTGGAGCTGAAAAAGGAGCCGTTTATAATAGAGAAACTTGGTCAGCTGCTCAATGACCTGGATGAGCCGAGTAGAAAAACCGCTGGCAAGCTAAAAGCTTATTTCTTCCGTAAAGAAGTTAAAGCTGGGTGCGGCGACGAAGAATTCGACATCTACGCCACTGATTCAGACTCTGACCTGAACTAAGGGACTTTGAACATGGGGAATGTTCTGGACTGCTTCTGCAACTGGTTCTGTCATCAACACTCTGCAGCTAACCAGAGAGCGCTATTACACCATGTGCTTGACAGAAAAGTAGCCAACGCGAGCCTTTTCTCTACAGATTTAACCATCGATGAGGATCAACTTTCAAACCTGGAAAAGTTAATGGCTGCTGTAACAAGGACCGGGGGTACGAGCACTGGGATGAAGCGCTCAAGGGGACCAAGAATGATATTAGGCCATTTCATCAACATCTGTATGACCTTTTACTGAGCATGATTAATACACCTCTGTTTACTTTTAAAATGTAAATATTGTTGTTTTATTTACATATGTAACTGAGGTGTGTGCCTACAAGATAAATAAACAGGTATTTGTTGATATAGATCAAGTAACCAATCATCTGATTTCTTTTTGTCTGGACCGTAGAAAAAATTGTTGTGTATGTTATACTTTTCTCAAATGTCTAAAAAGGGGTATCTGCTCTCCTGAAGTTGAATAAAAAAACCTTGTATATAAACTTTGAGCATAGTTTGGGTCTGTGTTGTTATTTGACAGAATGACTCGGCAAGCTCCCCAAATGCAGGAACTATACTACAACCCAGCCAAGATTGGGGGTTTGGCGGGTAAGAAGGGTTTTCAAAGAGGACTCGCTGAGGCCGGAGTGAAGGTTAACGATGTGGTTGTTTCAGAATGGTTACGGGAACAAGACGCCTATACCTTACATAAACCTCTCAGGATTAACTTTAAAAGAAACCGCGTATATGCAACTGACATAGACTCACAATGGCAAATGAATCTAGTCGATATGTCAAATTTATCAAAACATAACAATGGTCACAAATTTATGTTGATGTGTATCGATGTGTTATCAAAATATGCCTGGGCTCGCATTCTACATAATAAAACAGGTCGGGCGGTGACAAGGGCCTTTGAGGATATATTGTCCCAGGGTCGATGTCCTAAAAAACTGCAGACTGATAAAGGAAAAGAGTTTCTCAACAGAGAATTTCAGAATCTACTGAAGAGACACAAAATACATCATTTCACCACCAGTAATGAGCTTAAGGCATCGGTAGTGGAGAGGTTTAACCGCACCATAAAGACCAAAATGTGGAGATATTTTACAGCGGTCAACACGTTCAAGTATTTTGATAAAGTTCAGGATTTTATCGATGCTTACAACCAAGGGTATCACACCAGTATTAAAATGAAGCCTATAGATGTTGATCAAAGTAATTCTTTTAAGGTCTATAAAAATTTATACGGACCATTTATTAAGAAGGGAAAAACTACTTATAAGTTCAACATCGGTGATGTGGTTCGGGTTTCAAAGCTACGGAGTACTTTTGCCAAAGGTTATGAACAAACATTTTCTGACGAATATTTTACAGTTACCGAACAGCTGGCTAGAGACCCCACCGTGTACCGGTTAAAAGACTATGACGGGGAGGATATAGAAGGAACGTTTTATGAAGCCGAGTTACAAAAAATTATTGTGGGCAAAGACAGTGTGTACAGAGTTGAAAAGATATTAGCTGAAAAAACCCAGAACCGGAAAAAATATGTGTTGGTGAAATGGCATGGATGGCCTGAAAAGTTCAATAGTTGGGTCCCGGAACAACAGGTTTGCGATATTCAATCCTTATAACAACATGACCGCAGGTGTGTTGGGGGCATTACTTTCGATATTCAAGATGGAATCAGGAGGCTTCTACGTGACTCTACCCAGTAACGCCTCTCTCGATATATATCCTAAAAATGAAATATCCGGTTACACGGTACAATTTGGAAAATCTATAGATCTAAGGGGGTCGTGGGAAGTGGGGTTGGTGGAAATACAGTATCCTTACACTTGGGCTGTTTTACAAGATAAGGACACCAACTTCACCATGATGTTAAAAAGAGTCAATGGACATTCACGATACAAGGAGGTTATTATGACAATGTGGATAAAATATTAGATGAGATGCATAAACAGTTCTCAGAAGGCACCCCCAACATCAAACTATATTACAACCCTATTAAAAACAGAGTGTATAAGGTGTCAAAACCGGGTATTAGCATTCAAACCAGCGGTCAACTGGGGCGTATATTAGGGTTCTATTCTGACACAGAGAGCAGGTTCTCAGAAGTAGTGGCCCCCTTCCCGGCTGACATCAGGGGCGGCTTTTACACTCTTTATGTGTATACGGATATCATAACCCACCAGAGGGTCAGGGATAGTTATGTCCCCCTTTTGAGAAATGTACTTATTAATGGTAAAAGCAATGACATGGTCACAATTACTTATGACAAGCCGCACTACGTACCAGTCTCAAAGACCCACTTTGACAACATCACGATCGAAGTAAAATCGGATCAGAATATCAACGTACCCTTCCACTTCGGTAAAGTTATTGTCAAACTAAATTTTCGACCCCTGAAACAGTGTGTACATTATTAAAATGGATACCTCGAGGGGTTATGTCGATCCTAGCGCCTATGTGGATTATTACAAGACGCAAGCCGGGAACGGCTTGCCCGGTTTTGTAGGAGCCCCCACAATGTATGGTGCCGGTCTAGGAGGGCTCTTTCGTGGGCTCTTTAGAATGGCCGTACCCCTACTTAAGAGAGGCTTTGCTATAGCCAGACCCCACTTGAAATCAGCGGCTAAAAACATTGTTAGTGACGTGTTCACCAATGTTATGAACCGGGTAGCGAGCCATGAGCATCAGGAGGGTTCGGGTCTCATGGTAATGGCGAGGAGGGGGGGAAAAGAAGAAACAGCATGTGTCCACCAGGGCGACGAAGATCCGTGGCTAACAAAAAACAAAGAATCGCTCATTCTCCAACATATCGTGGAAACACTCGAAGAAGGAAGCAGCACGGCGGTTAAACTAGGACATGCGCAGGCGTTAATGATGGCAAACGCCAAGTACCCGATCGAAAGAGTCTATATGAAAGTCCACAGTATCCCCGCAGGGACACGGGTGATGAACCAGGAAAATCTGTTTCTAGGACAGCTCCCAAAACAGGTTATTATAGGTCTCGTGGATAATGATGCATTTACCGGGGTTTACAACAAGAATCCCTTTAACTTTAAACATTATAACGCGGAATTTATAGCGTTGTACGTCGATGGTGTGCAGGTTCCATCCAGACCTTTTCAACCTGACTTTGAAAACGGCAATGCTGTTCGTGAATATTACAGTCTAGTACTGGCTACGGGTCGCCATCTCAAGGATCAACCTCTGCTGATCGATCGCCGGGAATACTGCAGCGGTTACACCCTGTACGGTTTCAACCTGACCGAAGAGTGTGGACAACATTTTTCACTGATGAAGATGGGCAATATGCGTTTGGAGATGCGTTTCAAGCAGCCTCTACCACGCACTGTAAATATGGTCGTGTATGCTGTGTTTGACAACATTATTGAGGTGAATCAGAGGAGAAACGTTCCGTATGATTATTATTAAAATGAACACCAGAGAGCTCAACCACATCATGAATGCCCTGGCCGGCTCACGGAAACTGTTTCAAGGAGTCTACGCCTGCGACCAGCTGCCTAAATTTAAGATCAAGAATTTACCTGCTATGTACATAATCAACACACACCCTAAAAATATGCCCGGAGAACATTGGCTGGCTATTTATCTAAGGGAGGACCACCGTGGTGAATTTTTTGATTCCTATGGAAACCCCCCGGATTTCAGACCTTTCCCTCGGAAGATCAATAACTTTCAGCTCAACAACTGTCAAGAAACCATTTACAGCGGTCGTCAAGTACAAAGTCTACAGACATTCACTTGTGGTCAACACTGTGTGTTTTTCTTATATCATAGATCTAAAGGAAGGTCATACCCCAATATTATGGCCTTGTACAGTGAGGATTTAGGCCAAAAAGATTAAAAAGAGTTTGTCAGGACACTGTGGACCCCCCCTTATAACACATTGCCTTACGACCCTAGCCAACCATGTACACAGATGGGGTGTTCTTGCGAGGATTTTAAAAGAGGTCATGAGTGTTAAGGTGAAAAAATAATGAAAACAGCCTTTGAATCATTAGTTTTGTTTATATTCAACACAAGCAGGGGTTATGTTATAAATAAATGTACAACATTTGAAATTAAAAAAAAAAAAAAAAAACATTGTTTGTCGGGTCATTATTTACAGGGGGGGACAAATAAAAACATGAGATTAATAAGCTTCCCAATGATGGATAGATCCTGAGGATAGTCGCTCAACATATTCATCCTGTACATTCCAAGCCGTTACCCGCGGTTTCTGAACCATTTTGTGCAGGATATATTCTACATGTCTTTTGCTTCTGGCCGGCATGTTTCTCAAAACATCAGTTACAACATCTCCCTCTGAACTCTCAACAGGTTCGGTCACCACAACATCTTTATCAACCGTAGCCCCCGCATCAGCCCCAGAACCATTTTCTTGAGAGGCCATGGTTAAAGTTAAAATGTTTTGATCTTTATCACCCTGTCTAACCAGACGGAGGTAGCGCTGTAACGTGTTGCTATACAACTGGGCTTTGGAATACTGATTTAAATCGGCCCTGGTCAGTATAGATTTCATTTCAGAGTCCAGGTTGTTTTCGGCCGTTTGTCTAATGGGCTCTGGCCCGACAACATTTTTTCTCAGTTTCTCAAGCTGCTCCTGAGGGATCAAAAACATTTTCTGAGCATATTCCATTATTAACCCACTCTGGAAGCTAGAAGACTGGTTAGGAAAGGCACGGCTATGCTCAACAGCGGTCCAATAAAACCCCTGGTTTGATTAATCTTCTTTCTTTTTCTTTTAATAGAATACTTCTTATTAGCGATGATCTTGATAACAGCTTTTTGTTCTTTGAGTTTAGAATGTTGAGAAGGGGTTAGGGGTATATTACCGCGTAAGATGTTTAAAGCTATTTTACACAGGGTCTCGATCAAATCCGAGGGGGCCCCTGCCAGCACAGCTTTCCTATAGCGTGGGCTCCCCTCAAATAACATTTGCAAAAGCGGCAGATTTCTTTTAATCCGAACAGACATTCTTATTTATTTCCTTTTCTTTAGCACATACACTGCCGGCCAATCGGGCAGGCACAAACCTGTTCTGAGGCGAAAGTCTTCTGGGGTTTGTGCTTTTAAGTCCGCAATCAAGTACCCGTAGGGTTTTTTGGTGGCATCCTCAAATGCCTCCAAAAAGAACTTGGTCTGGTTAGGGTACATTTGACGAGCCAAGACGGTGACCTGTAGTTTATCTCTGGGGTTTTTAAAAATAATTATATAATTGGCGTTTAAATTAATAGTGCGGCTTTTTTATCTTGAAAAAATAAATTTTGAACTAAATAAATAATACTTAAATTCCTATGATGAGTGTACTTTGTGAAAGCTTTTTCCACTTCACTCCATCAGGTCATCAAGGATCACTAGATTAGTTTGACCGGGCGGGAACAAGTCATCGTCACACAATGAGGCGGGGAGACCTTGCGATAGATCTGATTTCCGGCAGTAATAATCTCACAAGGAGGCGCGTCTTTCTTGGTTACAAAACTTTGTACCAGGGTCGTCAGAGACATGATGTTAATGAGCTTGTTGTTACAATGGTTCAGAGTGAAACCCTTAACTTTCATACATGTCTTACCCGCAGCCGTTCTGTATGCGTAAGTCTTAGGACCCCCTGAAACAAACTCCACTATGTGGTCCTGAGGATCTAGTTCGCTCGTTAACTCCCCAAGGTAGTCCCCGAGGGGAGGGACCCAATCCCCTGGCCTGGTGACAAAGTTTAAAGAGTCAGTATCATGATAGAGCGTGCGTTCCTGCAACTGATCCATTAAGTTGTACAGTTCAAGCCGGGTGTAAGCCGTGGTAAAAACCGCTATGAAAACATTAACGTTGCCCTGTTTGGTGGGGAAATCTTTAGGGGCCCTCCACTGGACCTGTGCCACGTGGTCATTTAAGAATTGAAAGTGTGATACAGCATGTTGTTTGGAAAACATAAATTCTATAAACTGATCAGGGGTTTTAATCAAGGTTGTGTTTAGACGATTATTTCTTTCCCCAAACTTACCCCACAGACTGTTTAAAATCAGTTTGGACATTTGTCTCTTGGCGGGGTTTACAGTTATGTTCCCCGGCTCTAGACGGATCCCTTCCTTTTCAAAATATTGCTGAACGTATCGCTCTTTGGCCGCGGCGTCAACACACCATGAGGGATAGCCCGATGCCTCCTGTTTCCCTTTCAGATGGGTCATAATGTAATCAGCAAAAAGAGTATCAGATTTTTCAGAAAAATGCCAAACCTCATACACCTTACCGACTCTGTAACCTTTCTCCACCGCCTTGTCAAGCTCAATGCTACACCAGACACCCGTCAGCGCTCTCTATTCATCACTGTGCAGACAAGAGGTAGTCTGATTTTCAGTTTCCACACACGTTCTACACAGAGGTAACATCAATTTTCCCGAACACCTGTAAGGCAACACGGTAAGAACAGCTCGCGAGGAGGGTACATGGTGACCTTGATCAAACCAAAGTAATGTCCGATTTCGAGAAAGTCACGATAAACAATGGTTGGATGCCCCACCGGGTACATTTTGGTCTTGTTGACATAAGGGTACAGACTGGTGAAATCATAGTAATCTACTCTCTCACCCTCCTTTACCTCATAATGTAAACAGAGGGCGTTGGTACGACCCCCAAATAACGCATCCCGGGGCTCTAGACGTTCAGGAAAGTCCAAGGTTTCCATAAACCGTTGTACCCCCGCAACCTGTTGCTTCAGGGTCGTCCACTCGTGTTCCCAAATCACCAGCACGTTCAAACCATAGGTGTTTTTTAAAGTTTCAATTCGTTCCTGGAAATCATAGTACATATCACCGCAGAGTTTTTGTGTTACGGGGTTAAAGGTGTTTGGGTCGAAGCACTGAGGACAGCCATGGTAAATACAACCAGCAAACTCATAAGCGGTACGCCGCACGGAAACGTCGCTAAAACTAAAAGTAGTAAGGCCCCATTTTGACTTCCCCTTGATTTAAAGCATGTCTGATGAAGATGTTATCCCTGGCACTCAGGTATTCCAGCCACTGTATGGAGACAGTCGAATAGTTATTTTGTCTAGCACGATAGTTGTCAGAAGTGGTGACCGCTATAGCGTTTTTCTGCAAGAAATTGGACCGATACATTTTCATGCAGAGAGACGCTATGGTCACACTTTGCAAAGGGTCGAGACCCGAGGTGTTGATAACCTCAGCGCGGAAACGCACACAGGCTTCTTTAAGGATCACCACATCATTTTTACAATAAGCGGCCTTTCTCTTCTCGGAAATCAAAAACACCTCCCTTAACCGAATTGTACCATTTAAAGAATGCCTCCCTCTCATGAGACATCATAGTATCAACCCCATAATAAGCGGCGGGCGGGTAGGATCCTCGATAATTTTGAGTGTCTTTAGTATTAAAAAAATGGCAGAACCAACCTTTCTTCTGAGCCTCAAAACCCAGAGCTTTAGGCAAAGCGCTCAATTTCATGGGGAGGAAATTTAACGAGTCTATGTAACGTTGGTTGAAAGCTTCGTCGGTGAAACACATGATCTTGCTACCCTGAGCTATTATTTTTGGGGTCACCCCATTTTCCACCAGATACTTCATCAAAATGTAAGAATCATAACCCTTAGCATTGTGGGCAATAAATGTGTAATTGAGGTATTTTGGACCGCAATACCGTGTAAAGAAATCCCTGACACAACTCTCACCGCTAGCTGACCACTCACGATCCAACATGTCAATACAGTGTATATAATTAGCAACGTGGACCCCATTTTCTTGCCGACATTCAAAATCAAAAAAGACATACCGGTTGTGTGGCGGCTCCTTTTTAACCGGCTGAATAAAGCACTGGTGCTCGGACCCCGGGGTTAAATCAGCATTACAGATCCTGCATCTCGGCTCCAGACATTTGTGTGGTTTAACCTCATGAAAACGGTACTGGAGGCAACACTGCGGGCAATATTTAGTTTGATCACAATAACTCAGTTTTCTAACCCCCTCAGCAGCTGCCCTCTGTACCTTATGCTCGGAAAAACAGAACGCTGAGAGACAAATCCTTAAGCAATCTTTACATCGGATGGTGGGGGCCAAACCCTTACGACATTGCGGATTGAAACAGACGTTACAGTAACCTCACAGCGGTGCTTAAGCTTATCATTGAAGGCCTTATAACACCAATGACAAACATACGAACAACCCAAAAAAGCCGTCAAACTCTTTATTCCAAAGTAATGACTATCACTTAGGAAGAGAAACAGAGTCTGTGTATGGGTTTCAGGATGTGTCTGAAATTTCACAAATACTTCCTTTACCTCACAACGGTACCACACAACAATTTTTAATGACAACAACTCCTCAAACTTGGTAATGTCTGAAAAGGCAACCATCTGTTGAGAGTTTAAGCCGGCACTCTGATGAAGCATTAAAGCCTCTTGCAGAGCTTGGCGTTCAGGCATGTCGGGGGTGAGTAGTTTTATTAAACTGTAAGCAAAACAGAGCTTATTGTCCCCACTGGAACTCACCATTAATTGCCTGAGCTTGGTCCTAATTATGTCATTCTTCAAGCATTTCGACAGCCTTCTAAGCGCCCCACCCTCAGGGTTACGAACCACATTCATTACCAGAGACAGACTTTCATCAGCTAAGATGGCCGCGTTACTTTGCAACAACGCTTCGATTTTAGCCAGAGATTCATCAACAGCTAAATTATCTCCACTCAGCATTACAGAGAGGTTGCTAAACAAATCATCCCCTCTGAGTTCTAACTGTACAACATCTCGAGGTCTGACCCTTTCAGCAACCTGTTCAAGCATGTTTTGCAAGGCCTCGTGTATGTTGACAAATATTTCCGCATAATTGTCACAATTTAAAAGTTCTGCAAAATTAAAACGCTGAATCATTTCAAAATTGTTATAGGCCGGTCTATCTATAATCACGGGATCACTGGAACTCTTGGACACATCATCATTTTGAACAAAGCCTTCACCCCCTACATTCTCACAGAGCATGTCCTCCACAGCCTTATCAGTCTCAGAACCCTCCACATTCCGAACACCCCCACCGCTGACATCTACAAAACCCCCTTTTTGAGGAGGCTCATTTAAAGCCTGTAAAAGTCCTTCAAAGATATCCAACCGGTTAATGTCAAGATCCTCCTCTATAGTGACGGCTGCTTCTGCCGCCATCCTGTGTTCTAATTGACTCAAATCATTTATAATAGGGGCAGAATTTGGTCGGGGTAGCTCCTCCAAAGCCTCCACCATTTCAAACAAATCGGGGCGAACTAGGGGGTGAACCTCTATAGGCGCTACCGGTGGGAGGTGGTTATTTAGATCATTGACCATCTGTAACAGGTCGGGGTTCACCGGTAAGTCTGTTAATTCACATTCTATCGGGGGTAGTTGGGGGTTATTTAAATCATTTAACATTTGTAATAGTTCCAGGTTCATTGGGACATCAGAGGAGTTTACAACAGGGCCGGGGATGTTCTCTCGGGAAGGTCTTTTTGGGGCCCTAGCTTGTTCATAATCCTTTAGTTCGTGAGTTCTTTTACCAAGTCCAGACATTTTTTAATTTATTTTTTATTTTTCCAACAACCCACAATAGTAAGGCGTTTTGTGTCTATTAAAACATTAAATACGGTACAATTCGTTAGTAAGGGTATTAATAAGGGTGTTTTGGCTCTCTATCACCAGGTTTTGCCCCACTAACACAAGTCTTTGATTTTGTAACAAAGTATGTAGCAACTCATGCCGACAGTAGATAGCAGGGTTTTTTGGGCGCGGCCTATTTTGTTATGACGTATGCCCTAAGCTTATTAATATTCCTACGTCATAATTGGGTGGCGTGATTTTAGGTAGAGTTATTTCCTTAATTATTCCTACGTGATATCCGTCAGAAAGTGTACACCCATAAAACCCTGAACATCAAGGCCACCCATAACCTGTTGTTCTTGTTGTTCTTGTTGGTCAACTGTAGAGTGTGAATGGGTCGGATCTTCCTGTAGTGGTTGGGGGTCTTTTTTTAAATATACATGTAATGGTTTAGTAAATCTAAACCGTTATAAGATCAACAAGTTCTGTTGTCTGTAATGGTCCCAGGTCTTAACAATGCCAGTTTTGAATAGTGCGTTTATCATATTCACACTGTCTCTGTCTCTGTCTGTCTCTCTCTCTCTCTCGCCCAATCATTTTATAAGATCAACAAGTTATATTGTCTATAATACCACCAGTTCCTAACAATACCTGTTTTGCATAGGGTCCTTATGTTATCCACACTGTCTCTGGCTCTGTCTCTCCCCTCAAATTTAATTAAAAATAAAATTAAAAAAGAGTGTGTGTGGGTGTTTGTGTGTATAGGTTAATTGTTTTTGTAAAAAAAAAAAAAAAAAGCTGCTGTGGTTATATTTTATCTCTCACATAATGTGTTCATTCGTTTTACTTAAATACATTCTAGGGTCTTAAAGCTCATAAGAGTTAGACTTAAGATAAGGATATGCTTTTAAGGTATTTTAGCTGTCTCAATCCCTGATGATAAGGAATCGTTTAAAAAATAAAAACAACTGATCATTCAATGCTAAATAGATCACAACACTCAAGGCTAAATCACTCACACCATGGGGGCGGGGGTGGGCTCAGACAACAGTAGGTATGGCATGTGGTATCAAAACATTCAGAATACTTTTAACCTATATAATTTATAAGCTTTGTAAAATAAACCCAAATATCTCTTTTGCGGGGATAAACGCTGTTCTGAGTAGTTTGTGACTTGTATAATACCAAACAAAGCATCGCTATTAAAAAAATAAAATAATAATCACTGTAAAAGCGCTAGTTATTTTAGATCTTTATAGTTATTTTCTTGGCTGAGGTTGTTTTTTAGCGCTTATAAAGGCCTTAAATATTCTTAGTGGTTGTTGACTATAGGTGTAGATACTTAAAAATGTTTTTTTGAGAGACCAAAAGGTTCTAATAAAAGTTTAGAGTAGAGAGGAGAGAGCTCGTCTCCATCTTGGTTTCTATTTGAAATTTGATGCAGTGTCATTTTATTGGTTGGTTTTGATATGTTAATTGGTAACAGGGCGGCACAAAGGCCAGACCAAAACAATGCCTTACAAGCAGATCCGGCATGTGGCCATCAGTATAAGTATGAAGGTCGGGTCTTCAGCTCGACAGACTCATACTGACCTTTCGATTTAAGACTAAAGATCAACAATGGCCGGAAACAACATCAGCGACTTCGATTTAAACGAGTTTTTAGGTAAGTCTTCAGATTATTTTCATTGACTCAGAGCGTGTTGTGTACATGTATTGTAAATAAGGCTATAGCATCTGTTTTAAGTTCTGTAAAATTATTTTTCAGCCAGTCAACAGGAGTTAATTCCCAACGCTGAGGAGATCATCTGGAACAACGCCGGTAAGCTTTTTGTGTTTGCGCTCATGGGTTCTTATGTATGGGTGTGTGTGGTTTTGAAGCGGCTCATTAGAGTTATGAAAACGGTTTAATATATATTAATGCCGGTCTCTTTAATTACACAGAAACTATCGAAAGGCCTGTGATTAATGTCTCCGAGGATCGACCAAGAGAAGTGGTTGTCCCTAGACAGGCTGTCTGCTGACCGGGTAAGAACTAAACCCCCGTTTTGTTTGTATAACGTTTCTGTAAGATGTTTGAGTTCAGTTTTGTTAATTTAAAAAAAATATCCTTTCTAACAGTATTAAGAAACGTGGTTCGAGACAACGAAAGGCCTTCCACATCGAGGGCTTGTTTCGTTTTACCTTCGAGAACCGTAACCTTTCAAGAATCTGAAAGGCCGTCATCCCCAGTATCTGATAGCTATGAGTATATATCTGCAGTCTGTAAATAAGAGGTTAAAGCTTTTTATAAAGCGGTGAGGTTAAGGGTTAAACATGTCTCTTGCCTTCACAGCGGTGCAAAAAGCTAAACCAGCCGAAAAACGTAAGAAACGATTATTCTGTGGAGGTAAGTAAGATCTCTCAAACTGTAATGTTTTTAAAAGGGCTTTGTTTGCCTGTTGAGGGCTAATATTTAAGCAATGTGTGCCTATTTCCTGTAGGGCGAGGGGTTCTGGGAAAGATCTTTAGAAGTCCGGACAGGTCTAGGCTTGTTTCTGGGAAACTTGTTTAGAAATGATCGATTGCCGTACCGTCTGGTTAGGAAGTTAAGCCGTCCGAAAGGGTTTAGTAAGTTGTTTGGCATATCTCCCGCTATTATACTTCTGTTTTAAAGTGGTTGTAGGAAAAGGCTTGAATGTGTTCATTGTATTTAATATTTAAACAGATCGTGAAAACGTTTGTGAAACAGGAAGTCCCGGGATCAGGAAGCGTTAAACTTGGAAGGTTCGTTTTAAAATGAAATGTTGTTGTGTGTGTGTGTATAAAAGTTTTTTATTAACAATATTACAGTTTTTAAAGAAACATTTAAGAAACAGCTTATTTACAGCGGCTTCTCTGTTTTACATTTATTATAAAGTTTTAGATTTTATCAAGTCCTAATAAATATATTGTCTGTAAATAATAAAGCATTGTAGTGAATGTCTAAGGCTATTTTCAAAGGTCTAAAAAAGCTAAAGGTTTTGAATGTCCTGGACATGTTGTTTTAAGTTTGATTTCTGTTGCCGTTTAAAGATGTAAATGTAATGTATATTTTTATTCTTCCCAAGACTCTTGGGATAGTCATTCTGTGGATGAGCTATTGAGGACAATTACCCCGTCTAAGTGGGATCAAACATCTTCCCCGGTGAGATCACCGAAAGGATCCCCCACGGTGGTCTTGGAGACCCCCCAACATCTACTCAGGCCACAGCCTTCTGGGGGTAATTCAACACCCCAGATTCAGCCCGCCGTATTGTCGGGCAGAACAAATACAGCCACCCAACAACCTCAGGGGTCGCCGTCAGTCAGGGCTGACACACCACATTTCAACATCGTCCCCCCAGACCCGTTTCTTGTACAGTACCCCGCGATTAGCCAGGGTGTCACCGCAAAGGCCTTCTTGGTCTCCGTCCGTGAGTATACGCTCGCTCCCTGCCTCCTTTGACCGAGATTTACCGGAGCGACCATCCCTTGAAGCTGAGCCAGGCCACCAGCCCCCGGAGCTACTTCCTGAAGGTCGGCATGAGTTGCTACATACTTTGTTACAAAATCAAAGACTTGTGTTAGTGGGGCAAAACCTGGTGATAGAGAGCCAAAACACCCTTATTAATACCCTTACTAACGAATTGTACCGTATTTAATGTTTTAATAGACACAAAACGCCTTACTATTGTGGGTTGTTGGAAAAATAAAAAATAAATTAAAAAATGTCTGGACTTGGTAAAAGAACTCACGAACTAAAGGATTATGAACAAGCTAGGGCCCCAAAAAGACCTTCCCGAGAGAACATCCCCGGCCCTGTTGTGAACTCCTCTGATGTCCCAATGAACCTGGAACTATTACAAATGTTAAATGATTTAAATAACCCCCAACTACCCCCGATAGAATGTGAATTAACAGACTTACCGGTGAACCCCGACCTGTTACAGATGGTCAATGATCTAAATAACCACCTCCCACCGGTAGCGCCTATAGAGGTTCACCCCTTAGTTCGCCCCGATTTGTTTGAAATGGTGGAGGCTTTGGAGGAGCTACCCCGACCAAATTCTGCCCCTATTATAAATGATTTGAGTCAATTAGAACACAGGATGGCGGCAGAAGCAGCCGTCACTATAGAGGAGGATCTTGACATTAACCGGTTGGATATCTTTGAAGGACTTTTACAGGCTTTAAATGAGCCTCCTCAAAAAGGGGGTTTTGTAGATGTCAGCGGTGGGGGTGTTCGGAATGTGGAGGGTTCTGAGACTGATAAGGCTGTGGAGGACATGCTCTGTGAGAATGTAGGGGGTGAAGGCTTTGTTCAAAATGATGATGTGTCCAAGAGTTCCAGTGATCCCGTGATTATAGATAGACCGGCCTATAACAATTTTGAAATGATTCAGCGTTTTAATTTTGCAGAACTTTTAAATTGTGACAATTATGCGGAAATATTTGTCAACATACACGAGGCCTTGCAAAACATGCTTGAACAGGTTGCTGAAAGGGTCAGACCTCGAGATGTTGTACAGTTAGAACTCAGAGGGGATGATTTGTTTAGCAACCTCTCTGTAATGCTGAGTGGAGATAATTTAGCTGTTGATGAATTTCTGGCTAAAATCGAAGCGTTGTTGCAAAGTAACGCGGCCATCTTAGCTGATGAAAGTCTGTCTCTGGTAATGAATGTGGTTCGTAACCCTGAGGGTGGGGCGCTTAGAAGGCTGTCGAAATGCTTGAAGAACGACATAATTAGGACCAAGCTCAGGCAATTAGTGGTGAGTTCCAGTGGGGACAATAAGCTCTGTTTTGCTTACAGTTTAATAAAACTACTCACCCCCGACATGCCTGAACGCCAAGCTCTGCAAGAGGCTTTAATGCTTCATCAGAGTGCCGGCTTAAACTCTCAACAGATGGTTGCCTTTTCAGACATTACCAAGTTTGAGGAGTTGTTGTCATTAAAAATTGTTGTGTGGTACCGTTGTGAGGTAAAGGAAGTATTTGTGAAATTTCAGACACATCCTGAAACCCATACACAGACTCTGTTTCTCTTCCTAAGTGATAGTCATTACTTTGGAATAAAGAGTTTAACGGCTTTTTTGGGTTGTTCGTATGTTTGTCATTGGTGTTATAAGGCCTTCAATGATAAGCTTAAGCACCGCTGTGAGGTTACTGTAACGTCTGTTTCAATCCGCAATGTCGTAAGGGTTTGGCCCCCACCATCAAATGTAAAGGTTGCTTAAGGATTTGTCTCTCAGCGTTCTGTTTTTCCGAGCATAAGGTACAGAGGGCAGCTGCTGAGGGGGTTAGAAAACTGAGTTATTGTGATCAAACTAAATATTGCCCGCAGTGTTGCCTCCAGTACCGTTTTCATGAGGTTAAACCACACAAATGTCTGGAGCCGAGATGCAGGATCTGTAATGCTGATTTAACCCCGGGGTCCGAGCACCAGTGCTTTATTCAGCCGGTTAAAAAGGAGCCGCCACACAACCGGTATGTCTTTTTTGATTTTGAATGTCGGCAAGAAAATGGGGTCCATGTTGCTAATTATATACACTGTATTGACATGTTGGATCGTGAGTGGTCAGCTAGCGGTGAGAGTTGTGTCAGGGATTTCTTTACACGGTATTGCGGTCCAAAATACCTCAATTACACATTTATTGCCCACAATGCTAAGGGTTATGATTCTTACATTTTGATGAAGTATCTGGTGGACAATGGGGTGACCCCAAAAATAATAGCTCAGGGTAGCAAGATCATGTGTTTCACCGACGAAGCTTTCAACCAACGTTACATAGACTCGTTAAATTTCCTCCCCATGAAATTGAGCGCTTTGCCTAAAGCTCTGGGTTTTGAGGCTCAGAAGAAAGGTTGGTTCTGCCATTTTTTTAATACTAAAGACACTCAAAATTATCGAGGATCCTACCCGCCCGCCGCTTATTATGGGGTTGATACTATGATGTCTCATGAGAGGGAGGCATTCTTTAAATGGTACAATACGGTTAAGGGAGGTGTTTTTGATTTCCGAGAAGAGAAAGGCAGCTTATTGTAAAAATGATGTGGTGATCTTAAAGAAGCCTGTGTGCGTTTCCGCGCTGAGGTTATCAACACCTCGGGTCTCGACCCTTTGCAAAGTGTGACCATAGCGTCTCTCAGCATGAAAATGTATCGGTCCAATTTCTTGCAGAAAAACACTATAGCGGTCACCACTTCTGACAACTATCGTGCTAGACAAAAGAACTATTCGACTGTCTCCATACAGTGGCTGGAATACCTGAGTGCCAGGGATAACATCTTCATCAGACATGCTTTAAATCAAGGGGAAGTCAAAATGGGGCCTTACTACTTAGACGGTTTTAGCGACGTGTCCGTGCGGCGTACCGCTTATGAGTTTGCTGGTTGTATTTACCATGGCTGTCCTCAGTGCTTCGACCCAAACACCTTTAACCCTGTAACACAAAAACTCTGCGGTGATATGTACTATGATTTCCAGGAAGGAATTGAAACTTTAAAAAACACCTATGGTTTGAACGTGCTGGTGATTTGGGAACACGAGTGGACGACCCTGAAGCAACAGGATGCGGGGGTACAACGGTTTATGGAAACCTTGGACTTTCCTGAACGTCTAGAGCCCTGGGATGCGTTATTTGGGGGTCGTACCAACGCCCTCTGTTTACATTATGAGGTAAAGGAGGGTGAGAGAGTAGATTACTATGATTTCACCAGTCTGTACCCTTATGTCAACAAGACCAAAATGTACCCGGTGGGGCATCCAACCATTGTTTATCGTGACTTTCTCGAAATCGGACATTACTTTGGTTTGATCAAGGTCACCATGTACCCTCCTCGCGAGCTGTTCTTACCCGTGTTGCCTTACAGGTGTTCGGGAAAATTGATGTTCCCTCTGTGTAGAACGTGTGTGGAAACTGAAAATCAGACTACCTCTTGTCTGCGCAGTGATGAAGAGAGAGCGCTGACGGGTTTCTGGTGTAGCATTGAGCTTGACAAGGCGGTGGAGAAAGGTTACAGAGTCGGTAAGGTGTATGAGGTTTGGCATTTTTCTGAAAAATCTGATACTCTTTTTGCTGATTACATTATGACCCATCTGAAAGGGAAACAGGAGGCACAGATACCCCTTTTTAGACATTTGAGAAAAGTATAACATAAACAACAATTTTTTTTACGGTCCAGACAAAAAGAAATCAGATGATTGGTTACTTGATCTATATCAACAAATACCTGTTTCTTTATCTTGTAGGCACACACCTCAGTTACATATGTAAATAAAACAACAATATGGCCTATTTTAAAAGTAAACAGAGGTGTATTAAACATGCTCAGTAAAAGGTCATACAGATGTTGATGAAATGGCCTAATATCATTCTTGGCCCCCTTGAGCGCTTCATCCCAGTGCTCGTACCCCCGGTCTTTGTTACAGCAGCCATTAACTTTTCCAGGTTTGAAAGTTGATCCTCATCGATGGTTAAATCTGTAGAGAAAAGGCTTGCGTTGGCTACTTTTCTGTCAAGCACATGGTGTAATAGCGCTCTCAGGTTAGCTGCAGAGTGTTGATGACAGAACCAGTTGCAGAAGCAGTCCAGAACATTCCCCATGTTCAAAGTCCCTTAGTTCAGGTCAGAGTCTGAATCAGTGGTGTAGATGTCGAATTCTTCGTCGCTGCCCCCAGCTTTAACTTCTTTACGGAAGCAATAAGCTTTTAGCTTGCCAGCGGTTTTTCTACTCGGCTCATCCAGGTCATTGAGCAGCTGACCAAGTTTCTCTATTATAAACGGCTCCTTTTTCAGCTCCAGCAAAATCTCATCTATGATTTTCTGGACTTGTCCCGCGGTGACATGTATGTGGGAGTAAGACAGTGCCTTGATTAGCGCCGGTTTCAGCCACGGTTTGTTCAGTCTTCTATAAAACACGTTGAAATAGAACAGGAAATAGTAGCGGTCTGGTTCAAACAAACAACTGTGTCTCAACTGACTGGGGTGATTCACTTCACAGCCCCGACAGACTTCTTTCAGAGCTCGGTCGATGAGAGCACTCAGAATATACACCAGGGTGCTTTTAACCACTCTGCTTACTTGGTCACATACCCCGGGCATAAATTCTGCGTCTTCATCACGCCCCCGGGACAATCCGATGCTCATTGGGTCGCCTGGTGGTTTGTGGGGTGTTTCTACATCCATTGGACCGACCTCCGCCTGAGACGCACAGACGGTAGACAGTTCGGCAAAATCGAGGCCCTCCATGAGCTCCAGAGGCTGGGGATCACCGAGACTCATTTGGACATCCGTCGCACAGCATGCTGTTTCGTCCTAAGGGACCGGAGGCTGAGGTCTTGGAGGGTAGCCGCAGTCAGAGGGTTCCGGAGTGTATACAAAATCTGGGGAATAGATCCAGGGGAGATCCCGGGTTTGAAGAGGCCTGTAGAGACTGTCGATGTCCGCAGCTTTTGGGTAAGACATTCTCTTTCATTTTAAACCATGAATGAATTTTTGCGCCTTTTATCCTATCTCTTCACTACGTCACGACACACCGCCCTCTTAGAAGAGAGTAGCCCCTGAGCCGTCAGACCCCCCTCCAAAACCCCACATGTCGTCTGTTTTATCATCGTCGTCGTCCTTCAAGGGGGATATATAATCCATAATCCAGCATATTCTCCTTCTAACCGAATCCAGTAGCGAACATTTGGTCAAGATGTCAAAACCGTCATTTATAAAGGTTATAACCTCTTTCAAAAACGGCCAGTAACCTGTTTTTCTGGATCCTCCACACCCCCTTCAATAGGGTTTGTAATCAGGGTACTGCTAAACAGAACCTTGCGATCGGTAGTTAGAGATAGACTAGATAGTCCTCATAAGAGTATTCAATTACCGTCTCAAAAGGTTCCAACGTACCCTCCTTCTCTCCCAAAGCAAAAAGCTCCACTCCAACATAGCTGGGGTCCCTTTTAAAGCGGTAACCCCGTCGAGCCCCCCAGAACAACACCCAGGAGCGTTCAATCTTCAAATTGGTGAGTACAGGAACCCTTGCCCGGGATTGTTTCTTGCGGGGTTTCATGTTGATGTCGCTGGACATGTTGAAGAAGCGGGATGTTTCAGATGCTGAGAATTAAAGAGGTATTGCCGAAAAGCAGCGCGGGTTCTTAAATAGAGAGGAGAGTTTCAGGACGTTGCCTTCAGAGGGGTGGGGGTATTTATGGGTGTACACTTTCTGACGGATATGACGTAGGAATAATTAAGGAAATAACTCTACCTAAAATCACGCCCCCCAATTATGACGTAGGAATATTAATGAGCTTAGGGCATATGTCATAACAAAATAGGCCGCGCCCAAAAAACCCTACTATCTACTTTCGCAGCCAATGGTTTTCCCCGTTCTATATAGAAGTGGATGGCTATTATTGTAACAACCAGCTCTTCATTGGTGAAATCATTGACTGAACAAATGTTTTGAAAATTAGTTTTCCTGAGGTATCTGGGAATCATTATTGAAATAAATTAAAATGCTTATTTTCTAAAAATATATTTTATTAGGAAAATATCTGAATTTATTAACTCAAATAATGGAGCAAAATATGTGTATAAATAGTAATAATACATGTCAATAAATATAACTTGAATTGTCTAGTAAGAAATTAGGAAAAGGAGAAAGAACAGCTGTTAGGATACAGAGTGATGTTTTCAGAGGGTCTGAGTGATGTTGATGAAGGTTTGAGGAAGTTGACAAGGGGTTTAAAAGTTGATGAGGCTTGGGAAGCTGTAAAAAGGGAGTTTGGTATGTGTGAAAGAAATGTGCTGCCACTTTCAGCACAAGAGTTTTGATGGCGATTGAATGGAATATGAGGGAAAATAAGGAAGTAACTTAAAGTATAACTTAATGTAAAATAAATAAATCATTGAATGAGATATAGTTTAAAATCTAAAGTCTTGAAACTAAATGGAAATACTGCTTCACAAACAGAAATACCCTATTAATCAGGAAGGGATTCACCCCCCCAAACAAAAAAAAAAAAAAAAAAAAAAAGGGGGGGGGGGGTTGGGGCAGTGAAAGTGTCTGTGAGGTCAGCTCCCCACTGAAAGAGATAAGAGAGCTGCCTTGTAACTAAATACAGATGTACTACTACAAACCATGCAACATTGTCAACCGACAGTGATGTCCAGGGAAATCAAGAATAGTTACATTACTAATGCTAATAATACTGATGTTGATACAGATGAATAGGAAAATAACTACTATTATCTGTCTTCACAGGAACCAGCAACAATGAATTTCCCTCACATTTAGTCCACAGGTTCCCTACTCACATGCCATGACACTTCAGTGCATAGTCTCCCCTCTCGCACTGGCCTTCACTCTAAGTGCTGCGGCCCATAATCCGTCCTCATGGCCACTGATGTCAGTGTGTGTGGACGGACAGGAGGGAGGGGGATGGTGGAAGCATACGATGCTTACCATAATATTGTGAAAGTGATAAACTAACTAACTCTGCTGATTCCAATTGACAACAGGAGGGTGGCGATGTCCAGGAATAGACGGACAGAGCATTAACAATGCATTTCTGATTGATTTCAGGTGCTGAAAATAATATAATTGTATCTTTCAGGAAAAGTTGGAGAAAGGCCTGAAGAAACAATATGGAAATAGATTGAAAAGAAACATGAATAGTCATGCTCCAACCTCTTTTAAATCTAAGCGCAATTGAAGGATACAGAGACTGGTAGGACTATGGGCATTTCATTAACTATCCTTTCCATAGTTTAATAGAGTGACTACTGGATTGAAAGAATTGTGGTGTTTGGATGTGTGACTGAAGTGTGAAATGATATGTGATGTTTCAATGTGATGTAAGTGGATACACACTGAATAATGCTACTATGGTGTATTGTATTATTGTATATGGGAATTGAGTGAAAAACTAGTTCTAAAAATTGTATGTGATAACAAAGCCAATGCTTTGAAATGAACGAATAATACATATTTGCTCTAGTTAAAAAAAAAAAAAAAAAAAGTTTTACTGCATAAGTCTATTGGGTGATAGAATTGGCTTTAGAGCAGTGCCAATTTGGTTCTGACTTTTGGGAAATATAATGATTATGTTTATGCAAAGATGTGTACAGCATTCATTACAAGGTTTAGTAGAATAAGGATGGAATTATAAAAGGAATTATATAATCTATTCTTAAAGATGAAGGTTTATTCGAAGTAAATTTATATATGGAGACAATGAATGTCCATTAATGGGTAAAATACAAATCAAGACACTGGCAATGTTGGAAGGAAATATTAGAGAAATAAATAATAATAATGAAAATAGGAATAATAGGAGTTGTGGAAATAATTTCAAATGATGGTTCATTTATAAAGAATTAATTGAGGAAAAGATTAATAACAGCCATCATTTAGCTAACAACTATTAACTATGTTGTTGAAAGAGCTGCTGTAATAATTATTAAAATAGTCTCAGATATTTAAGTCAGATAAAAGCAAATTGATAAGCACATTGTTTTGAAAGTTTGACAGCTCCACACAAAAGAGTATTTACACTAGGAAGTAAAATTGATTCAGTAACACAGGAGATATGATGCTGCTGACGACAGCTGAGTGCTGTACTGAAATAATCTGTGATTAATTGGGATCAAGATTATTATTTTGAATTGTCCCTTTACTGGAAACCTTATAGATTGTGTGAATGTCAACTACTGTCCATGTGATAGAGATGCCTTTTATAAGGAGGATCTCTGATGTTGTGCGAACATGCCTGACCCGTAGTGGTAGAGGTGCATATGGAGAAGACACTGGTGTTCTCCTTGAGACACAGTAGGCCGAGGGCGCGGCTTTAAAGACAGCCTCACGGCATCTTGAACAGACCGATGTTGAGGTCCACAACGCTGAAGTGATGCTTGACTTAATGGAGAAATAAGTGAAAATACTGCTATTAAAGGTAATCCAGATTATAGGAATCTGCAATACATTGTGAAAACAGCTCAAATGACATCTGCAGTAGCATATATTCTTGTATTGGTAGTTAATTTATAATGTAATTTTGGTGGAGATGTCAAATTACTCAAATGAATAGAATAAGAGTCATGAAGTAAGAATAAGTCCATTGCCCTTCTCTTGAGATGTATGGAATGTACAATGTTTATAAATTAAAATGCAACAGAAATATATGTGAATAACTGAATTTGTAAAAATAACATTTTTGCTGACTTTTGTATTCCTTTAGAAGCAAAACAATGTATGTATTATGTAACTGGGGATTGACATTTATGACCTGGGGCAGGATGAAATATAATTTGAGATATACAGTAAAGCTCCAGGAAATTGTAGGTGGCCACTGCAATTTCCATAAGAGAGCTCAATATTCATTAAGGTATAGTTATGATATAATTGTTTGCCTGATCAGGCAAAGAAAAAGACATTCCTATCCCCTGATTATTTGAATACCTCACCGTACATACATACACACCTCGTAGGTGGCAGGTTGAGATGGATGGGAGCTGAAAACGCAGCACTATACCACCTGCCCCTCAGGAGGAAGAAATTATTGTAACTGACAAACACGATTATTTTGGCTTCTATTCGCTTCGCTCTATTGCCAAAAAGGAGGGAATGAAGAGTCTGTATAGGATGTTGAAGAAAGTGTTTTGTGATAATTATATAATGTTTTATATTAATACTAGCATTAGAAGTAGTTTGTATACAGACTGAGCAGATTAGATTTAGCAGGACAAGTAAAGGGTCAACAAGGTTGGTTTGCTAGAATCTCCTGTCAGTAATGAAAGATTACACAGTGCTGAAATAGCCTACAGATGTCTGCTGTGAATTTGTTTATGACTTAATCGTTTCTCAAGATAGGCAGGAATGTTTCTGTTAATGAGTGATTGACACTAGGTAAATGACCTCCGTGGGATCGCATCTTCCTAGTGCACATCAAAGACGGACATCTGCTTTTTGTATCGATCACCTCTTCACGGGAGGACAGATCGTAAACGGACCCGGACCTGTATCTTCCGATTGGATGAATGGCCATAAGATGTTACGTCATATTTCCTATAAAGTTGTACTCATGTTTGTAAACATTAAGTCTCACTGAAGGAATTATTTCTGACGTGGGGCTTCCGAGCCGGCTCGATTAAAGTTCTATTTGCTTTATCTCCGCGACTTCTCCACTTATTTCTGAGATGGTTCTACACTCAGGATCACTAAGGCGCGGGTATCAGGAACGTCCGGATGGGACGATGTAGTCATCGTTGTCTATGCAGAACGAGGAAAATGCATTGGCCGAGAATTGATCCCAGGCGTCCCGCGTGTCAGGCGAGAACTCTACCACTGTAGGACCATTGCTCAGGTGACAAGGGTTTCAAGTGGTTGAACGAGGAATAAGTACCAATCAGACCAAGACCTCGGGATTACTAAGGCGCGGGAAACAGGAACGTCCGGAAGGGACGATATAGAAAGAAGTACCAATCATTAAGATAGATGAGTAAGTGAGTGAGAGAGACAGAAACAAATGTCTGGTTCTTACAATAATAGCCATCCTCTTCTATATAGAATGGTGAAAACCATTGGCCGCGAATCAAGCAACGACCTCCCGAGTGGCAGGTGAGATCTCTACCACTGTTGGACCAATGCTCAGTTGACAAGGGTTTCAAATGGTTGAACGAGGAATAAGTACCAATCAGACCCAGACCTCGGGATAAGTAAGGCACGGGAAACAGGAACGTCCGGATGGGACGATGTAGTCATCGTCTTCTATGCAGTACGAGGAAAATGCATTGGCCGAAATCGATCCCAGGACTCCCACGTGTCAGGCGAGAACTCTACCACTGTAGGATCATTGCTCAGGTGACAAGGGTTTCAAGTGGTTGAACGAGGAATAAGTACCAATCAGACCCAGACCTCGGGATTACTAAGGCGCGGGAAACAGGAACGTCCAGATGGGACGATGTAGATAGAAGTACCAATCATTATAGATAGATGAGTGAGTGAGACAGACACTAATTATACAAAACGGAAAAAATAATAAAAAAAATTCAACTCTAGATCAACAAATCAAAGACAAATCACTTCCGTGACCAAATCAAAGACCATGGGATCGCATATGATAACACAAATCCTTAAACAAAAAAGGTTATAAACACATTTACTACATTACCGGTTAGTAAGACAAAGGTGAGTCTCTCGTTAGTATTATTAGTCAGACATTAAATAACTACGCAGGTTAGTATTTATGTCAGGTAACTTCTCGTTATATATATATCAGTCTCATTTACGTTTAGGTGCCGAGAAAGATCCTATCATTACTTGTTACCACAATTTCCCTTAACTGATTATTATTCAATGATTAAGGATAGGCAGGGCCACCAATAATCTAATGTCTAATAACTTGTGTCAATTTCAGACTAAACAGTTAAACAGGAATGAGAAGATATTTCTCGGCGTTGACAGATTTTATTTCTAAAATTATCAACAAAACAGTTTAATGCAACACACATTTATATTTAAGAAAACTAAATGATATTACACATTCTAGAGTTATGAATCACAGATTAACATTTTTAATTGATTTCTCAAATGTCATGAATCATGAACTCCAAACTGTTAAACTTATCTGAACTTCGTCGCAGAGAGGCCTCTCTGGCTTCGGGCTCAGATAACAGCACACGGCACGAGGTCCGTGTGGTTGGAACGGCAGTCCGGTTCGGCTTTGTCCAAGAACTTCCACTCAGTCGATGCACCTGAGTAGATAGTAGGGTTTTTTGGGCGCGGCCTATTTTGTTATGACATATGCCCTAAGCTTATTAGTATTCCTACGTCATAATTGGGGGGCGTGATTTTAGGTAGAGTTATTTCCTTAATTATTCCTATGTCATATCCGTCAGAAAGTGTACACCCATAAAACCCTGATCAACAAGGCCACCCATAAATACCCCCACCCCTCTGAAGGCAACGCCCCGAAACTCTCCTCTCTATTTAAGAACCCGTGCTGCTTTTAGGCAATACCTCTTTAATTCTCAGCATCTGAAACATCCCGCTTCTTCAACATGTCCAGAGACATCAACATGAAACCCCGCAAGAAACAATCCCGGGCAAGGGTTCCTGTACTCACCAATTTGAAGATTGAACGCTCCTGGGTGTTGTTCTGGGGGGGTCGACGGGGTTACCGCTTTAAAAGGGACCCCAGCTATGTTGGAGTGGAGCTTTTTGCTTTGGGAGATAAGAAGGGTACGTTGGAACCTTTTGAGATGGTAATTGAATACTCTTATGAGGACTGGTTGAAGGTGATGGCCTGGAGAGATCTGGGGCTTGTGGATAAGACTCTAGAAGGCTTGCAAGAGGGTCCAAGAGAATGCGAAACGGAGTCTCTGACTCAGGGTTTTGAAAGGTGTGAATGGGAAAGCTTGCAGAACTATGGTAGAGTGGTGAAGAGTCTATCTCTAACTACAGATCGTAAGGTTTTGTTTAGCAGTACCCTGATTAAAAACCCTATTGAAGGGGGTGTGGAGGATCCAGAAAAACAGCTTACTGAAATTATGTTTGACGCCGTGGACTGGCCGTTCTTGAAAGAGGTCATAACCTGTATAAATGACGGTTTTGACATCTTGACCAAATGTTCGCAACTGGATTCGGTTAGAAGGAGAATATGCTGGATTATGGATTATATATCCCCCTTGAAGGACGAGGACGATGATAAAACAGATGACGTGTGGGGTTTTGGAGGGGGGTCTGACAGCTCAGGGGCTACTCTTTTCTAAGAGGACGGTGTGTCGTGACGTAGTGAAGAGATAGGATAAAAGGCACAACAATTCATTCATGGTTTAAAATTAAAGAGAATGTCTTACCCGAAAGCTGCGGACGTCGACAGGCTCTACATGCCTCTTCAAACCCGGGATCTCCCCTGGTTCTATTCCCCAGATTTTGTATACACTCCGGAACCCTCTGCAACACTCTGCAGCTAACCTGAGAGCGCTATTACACCATGTGCTTGACAGAAAAGTAGCCAACGCGAGCCTTTTCTCTACAGATTTAACCATCGATGAGGATCAACTTTCAAACCTGGAAAAGTTAATGGCTGCTGTAACAAAGACCGGGGGGTACGAACACTGGGATGAAGCGCTCAACGGGGCCAAGAATGATATTAGGCCATTTCATCAACATCTGTATGACCTTTTACTGAGCATGTTTAATACACCTCTGTTTACTTTTAAAATAGGCCATATTGTTGTTTTATTTACATATGTAACTGAGGTGTGTTCCTACAAGATAAAGAAACAGGTATTTGTTGATATAGATCAAGTAACCAATCATCTGATTTCTTTTTGTCTGGACCGTAGAAAAAATTGTTGTGTATGTTATACTTTTCTCAAATGTCTAAAAAGGGGTATCTGCTCTCCTGAAGTTGAATAAAAAACCTTGTATAAAAACTTTGCGCATAGTGTGGGTCTGTGTGGTTATTTGACAGAATGACTCGGCAAGCTCCCCAAATGCAGGAACTATACTACAACCCAGCCAAGATTGGGGGTTTGGCGGGTAAGAAGGGTTTTCAAAGAGGACTCGCTGAGGCCGGAGTGAAGGTTAACGATGTGGTTGTTTCAGAATGGTTACGGGAACAAGACGCCTATACCTTACATAAACCTCTCAGGATTAACTTTAAAAGAAACCGCGTATATACAACTGACATAGACTCACAATGGCAAATGAATCTAGTCGATATGTCAAATTTATCAAAACATAACAATGGTCACAAATTTATGTTGATGTGTATCAATGTGTTATCAAAATATGCCTGGGCTCGCATTCTACATAATAAAACAGGTCGGGCGGTGACAAGGGCCTTTGAGGATATATTGTCCCAGGGTCGATGTCCTAAAAAACTGCAGACTGATAAAGGAAAAGAGTTTCTCAACAGAGAATTTCAGAATCTACTGAAGAGACACAAAATACATCATTTCACCACCGGTAATGAGCTTAAGGCATCGGTAGTGGAGAGGTTTAACCGCACCATAAAGACCAAAATGTGGAGATATTTTATAGCGGTCAACACGTTCAAGTATTTTGATAAAGTTCAGGATTTTATCGATGCTTACAACCAAGGGTATCACACCAGTATTAAAATGAAGCCTATAGATGTTGATCAAAGTAATTCTTTTAAGGTCTATAAAAATTTATACGGACCATTTATTAAGAAGGGAAAAACTACTTATAAGTTCAACATCGGTGATGTGGTTCGGGTTTCAAAGCTACGGAGTACTTTTGCCAAAGGTTATGAACAAACATTTTCTGACTAATATTTTACAGTTACCGAACAGCTGGCTAGAGACCCCCCCGTGTACCGGTTAAAAGACTATGACGGGGAGGATATAGAAGGAACGTTTTACGAAGCCGAGTTACAAAAAATTATTGTGGGTAAAGACAGTGTATACAGAGTTGAAAAGATATTAGCTGAAAAAACCCAGAACCGGAAAAAATATGTGTTGGTGAAATGGCTTGGATGGCCTGAAAAGTTCAATAGTTGGGTCCCGGAACAACAGGTTTGCGATATTCAATCCTTTTAACAACATGCCCGCGGGTGTGTTGGGGGCATTACTTTCGATACTCAAGATGGAATCAGGAGGCTTCTACGTGACTCTACCCAGTAACGCCTCTCTCGATATATATCCTAAAAATGAAATATCCAGTTACACGGTACAATTTGGAAAATCTATAGATCTAAGGGGGTCGTGGGAAGTGGGGTTGGCGGAAATACAGTATCCTTACACTTGGGCTGTTTTACAAGATAAGCATGCCACCTTCGCCATTTTTGATGATGTTAAAAAGAGTCAATGGACATTCACAATACAAGGAGGTTATTATGACAATGTGGATAAAATATTAGATGAGATGCATAAACAGTTCTCAGAAGGCACCCCCAACATCAAGCTATATTAAAACCCTATTAAAAACAGAGTGTACAAGGTGTCAAAACCAGGTATTAGCATTCAAACCAGCGGCCAACTGGGGCGTATATTAGGGTTCTATTCTGACACAGAGAGCAGGTTCTCAGAAGTGGTGGCCCCCTTCCCGGCTGACATCAGGGGCGGCTTTTACACTCTTTATGTGTATACGGATATCATAACCAACCAGAGGGTCGGGGATAGTTATGTCCCCCTTTTGAGAAATGTACTTATTAAAGGTAAAAGCAATGACATGGTCACAATTACTTATGACAAGCCACACTACGTACCAGTCTCAAAGACCCACTTTGACAACATCACGATCGAAGTAAAATCGGATCAGAATATCAACGTACCCTTCCGCTTCGGTAAAGTTATTGTCAAACTACATTTTCGACCCATGAAACAGTGTGTACATTATTAAAATGGCTACCTCGAGGGGTTATGTAGATCCTAGCGCCTATGTGGATTATTACAAGACGCAAGCCGGGAACGGCTTGCCCGGTTTTGTAGGAGCCCCCACAATGTATGGTGCCGGTCTAGGAGGGCTCTTTCGAGGTCTCTTTAGAATGGCCGTACCCCTGCTTAAGAGAGGCTTTGCTATAGCCAGACCCCACTTGAAATCAGCGGCTAAAAACATTGTTAGTGATGTGTTCACCAATGTTATGAACCGGGCAGCTAGCCATGAGCATCAGGAGGGTTTGGGTCTCATGGTAATGGCGAGGAGGGGGGGTAAAAGAAGAAACAGCATGTGTCCACCAGGGCGACGAAGATCCGTGGCTAACAAAAAATGAAGAATCGCTCATTCTCCAACATATCGTGGAAACACTCGGAGAAGGAAGCAGCACAAGAAAAAACCTGCAAAGAGAAAGTCTCAAAGAAAGACAAATAGAGCCTCAGGATACATCTTTTAAACATGTCTTTTGTTCACAGTCTATCGGAAGAATGCGTCAAATCAGAACTGGATCTGTTTACAGTTCCATACACACAAATGAGTATAGATAAGAGCATATATGTAGAGATTCCCCCTCTTTCCGCAATTTCAGACACGGCCCCTCTGGAGTTTTTTATAGCCGGCAATGGAGAGGATTATATTGATTTGAATAACACATTTATTTTAATGAACTGTAAAGTGACTGATTAGGATGGCGATGCAATCGAGAAGACGGCCAACGCTGGGGTCATCAATTACCCGGTGGCCACCATGTTTTCACAGGTGGATGTGACCCTGGGAGATCGGCTCATTAGTCAAATCAGCAATACTTACCCCTATAGAGCCATGATGGAGTGTATCCTTAATTATAGTGAGGAGACCCTAAGCAAACAGTTCAGCCCCGGCCTTTTCTTCAAAGACACCCCGGAAGCTATGGACAACAACGATCCAGAGGGACTCAATAAGGGTTTGCAAAAAAGAAAGGCCTTTTCAACAGAAGGGCGGACCTTTGAGCTAATGGGGCATATTTATGCAGACATATTTTTCCAAGAAAAACTCATGCTCAACGGAGTAGACATTAAAATTAAAATGATCCGTAGTAAAAGTGCTTTTTGTCTGATGACCCCTGATACTGAAAAATATAAACTGACCATATTATCGGCCTCGCTGTTTGTGAAAAAAGTGTCCGTCTCCCCGGCGGTTAAACTAGGACATGCGCAGGTGTTAATGACGGCAAACGCCAAGTACCCGATCGAAAGAGTCTATTTGAAAGTCCACAGTATCCCCGCAGGGACACGGGTGATGAACCAGGAAAATCTTTTTCTAGGACAGCTCCCAAAACAGGTCTCGTGGATAATGATGCATTTACCGGGGTTTACAACAAGAACCCCTTTAACTTTAAACATTATAACGCAGAATTTATAGCGTTGTACGTCGATGGTGTGCAGGTTCCATCCAGACCTTTTCAACCTGACTTTGAAAACGGCAATGTGGTTCGTGAATATTACAGTCTAGTACTGGCTACAGGTCGCCATCTCAAGGATCAACCTCTGCTGATCGATCGCCGGGAATACTGCAGCGGTTACACCCTGTACGGTTTCAACCTGACCCCTGACGAAGAGTGTGGACAACATTTTTCACTGATGAAGACGGGCAATATGCGTTTGGAGATGCGTTTCAAGCAGCCTCTACCACGCACTGTAAATATGGTCGTGTACGCTGTGTTTGACAACATTATTGAGGTGAATCAGAGGAGAAACGTTCTGTATGATTATTATTAAAATGAACACCAGAGAGCTCAACCACATCATGAATGCCCTGGCCGGCTCACGGAAACTGTTTCAAGGAGTCTACGCCTGCGACCAGCTGCCTAAATTTAAGATGAAGAATTTACCTGCAATGTACATAATCAACACACACCCTAAAAATATGCCCGGAGAACATTGGCTGGCTATTTATCTAAGGGAAGACCACCGTGGTGAATTTTTTGATTCCTATGGAAACCCCCCGGATTTCAGACCTTTCCCTCGGAAGATCAATAGCTTTCTGTCAAGAACTGTCAAGAAACCATTTACAGCGGACGTCAAGTACAAAGTCTACAGACATTCACTTGTGGTCAACACTGTGTGTTTTTCTTATATCATAGATCTAAAGGAAGGTCATACCCCGATATTATGGCCTTGTACAGTGAGGATTTATGCCAAAATGGTAAAAAAGTGGCAGAGTTTGTCAGGACACTGTGGACCCCCCCTTATAACACAATGACTTACGACCCTAGCCAGCCATGTATACAGAGGGGGTGTTCTTGTGAGGATTTTAAAAGATGTCATGCGTGTTAAGGTGAAAAAATAATGAAAACAGCCTTTGAATCATTAGTTTTGTTTTTATTCAACACAATTCTTATACAAAGCAGGGGTTATGTTATAAATAAATGTACAACATTTGAAAATAAAAAAAATAAAATAAAAAATTGTTTGTCGGGTCATTATTTACAGGGGGGACAAATAAAAACATGAGATTAATAAGCTTCCCAACGATGGATAGATCCTGAGGATGGTCGCTCAGCACGGTCAGAGTAATGAGATATCGGAGTCAGATCAGTCTCCACCTCTTTACACAGACGGATTTTTTGTCGCGTTTCCTGGTTAGGAACTGATGATTGGGGCATGTTCAGACAGGCCATCGCCTGTAGGAAAGCATTCCAGCCTACAGGTCGGCGACTATCGGGTACCTTATTAGTGCTAGTGACACTCTTCAACAAATCAAACATGTGTGAACCTTTGATCAGTTGTCCTTTGAAAACAAATTCACCCTGTTCATTCCAAGCCGTTACCCGCGGTTTCTGAATCATTTTGTGCAGGATATATTCTGCATGTCTTTTGCTTCTGGCCGGCATGTTTCTCAAAACATCAGTTACAACATCTCCCTCTGAACTCTCAACAGGTTCGGTCACTGCAACATCTTTATCAACCGTACCCCCCGCATCAGCCCCAGAACCATTTTCTTGAGAGGCCATGGTTAAAGTTAAAGTGTTTTGATCTTTTTCACCCTGTCTAACCAGACGGAGGTAGCGCTGTAACGTGTTGCTATACAACTGGGCTTTGGAATACTGATTTAAATCGGCCCTGGCCAGTATAGCTTTCATTTCAGAGTCCAGGTTATTTTCGGCCGTTTGTCTAATGGGCTCTGGCCCGACAACATTTTTTCTGAGTTTCTCAAGCTGCTCCTGAGGGATCAAAAACATTTTCTGAGCATATTCCATTATTAACCCACTCTGGAAGCTAGAAGACTGGTTAGGAAAGGCACGGCTATGCTCAACAGCGGGCCAATAAAACCCCCGGTTTGATTAATCTTCTTTCTATTTCTTTTAATATAATACTTCTTATTAGTGATGATCTTGATAACCGCTTTTTGTTTTTTTGAGTTTAGAATGTTGAGAAGGGGTTAGGGGTATATTACCACGTAAGATGTTAAAAGCTATTTCACACAGGGTCTCGATCAAATCCGAGGGGGCCCCTGCCAGCACAGCTTTCCTATGGCGCAGGCTCCCCTCAAATAACATTTGGAAAAAGCGGCAGATTTCTTTTAATCCGAACAGACATTCTTATTTATTTCCTTTTCTTTAGCACATACACTGCCAGCCAATCGGGCGGGCACAAACCTGTTCTGAGGCGAAAGTCTTCTGGGGTTTGTGCTTTTAAGTCCACAATCAAGTACCCGTAGGGTTTTTTGGTGGCATCCTCAAATGCCTCCAAAAAGAACTTGGTCTGGTTAGGGTACATTTGACGAGCCAAGACGGTGACCTGTAGTTTATCTCTGGGGTTTTTAAAAAGAATTATATAATAGGCGTTTAAATTAATAGTGCAGCTTTTTTTACCTTGAAAAAATAGATTTTGAACTAAATAAATAATACTTAAATTCCTATGATGAGTGTACTTTGTGAAAGCTTTTTCCACTTCACTGTTGTCACCGGCCTGCTCCATCAGGTCATCAAGGATCACTAGATTAGTTTGACCGGGCGGGAACAAGTCATCGTCACACAACGAGGCGGGGAGACCTTGCACAAATTTCAGATTTTTTTTTTCGAAGCCAAATCATCGTAGAGAGGTTGCCAGCAAGAGTAACACCACACTATGTTGTCAAGAGCTTGGGACACGGTTGCGTCCACATCTTCTATGATGTTCTTTATAAGATAGCTCTTACCCGAATTGGAGGGACCGGCTATAATACAGGAAAAAGGGTGTTGAAGTCTGTTATCAAAACCACCGCTAATATCCATAAGACAGAGTGGTATAATCAGTCTTCAACACTCTTTTATTGTACACCACCCTGAACCACTTGTTTAGTGATCTATTTTCCAACGTGTACCCCTTTTTATTGCGATAGATCTGATTTCCAGCAGTAATAATCTCACGAGGAGGCGCGTCTTTCTCGGTTACAAAACTTTGTACCAGGGTCGTCAGAGACTTGATGTTAATGAGCTTGTTGTTACAATGGTTCAGAGTGAAACCCTTAACTTTCATACAGGTCTAACCTGCAACCATTCTGTATGCGTAAGTCTTAGGACCCCCTGAAACAAACTCCACTATGTGGTCCTGAGGATCTAGTTCGCTCGTTAACTCCCCAAGGTAGTCCCCGAGGGGCGGGACCCAATCCCCTGGCCTGGTGACAAAGGTTAGTCAGAGTCAGTATCATGATAGAGCGTGCGTTCCTGCAACTGATCCATTAAGTTGTACAGTTCAAGCCGGGCGTAAACCGTGGTAAAAACCGCTATGAAAACATTAACGTTCCCCTGTTTGGTGGGGAAATCTTTAGGGGCCCTCCACTGGACCTGTACCACGTGGTCATTTAAGAATTGAAAGTGTGATACAGCATGTTGTTTGGAAAACATAAATTCTATAAACTGTTCAGGGGTTTTAATCAAGGTTGTGTTTAGACGGTTATTTATTTCCCCATTACATTTGTCTCTTGGCGGGGTTTACAGTTATGTTCCCCGGCTCTAGACGGATCCCTTCCTTTTCAAAATATTGCTGAACATATCGCTCTTTGGCCGCGGCGTCAACACACCATGAGGGATAGCCCGATGCCTCCTGTTTCCCTTTCAGATGGGTCATAATGTAATCAGCAAAAAGAGTATCAGATTTTTCAGAAAAATGCCAAACCTCATACACCTTACCGACTCTGTAACCTTTCTCCACCGCGTTGTCAAGCTCAATGCTACATCAGACACCCGTCAGCGCTCTCTATTCATCACTGTGCAGACAAGAGGTAGTCTGATTTTCAGTTTCCACACACGTTCTACACAGAGGTAACATCAATTTTCCCGAACACCTGTAAGGCAACACTGGCAAGAACACCTCGCGAGGAGGGAACATGGTGACCTTGATCAAACCAAAGTAATGTCCGATTTCGAGAAAGTCACGATAAACAATGGTTGGATGCCCCACCGGGTACATTTTGGTCTTGTTGACATAAGGGTACAGACTGGTGAAATCATAGTAATATACTCTCTCACCCTCCTTTACCTCATAATGTAAACAGAGGGCGTTGGTACGACCCCCAAATAACGCATCCCGGGGCTCTAGACGTTCAGGAAAGTCCAAGGTTTCCATAAACCGTTGTACCCCCGCATCCTGTTGCTTCAGGATCGTCCACTTGTGTTCCCAAATCAGCAGCACGTTCAAACCATAGGTGTTTTTTAAAGTTTCAATTCGTTCCTGGAAATCATAGTACATATCACCGCAGAGTTTTTGTGTTATGGGGTTAAAGGTGTTTGGGTCGAAGCACTGAGGACAGCCATGGTAAATACAACCAGCAAACTCATAAGCGGTACGCCGCCCGGACACGTCGCTAAAATCGTCTAAGTAGTAAGGCCCCATTTTGACTTCCCCTTGATTTAAAGCATGTCTGATTAAGATGTTATCCCTGGCACTCAGTTATTCCAGCCACTGTATGGAGACAGTCGAAAAGTTATTTTGTCTAGCACGATAGTTGTCAGAAGTGGTGACCGCTATAGTGTTTTTCTGCAAGAAATCGGACCGATACATTTTCATGCAGAGAGACGCTATGGTCACACTTTGCAAAGGGTCGAGACCTGAGGTGTTGATAACCTCAGCGCGGAAACGCACACAGGCTTCTTTTAGGATCACCACATCATTTTTACAATAAGCGGCCATCTCTTCTCTGAAATCAAAAACACCTCCCTTAACCATATTGTACCATTTAAAGAATTCCTCCCTCTCATGAGACATCATAGTATCAACCCCATAATAAGAGGCGGGCGGGTAGGACCCTCGATCATTTTGAGTGTCTTTAGTATTAAAAAAATGGCAGAACCAACCTTTCTTCTGAGCCTCAAACCCAGAGCTTTAGGCAAAGCACTCAATTTCATGGGGAGGAAATTTAACGAGTCTATGTAACGTTGGTTGAAAGCTTCGTCGGTGAAACACATGATCTTGCTACCCTGAGCTATTATTTTTGGGGTCACCCCATTTTCCACCAGATACTTCATCAAAATGTAAGAATCATAACCCTTAGCATTGTGGGCAATAAATGTGTAATTGAGGTATTTTGGACCGCGATACCGCGTAAAGAAATCCTTGACACAACTCTCACCGCTAGCTGACCACTCACGATCCAACATGTCAATACAGTGTATATAATTAGCAACGTGGACCCCGTTTTCTTGCCGACATTCAAAATCAAAAAAGACATACCGGTTGTGCGGCGGCTCCTTTTTAACCGGCTGAATAAAGCACTGGTGCTCGGACCCCGGGGTTAAATCAGCATTACAGATCCTGCATCTCGGCTCCAGACATTTGTGTGGTTTAACCTCATGAAAACGGTACTGGAGGCAACACTGCGGGCAATATTTAGTTTGATCACAATAACTCCGTTTTTTAACCCCCTCAGCAGCGGCCCTCTGTTCCTTATGCTCGGAAAAACAGAACGCTGAGAGACAAATCCTTAAGCAATCTTTACATCGGATGGTAGGGGCCAAACCCTTACGACATTGCGGATTGAAACAGACGTTACAGTAACCATCACAGCGGTGCTTAAGCTTATCATTGAAGGCCTTATAACACCAATGACAAACATACGAACAACCCAAAAAAGCCGTCAAACTCTTTATTCCAAAGAAATGACTATCACTTAGGAAGAGAAACAGAGTCCGTGTATGGGTTTCAGGATGTGTCTGAAATTTCACAAATACTTCCTTTACCTCACAACGGTACCACACAACAATTTTTAATGACAACAACTCCTCAAACTTGGTAATGTCTGAAAAGGCAATCATCTGTTGAGAGTTTAAGCCGGCCCTCTGATGAAGCATTAAAGCTTCTTGCAGAGCTTGGGGTTCAGGCATGTCGGGGGTGAGTAGTTTTATTAAACTGTAAGCAAAACAGAGCTTATTGTCCCCACTGGAACTCACCACTAATTTCCTGAGCTTGGTCCTAATTATGTCATTCTTCAAGCATTTCGACAGTCTTCTAAGCGCCCCACCCTCAGGGTTACGAACCACATTCATTACCAGAGACAGACTTTCATCAGCTAAGATGGCCGCGTTACTTTGCAACAACGCTTCGATTTTAGCCAGAAATTCATCAACATCTAAATTATCTCCACTCAGCATTACAGATAGGTTGCTAAACAAATCATCCCCTCGGAGTTCTAACTGTACAACATCTCGAGGTCTGACCCTTTCAGCAACCTGTTCAAGCATGTTTTGCAAGGCCTCGTGTATGTTGACAAATATTTCTGCATAATTGTCACAATTTAAAAGTTCTGCAAAATTAAAACGCTGAATCATTTCAAAATTGTTATAGGCCAGTCTATCTATAATCACGAGCTCACTGGAACTCTTGGACACATCATCATTTTGAACAAAGCCTTCACCCCCTACATTCTCACAGAGCATGTCCTCCACAGCCTTATCAGTCTCAGAACCCTCCACATTCCGAACACCCCCACCGCTGACATCTACAAAACCCCCTTTTTGAGGAGGCTCATTTAAAGCCTGTAAAAGTCCTTCAAAGATATCCAACCGGTTAATGTCAAGATCCTCCTCTATAGTGACGGCAGCTTCTGCAGCCATCCTGTGTTCTAATTGACTCAAATCATTTATAATAGGGGCAGAATTTGGTCGGGGTAGCTCCTCCAAAGCCTCCACCATTTCAAACAAATCGGGGTGAACTAGGGGGTGAACCTCTATAGGCGCTACCGGTGGGAGGGGGTTATTTAGATCATTGACCATCAGTAACAGGTCGGGGTTCACCGGTAAGTCTGTTAATTCACATTCTATCGGTGGTAATTGGGGGTTATTTAAATCATTTATCATTTGTAATAGTTCCAGGTTCATTGGGACATCAGAGGAGTTCACAACAGGGCCGGGGATGTTCTCTCGGGAAGGTCTTTTTGGGGCACTAGCTTGTTCATAATCCTTTAGTTCGTGAGTTCTTTTACCAAGTCCGGACATTTTTTAATTTATTTTTTATTTTTCCAACAACCCACAATAGTAAGGCGTTTTGTGTCTATTAAAACATTAAATACGGTACAATTCGTTAGTAAGGGTATTAATAAGGGTGTTTTGGCACTCTATCACCAGGTTTTGCCCCACTAACACAAGTCTTTGATTTTGTAACAAAGTATGTAGCAACTCATGCCGACCTTCAGGAAGTAGCTGGAAGTAGGCTGGTGGCCTGGCTCAGCTTCAAGGGATGGTCGCTCCGGTAAATCTCGGTCGAAGGAGGCAGGGAGCGAGCGTATACTCACGGACGGAGACCATGAAGGCCTTTGCGGTGACACCCTGGCCAAGCGCGGGGTACTGTTCCGCGTTTCTGTAGGCAAGAAACGGGTCTGGGGGGACGATGTTGAAACCAGGCCGTCGTTGGGTGGTGTGTCAGCCCTGACTGACGGCGACCCCTGAGGTTGTTGGATGGCTGTATTTGTTCCGCCCGACAATGCGGCGGGCTGAATCTGGGGTGTTGAATTACCCCCAGAAGGCTGTGGCCTGAGTAGATGTTGGGGGGTCTCCAAGACCACCGTGGGGGATCCTCTCGGTGATCTCACCGGGGAAGATTTTTGATCCCACTTAGACGGGGTAATTGTCCTCAATAGCTCATCCACAGAATGACTATCCCAAGAGTCTTGGGAAGAATAAAAATATACATTACATTTACATCTTTAAACGGTGACAGAAATCAAACTTAAAACAACATGTCCAGGACATTCAAAACCTTTAGCTTTTTTAGACCTTTGAAAATAGCCTTAGACATTCACTACAACGCCTTATTATTTACAGACAATATATTTATTAGGACTTGATAATAAATGTAAAACAGAGAAGCCGCTGTAAATAAACTGTTTCTTAAATGTTTCTTTAAAAACTGTAATATTGTTAATAAAACACTTTTATACACACACACACAACAACATTTCATTTTTAAACGAACCTTCCAAGTGTAAACGCTTCCTGATCCCGGGACTTCTTGTTTCACAAACGTTTTCACGATCTGTTTAAATATTAAATACAATGAACACCTTCAAGCCTTTTCCCACAACCACTTTAAAACAGAAGTATAATAGCGGGAGATAAGCCAAACAACTTACTAAACCCTTTCGGACGGCTTAACTTCCTAACCAGACGGTACGGCAATCGGTCATTTCTAAACACGTTCCCCAGAAACAAGCCTAGACCTGTCCGGACTTCTAAAGATCTTTCCCAGAACCCCCCGCCCTACAGGAAACAGGCACACAACGCTTAAATATTAGCCCTCAACGGGCAAACAAAGCCCTTTTAAAAACATTAAAGTTTGAAAGATCTTACTTACCTCCACAGAATAATCGTTTCTTATGTTTTTCGGCTGGTTTAGCTTTTTGCACCGCTGTGAAGGTAAGAGACATGTTTAACCTTTAACCACACCGCTTTATAAAAAGCTTTAACCTCTTATTTACAGACTGCAGATATATACTCACAGCTATCAGATACTGGGGCTGACGGCCTTTCAGATTCTTGAAAGGTTACGGTTCTTGAAGGTAAAACGAAACAAGCCCTCGATGTGGAAGGCCTTTCGTAGTCTTGAACCACGTTTCTTAATACTGTTAGAAAGGATAATTTTTTTAAATTAACAAAACTGGACTCAAACATCTTACAGAAACGTTATACAAACAAACGGGGGTTTAGTTCTTACCCGGTCGGCAGACAGCCTGTCTAGGGACAACCACTTCTCTTGGTCGATCCTCGGAGACATTAATCACAGGCCTTTCGATAGTTTCTGTGTAATTAAAGAGACCGGCATTAATATATATTAAACATTTTCATAACTCTAATGAGCCGCTTCAAAACCACACACACCCATACATAAGAACCCATGAGCGCAAACACAAAAATCTTACCGTCGTTGTTCCAGATGATCTCCTCAGCGTTGGGAATTAACTCCTGTTGACTGGCAGAAAAATTATTTTACAGAACTTAAAACAGATGTTATAGCCTTATTTACAATACATGCACACAACACGCTCTGAGTCAATGAAAATAATCTGAAGACTTACCTAAAAACTCGTATAAATCGAAGTCGCTGATGTTGTTTCCGGACATTGTTGATCTTTAGTCTTAAATCGAAAGGTCAGTATGTGTCTGTCGAGCTGAAGACCAGACCTTCATACTTATACTGATGGCCACATGCCGGATCTGCTTGTAAGGCATTGTTCTGGTCTGGCCTTTGTGCCGCCCTGTTACCAATTAACATATCAAAACCAACCAATAAAATGACACTGCATCAAATTTCAAATACAAACCAAGATGGAGACGATCTCTCTCCTCTCTACTCCAAACTTTAATTAGAACGTTTTGGTCTCTCAAAAAAACATTTTTAAGCATCTAGACCTATAGTCAACAACCACTAAGAATATTTCAGGCCTTTATAAGCGCTAAAAAACAACCTGAGCCAAGAAAATAACTATAAAGATCTAAAATAACTAGCGCTTTTACAGTGATTTTTTTTTTTTTTTAATAGCGATGCTTTGTTTGGTATTAAACAAGCCACAAACTACTCAGAACAGCGTTTATCCCCGCAAAAGAGATATTTGGGTTTATTTTACAAAGCTTATAAATTATATACGTTAAAAGTATTCTGAATGTTTTGATACCACACGCCATACCTACTGTTGTCTGAGCCCACCCCCGCCCCCCATGGTGTGAGTGATTTAGCCTTGAGTGTTGTGATCTATTTAGCATTGAGTGATCAGTTGTTTTTATTTTTTATACGATTCCTTATCATCAGGGATTGAGACCGCTAAAATACCTTAAAAGCATATCCTTATCTTAAGTCTAACTCTTATGAGCTTTAAGACCCTAGAATGTATTTAAGTAAAACGAATGAACACATTATGTGAGAGATAAAATATAAACACAGCTTTTTTTTTTTTTTTTTTTTTTTTACAAAAACAATTAACCTATACACACAAACACCCACACACACACACACTCTTTTTTAATTTTATTTTTAATTAAATTTGAGGGGAGAGAAAGAGCCAGATACAGTGTGGATAACATAAGTACCCTATGCAAAACAGGCATTGTTAGGACCTGGGACCATTACAGACAACAGAACTTGTTGATCTTATAAAATGATTGGGCGAGAGAGAGAGAGAGAGACAGACAGAAGGCTCCAAGGTTGTGCACAAAATCTTCTTTGTAAGCAGGGTTCCACCGTAGTTACTTGAAGACAAAGTCTTTGAGGAAAGCAGGGCCCTGTTTGTTCCAAGGGTCAAGTTTCTTAAGACTCAAATAGCTATTTAAATGACTGACACTTTCGTATACAGTCGACTTAGTCAATTGTCCAGCTGTAAAACTCCACTGATCAGGTGGGCACAGGCGGGCAGCGCAGTCTGTAAAGTTCATTATTTAATAAAGTCCTTTAAAAGAATTCTTCGTACGGCTCAATCTCCTTCTCCCAGTTTAACTCTTCTGTTGCCGGCAAAGACTTGGTTGGTTTCTGGTTCCGGTTCGGGCAAAACAGCGACAGGTTGAGCTGTGACAGCGAGTTTCTGGTTCAGGTGAGAGAGAGAGAGAGAGACCGTGCGCTGTTCCTTATAGTCTGTCAGATCAATAGATGATTGGTTCTTGAGTTCTTGAGATTGGATTTCGGTTTCATCCCCCAGTGTCCTATTGGAGGGGGGCTTGATTTATGACTGATGTCAATCAATGCCATCTTTTGGAAATGCCGGTTGGCCCGGGTTCGTAGCTCTATGTCGGGATTTCGGCTCTCGTCCACTTCAAAGAGTTTTTATCACCTACAGGCCCCTTTCTCCAGACATCTCATAGCAGAATTCCGAACTATTTGGCCTCTTCTCTGTGCCATCCTCCCCAAAACTGTCACTTTGATGCAAACCAGTTCCAAGCTGATGAGCTAAGGAAATCTGATAACTTTGGGGGGGGGGGAGGTCTTCTTTAGATCATTGCTTCAGCTCAGAGCCCAAATGCTCTCATCCAAATACACCCAACATAACGCTACATACCCCCTTTCTTGAATGGGACTGAGGTCGACTAGGATGTTATCGCCTTCAAGACAAAATAAGACGTTAAGCATTTATCTCAAAGTTATGTAACAGAATTCAACAGTGGACTTCACCATTCATGACCCAGAGAAATCAAAGAAAACAAACTAATAGTTCATTATTTAAGCAGAATGTATTCCAATCAAATTGACAATCCTATACTAGCACATATACAGGTTACATATTATAACACAAGTACATTAAAACAAAAAAACAATTGGTATTGGTATTACTCAGGATTGAGTATGGTTACTGACAGTAACCAATAAGTGGAAGTTGATTAACAGAGGGAGGTAACTGGGAATTCAAGTGTTATTCAGGCACCTGACCTTCACTATATCTGTAATAGTTGGTAGGGACCTGGGTTCGTATGGTTGGCTTACATGGTAAGCTGGTGCCCCCTTTAGGGACATGCACAAAAATTGTCTCATTGGGAAGTTGTACCTTGGTGGCTGTATCATATCTGTCATTCAATTCCACCTGCTTTGGTGATTCAACTTGAGCCCACAACCTGTTCAATAGATCCTGACCAATGATCAACTTCTCTGTTTCAAATTTGGAAATATAAACTGGATGAACCAACTTAATCTTCCCAAAGGTGAACTCTAACAACGCCTTTCGAGTGAGCTGTGCCTTAGTCTCTGTGTAACTTGTAATGTTCACACTACAAGCTTCCACTTTCAGTCGTTGGTCTGAGGTTTCCATAATTTGTTTCAGGTTGCCAAATGTGGTGGCAGACATTAAACAAATTTCAGCCCCAGTGTCCAACAAGGCTTCACACTCCCACACATTCTCAATGGTCACTTCTATGTAAACTTGCTTGGCTTTGCCTCTCTGTGTCAGATCACCCAGTAACATCAACAAAGGTTCAGCTTGCATGCAGGCATCTTCCCCCACTGGGAGGTCCCAGTGGGCTGATGTGTCAGAGAAACCCCCCTGCTGTTCCTCACATCTAATCAAAAACACGGAGGCGTGGACAGTGGGTGGTTCCAGAGCTAGTCATGCCTCAGGTGGCGAGTCCGGCCCTTTACCCTGGCTACTAACTTCCAGTTTGGGAAGAGGGGGCAAAGGGAGCAGAGCTAAGCGTAGCAGTAGCTCAGAAACTGCAACATTGCTCAGAGACTGAGTTAACCCAACTGGGCTAGGAGCAGATTTCTTTCCTTTATACTTTTTCTTGTACCTTGTTTTACTCTTACTCCACTTAGGATTTTCTTTCTTTTTTCTGTGCCATTTTACGAATTTCAGCTATGTTCATATACGTTGCGTCTGCATGTAATATGATCATTTCCTTAATCGTTGGGAACAAATTAGCAACAAACAACCTCTTCCTCAGCCCCGGGTCGATCTTGACCCGCAAAATAGGTTTTCCTAAGCTTTTCATAGTAATCACGGGGGGACTCATGCTTACCCTGTTTGATCTGGTGTGCGGCAGTCACTGCTGCCACTGGATCAATGAACCTGGAATAGTCCCTAATTAATGCTCTGCACAAGCGTTGAAAACTATCGCAGACCATGGACCCTTGCCTCTCCATCCAAGAATGGACTTGGCGAGAGGTAGTTTTGCGGATTAGGAGAACCTTTTCCTTCTCCGTAGCCTCAGGATAGAAACGCAAAGCATACTTAATGTCCTTAATATACGCTTCCACATTTCCTTACTTGTCTGCTGGGTTAAAGGTTTCACAATCTTTAGCCAGTTCTCTCAACTGGCGCATGTTAACCTTTCGGTCAGGACTCTCGGGAGAGGAAGTTCGTCTGTGCGACGAGCTTCTTACCCTGGGTGGAGAAAGACTACAGGGAGGGGTACGATCAGGACGAGGCAACCCGGGGACTAAATGTGGAGACGGTGTGCGACTCCGTGCATTGGCCGGTTCCGGCTGTTCCTTTACGCTGTCAGGTGTCGGATTTGCAGCCCACCGAGAGGCAGCTTTCAGGGCCCCTATTTGTTGCTTGAGACGCTCATTTTCAACTTCAGTTGATTTGAGTTCTCCCCTAAGCACCTGATTTACTCTCCTCATTTCTTCACTGTCCCTTTTTAAATGTATGACCTCGCCTTCGAGTATCTCCATTTTTACAGTGCCCAAATCTTTCTCCCTGACTGTTTTGCTAAGACGCATTTCCAAAACATCCCGGTCCTTCAAAACTATCCTTTCATTTTCAACCGCTTTACATCTGTTATTTTGCAGACCTTTTACTTGGATCAGAGTTGTTTCCAATTCAACTTGACATTGTCTTAAATCATTTCCTAATTGCTCTCTCTTTTCAATTAAGTCCTCTTTTTCAGCATTCAACACAATGACTTGTTTTCCACAAGTATCTAGCTTTCCTTCAAATTCTAAAACCATTCCATGCCATTTGGCTCTTTCTTCTTTCGCTTTAGCATACTTTTCACCTAGCTTTTTCAGTTTTTCAAACTTGCTTATGCTCCAGTTCACTAACCTTGAGCTCGCAAGTGCTAAGCTAGCCATAACTTTCACCACCTCTATCGACTCTTTTTCGAGTTGCGTCGTAGTGTCGGTTAACAACTGAGTTCGACGTAACTCTACTTCAAAGTCCAAACTGCATAGGCATCCAAGGAATTCAGGAATCTCTGTTCCTGGTACCTTTACAATCAATGCTTCACATGGGGACATTTGGGTAATCATTGTTTTGGCTATTCAGTAACAACCCAACCGAACAGTACTCGATTAATCACCTAATGACTCTAATGCCAATGCTTAGGATATCAACAATTTATCACAAGTAACTAAAACAGACTTAACCTTTTGTGACTTTGGAAACCATACACATACCACGTGGGCAGTTGTAGAGCGTCCTCTAGAGAACAAACAGTGTATCGTGCCTACAAAAGTTTTCTTGTTTCAAAACTTTGGAATCTGGATTTCTGGACAAAGCTATCCAATAACTATTACAGAAATTAGTTCTTTTCAGTCTAAGATTCCTCACACGGGGCACCAATTATGTAGCGTAAGGTACACTTATAAATTTAAATTAAAGAAGTGAATTTATAGTATCACCTTATAACGAATCCTGGAATCTTGTAGAACTCAATTTCTGTAATAATTGGACGCAGACACCAATTCCAAAGATATAAATTGTCAAATTTATTCAAAACAAAGACTAAATGTAGCACTACACTAATTATACAAAAGGGAAAAACTAATTAAAATTCAACTCTAGATCAACAAATCAAAGACAAATCACTTCCGTGACCAAATCAAAGACCATGGGATCGCATATGATAACACAAATCCTTTAACAAAAAAGGTTATAAACACATTGACTACACTACCGGTTAGTAAGACAAAGGTGAGTCTCTCGTTAGTATTATTAGTCAGACATTAAATAACTACGCAGGTTAGTATTTATGTCAGTTAACTTCTCGTTATATATATATCAGTCTCATTTACGTTTAGGTGCCGAGAAAGATCATATCATTACTTGTTACCACAATTTCCCTTAACTGATTATTATTCAATGATCAAGGCAGGGCCACCAATAATCTAATGTCTAATAACATGTGTCAATTTCAGACTAAACAGTTAAACAGGAATGAGACGATATTTCTCGGCGTTGACAGATTTTATTTCTAAAATTATCAACAAAACAGTTTAATGCAACACACATTTATATTTAAGAAAACTAAATAATATTACACATTCTAGAGTTATGAATCACAGATTAACATTTCTAATTGATTTCTCAAAAGTCATGAATCATGAACTCCAAACTGTTAAACTTATCTGAACTTTGTCGCAGAGAGGCCTCTCTGCCTTCGGGCTCAGATAACAGCACACGGCACGAGGTCCGTGTGGTTGGAACAAAGGCAGTCCGGTTCGGCTTTGTCCAAGAACTTCCACTCAGTCGATGCACCTGGAAGTTGGGGTTTCGCGAATGTAGCGTCTTTTCCAAACAGATTTTCCACTGGTTTGAAGGCTCCAAGGTTGTGCACAAAATCTTCTTTGTAAGCAGGGTTCCACTGAAGTTACTTGAAGACAAAGTCTTTGAGGAAAGCAGGGCCCTGTTTGTTCCAAGGGTCAAGTTTCTTAAGACTTAAATAGCTATTTAAATGACTGACACTTTCGTATACAGTCAATTGTCCAGCTGTAAAACTCCACTGATCAGGTGGGCACAGGCGGGCATGCGCAGTCTGTAAAGTTCTTCATTTAATAAAGTCCTTTAAAAGAATTCTTCGTACAGCTCAATCTCCTTCTCCCAGTTTAACTCTTCTGTTGCCGGCAAAGACTTGGTTGGTTTCTGGTTCCGGTTCGGGCAACAGAGCTACAGGTTGAGCTGTGGCAGCGAGTTTCTGGTTCAGGTGAGAGAGAGAGAGAGACCGTGCGCTGTTCCTCATAGTCTGTCAGATCAATAGGTGATTGGTTCTTGAGTTCTTGAGATTGGATTTCGGTTTCATCCCCCAGTGTCCTATTGGAGGGGGGCTTGATTTATGACTGATATCAATCCATGCCATGTTTTGGAAATGCCAGTTGGCCCGGGTTCGTAGCTCTATGTCGGGATTTCGGCTCTCGTCCACTTCAAAGAGTTTTTTTAACCTACAAGCCCCTTTCTCCAGACATCTCATAGCAGAATTCCAAACTATTTGGCCTCTTCTCGGTGCCATCCTCCCCAAAACTGTCACTTTGATGCAAACCAGTTCCAAGCTGATGAGCTAAGGAAATCTGATAACTTTGGGGGGGGAGAGCTATTCTTTAGAACAGTGCTTCAGCTCAGAGCCTTATCTCCTTATCTCTTATCAAAATACACCCAAAATAACGCTACAGAGGAATAAGTACCTATGAGACTTAGATCTCGGGATTACTAAGGCACGGGCTACAGGAACGTCCGGATGGGACGATGTAGTTTTAAGTGGTTGAATGGGAAAGAAGTACCAATCATTAAAGATAATTGGATAGATGAGTGAGTGAGTGAGACAGACACAAATGTCTGGTTGTTGCAATTATTTGCCATCCTCTTCTATATAGAACAGGGAAAACCAATGGCCGCGAATCAAGCAAAGGCCTCCTGAGTGGCAGGTCAGATCTCTACCACTGTAGGACCAATGCTCAGGTGACAAGGGATTCAAGTGGTTGAACGAGGAATTAGTAACAATCATTATAGATAGATGAGTGAGTGAGTGACAGAGAGAGAGACACAAATGTCTGGTTCCTACAATAATAGCCAACCTCTTCTATATAGAATGGGGAAAAAAATTGGCCGCGAATCAAGCAGACACCTCCCGAGTGGCAGGTGAGATCTCTACCTCTGTAGGACCAATACTCAGGTGACAAGTGTTTGAACCGGCTGAAGGAGGAATAAGTACCAATCAGAACTTTAACCCATTAAACAAGAAAGATGCAGCCAACACGAGCCAATGAGGCACAGACAAATGCCTGGATGGCACGATGCAGTCATCGTCTTCTATGCAGAAGGAGGAATAAGTCCCAATCAGACTCAGACCTTGGGATAACTAAGGCGTGGGTATCAGGAACGTCCGGATGGGACGAAGTAGTCATTTTCGTCTATGCAGAACTAGGAAAATGCATTGGCTGAGAATCAATTACAGGCCTCCCGCGTGTCAGGCGAGAACTCTACCACTGTAGGACCATTGCTCAGGTGACAAGGGATTCAAGTGGTTGAACGCGGAATAAGTACCAATCAGACCCAGACCTCGGGATTACTAAGGCGTGGGAAACAGGAACGTCCTGATGGGACGATGTAGAAAGAAGTACCAATCATTATAGATAGATGAGTGAGTGAGAGAGAGAGACTGACACAAATGTCTGGTTCTTACAATAATAGCCATCCTCTTCTATATAGAACAGGGAAAACCATTGGACGCGAATCAATCAACGACCTCCCGAGTGGCAGCTGAGATCTCTACCACCACTGTAGGACTAATGCTCAGGTGACAAGGGTATCAAGTGGATGAACGAGGAATAAGTACCGATGAGACTTTGATCTCGGGAATACAAAGGCACGGGTTACAGTAACGTCCGGATGGGACGATGTAGTCATCGTCGTCTTTGCAGAATGAGGTAAATGCATCGGCCGGAAATCGAACCCGGACCTATTGCGTGGCAGGCGAGACTCTTACCACTGAACCACCAATGCTCGGGTGACCAGGGTTTCAAGTGGTTGAATGAGGAATAAGTACTAATCAGACCCAGACTTCGGGATGACTAAGGCGCGGGAAACAGGAACGTCCGGATGGGACGATGTAGAAAGAAGTACCAATCATTATAGATAGATGAGTGAGTGAGAGAGAGAGACAGACACAAATGTCTGGTTGTTACAATAATAGCCATCCTCTTCTATATAGAACGGGTAAAACCATTGGCCGCGAATCAAGCAACAACGTCCCGAGTGGCATGTGAGGTCTCTACGTCTGTAGGATCAATGCTCAGGTGACAAGGGTTTCGAGTGGTTGAACAAGGAATAAGTAACAATCATAATAAATAGATGAATGAGTGAGTGAGAGAGACAGACACAAATGTCTGGTTTTTACAATAATAGCCATCCTCTTCTATATAGAACGGGGAAAACCATTAGCCGCGAATCAAGCAACGACCTCCCGAGTGGCAGGTGAGATCTCTACCACTGTAGGACCAATGCTCAGGTGACAAGTGTTTGAACCGGCTGAAGGAGGAATTAGTACCAATCAGAACTTTAACCCATTAAACAAGAAACATGCAGCCAACATGATCCAGTGAGGCACAAACGAACATCTGGATGGCACGATGCAGTCATCGTCTTCCATGCAGAAGGAGGAATAAGTACCAAGCAGACCCAGACCTCGGGATTACTAAGACACGGGTATCAGGAACGTGCGGATGGGACGATGTAGTCATGGTCTTCTTTGCAGAACTAGGAAAATGCATTGGCCGGGAAACAAACCCGGGCCTCCCGCATAGCAGGCGAGAATTCTACCGCTAAACAACCAATGCTCAGGTCATGAAAATTTTAAGTGGTTGAATGGGAAAGAAGTACCACTCATTAAAGATAATTGGATAGATGAGTGAGTGAGTGAGACAGACACAAATGTCTGGTTGTTGCAATTATTTGCCAGATCTCTACCACTGAACCACCAATTTTCAGGTGACAAAGGTTTCAAGTGGTTGAATGAGGAATAAGTACCAATCAGACCAAGACCTCGGGATTACTAAGGCGCGGGAAACAGGAACGTCCGGATGGGATGATGTAGAAAGAAGTACCAATCATTATAGATAGATGAGTGAGTGAGTGAAAGAGAGAGAGAGACAGACACAAATGTCTGGTTGTTACAATAATAGCCATCCTCTTCTACATAGAATGGGGAAAACCATTGGCCGCGAATCAAGCAGACACCTCCCGAGTGGCAGGTGAGATCTCTACCACTGTAGGACCAATTCTCAGGTGATAAGTGTTTGAACCGGCTGAAGGAGGAATAAGTACCAATCAGAACTTTAACCCATAAGACATGAATGATGCAGCCAACACGAGCCAATGAGGCACAGACGAACCTCTGGATGGCACGATGCAGTCATCGTCGTCTATGCAGAAGGAGGAAAAAGTACCAATCAGACCCAGACCTCAGGATTAATAAGGCGCGGGTATCAGGAACGTCCAGATGGGACGAAGTAGAAAGAAGTACCAATCATTATAAATAGATGACTGAGTTAGTGAGAGAGAGAGACAGAAAGACACAAATGTCTGGTTGTTACAATAATAGCCATCCTCTTCTATATAGATCGAGGATAACAATTGGCCGCGAATCAAGCAACAACCTCCCGAGTGGCAGGTGAGATCTCTACTACTGTCGGACCAATGCTCAGGTGACAAGGGTTTGAAATGGTTGAACGATGAATAAGTACCAATCAGACCAAGACCTCGGGATTACTAAGGCGCGGGAAACAGGAACGTCCGGATGGGACGATGTAATTATTGTCTTCTTTGCAGAACGAGGAAAATGCATTGGCCGGGAATCGAACCCGGGCCTCCCGCGTGGCAGGCGAGAATTCTACCACTGAACAACCAATGCTCAGGTTATGAAAATCTTAAGTGGTTGAATGGGAAAGAAGTACTAATCATTATAGATAATAGGATAGATGAGTGAGTGAGTGAGACAGACACAAATGTCTGGTTGTTGCAATTATTTGCCATCCTCTACTATATAGAACGAGGAAAACCATTGGCCGCGAATCAAGCAAAGGCCTCCCGAATGGCAGGTGAGGTCTCTACGTCTGTAGGACCAATGCTCAGGTGACAAGGGTTTCGAGTAGTAGAACAAGGAATAAGTAACAATCATTATAGATAGATGAGTGAGTGAGTGACAGAGAGAGAGAGACAAATGTCTGGTTGTTACAATAATAGCTAACCTCTTCTATATAGAACGGAGAAAAAAATTGGCCGCGAATCAAGCAGACACCTCCCGAGTGGCAGGTGAGATCTCTACCACTGTAGGACCAATTCTCAGGTGATAAGTGTTTGAACCGGCTGAAGGAGGAATAAGTACCAATCAGAACTTTAACCCATAAAACATGAATGATGCAGCCAACACGAGCCAATGAGGCACAGACGAACCTCTGGATGGCACGATGCAGTCATCGTCGTCTATGCAGAAGGAGGAAAAAGTACCAATCAGACCAAGACCTCGGGATTACTAAGGCGCGGGAAATAGGAACGTCCGGATGGGATGATCTAGAAAGAAGTACCAATCATTATAGATAGATGAGTGAGTGAGTGAAAGAGAGAGAGAGACAGACACAAATGTCTGGTTGTTACAATAATAGCCATCCTCTTCCATAAGGATCGAGGATAACCACTGGCCGCGAATCAAGCAACAACCTCCCGAGTGGCAGGTGAGATCTCTACCACTGTCGGACCAATGGTCAGGTGACAAGGATTTGAAATGGTTGAACGATGAATAAGTACCAATCAGACCAAGACCTCGGGATTACTAAGGCGCGGGAAACAGGAACGTTCGGATGGGATGATGTAGAAAGAAGTACCAATCATTATAGATAGATGAGTGAGTGAGTGAAAGAGAGAGAGAGACAGACACAAATGTCTGGTTGTTACAATAATAGCCATCCTCTTCTACATAGAATGGGGAAAACCATTGGCCGCGAATCAAGAAACAACCTCCCGAGTGGCAGGTGAGATCTCTACCACTGTCGGACCAATGCTCAGGTGACAAGGGTTTCAAGTGGATGAACGAGGAATAAGTACCGATGAGACTTAGATCTCGGGATTACTAAGTCACGGGTTACAGTAACGTCCGGATGGGACGATGTAATCATTGTCTTCTTTGCAGAACGAGGAAAATGCATTGGCCGGGAATCGAACCCGGGCCTCCCGCGTGGCAAGCGAGAATTCTACCACTGAACAACCAATGCTCAGGTTATGAAAATCTTAAGTGGTTGAATGGGAAAGAAGTACCAATCATTAAAGATAATTGGATAGATGAGTGAGTGAGTGAGACAGACACAAATGTCTGGTTGTTGCAATTATTTGCCATCCTCTACTATATAGAACGGGGAAAACCATTGGCCGGGAATCAAGCAAAGGCTTCCCGAGTGGCAGGTGAGGTCTCTACCACTGTAGGACCAATTCTCAGGTGATAAGTGTTTGAACCGGCTGAAGGAGGAATAAGTACCAATCAGAACTTTAACCCATAAAACATGAATGATGCAGCCAACACCAGCCAATGAGGCACAGACGAACCTCTGGATGGCACGATGCAGTCATCGTCGTCTATGCAGAAGGAGGAAAAATTACCAATCAGACCCAGACCTCAGGATTACTAAGGTGCGGGTATCAGGAACGTCCAGATGGATGGATAATTGGATAGATGAGTGAGTGAGTGAGAAAGACACAAATGTCTGGTTGTTGCAATTATTGGCCATCCTCTACTATATAGAACGGGGAAAACCATTGGCCGCGAATCAAGCAAAGGCCTCCCGCGTGGCAGGCGAGAATTCTACCACTGAACAACCAATGCTCAGGTTATGAAAATCTTAAGTGGTTGAATGGGAAAGAAGTACCAATCATTAAAGATAATTGGATAGATGAGTGAGTGAGTGAGACAGACACAAATGTCTGGTTGTTGCAATTATTTGCCATCCTCTACTATATAGAACGGGGAAAACCATTGGCCGGGAATCAAGCAAAGGCTTCCCGAGTGGCAGGTGAGGTCTCTACCACTGTAGGACCAATTCTCAGGTGATAAGTGTTTGAACCGGCTGAAGGAGGAATAAGTACCAATCAGAACTTTAACCCATAAAACATGAATGATGCAGCCAACACCAGCCAATGAGGCACAGACGAACCTCTGGATGGCACGATGCAGTCATCGTCGTCTATGCAGAAGGAGGAAAAATTACCAATCAGACCCAGACCTCAGGATTACTAAGGTGCGGGTATCAGGAACGTCCAGATGGATGGATAATTGGATAGATGAGTGAGTGAGTGAGAAAGACACAAATGTCTGGTTGTTGCAATTATTTGCCATCCTCTACTATATAGAACGGGGAAAACCATTGGCCGCGAATCAAGCAAAGGCCTCCCGAGTGGCAGGTGAGCTCTCTACGTCTGTAGGACCAATGCTCAGGTGACAAGGGTTTCGAGTGGTTGAACAAGGAATAAGTAACAATCATTATAGATAGATGAGTGAGTGAGTGACAGAGAGAGAGAGACAAATGTCTGGTTGTTACAATAATAGCCAACCTCTTCTATATAGAACGGAGAAAAAAATTGGCCGCGAATCAAGCAGACACCTCCCGAGTGGCAGGTGAGATCTCTACCACTGTAGGACCAATGCTCAGGTGACAAGTGTTTGAACAGGCTGAAGGAGGAATAAGTACCAATCAGACCCAGACCTCGTGATAACTAAGGCACGGGAAACAGGAAAGTCCGGATGGGACGATGTAGAAAGAGGTACCAATCTTTATATATAGATGAGTGAGTGAGAGAGAGAGACAGACACAAATGTCTGGTTGTTACAATAATAGCCATCCTCTTCTATATAGATCGAGGATAACAATTGGCCGCGAATCAAGCAACAACCTCCCGAGTGGCAGGTGAGATCTCTACTACTGTCGGACCAATGCTCAGGTGACAAGGGTTTGAAATGGTTGAACGATGAATAAGTACCGATGAGACTTAGACCTCGGGATTACTAAGTCACGGGTTACAGTAACGTCCGGATGGGACGATGTAATCATTGTCTTCTTTGCAGAACGAGGAAAATGCATTGGCCGGGAATCGAACCCGGGCCTCCCGCGTGGCAAGCAAGAATTCTACCACTGAACAACCAATGCTCAGGTTATGAAAATCTTAAGTGGTTGAATGGGAAAGAAGTACCAATCATTAAAGATAATTGGATAGATGAGTGAGTGAGTGAGACAGACACAAATGTCTGGTTGTTGCAATTATTTGCCATCCTCTACTATATAGAACGAGGAAAACCATTGGCCGCGAATCAAGCAAAGGCCTCCCGAGTGGCAGGTGAGGTCTCTACGTCTGTAGGACCAATGCTCAGGAGACAAGGGTTTCGAGTAGTTGAACAAGGAATAAGTAACAATAATTATAGATAGATGAGTGAGTGAGTGACAGAGAGAGAGAGACAAATGTCTGGTTGTTACAATAATAGCTAACCTCTTCTATATAGAACGGAGAAAAAAATTGGCCGCGAATCAAGCAGACACCTCCCGAGTGGCAGGTGAGATCTCTACCACTGTAGGACCAATTCTCAGGTGATAAGTGTTTGAACCGGCTGAAGGAGGAATAAGTACCAATCAGAACTTTAACCCATAAAACATGAATGATGCAGCCAACACGAGCCAATGAGGCACAGACGAACCTCTGGATGGCACGATGCAGTCATCGTCGTCTATGCAGAAGGAGGAAAAAGTACCAATCAGACCCAGACCTCAGGATTAATAAGGCGCGGGTATCAGGAACGTCCAGATGGGACGAAGTAGAAAGAAGTACCAATCATTATAAATAGATGACTGAGTTAGTGAGAGAGAGAGACAGAAAGACACAAATGTCTGGTTGTTACAATAATAGCCATCCTCTTCTATATAGATCGAGGATAACAATTGGCCGCGAATCAAGCAACAACCTCCCGAGTGGCAGGTGAGATCTCTACTACTGTCGGACCAATGGTCAGGTGACAAGGGTTTGAAATGGTTGAACGAAGAATAAGTACCAATCAGACCCAGACCTCAGGATTACTAAGGCGCGGGTTTCAGGAACGTCCAGATGGGACGAAGTAGAAAGAAGTACCAATCATTATAAATAGATGACTGAGTTAGTGAGAGAGAGAGACAGAAAGACACAAATGTCTGGTTGTTACAATAATAGCCATCCTCTTCTATATAGATCGAGGATAACCATTGGCCGCGAATCAAGCAACAACCTCCCGAGTGGCAGGTGAGATCTCTACCACTGTCGGACCATTGGTCAGGTGACAAGGGTTTGAAATGGTTGAACGATGAATAAGTACCAATCAGACCAAGACCTAGGGATTACTAAGGCGCGGGAAACAGGAACGTCCGGATGGGATGATGTAGAAAGAAGTACCAATCATTATAGATAGATGAGTGAGTGAGTGAAAGAGAGAGAGAGACAGACACAAATGTCTGGTTGTTACAATAATAGCCATCCTCTTCTACATAGAATGGGGAAAACCATTGGCCGCGAATCAAGAAACAACCTCCCGAGTGGCAGGTGAGATCTCTACCACTGTCGGACCAATGCTCAGGTGACAAGGGTTTCAAGTGGATGAACGAGGAATAAGTACCGATGAGACTTAGATCTCGGGATTACTAAGTCACGGGTTACAGTAACGTCCGGATGGGACGATGTAATCATTGTCTTCTTTGCAGAACGAGGGAAATGCATTGGCCGGGAATCGAACCCGGGCCTCCCGCGTGGCAAGCGAGAATTCTACCACTGAACAACCAATGCTCAGGTTATGAAAATCTTAAGTGGTTGAATGGGAAAGAAGTACCAATCATTAAAGATAATTGGATAGATGAGTGAGTGAGTGAGACAGACACAAATGTCTGGTTGTTGCAATTATTTGCCATCCTCTACTATATAGAACGGGGAAAACCATTGGCCGGGAATCAAGCAAAGGCTTCCCGAGTGGCAGGTGAGGTCTCTACCACTGTAGGACCAATTCTCAGGTGATAAGTGTTTGAACCGGCTGAAGGAGGAATAAGTACCAATCAGACCCAGACCTCGTGATAACTAAGGCACGGGAAACAGGAAAGTCCGGATGGGACGATGTAGAAAGAGGTACCAATCTTTATATATAGATGAGTGAGTGAGAGAGAGAGACAGACACAAATGTCTGGTTGTTACAATAATAGCCATCCTCTTCTATATAGATCGAGGATAACAATTGGCCGCGAATCAAGCAACAACCTCCCGAGTGGCAGGTGAGATCTCTACTACTGTCGGACCAATGCTCAGGTGACAAGGGTTTGAAATGGTTGAACGATGAATAAGTACCGATGAGACTTAGACCTCGGGATTACTAAGTCACGGGTTACAGTAACGTCCGGATGGGACGATGTAATCATTGTCTTCTTTGCAGAACGAGGAAAATGCATTGGCCGGGAATCGAACCCGGGCCTCCCGCGTGGCAAGCAAGAATTCTACCACTGAACAACCAATGCTCAGGTTATGAAAATTTTAAGTGGTTGAATGGGAAAGAAGTACCAATCATTAAAGATAATTGGATAGATGAGTGAGTGAGTGAGACAGACACAAATGTCTGGTTGTTGCAATTATTTGCCATCCTCTACTATATAGAACGAGGAAAACCATTGGCCGCGAATCAAGCAAAGGCCTCCCGAGTGGCAGGTGAGGTCTCTACGTCTGTAGGACCAATGCTCAGGAGACAAGGGTTTCGAGTAGTTGAACAAGGAATAAGTAACAATAATTATAGATAGATGAGTGAGTGAGTGACAGAGAGAGAGAGACAAATGTCTGGTTGTTACAATAATAGCTAACCTCTTCTATATAGAACGGAGAAAAAAATTGGCCGCGAATCAAGCAGACACCTCCCGAGTGGCAGGTGAGATCTCTACCACTGTAGGACCAATTCTCAGGTGATAAGTGTTTGAACCGGCTGAAGGAGGAATAAGTACCAATCAGAACTTTAACCCATAAAACATGAATGATGCAGCCAACACGAGCCAATGAGGCACAGACGAACCTCTGGATGGCACGATGCAGTCATCGTCGTCTATGCAGAAGGAGGAAAAAGTACCAATCAGACCCAGACCTCAGGATTAATAAGGCGCGGGTATCAGGAACGTCCAGATGGGACGAAGTAGAAAGAAGTACCAATCATTATAAATAGATGACTGAGTTAGTGAGAGAGAGAGACAGAAAGACACAAATGTCTGGTTGTTACAATAATAGCCATCCTCTTCTATATAGATCGAGGATAACAATTGGCCGCGAATCAAGCAACAACCTCCCGAGTGGCAGGTGAGATCTCTACTACTGTCGGACCAATGGTCAGGTGACAAGGGTTTGAAATGGTTGAACGAAGAATAAGTACCAATCAGACCCAGACCTCAGGATTACTAAGGCGCGGGTTTCAGGAACGTCCAGATGGGACGAAGTAGAAAGAAGTACCAATCATTATAAATAGATGACTGAGTTAGTGAGAGAGAGAGACAGAAAGACACAAATGTCTGGTTGTTACAATAATAGCCATCCTCTTCTATATAGATCGAGGATAACCATTGGCCGCGAATCAAGCAACAACCTCCCGAGTGGCAGGTGAGATCTCTACCACTGTCGGACCATTGGTCAGGTGACAAGGGTTTGAAATGGTTGAACGATGAATAAGTACCAATCAGACCAAGACCTAGGGATTACTAAGGCGCGGGAAACAGGAACGTCCGGATGGGATGATGTAGAAAGAAGTACCAATCATTATAGATAGATGAGTGAGTGAGTGAAAGAGAGAGAGAGACAGACACAAATGTCTGGTTGTTACAATAATAGCCATCCTCTTCTACATAGAATGGGGAAAACCATTGGCCGCGAATCAAGAAACAACCTCCCGAGTGGCAGGTGAGATCTCTACCACTGTCGGACCAATGCTCAGGTGACAAGGGTTTCAAGTGGATGAACGAGGAATAAGTACCGATGAGACTTAGATCTCGGGATTACTAAGTCACGGGTTACAGTAACGTCCGGATGGGACGATGTAATCATTGTCTTCTTTGCAGAACGAGGGAAATGCATTGGCCGGGAATCGAACCCGGGCCTCCCGCGTGGCAAGCGAGAATTCTACCACTGAACAACCAATGCTCAGGTTATGAAAATCTTAAGTGGTTGAATGGGAAAGAAGTACCAATCATTAAAGATAATTGGATAGATGAGTGAGTGAGTGAGACAGACACAAATGTCTGGTTGTTGCAATTATTTGCCATCCTCTACTATATAGAACGGGGAAAACCATTGGCCGGGAATCAAGCATAGGCTTCCCGAGTGGCAGGTGAGGTCTCTACCACTGTAGGACCAATTCTCAGGTGATAAGTGTTTGAACCGGCTGAAGGAGGAATAAGTACCAATCAGAACTTTAACCCATAAAACATGAATGATGCAGCCAACACCAGCCAATGAGGCACAGACGAACCTCTGGATGGCACGATGCAGTCATCGTCGTCTATGCAGAAGGAGGAAAAATTACCAATCAGACCCAGACCTCAGGATTACTAAGGTGCGGGTATCAGGAACGTCCAGATGGATGGATAATTGGATAGATGAGTGAGTGAGTGAGAAAGACACAAATGTCTGGTTGTTGCAATTATTTGCCATCCTCTACTATATAGAACGGGGAAAACCATTGGCCGCGAATCAAGCAAAGGCCTCCCGAGTGGCAGGTGAGCTCTCTACGTCTGTAGGACCAATGCTCAGGTGACAAGGGTTTCGAGTGGTTGAACAAGGAATAAGTAACAATCATTATAGATAGATGAGTGAGTGAGTGAAAGAGAGAGAGAGAGAGAGACAAATGTCTGGTTGTTACAATAATAGCCAACCTCTTCTATATAGAAGGAGAAAAAAATTAGCCGCAAATCAAGCAGACACCTCCCGAGTGGCAGGTGAGATCTCTACCACTGTAGGACCAATTCTCAGGTGATAAGTGTTTGAACCGGCTGAAGGAGGAATAAGTACCAATCAGAACTTTAACCCATAAAACATGAATGATGCAGCCAACACGAGCCAATGAGGCACAGACGAACCTCTGGATGGCACGATGCAGTCATCATCGTCTATGCAGGATAACCATTGGCCGCGAATCAAGCAACAACCTCCCGAGTGGATGGTGAGATCTCTACCACTGTAGCAGAAATGCTCAGGTGACAAGGGTTTCAAGTGGATGATAGAGGAATAAGTACCAATCAGACCCAGACCTCAGGATTAATAAGGCGCGGGTATCAGGAACGTCCAGATGGGACGAAGTAGAAAGAAGTACCAATCATTATAAATAGATGACTGAGTTAGTGAGAGAGAGAGACAGAAAGACACAAATGTCTGGTTGTTACAATAATAGCCATCCTCTTCTATATAGATCGAGGATAACCATTGGCCGCGAATCAAGCAACAACCTCCCGAGTGGCAGGTGAGATCTCTACCACTGTCGGACCATTGGTCAGGTGACAAGGGTTTGAAATGGTTGAACGATGAATAAGTACCAATCAGACCAAGACCTCGGGATTACTAAGGCGCGGGAAACAGGAACGTCCGGATGGGATGATGTAGAAAGAAGTACCAATCATTATAGATAGATGAGTGAGTGAGTGAAAGAGAGAGAGAGACAGACACAAATGTCTGGTTGTTACAATAATAGCCATCCTCTTCTACATAGAATGGGGAAAACCATTGGCCGCGAATCAAGAAACAACCTCCCAAGTGGCAGGTGAGATCTCTACCACTGTCGGACCAATTCTCAGGTGATAAGTGTTTGAACCGGCTGAAGGAGGAATAAGTACCAATCAGAACTTTAACCCATAAAACATGAATGATGCAGCCAACACGAGCCAATGAGGCACAGACGAACCTCTGGATGGCACGATGCAGTCATCGTCGTCTATGCAGAAGGAGGAAAAAGTACCAATCAGACCCAGACCTCAGGATTAATAAGGCGCGGGTATCAGGAACGTCCAGATGGGACGAAGTAGAAAGAAGTACCAATCATTATAAATAGATGACTGAGTTAGTGAGAGAGAGAGACAGAAAGACACAAATGTCTGGTTGTTACAATAATAGCCATCCTCTTCTATATAGATCGAGGATAACAATTGGCCGCGAATCTAGCAACAACCTCCCGAGTGGCAGGTGAGATCTCTACTACTGTCGGACCAATGGTCAGGTGACAAGGGTTTGAAATGGTTGAACGATGAATAAGTACCAATCAGACCAAGACCTCGGGATTACTAAGGCGCGGGAAACAGGAACGTCCGGATGGGATGATGTAGAAAGAAGTACCAATCATTATAGATAGATGAGTGAGTGAGTGAAAGAGAGAGAGAGACAGACACAAATGTCTGGTTGTTACAATAATAGCCATCCTCTTCTACATAGAATGGGGAAAACCATTGGCCGTGAATCAAGAAACAACCTACCGAGTGGCAGGTGAGATCTCTACCACTGTCGGACCAATGTTCAGGTGACAAGGGTTTCAAGTGGATGAACGAGGAATAAGTACCGATGAGATTTAGATCTCGGGATTACTAAATCACGGGTTACAGTAACGTCCAGATGGGATGATGTAATCATTGTCTTCTTTGCAGTACGAGGAAAATGCATTGGCCGGGAATCGAACCCGGGCCTCCCGCGTGGCAAGCGAGAATTCTACCACTGAACAACCAATGCTCAGCTTATGAAAATCTTAAGTGGTTGAATGGGAAAGAAGTACCAATCATTAAAGATAATTGGATAGATGAATGAGTGAGTGAGACAGACACAAATGTCTGGTTGTTGCAATTATTTGCCATCCTCTACTATATAGAACGGGGAAAACCATTGGCCGCGAATCAAGCAAAGGCTTCCCGAGTGGCAGGTGAGATCTCTACCACTTCGGACCAATGGTCAGGTGACATGGGTTTGAAATGGTTGAAATGAATAAGTACCAATCAGACCAAGACCTCGGGATTACTAAGGCGCTGGAAATAGGAACGTCCGGATGGGATGATGTAGAAAGAAGTACCAATCATTATAGATAGATGAGTGAGTGAGTGAAAGAGAGAGAGAGACAGACACAAATGTCTGGTTGTTACAATAATAGCCAACCTCTTCTATATAGAAGGAGAAAAAAATTAGCCGCAAATCAAGCAGACACCTCCCGAGTGGCAGGTGAGATCTCTACCACTGTAGGACCAATTCTCAGGTGATAAGTGTTTGAACCGGCTGAAGGAGGAATAAGTACCAATCAGAACTTTAACCCATAAAACATGAATGATGCAGCCAACACGAGCCAATGAGGCACAGACGAACCTCTGGATGGCACGATGCAGTCATCATCGTCTATGCAGGATAACCATTGGCCGCGAATCAAGCAACAACCTCCCGAGTGGATGGTGAGATCTCTACCACTGTAGCAGAAATGCTCAGGTGACAAGGGTTTCAAGTGGATGATAGAGGAATAAGTACCAATCAGACCCAGACCTCAGGATTAATAAGGCGCGGGTATCAGGAACGTCCAGATGGGACGAAGTAGAAAGAAGTACCAATCATTATAAATAGATGACTGAGTTAGTGAGAGAGAGAGACAGAAAGACACAAATGTCTGGTTGTTACAATAATAGCCATCCTCTTCTATATAGATCGAGGATAACCATTGGCCGCGAATCAAGCAACAACCTCCCGAGTGGCAGGTGAGATCTCTACCACTGTCGGACCATTGGTCAGGTGACAAGGGTTTGAAATGGTTGAACGATGAATAAGTACCAATCAGACCAAGACCTCGGGATTACTAAGGCGCGGGAAACAGGAACGTCCGGATGGGATGATGTAGAAAGAAGTACCAATCATTATAGATAGATGAGTGAGTGAGTGAAAGAGAGAGAGAGACAGACACAAATGTCTGGTTGTTACAATAATAGCCATCCTCTTCTACATAGAATGGGGAAAACCATTGGCCGCGAATCAAGAAACAACCTCCCAAGTGGCAGGTGAGATCTCTACCACTGTCGGACCAATTCTCAGGTGATAAGTGTTTGAACCGGCTGAAGGAGGAATAAGTACCAATCAGAACTTTAACCCATAAAACATGAATGATGCAGCCAACACGAGCCAATGAGGCACAGACGAACCTCTGGATGGCACGATGCAGTCATCGTCGTCTATGCAGAAGGAGGAAAAAGTACCAATCAGACCCAGACCTCAGGATTAATAAGGCGCGGGTATCAGGAACGTCCAGATGGGACGAAGTAGAAAGAAGTACCAATCATTATAAATAGATGACTGAGTTAGTGAGAGAGAGAGACAGAAAGACACAAATGTCTGGTTGTTACAATAATAGCCATCCTCTTCTATATAGATCGAGGATAACAATTGGCCGCGAATCTAGCAACAACCTCCCGAGTGGCAGGTGAGATCTCTACTACTGTCGGACCAATGGTCAGGTGACAAGGGTTTGAAATGGTTGAACGATGAATAAGTACCAATCAGACCAAGACCTCGGGATTACTAAGGCGCGGGAAACAGGAACGTCCGGATGGGATGATGTAGAAAGAAGTACCAATCATTATAGATAGATGAGTGAGTGAGTGAAAGAGAGAGAGAGACAGACACAAATGTCTGGTTGTTACAATAATAGCCATCCTCTTCTACATAGAATGGGGAAAACCATTGGCCGTGAATCAAGAAACAACCTACCGAGTGGCAGGTGAGATCTCTACCACTGTCGGACCAATGCTCAGGTGACAAGGGTTTCAAGTGGATGAACGAGGAATAAGTACCGATGAGATTTAGATCTCGGGATTACTAAATCACGGGTTACAGTAACGTCCAGATGGGATGATGTAATCATTGTCTTCTTTGCAGTACGAGGAAAATGCATTGGCCGGGAATCGAACCCGGGCCTCCCGCGTGGCAAGCGAGAATTCTACCACTGAACAACCAATACTCAGGTTATAAAAATCTTAAGTGGTTGAATGGGAAAGAAGTACCAATCATTAAAGATAATTGGATAGATGAGTGACAGAGAGAGAGAGACAAATGTCTGGTTGTTACAATAATAGCTAACCTCATCTATATAGAACGGAGAAAAAAATTGGCCGCGAATCAAGCAGACACCTCCCGAGTGGCTGGTGAGATCTCTACCACTGTAGGACCAATTCTCAGGTGATAAGTGTTTGAACCGGCTGAAGGAGGAATAAGTACCAATCAGAACTTTAACCCATAAAACATGAATGATGCAGCCAACACGAGCCAATGAGGCACAGACGAACCTCTGGATGGCACGATGCAGTCATCGTCGTCTATGCAGATGGAGGAAAAAGTACCAATCAGACCCAGACCTCAGGATTAATAAGGCGCGGGTATCAGGAACGTCCAGATGGGACGAAGTAGAAAGAAGTACCAATCATTATAAATAGATGACTGAGTTAGTGAGAGAGACAGAAAGACACAAATGTCTGGTTGTTACAATAATAGCCATTATTAACGGCCGGATGGGACGATGTAATCATTGTCTTCTTTGCAGAACGAGGAAAATGCATTGGCCGGGAATCGAACCCGGGCCTCCCGCTTGGCAGGCGAGAATTCTACCACTGAAGGACCAATTCTCAGGTGATAAGTGCTTGAACCGGCTGAAGGAGGAATAAGTACCAATCAGACCCAGACCTCAGGATTAATAAGGCGCGGGTATCAGGAACGTCCAGATGGGACGAAGTAGAAAGAAGTACCAATCATTATAAATAGATGACTGAGTTAGTGAGAGAGAGAGACAGAAAGACACAAATGTCTGGTTGTTACAATAATAGCCATCCTCTTCTATATAGATCGAGGATAACAATTGGCCGCGAATCTAGCAACAACCTCCCGAGTGGCAGGTGAGATCTCTACTACTGTCGGACCAATGGTCAGGTGACAAGGGTTTGAAATGGTTGAACGATGAATAAGTACCAATCAGACCCAGACCTCGGGATTACTAAGGCGCGGGAAACAGGAACGTCCGGATGGGATGATGTAGAAAGAAGTACCAATCATTATAGATAGATGAGTGAGTGAGTGAAAGAGAGAGAGAGACAGACACAAATGTCTGGTTGTTACAATAATAGCCATCCTCTTCTATATAGATCGAGGATAACCATTGGCCGCGAATCAAGCAACAACCTCCCGAGTGGCAGGTGAGATCTCTACTACTGTCGGACCAATGGTCAGGCGACAAGGGTTTGAAATGGTTGAACGAAGAATAAGTACCAATCAGACCAAGACCTCGGGATTACTAAATCACGGGTTACAGTAACGTCCGGATGGGATGATTTAATCATTGTCTTCTTTGCAGAAAGGGGAAAATTGCATTGGCCGGGAATCGAACCCGGGCCTCCCGCGTGGCAAGCGAGAATTCTACCACTGAACAACCAATGCTAGGGTTATGAAAATCTTAAGTGGTTGAATGGGAAAGAAGTACCAATCATTATAGATAATAGGATAGATGAGTGAGTGAGTGAGACAGACACAAATGTCTGGTTGTTGCAATTATTTGCCATCCTCTACTATATAGAACGGGGAAAACCATTGGCCGCGAATCAAGCAAAGGCCTCCCGAGTGGCAGGTGAGTTCTCTACCACTGTAGGATCAATTCTCAGGTGATAAGTGTTTGAACCGACTGAAGGAGGAATAAGTACCAATCAGAACTTTAACCCATAAAACATGAATGATGCAGCCAACACGAGCCAATGAGGCACAGACGTCTGGATGGCACGATGCAGTCATCGTCGTCTATGCAGAAGGAGGAAAAAGTTCCAATCAGACCCAGACCTCAGGATTACTAAGGCGCGGGTATCAGGAACGTCCAGAAGGATGGATAATTGGATAGATGAGTGAGTGAGTGAGACAGACACAAATGTCTGGTTGTTGCAATTATTTGCCATCCTCTACTATATAGAACGGGGAAAACCATTGGCCGCGAATCAAGCAAAGGCCTCCCGAGTGGCAGGTGAGGTCTCTACGTCTGTAGGACCAATGCTCATGTGACAAGGGTTTCGAGTGATTGAACAAGGAATAAGTAACAATCATTATAGATAGATGAGTGAGTGAGTGACAGAGAGAGAGAGACAAATGTCTGGTTGTTACAATAATAGCCAACCTCTTCTATATAGAAGGAGAAAAAAATTGGCTGCGAATCAAGCAGACACCTCCCGAGTGGCAGGTGAGATCTCTACCACTGTAGGACCAATGCTCAGGTGACAAGTGTTTGAACCGGCTGAAGGAGGAATAAGTACCAATCAGACCCAGACCTCGGGATAACTAAGGCACGGGAAACAGGAACGTCCGGATGGGACGATGTAGAAAGAGGTACCAATCTTTATATATAGATGAGTGAGTGAGAGAGAGAGACAGACACAAATGTCTGGTTGTTACAATTATTTGCCATCCTGTTCTATATAGAACGGGGAAGAACATTGGCCACGAATCAAGCAATGAATTCCCGCGTGGCAGCTGAGATCTCTACCACTGTAGGACCAATGCTCAGGTGACATGGGTTTCAAATGGTTGAAAAAGGAATAAGTTCCAATCATACCCAGACCTCGGGATAACTAAGGCACGGGAAACAGGAACGTCTGGATGGGACGATGTAGAAAGAGGTACCAATCTTTAAAGATAGATGAGTGAGTGAGAGAGAGCGAGAGACAGACACAAATGTCTGGTTGTTACAATAATAGCCATCCTCTTCTATATAGATCGAGGATAACCATTGGCCGCGAATCAAGCAACAACCTCCCGAGTGGATGGTGAGATCTCTACCACTGTAGCACAAATGCTAAGGTGACAAGGGTTTCAAGTGGATGAAAGAGGAATAAGTACCGATGAGACTTAGATCTCGGGATTACTAAGTCACGGGTTACAGTAACGTCCGGATAGGACGATGTAATCATTGTCTTCTTTGCAGAACGAGGAAAATGCATTGGCCGGGAATCGAACCCAAGCCTCCCGCGTGGCAGGCGAGAATTCTACCACTGAACAACCAATGCTCAGCTTATGAAAATCTTAAGTGGTTGAATGGGAAAGAAGTACCAATCATTAAAGATAATTGGATAGATGAATGAGTGAGTGAGACAGACACAAATGTCTGGTTGTTGCAATTATTTGCCATCCTCTACTATATAGAACGGGGAAAACCATTGGCCGGGAATCAAGCAAAGGCTTCCCGAGTGGCAGGTGAGATCTCTACCACTTCGGACCAATGGTCAGGTGACATGGGTTTGAAATGGTTGAAATGAATAAGTACCAATCAGACCAAGACCTCGGGATTACTAAGGCGCGGGAAATAGGAACGTCCGGATGGGATGATGTAGAAAGAAGTACCAATCATTATAGATAGATGAGTGAGTGAGTGAAAGAGAGAGAGAGACAGACACAAATGTCTGGTTGTTACAATAATAGCCAACCTCTTCTATATAGATCGAGGATAACCATTGGCTGCGAATCAAGCAACAACCTCCCGAGTGGATAACAATCATTATAGATAGATGAGTGAGTGAGTGACAGAGAGAGAGAGACAAATGTCTGGTTGTTACAATAATAGCCAACCTCTTCTATATAGAACGGAGAAAAAAATTGGCCGCGAATCAAGCAGACACCTCCCGAGTGGCAGGTGAGATCTCTACCACTGTCGGACCAATGGTCAGGTGACAAGGGTTTGAAATGGTTGAACGATGAATAAGTACCAATCAGACCAAGACCTCGGGATTACTAAGGTGCGGGTATCAGGAACGTCCAGATGGGACGAAGTAGAAAGACGTACCAATCATTATAAATAGATGACTGAGTTAGTGAGAGAGAGAGACAGAAAGACACAAATGTCTGGTTGTTACAATAATAGCCATCCTCTTCTATATAGATCGAGGATAACCATTGGCCGCGAATCAAGCAAACACCTCCCGAGTGGCAGGTGAGATGTCTACCACTGTCGGACCAATGGTCAGGTGACAAGGGTTTGAAATGGTTGAACGATGAATAAGTACCAATCAGACCAAGACCTCGGGATTACTAAGGCGCGGGAAACAGGAACGTCCGGATGGGATGATGTAGAAAGAAGTACCAATCATTATAGATAGATGAGTGAGTGAGTGAAAGAGAGAGAGAGACACAAATGTCTGGTTGTTACAATAATAGCCATCCTCTTCTATATAGATCGAGGATAACCATTGGCCGCGAATCAAGCAACAACCTCCCGAGTGGCAGGTGAGATTTCTACGTCTGTCGGACCATTGGTCAGGTGACAAGGGTTTGAAATGGTTGAACGATGAATAAGTACCAATCAGACCAAGACCTCGGGATTACTAAGGCGCGGGAAACAGGAACGTCCGGATGGGATGATGTAGAAAGAAGTACCAATCATTATAGATAGATGAGTGAGTGAGTGAAAGAGAGAGAGAGACAGACACAAATGTCTGGTTGTTACAATAATAGCCATCCTCTTCTACATAGAATGGGGAAAACCATTGGCCGCGAATCAAGAAACAACCTCCCGAGTGGCAGGTGAGATCTCTACCACTGTCGGACCAATGCTCAGGTGACAAGGGTTTCAAGTGGATGAACGAGGAATAAGTACCGATGAGACTTAGATCTCGGGATTACTAAGTCACGGGTTACAGTAACGTCCGGATGGGACGATGTAATCATTGTCTTATTTGCAGAACGAGGAAAATGCATTGGCCGGGAATCGAACCCGGGCCTCCCGCGTGGCAGGCGAGAATTCTACCACTGAACAACCAATGCTCAGCTTATGAAAATCTTAAGTGGTTGAATGGGAAAGAAGTACCAATCATTAAAGATAATTGGATAGATGAGTGAGTGAGTGAGACAGACACAAATGTCTGGTTGTTGCAATTATTTGCCATCCTCTACTATATAGAACGTGGGAAAACCATTGGCCGGGAATCAAGCAAAGGCTTCCCGAGTGGCAGGTGAGGTCTCTACCACTGTAGGACCAATTCTCAGGTGATAAGTGTTTGAACCGGCTGAAGGAGGAATAAGTACCAATCAGAACTTTAACCCATAAAACATGAATGATGCAGCCAACGCGAGCCAATGAGGCACAGACGAACCTCTGGATGGCACGATGCAGTCATCGTCGTCTATGCAGAAGGAGGAAAAAGTTCCAATCAGACCCAGACCTCAGGATTACTAAGGCGCGGGTATCAGGAACGTCCAGATGGATGGATAATTGGATAGATGAGTGAGTGAGTGAGACAGACACAAATGTCTGGTTGTTGCAATTATTTGCCATCCTCTACTATATAGAACGGGGAAAACCATTGGCCGCGAATCAAGCAAAGGCCTCCCGAGTGGCAGGTGAGGTCTCTACGTCTGTAGGACCAATGCTCATGTGACAAGTGTTTCGAGTGATTGAACAAGGAATAAGTAACAATCATTATAGATAGATGAGTGAGTGAGTGACAGAGAGAGAGAGACAAATGTCTGGTTGTTACAATAATAGCTAACCTCTTCTATATAGAACGGAGAAAAAAATTGGCCGCGAATCAAGCAGGCACCTCCCGAGTGGCTGGTGAGATCTCTACCACTGTAGGACCAATTCTCAGGTGATAAGTGCTTGAACCGGCTGAAGGAGGAATAAGTACCAATCAGACCCAGACCTCAGGATTAATAAGGCGCGGGTATCAGGAACGTCCAGATGGGACGAAGTAGAAAGAAGTACCAATCATTATAAATAGATGACTGAGTTAGTGAGAGAGAGAGACAGAAAGACACAAATGTCTGGTTGTTACAATAATAGCCATCCTCTTCTATATAGATCGAGGATAACCATTGGCCGCGAATCAAGCAACAACCTCCCGAGTGGATGGTGAGATCTCTACCACTGTAGCACAAATGCTAAGGTGACAAGGGTTTCAAGTGGATGAAAGAGGAATAAGTACCGATGAGACTTAGATCTCGGGATTACTAAGTCACGGGTTACAGTAACGTCCGGATGGGACGATGTAATCATTGTCTTCTTTGCAGAACGAGGAAAATGCATTGGCCGGGAATCGAACCCAGGCCTCCCACGTGGCAGGCGAGAATTCTACCACTGAACAACCAATGCTCAGCTTATGAAAATCTTAAGTGGTTGAATGGGAAAGAAGTACCAATCATTAAAGATAATTGGATAGATGAATGAGTGAGTGAGACAGACACAAATGTCTGGTTGTTGCAATTATTTGCCATCCTCTACTATATAGAACGGGGAAAACCATTGGCCGGGAATCAAGCAAAGGCTTCCCGAGTGGCAGGTGAGATCTCTACCACTTCGGACCAATGGTCAGGTGACATGGGTTTGAAATGGTTGAAATGAATAAGTACCAATCAGACCAAGACCTCGGGATTACTAAGGCGCGGGAAATAGGAACGTCCGGATGGGATGATGTAGAAAGAAGTACCAATCATTATAGATAGATGAGTGAGTGAGTGAAAGAGAGAGAGAGACAGTCACAAATGTCTGGTTGTTACAATAATAGCCAACCTCTTCTATATAGAAGGAGAAAAAAATTAGCCGCGAATCAAGCAACACCTCCCGAGTGGCAGGTGAGATCTCTACCACTGTAGGACCAATTCTCAGGTGATAAGTGTTTGAACCGGCTGAAGGAAGAATAAGTACCAATCAGAACTTTAACCCATAAAACATGAATGATGCAGCCAACACGAGCCAATGAGGCACAGACGAACCTCTGGATGGCACGTTGCAGTCATCATCGTCTATGCAGGATAACCATTGGCCGCGAATCAAGCAACAACCTCCCGAGTGGATGGTGAGATCTCTACCACTGTAGCACAAATGCTCAGGTGACAAGGGTTTCAAGTGGATGATAGAGGAATAAGTACCGATGAGACTTAGATCTCGGGATTACTAAGTCACGGGTTACAGTAACGTCCGGATGGGACGATGTAATCATTGTCTTCTTTGCAGAACGAGGAAAATGCATTGGCCGGGAATCGAACCCGGGCCTCCCGCGTGGCAGGCGAGAATTCTACCACTGAACAACCAATGCTCAGCTTATGAAAATCTTAAGTGGTTGAATGGGAAAAAAGTACCAATCACTAAAGATAATTGGATAGATGAGTGAGTGAGTGAGACAGACACCAATGTCTGGTTGTTGCAATTATTTGCCATCCTCTACTATATAGAACGTGGGAAAACCATTGGCCGGGAATCAAGCAAAGGCTTCCCGAGTGGCAGGTGAGGTCTCTACCACTGTAGGACCAATTCTCAGGTGATAAGTGTTTGAACCGGCTGAAGGAGGAATAAGTACCAATCAGAACTTTAACCCATAAAACATGAATGATGCAGCCAACACGAGCCAATGAGGCACAGACGAACCTCTGGATGGCACGATGCAGTCATCGTCGTCTATGCAGAAGGAGGAAAAAGTTCCAATCAGACCCAGACCTCAGGATTACTAAGGCGCGGGTATCAGGAACGTCCAGATGGATGGATAATTGGATAGATGAGTGAGTGAGTGAGACAGACACAAATGTCTGGTTGTTGCAATTATTTGCCATCCTCTACTATATAGAACGGGGAAAACCATTGGCCGCGAATCAAGCAAAGGCCTCCCGAGTGGCAGGTGAGGTCTCTACGTCTGTAGGACCAATGCTCATGTGACAAGTGTTTCGAGTGATTGAACAAGGAATAAGTAACAATCATTATAGATAGATGAGTGAGTGAGTGACAGAGAGAGAGAGACAAATGTCTGTTTGTTACAATAATAGCTAACCTCTTCTATATAGAACGGAGAAAAAAATTGGCCGCGAATCATGCAGACACCTCCCGAGTGGCAGGTGAGATCTCTACCACTGTAGGACCAATTCTCAGGTGATAAGTGTTTGAACCGGCTGAAGGAAGAATAAGTACCAATCAGAACTTTAACCCATAAAACATGAATGATGCAGCCAACACGAGCCAATGAGGCACAGACGAACCTCTGGATGGCAAGATGCAGTCATCATCGTCTATGCAGGATAACCATTGGCCGCGAATCAAGCAACAACCTCCCGAGTGGATGGTGAGATCTCTACCACTGTAGCACAAATGCTCAGGTGACAAGGGTTTCAAGTGGATGATAGAGGAATAAGTACCGATGAGACTTAGATCTCGGGATTACTAAGTCACGGGTTACAGTAACGTCCGGATGGGACGATGTAATCATTGTCTTCTTTGCAGAACGAGGAAAATGCATTGGCCGGGAATCGAACCCGGGCTTCCCGCGTGGCAGGCGAGAATTCTACCACTGAACAACCAATGCTCAGCTTATGAAAATCTTAAGTGGTTGAATGGGAAAGAAGTACCAATCATTAAAGATAATTGGATAGATGAATGAGTGAGTGAGACAGACACAAATGTCTGGTTGTTGCAATTATTTGCCATCCTCTACTATATAGAACGGGGAAAACCATTGGCCGGGAATCAAGCAAAGGCTTCCCGAGTGGCAGGTGAGGTCTCTACCACTGTAGGACCAATTCTCAGGTGATAAGTGTTTGAACCGGCTGAAGGAGGAATAAGTACCAATCAGAACTTTAACCCATAAAACATGAATGATGCAGCCAACACGAGCCAATGAGGCACAGACGTCTGGATGGCACGATGCAGTCATCGTCGTCTATGCAGAAGGAGGAAAAAGTTCCAATCAGACCCAGACCTCAGGATTACTAAGGCGCGGGTATCAGGAACGTCCAGATGGATGGATAATAGGATAGATTAGTGAGTGAGTGAGACAGACACAAATGTCTGGTTGTTGCAATTATTTGCCATCCTCTACTATATAGAACGGGGAAAACAATTGGCCGCGAATCAAGTAAAGGCCTCCCGAGTGGCAGGTGAGGTCTCTACGTCTGTAGGACCAATGCTCAGGTGACAAGGGTTTCGAGTGGTTGAACAAGGAATAAGTAACAATCATTATAGATAGATGAGTGAGTGAGTGACAGAGAGAGAGAGACAAATGTCTGGTTGTTACAATAATAGCCAACCTCTTCTATATAGAAAGGAGAAAAAAATTAGCCGCGAATCAAGCAGACACCTCCCGAGTGGCAGGTGAGATCTCTACCACTTCGGACCAATGGTCAGGTGACATGGGTTTGAAATGGTTGAAATGAATAAGTACCAATCAGACCAAGACCTCGGGATTACTAAGGCGCGGGAAATAGGAACGTCCGGATGGGATGATGTAGAAAGAAGTACCAATCATTATAGATAGATGAGTGAGTGAGTGAAAGAGAGAGAGAGACAGACACAAATGTCTGGTTGTTACAATAATAGCCATCTTCTTCTATATAGATCGAGGATAACCATTGGCCGCGAATCAAGCAACAACCTCCCGAGTGGATGGTGAGATCTCTACGTCTGTAGGACCAATGCTCAGGTGACAAGGGTTTCGACTAGTTGAACAAGGAATAAGTAACAATCATTATAGATAGATGAGTGAGTGAGTGACAGAGAGAGAGAGACAAATGTCTGGTTGTTGCAATAATAGCTAACCTCTTCTATATAGAACGGAGAAAAAAATTGGCCGCGAATCAAGCAGACACCTCCCGAGTGGCAGGTGAGATCTCTACCACTGTAGGACCAATTCTCAGGTGATAAGTGTTTGAACCGGCTGAAGGAAGAATAAGTACCAATCAGAACTTTAACCCATAAAACATGAATGATGCAGCCAACACGAGCCAATGAGGCACAGACGTCTGGATGGCACGATGCAGTCATCGTCGTCTATGCAGAAGGAGGAAAAAGTTCCAATCAGACCCAGACCTCAGGATTACTAAGGCGCGGGTATCAGGAACGTCCAGATGGATGGATAATAGGATAGATGAGTGAGTGAGTGAGACAGACACAAATGTCTGGTTGTTGCAATTATTTGCCATCCTCTACTATATAGAACGAGGAAAACCATTGGCCGCGAATCAAGCAAAGGCCTCCCGAGTGGCAGGTGAGCTCTCTACGTCTGTAGGACCAATGCTCAGGTGACAAGGGTTTCGAGTGGTTGAACAAGGAATAAGTAACAATCATTATAGATAGATGAGTGAGTGAGTGACAGAGAGAGAGAGACAAATGTCTGGTTGTTACAATAATAGCCAACCTCTTCTATATAGAACGGAGAAAAAAATTGGCCGCGAATCAAGCAGACACCTCCCGAGTGGCAGGTGAGATCTCTACCACTGTAGGACCAATTCTCAGGTGATAAGTGTTTGAACCGGCTGAAGGAGGAATAAGTACCAATCAGAACTTTAACCCATAAAACATGAATGATGCAGCCAACACGAGCCAATGAGGCACAGACGAACCTCTGGATGGCACGATGCAGTCATCGTCGTCTATGCAGAAGGAGGAAAAAGTACCAATCAGACCCAGACCTCAGGATTAATAAGGCGCGGGTATCAGGAACGTCCAGATGGGACGAAGTAGAAAGAAGTACCAATCATTATAAATAGATGACTGAGTTAGTGAGAGAGAGAGACAGAAAGACACAAATGTCTGGTTGTTACAATAATAGCCATCCTCTTCTATATAGATCGAGGATAACAATTGGCCGCGAATCTAGCAACAACCTCCCGAGTGGCAGGTGAGATCTCTACTACTGTCGGACCAATGGTCAGGTGACAAGGGTTTGAAATGGTTGAACGATGAATAAGTACCAATCAGACCAAGACCTCGGGATTACTAAGGCGCGGGAAACAGGAACGTCCGGATGGGATGATGTAGAAAGAAGTACCAATCATTATAGATAGATGAGTGAGTGAGTGAAAGAGAGAGAGAGACAGACACAAATGTCTGGTTGTTACAATAATAGCCATCCTCTTCTACATAGAATGGGGAAAACCATTGGCCGTGAATCAAGAAACAACCTACCGAGTGGCAGGTGAGATCTCTACCACTGTCGGACCAATGCTCAGGTGACAAGGGTTTCAAGTGGATGAACGAGGAATAAGTACCGATGAGATTTAGATCTCGGGATTACTAAATCACGGGTTACAGTAACGTCCAGATGGGATGATGTAATCATTGTCTTCTTTGCAGTACGAGGAAAATGCATTGGCCGGGAATCGAACCCGGGCCTCCCGCGTGGCAAGCAAGAATTCTACCACTGAACAACCAATGCTCAGCTTATGAAAATCTTAAGTGGTTGAATGGGAAAGAAGTACCAATCATTAAAGATAATTGGATAGATGAATGAGTGAGTGAGACAGACACAAATGTCTGGTTGTTGCAATTATTTGCCATCCTCTACTATATAGAACGGGGAAAACCATTGGCCGCGAATCAAGCAAAGGCTTCCCGAGTGGCAGGTGAGATCTCTACCACTTCGGACCAATGGTCAGGTGACATGGGTTTGAAATGGTTGAAATGAATAAGTACCAATCAGACCAAGACCTCGGGATTACTAAGGCGCTGGAAATAGGAACGTCCGGATGGGATGATGTAGAAAGAAGTACCAATCATTATAGATAGATGAGTGAGTGAGTGAAAGAGAGAGAGAGACAGACACAAATGTCTGGTTGTTACAATAATAGCCAACCTCTTCTATATAGAAGGAGAAAAAAATTAGCCGCAAATCAAGCAGACACCTCCCGAGTGGCAGGTGAGATCTCTACCACTGTAGGACCAATTCTCAGGTGATAAGTGTTTGAACCGGCTGAAGGAGGAATGAGTACCAATCAGAACTTTAACCCATAAAACATGAATGATGCAGCCAACACGAGCCAATGAGGCACAGACGAACCTCTGGATGGCACGATGCAGTCATCATCGTCTATGCAGGATAACCATTGGCCGCGAATCAAGCAACAACCTCCCGAGTGGATGGTGAGATCTCTACCACTGTAGCAGAAATGCTCAGGTGACAAGGGTTTCAAGTGGATGATAGAGGAATAAGTACCAATCAGACCCAGACCTCAGGATTAATAAGGCGCGGGTATCAGGAACGTCCAGATGGGACGAAGTAGAAAGAAGTACCAATCATTATAAATAGATGACTGAGTTAGTGAGAGAGAGAGACAGAAAGACACAAATGTCTGGTTGTTACAATAATAGCCATCCTCTTCTATATAGATCGAGGATAACCATTGGCCGCGAATCAAGCAACAACCTCCCGAGTGGCAGGTGAGATCTCTACCACTGTCGGACCATTGGTCAGGTGACAAGGGTTTGAAATGGTTGAACGATGAATAAGTACCAATCAGACCAAGACCTCGGGATTACTAAGGCGCGGGAAACAGGAACGTCCGGATGGGATGATGTAGAAAGAAGTACCAATCATTATAGATAGATGAGTGAGTGAGTGAAAGAGAGAGAGAGACAGACACAAATGTCTGGTTGTTACAATAATAGCCATCCTCTTCTACATAGAATGGGGAAAACCATTGGCCGCGAATCAAGAAACAACCTCCCGAGTGGCAGGTGAGATCTCTACCACTGTCGGACCAATTCTCAGGTGATAAGTGTTTGAACCGGCTGAAGGAGGAATAAGTACCAATCAGAACTTTAACCCATAAAACATGAATGATGCAGCCAACACGAGCCAATGAGGCACAGACGAACCTCTGGATGGCACGATGCAGTCATCGTCGTCTATGCAGAAGGAGGAAAAAGTACCAATCAGACCCAGACCTCAGGATTAATAAGGCGCGGGTATCAGGAACGTCCAGATGGGACGAAGTAGAAAGAAGTACCAATCATTATAAATAGATGACTGAGTTAGTGAGAGAGAGAGACAGAAAGACACAAATGTCTGGTTGTTACAATAATAGCCATCCTCTTCTATATAGATCGAGGATAACAATTGGCCGCGAATCTAGCAACAACCTCCCGAGTGGCAGGTGAGATCTCTACTACTGTCGGACCAATGGTCAGGTGACAAGGGTTTGAAATGGTTGAACGATGAATAAGTACCAATCAGACCAAGACCTCGGGATTACTAAGGCGCGGGAAACAGGAACGTCCGGATGGGATGATGTAGAAAGAAGTACCAATCATTATAGATAGATGAGTGAGTGAGTGAAAGAGAGAGAGAGACAGACACAAATGTCTGGTTGTTACAATAATAGCCATCCTCTTCTACATAGAATGGGGAAAACCATTGGCCGTGAATCAAGAAACAACCTACCGAGTGGCAGGTGAGATCTCTACCACTGTCGGACCAATGCTCAGGTGACAAGGGTTTCAAGTGGATGAACGAGGAATAAGTACCGATGAGATTTAGATCTCGGGATTACTAAATCACGGGTTACAGTAACGTCCAGATGGGATGATGTAATCATTGTCTTCTTTGCAGTACGAGGAAAATGCATTGGCCGGGAATCGAACCCGGGCCTCCCGCGTGGCAAGCGAGAATTCTACCACTGAACAACCAATGCTCAGGTTATAAAAATCTTAAGTGGTTGAATGGGAAAGAAGTACCAATCATTAAAGATAATTGGATAGATGAGTGACAGAGAGAGAGAGACAAATGTCTGGTTGTTACAATAATAGCTAACCTCATCTATATAGAACGGAGAAAAAAATTGGCCGCGAATCAAGCAGACACCTCCCGAGTGGCTGGTGAGATCTCTACCACTGTAGGACCAATTCTCAGGTGATAAGTGTTTGAACCGGCTGAAGGAGGAATAAGTACCAATCAGAACTTTAACCCATAAAACATGAATGATGCAGCCAACACGAGCCAATGAGGCACAGACGAACCTCTGGATGGCACGATGCAGTCATCGTCGTCTATGCAGATGGAGGAAAAAGTACCAATCAGACCCAGACCTCAGGATTAATAAGGCGCGGGTATCAGGAACGTCCAGATGGGACGAAGTAGAAAGAAGTACCAATCATTATAAATAGATGACTGAGTTAGTGAGAGAGACAGAAAGACACAAATGTCTGGTTGTTACAATAATAGCCATTATTAACGGCCGGATGGGACGATGTAATCATTGTCTTCTTTGCAGAACGAGGAAAATGCATTGGCCGGGAATCGAACCCGGGCCTCCCGCTTGGCAGGCGAGAATTCTACCACTGAAGGACCAATTCTCAGGTGATAAGTGTTTGAACCGGCTGAAGGAGGAATAAGTACCAATCAGAACTTTAACCCATAAAACATGAATGATGCAGCCAACACGAGCCAATGAGGCACAGACGAACCTCTGGATGGCACGATGCAGTCATCGTCGTCTATGCAGAATGGAGGAAAAAGTACCAATCAGACCCAGACCTCAGGATTAATAAGGCGCGGGTATCAGGAACGTCCAGATGGGACGAAGTAGAAAGAAGTACCTATCATTATAAATAGATGACTGAGTTAGTGAGAGAGAGAGACAGAAAGACACAAATGTCTGGTTGTTACAATAATAGCCATCCTCTTCTATATAGATCGAGGATAACAATTGGCCGCGAATCAAGCAGACACCTCCCGAGTGGCAGGTGAGATCTCTACCACTGTAGGACCAATGCTCAGGTGACAAGTGTTTGAACCGGCTGAAGGAGGAATAAGTACCAATCAGACCCAGACCTCGGGATAACTAAGGCACGGGAAACAGGAAAGTCCGGATGGGACGATGTAGAAAGAGGTACCAATCTTTATATATAGATGAGTGAGTGAGAGAGAGAGACAGACACAAATGTCTGGTTGTTACAATAATAGCCATCCTCTTCTACATAGAATGGGGAAAACCATTGGCCGTGAATCAAGAAACAACCTACCGAGTGGCAGGTGAGATCTCTACCACTGTCGGACCAATGCTCAGGTGACAAGGGTTTCAAGTGGATGAACGAGGAATAAGTACCGATGAGATTTAGATCTCGGGATTACTAAATCACGGGTTACAGTAACGTCCAGATGGGATGATGTAATCATTGTCTTCTTTGCAGAACGAGGAAAATGCATTGGCCGGGAATCGAACCCGGGCCTCCCGCGTGGCAAGCGAGAATTCTACCACTGAACAACCAATGCTCAGGTTATAAAAATCTTAAGTGGTTGAATGGGAAAGAAGTACTAATCATTATAGATAATAGGATAGATGAGTGACAGAGAGAGAGAGACAAATGTCTGGTTGTTACAATAATAGCTAACCTCTTCTATATAGAACGGAGAAAAAAATTGGCCGCGAATCAAGCAGACACCTCCCGAGTGGCTGGTGAGATCTCTACCACTGTAGGACCAATTCTCAGGTGATAAGTGTTTGAACCGGCTGAAGGAGGAATAAGTACCAATCAGAACTTTAACCCATAAAACATGAATGATGCAGCCAACACGAGCCAATGAGGCACAGACGAACCTCTGGATGTCACGATGCAGTCATCGTCGTCTATGCAGATGGAGGAAAAAGTACCAATCAGACCCAGACCTCAGGATTAATAGGGCGCGGGTATCAGGAACGTCCAGATGGGACGAAGTAGAAAGAAGTACCAATCATTATAAATAGATGACTGAGTTAGTGAGAGAGAGAGACAGAAAGACACAAATGTCTGGTTGTTACAATAATAGCCATCCTCTTCTATATAGATCGAGGATAACAATTGGCCGCGAATCTAGCAACAACCTCCCGAGTGGCAGGTGAGATCTCTACTACTGTCGGACCAATGGTCAGGTGACAAGGGTTTGAAATGGTTGAACGATGAATAAGTACCGATGAGACTTAGATCTCGGGATTACTAAGTCACGGGTTACAGTAACGGCCGGATGGGACGATGTAATCATTGTCTTCTTTGCAGAACGAGGAAAATGCATTGGCCGGGAATCAAACCCGGGCCTCCCGCGTGGCAGGCGAGAATTCTATCACTGAACGGGGAAAGAAGTACCAATCATTATAGATAATAGGATAGATGAGTGAGTGAGTGAGACAGACACAAATGTCTGGTTGTTGCAATTATTTGCCATCCTCTACTATATAGAACGAGGAAAACCATTGGCCGCTAATCAAGCAAAGGCCTCCTGAGTGGCAGGTGAGGTCTCTACGTCTGTAGGACCAATGCTCAGGTGACAAGGGTTTCGAGTAGTTGAACAAGGAATAAGTAACAATCATTATAGATAGATGAGTGAGTGAGTGACAGAGAGAGAAAGACAAATGTCTGGTTGTTACAATAATAGCTAACCTCTTCTATATAGAACGGAGAAAAAAATTGGCCGCGAATCAAGCAGACACCTCCCGAGTGGCTGGTGAGATCTCTACCACTGTAGGACCAATTCTCAGGTGATAAGTGTTTGAACCGGCTGAAGGAGGAATAAGTACCAATCAGAACTTTAACCCATAAAACATGAATGATGCAGCCAACACGAGCCAATGAGGCACAGACGAACCTCTGGATGGCACGATGCAGTCATCGTCGTCTATGCAGAAGGAGGAAAACGTACCAATCAGACCCAGACCTCAGGATTAATAAGGCGCGGGTATCAGGAACGTCCAGATGGGACGAAGTAGAAAGAAGTACCAATCATTATAAATAGATGACTGAGTTAGTGAGAGAGAGAGACAGAAAGACACAAATGTCTGGTTGTTACAATAATAGCCATCCTCTTCTATATAGATCGAGGATAACAATTGGCCGCGAATCAAGCAACAACCTCCCGAGTGGCAGGTGAGATCTCTACTACTGTCGGACCAATGGTCAGGCGACAAGGGTTTGAAATGGTTGAATGAAGAATAAGTACCAATCAGACCAAGACCTCGGGATTACTAAATCACGGGTTACAGTAACGTCTGGATGGGACGATTTAATCATTGTCTTCTTTGCAGAAAGGGGAAAATTGCATTGGCCGGGAATCGAACCCGGGCCTCCCGCGTGGCAAGCGAGAATTCTACCACTGAACAACCAATGCTAGGGTTATGAAAATCTTAAGTGGTTGAATGGGAAAGAAGTACCAATCATTATAGATAATAGGATAGATGAGTGAGTGAGTGAGACAGACACAAATGTCTGGTTGTTGCAATTATTTGCCATCCTCTACTATATAGAACGGGGAAAACCATTGGCCGCGAATCAAGCAAAGGCCTCCCGAGTGGCAGGTGAGTTCTCTACCACTGTAGGATCAATTCTCAGGTGATAAGTGTTTGAACCGACTGAAGGAGGAATAAGTACCAATCAGAACTTTAACCCATAAAACATGAATGATGCAGCCAACACGAGCCAATGAGGCACAGACGTCTGGATGGCACGATGCAGTCATCGTCGTCTATGCAGAAGGAGGAAAAAGTTCCAATCAGACCCAGACCTCAGGATTACTAAGGCGCGGGTATCAGGAACATCCAGAAGGATGGATAATTGGATAGATGAGTGAGTGAGTGAGACAGACACAAATGTCTGGTTGTTGCAATTATTTGCCATCCTCTACTATATAGAACGGGGAAAACCATTGGCCGCGAATCAAGCAAAGGCCTCCCGAGTGGCAGGTGAGGTCTCTACGTCTGTAGGACCAATGCTCATGTGACAAGGGTTTCGAGTGATTGAACAAGGAATAAGTAACAATCATTATAGATAGATGAGTGAGTGAGTGACAGAGAGAGAGAGACAAATGTCTGGTTGTTACAATAATAGCCAACCTCTTCTATATAGAAGGAGAAAAAAATTGGCTGCGAATCAAGCAGACACCTCCCGAGTGGCAGGTGAGATCTCTACCACTGTAGGACCAATGCTCAGGTGACAAGTGTTTGAACCGGCTGAAGGAGGAATAAGTACCAATCAGACCCAGACCTCGGGATAACTAAGGCACGGGAAACAGGAACGTCCGGATGGGACGATGTAGAAAGAGGTACCAATCTTTATATATAGATGAGTGAGTGAGAGAGAGAGACAGACACAAATGTCTGGTTGTTACAATTATTTGCCATCCTGTTCTATATAGAACGGGGAAGAACATTGGCCACGAATCAAGCAATGAATTCCCGCGTGGCAGCTGAGATCTCTACCACTGTCGGACCAATGGTCAGGTGACAAGGGTTTGAAATGGTTGAACGATGAATAAGTACTAATCAGACCAAGACCTCGGGATTACTAAGTCGCGGGAAATTGGAACGTCCGGATGGGATGATGTAGAAAGAAGTACCAATCATTATAGATAGATGAGTGAGTGAGTGAAAGAGAGAGAGACAGACACAAATGTCTGGTTGTTACAATAATAGCCATCCTCTTCTATATAGATCGAGGATAACCATTGGCCGCGAATCAAGCAACAACCTCCCGAGTGGCAGGTGAGATCTCTACCACTGTCGGACCAATGGTCAGGTGACAAGGGTTTGAAATGGTTGAACGATGAATAAGTACCAATCAGACCAAGACCTCGGGATTACTAAGGCGCGGGAAACAGGAACGTCCGGATGGGATGATGTAGAAAGAAGTACCAATCATTATAGATAGATGAGTGAGTGAGTGAAAGAGAGAGAGACAGACACAAATGTCTGGTTGTTACAATAATAGCCATCCTCTTCTATATAGATCGAGGATAACCATTGGCCGCGAATCAAGCAACAACCTCCCGAGTGGATGGTGAGATCTCTACCACTGTAGCACAAATGCTCAGGTGACAAGGGTTTCAAGTGGATGAAAGAGGAATAAGTACCGATGAGACTTAGATCTCGGGATTACTAAGTCACGGGTTACAGTACCGTCCGGATGGGACGATGTAATCATTGTCTTCCTTGCAGAACGAGGAAAATGCATTGGCCGGGAATCGAACCAGGGCCTCCCGCATGACAGGCGAGAATTCTACCACTGAACAACCAATGCTCAGGTTATGAAAATCTTAAGTGGTTGAATGGGAAAGAATTACCAATCATTAAAGATAATTGGATAGATGAGTGAGTGAGTGAGACAGACACAAATGTCTGGTTGTTGCAATTATTTGCCATCCTCTACTATATAGAACGGGGAAAACCATTGGCCGCGAATCAAGCAAAGGCCTCCCGAGTGGCAGGTGAGATCTCTACCACTGTCGGACCAATGGTCAGGTGACAAGGGTTTCGAGTGGTTGAACTAGGAATAAGTAACAATCATTATAGATAGATGAGTGAGTGAGTGACAGAGAGAGAGAGACAAATGTCTGGTTGTTACAATAATAGCCAACCTCTTCTATATAGAACGGAGAAAAAAATTGGCCGCGAATCAAGCAGACACCTCCCGAGTGGCAGGTGAGATCTCTACCACTGTCGGACCAATGGTCAGGTGACAAGGGTTTGAAATGGTTGAACGATGAATAAGTACCAATCAGACCAAGACCTCGGGATTACTAAGGTGCGGGTATCAGGAACGTCCAGATGGGACGAAGTAGAAAGACGTACCAATCATTATAAATAGATGACTGAGTTAGTGAGAGAGAGAGACAGAAAGACACAAATGTCTGGTTGTTACAATAATAGCCATCCTCTTCTATATAGATCGAGGATAACCATTGGCCGCGAATCAAGCAAACACCTCCCGAGTGGCAGGTGAGATGTCTACCACTGTCGGACCAATGGTCAGGTGACAAGGGTTTGAAATGGTTGAACGATGAATAAGTACCAATCAGACCAAGACCTCGTGATTACTAAGGCGCGGGAAACAGGAACGTCCGGATGGGATGATGTAGAAAGAAGTACCAATCATTATAGATAGATGAGTGAGTGAGTGAAAGAGAGAGAGAGACACAATTGTCTGGTTGTTACAATAATAGCCATCCTCTTCTATATAGATCGAGGATAACCATTGGCCGCGAATCAAGCAACAACCTCCCGAGTGGCAGGTGAGATTTCTACGTCTGTCGGACCATTGGTCAGGTGACAAGGGTTTGAAATGGTTGAACGATGAATAAGTACCAATCAGACCAAGACCTCGGGATTACTAAGGCGCGGGAAACAGGAACGTCCGGATGGGATGATGTAGAAAGAAGTACCAATCATTATAGATAGATGAGTGAGTGAGTGAAAGAGAGAGAGAGACAGACACAAATGTCTGGTTGTTACAATAATAGCCATCCTCTTCTACATAGAATGGGGAAAACCATTGGCCGCGAATCAAGAAACAACCTCCCGAGTGGCAGGTGAGATCTCTACCACTGTAGGACCAATTCTCAGGTGATAAGTGTTTGAACCGGCTGAAGGAGGAATAAGTACCAATCAGAACTTTAACCCATAAAACATGAATGATGCAGCCAACACGAGCCAATGAGGCACAGACGAACCTCTGGATGGCACGATGCAGTCATCGTCGTCTATGCAGAAGGAGGAAAAAGTTCCAATCAGACCCAGACCTCAGGATTACTAAGGCGCGGGTATCAGGAACGTCCAGATGGATGGATAATTGGATAGATGAGTGAGTGAGTGAGACAGACACAAATGTCTGGTTGTTGCAATTATTTGCCATCCTCTACTATATAGAACGGGGAAAACCATTGGCCGCGAATCAAGCAAAGGCCTCCCGAGTGGCAGGTGAGGTCTCTACGTCTGTAGGACCAATGCTCATGTGACAAGTGTTTCGAGTGATTGAACAAGGAATAAGTAACAATCATTATAGATAGATGAGTGAGTGAGTGACAGAGAGAGAGAGACAAATGTCTGGTTGTTACAATAATAGCTAACCTCTTCTATATAGAACGGAGAAAAAAATTGGCCGCGAATCAAGCAGGCACCTCCCGAGTGGCTGGTGAGATCTCTACCACTGTAGGACCAATTCTCAGGTGATAAGTGCTTGAACCGGCTGAAGGAGGAATAAGTACCAATCAGACCCAGACCTCAGGATTAATAAGGCGCGGGTATCAGGAACGTCCAGATGGGACGAAGTAGAAAGAAGTACAAATCATTATAAATAGATGACTGAGTTAGTGAGAGAGAGAGACAGAAAGACACAAATGTCTGGTTGTTACAATAATAGCCATCCTCTTCTATATAGATCGAGGATAACCATTGGCCGCGAATCAAGCAACAACCTCCCGAGTGGATGGTGAGATCTCTACCACTGTAGCACAAATGCTAAGGTGACAAGGGTTTCAAGTGGATGAAAGAGGAATAAGTACCGATGAGACTTAGATCTCGGGATTACTAAGTCACGGGTTACAGTAACGTCCGGATGGGACGATGTAATCATTGTCTTCTTTGCAGAACGAGGAAAATGCATTGGCCGGGAATCGAACCCAGGCCTCCCACGTGGCAGGCGAGAATTCTACCACTGAACAACCAATGCTCAGCTTATGAAAATCTTAAGTGGTTGAATGGGAAAGAAGTACCAATCATTAAAGATAATTGGATAGATGAATGAGTGAGTGAGACAGACACAAATGTCTGGTTGTTGCAATTATTTGCCATCCTCTACTATATAGAACGGGGAAAACCATTGGCCGGGAATCAAGCAAAGGCTTCCCGAGTGGCAGGTGAGATCTCTACCACTTCGGACCAATGGTCAGGTGACATGGGTTTGAAATGGTTGAAATGAATAAGTACCAATCAGACCAAGACCTCGGGATTACTAAGGCGCAGGAAATAGGAACGTCCGGATGGGATGATGTAGAAAGAAGTACCAATCATTATAGATAGATGAGTGAGTGAGTGAAAGAGAGAGAGAGACAGACACAAATGTCTGGTTGTTACAATAATAGCCAACCTCTTCTATATAGAAGGAGAAAAAAATTAGCCGCGAATCAAGCAACACCTCCCGAGTGGCAGGTGAGATCTCTACCACTGTAGGACCAATTCTCAGGTGATAAGTGTTTGAACCGGCTGAAGGAAGAATAAGTACCAATCAGAACTTTAACCCATAAAACATGAATGATGCAGCCAACACGAGCCAATGAGGCACAGACGAACCTCTGGATGGCACGTTGCAGTCATCATCGTCTATGCAGGATAACCATTGGCCGCGAATCAAGCAACAACCTCCCGAGTGGATGGTGAGATCTCTACCACTGTAGCACAAATGCTCAGGTGACAAGGGTTTCAAGTGGATGATAGAGGAATAAGTACCGATGAGACTTAGATCTCGGGATTACTAAGTCACGGGTTACAGTAACGTCCGGATGGGACGATGTAATCATTGTCTTCTTTGCAGAACGAGGAAAATGCATTGGCCGGGAATCGAACCCGGGCCTCCCGCGTGGCAGGCGAGAATTCTACCACTGAACAACCAATGCTCAGCTTATGAAAATCTTAAGTGGTTGAATGGGAAAGAAGTACCAATCACTAAAGATAATTGGATAGATGAGTGAGTGAGTGAGACAGACACAAATGTCTGGTTGTTGCAATTATTTGCCATCCTCTACTATATAGAACGTGGGAAAACCATTGGCCGGGAATCAAGCAAAGGCTTCCCGAGTGGCAGGTGAGGTCTCTACCACTGTAGGACCAATTCTCAGGTGATAAGTGTTTGAACCGGCTGAAGGAGGAATAAGTACCAATCAGAACTTTAACCCATAAAACATGAATGATGCAGCCAACACGAGCCAATGAGGCACAGACGAACCTCTGGATGGCACGATGCAGTCATCGTCGTCTATGCAGAAGGAGGAAAAAGTTCCAATCAGACCCAGACCTCAGGATTACTAAGGCGCGGGTATCAGGAACGTCCAGATGGATGGATAATTGGATAGATGAGTGAGTGAGTGAGACAGACACAAATGTCTGGTTGTTGCAATTATTTGCCATCCTCTACTATATAGAACGGGGAAAACCATTGGCCGCGAATCAAGCAAAGGCCTCCCGAGTGGCAGGTGAGGTCTCTACGTCTGTAGGACCAATGCTCATGTGACAAGTGTTTCGAGTGATTGAACAAGGAATAAGTAACAATCATTATAGATAGATGAGTGAGTGAGTGACAGAGAGAGAGAGACAAATGTCTGTTTGTTACAATAATAGCTAACCTCTTCTATATAGAACGGAGAAAAAAATTGGCCGCGAATCATGCAGACACCTCCCGAGTGGCAGGTGAGATCTCTACCACTTCGGACCAATGGTCAGGTGACATGGGTTTGAAATGGTTGAAATGAATAAGTACCAATCAGACCAAGACCTCGGGATTACTAAGGCGCGGGAAATAGGAACGTCCGGATGGGATGATGTAGAAAGAAGTACCAATCATTATAGATAGATGAGTGAGTGAGTGAAAGAGAGAGAGAGACAGACACAAATGTCTGGTTGTTACAATAATAGCCATCTTCTTCTATATAGATCGAGGATAACCATTGGCCGCGAATCAAGCAACAACCTCCCGAGTGGATGGTGAGATCTCTACGTCTGTAGGACCAATGCTCAGGTGACAAGGGTTTCGACTAGTTGAACAAGGAATAAGTAACAATCATTATAGATAGATGAGTGAGTGAGTGACAGAGAGAGAGAGACAAATGTCTGGTTGTTGCAATAATAGCTAACCTCTTCTATATAGAACGGAGAAAAAAATTGGCCGCGAATCAAGCAGACACCTTCCGAGTGGCAGGTGAGATCTCTACCACTGTAGGACCAATTCTCAGGTGATAAGTGTTTGAACCGGCTGAAGGAAGAATAAGTACCAATCAGAACTTTAACCCATAAAACATGAATGATGCAGCCAACACGAGCCAATGAGGCACAGACGTCTGGATGGCACGATGCAGTCATCGTCGTCTATGCAGAAGGAGGAAAAAGTTCCAATCAGACCCAGACCTCAGGATTACTAAGGCGCGGGTATCAGGAACGTCCAGATGGATGGATAATAGGATAGATGAGTGAGTGAGTGAGACAGACACAAATGTCTGGTTGTTGCAATTATTTGCCATCCTCTACTATATAGAACGAGGAAAACCATTGGCCGCGAATCAAGCAAAGGCCTCCCGAGTGGCAGGTGAGCTCTCTACGTCTGTAGGACCAATGCTCAGGTGACAAGGGTTTCGAGTGGTTGAACAAGGAATAAGTAACAATCATTATAGATAGATGAGTGAGTGAGTGACAGAGAGAGAGAGACAAATGTCTGGTTGTTACAATAATAGCCAACCTCTTCTATATAGAACGGAGAAAAAAATTGGCCGCGAATCAAGCAGACACCTCCCGAGTGGCAGGTGAGATCTCTACCACTGTAGGACCAATGCTCAGGTGACAAGTGTTTGAACCGGCTGAAGGAGGAATAAGTACCAATCAGACCCAGACCTCGGGATAACTAAGGCACGGGAAACAGGAAAGTCCGGATGGGACGATGTAGAAAGAGGTACCAATCTTTATATATAGATGAGTGAGTGAGAGAGAGAGACAGACACAAATGTCTGGTTGTTACAATAATAGCCATCCTCTTCTACATAGAATGGGGAAAACCATTGGCCGTGAATCAAGAAACAACCTACCGAGTGGCAGGTGAGATCTCTACCACTGTCGGACCAATGCTCAGGTGACAAGGGTTTCAAGTGGATGAACGAGGAATAAGTACCGATGAGATTTAGATCTCGGGATTACTAAATCACGGGTTACAGTAACGTCCAGATGGGATGATGTAATCATTGTCTTCTTTGCAGAACGAGGAAAATGCATTGGCCGGGAATCGAACCCGGGCCTCCCGCGTGGCAAGCGAGAATTCTACCACTGAACAACCAATGCTCAGGTTATAAAAATCTTAAGTGGTTGAATGGGAAAGAAGTACTAATCATTATAGATAATAGGAAAGATGAGTGACAGAGAGAGAGAGACAAATGTCTGGTTGTTACAATAATAGCTAACCTCATCTATATAGAACGGAGAAAAAAATTGGCCGCGAATCAAGCAGACACCTCCCGAGTGGCTGGTGAGATCTCTACCACTGTAGGACCAATTCTCAGGTGATAAGTGTTTGAACCGGCTGAAGGAGGAATAAGTACCAATCAGAACTTTAACCCATAAAACATGAATGATGCAGCCAACACGAGCCAATGAGGCACAGACGAACCTCTGGATGGCACGATGCAGTCATCGTCGTCTATGCAGATGGAGGAAAAAGTACCAATCAGACCCAGACCTCAGGATTAATAAGGCGCGGGTATCAGGAACGTCCAGATGGGACGAAGTAGAAAGAAGTACCAATCATTATAAATAGATGACTGAGTTAGTGAGAGAGACAGAAAGACACAAATGTCTGGTTGTTACAATAATAGCCATTATTAACGGCCGGATGGGACGATGTAATCATTGTCTTCTTTGCAGAACGAGGAAAATGCATTGGCCGGGAATCGAACCCGGGCCTCCCGCGTGGCAGGCGAGAATTCTACCACTGAAGGACCAATTCTCAGGTGATAAGTGTTTGAACCGGCTGAAGGAGGAATAAGTACCAATCAGAACTTTAACCCATAAAACATGAATGATGCAGCCAACACGAGCCAATGAGGCACAGACGAACCTCTGGATGGCACGATGCAGTCATCGTCGTCTATGCAGATGGAGGAAAAAGTACCAATCAGACCCAGACCTCAGGATTAATAAGGCGCGGGTATCAGGAACGTCCAGATGGGACGAAGTAGAAAGAAGTACCAATCATTATAAATAGATGACTGAGTTAGTGAGAGAGAGAGACAGAAAGACACAAATGTCTGGTTGTTACAATAATAGCCATCCTCTTCTATATAGATCGAGGATAACAATTGGCCGCGAATCTAGCAACAACCTCCCGAGTGGCAGGTGAGATCTCTACTACTGTCGGACCAATGGTCAGGTGACAAGGGTTTGAAATGGTTGAACGATGAATAAGTACCAATCAGACCCAGACCTCGGGATTACTAAGGCGCGGGAAACAGGAACGTCCGGATGGGATGATGTAGAAAGAAGTACCAATCATTATAGATAGATGAGTGAGTGAGTGAAAGAGAGAGAGAGACAGACACAAATGTCTGGTTGTTACAATAATAGCCATCCTCTTCTATATAGATCGAGGATAACCATTGGCCGCGAATCAAGCAACAACCTCCCGAGTGGATGGTGAGATCTCTACCACTGTAGCACAAATGCTCAGGTGACAAGGGTTTCAAGTGGATGAAAGAGGAATACGTACCGATGAGACTTAGATCTCGGGATTACTAAGTCACGGGTTACAGTAACGTCCGGATGGGACGATGTAATCATTGTCTTCTTTGCAGAACGAGGAAATTGCGTTGGCCGGGAATCGAACCCGGGCCTCCCGCGTGGCAGGCGAGAATTCTATCACTGAACAGCCAATGCTCAGGTTATGAAAATCTTAAGTGGTTGAATGGGAAAGAAGTACCAATCATTATAGATAATAGGATAGATGAGTGAGTGAGTGAGACAGACACAAATGTCTGGTTGTTGCAATTATTTGCCATCCTCTACTATATAGAACGGGGAAAACCATTGGCCGGGAATCAAGCAAAGGCTTCCCGAGTGGCAGGTGAGGTCTCTACCACTGTAGGACCAATTCTCAGGTGATAAGTGTTTGAACCGGCTGAAGGAGGAATAAGTACCAATCAGAACTTTAACCCATAAAACATGAATGATGCAGCCAACACGAGCCAATGAGGCACAGACGAACCTCTGGATGGCACGATGCAGTCATCGTCGTCTATGCAGATGGAGGAAAAAGTACCAATCAGACCCAGACCTCAGGATTAATAAGGCGCGGGTATCAGGAACGTCCAGATGGGACGAAGTAGAAAGAAGTACCAATCATTATAAATAGATGACTGAGTTAGTGAGAGAGAGAGACAGAAAGACACAAATGTCTGGTTGTTACAATAATAGCCATCCTCTTCTATATAGATCGAGGATAACAATTGGCCGCGAATCTAGCAACAACCTCCCGAGTGGCAGGTGAGATCTCTACTACTGTCGGACCAATGGTCAGGTGACAAGGGTTTGAAATGGTTGAACGATGAATAAGTACCGATGAGACTTAGATCTCGGGATTACTAAGTCACGGGTTACAGTAACGGCCGGATGGGACGATGTAATCATTGTCTTCTTTGCAGAACGAGGAAAATGCATTGGCCGGGAATCAAACCCGGGCCTCCCGCGTGGCAGGCGAGAATTCTATCACTGAACGGGGAAAGAAGTACCAATCATTATAGATAATAGGATAGATGAGTGAGTGAGTGAGACAGACACAAATGTCTGGTTGTTGCAATTATTTGCCATCCTCTACTATATAGAACGAGGAAAACCATTGGCCGCTAATCAAGCAAAGGCCTCCTGAGTGGCAGGTGAGGTCTCTACGTCTGTAGGACCAATGCTCAGGTGACAAGGGTTTCGAGTAGTTGAACAAGGAATAAGTAACAATCATTATAGATAGATGAGTGAGTGAGTGACAGAGAGAGAAAGACAAATGTCTGGTTGTTACAATAATAGCTAACCTCTTCTATATAGAACGGAGAAAAAAATTGGCCGCGAATCAAGCAGACACCTCCCGAGTGGCTGGTTCGATCTCTACCACTGTAGGACCAATTCTCAGGTGATAAGTGTTTGAACCGGCTGAAGGAGGAATAAGTACCAATCAGAACTTTAACCCATAAAACATGAATGATGCAGCCAACACGAGCCAATGAGGCACAGACGAACCTCTGGATGGCACGATGCAGTCATCGTCGTCTATGCAGAAGGAGGAAAACGTACCAATCAGACCCAGACCTCAGGATTAATAAGGCGCGGGTATCAGGAACGTCCAGATGGGACGAAGTTGAAAGAAGTACCAATCATTATAAATAGATGACTGAGTTAGTGAGAGAGAGAGACAGAAAGACACAAATGTCTGGTTGTTACAATAATAGCCATCCTCTTCTATATAGATCGAGGATAACAATTGGCCGCGAATCAAGCAACAACCTACCGAGTGGCAGGTGAGATCTCTACTACTGTCGGACCAATGGTCAGGTGACAAGGGTTTGAAATGGTTGAACGATGAATAAGTACCAATCAGACCAAGACCTCGGGATTACTAAGGCGCGGGAAACAGGAACGTCCGGATGGGATGATGTAGAAAGAAGTACCAATCAATATAGATAGATGAGTGAGTGAGTGAATGAGAGAGAGAGACAGACACAAATGTCTGGTTGTTACAATAATAGCCATCCTCTTCTACATAGAATAGGGAAAACCATTGGCCGCGAATCAAGAAATAACCTCCCGAGTGGCAGGTGAGATCTCTACCACTGTCGGACCAATGCTCAGGCGACAAGGGTTTCAAGTGGATGAACGAGGAATAAGTACCGATGAGACTTAGATCTCGGGATTACTAAATCACGGGTTACAGTAACGTCCGGATGGGACGATGTAATCATTGTCTTCTTTGCAGAAAGGGGAAAATTGCATTGGCCGGGAATCGAACCCGGGCCTCCCGCGTGGCAAGCGAGAATTCTACCACTGAACAACCAATGCTAGGGTTATGAAAATCTTAAGTGGTTGAATGGGAAAGAAGTACCAATCATTATAGATAATAGGATAGATGAGTGAGTGAGTGAGACAGACACAAATGTCTGGTTGTTGCAATTATTTGCCATCCTCTACTATATAGAACGGGGAAAACCATTGGCCGCGAATCAAGCAAAGGCCTCCCGAGTGGCAGGTGAGTTCTCTACCACTGTAGGACCAATTCTCAGGTGATAAGTGTTTGAACCGACTGAAGGAGGAATAAGTACCAATCAGAACTTTAACCCATAAAACATGAATGATGCAGCCAACACGAGCCAATGAGGCACAGACGTCTGGATGGCACGATGCAGTCATCGTCGTCTATGCAGAAGGAGGAAAAAGTTCCAATCAGACCCAGACCTCAGGATTACTAAGGCGCGGGTATCAGGACCGTCCAGAAGGATGGATAATTGGATAGATGAGTGAGTGAGTGAGACAGACACAAATGTCTGGTTGTTGCAATTATTTGCCATCCTCTACTATATAGAACGGGGAAAACCATTGGCCGCGAATCAAGCAAAGGCCTCCCGAGTGGCAGGTGAGGTCTCTACGTCTGTAGGACCAATGCTCATGTGACAAGGGTTTCGAGTGATTGAACAAGGAATAAGTAACAATCATTATAGATAGATGAGTGAGTGAGTGACAGAGAGAGAGAGACAAATGTCTGGTTGTTACAATAATAGCCAACCTCTTCTATATAGAAGGAGAAAAAAATTGGCTGCGAATCAAGCAGACACCTCCCGAGTGGCAGGTGAGATCTCTACCACTGTAGGACCAATGCTCAGGTGACAAGTGTTTGAACCGGCTGAAGGAGGAATAAGTACCAATCAGACCCAGACCTCGGGATAACTAAGGCACGGGAAACAGGAACGTCCGGATGGGACGATGTAGAAAGAGGTACCAATCTTTATATATAGATGAGTGAGTGAGAGAGAGAGACAGACACAAATGTCTGGTTGTTACAATTATTTGCCATCCTGTTCTATATAGAACGGGGAAGAACATTGGCCACGAATCAAGCAATGAATTCCCGCGTGGCAGCTGAGATCTCTACCACTGTAGGACCAATGCTCAGGTGACATGGGTTTCAAATGGTTGAAAAAGGAATAAGTTCCAATCATACCCAGACCTCGGGATAACTAAGGCACGGGAAACAGGAACGTCTGGATGGGACGATGTAGAAAGAGGTACCAATCTTTAAAGATAGATGAGTGAGTGAGAGAGAGCGAGAGACAGACACAAATGTCTGGTTGTTACAATAATAGCCATCCTCTTCTATATAGATCGAGGATAACCATTGGCCGCGAATCAAGCAACAACCTCCCGAGTGGATGGTGAGATCTCTACCACTGTAGCACAAATGCTAAGGTGACAAGGGTTTCAAGTGGATGAAAGAGGAATAAGTACCGATGAGACTTAGATCTCGGGATTACTAAGTCACGGGTTACAGTAACGTCCGGATAGGACGATGTAATCATTGTCTTCTTTGCAGAACGAGGAAAATGCATTGGCCGGGAATCGAACCCAGGCCTCCCGCGTGGCAGGCGAGAATTCTACCACTGAACAACCAATGCTCAGCTTATGAAAATCTTAAGTGGTTGAATGGGAAAGAAGTACCAATCATTAAAGATAATTGGATAGATGAATGAGTGAGTGAGACAGACACAAATGTCTGGTTGTTGCAATTATTTGCCATCCTCTACTATATAGAACGGGGAAAACCATTGGCCGGGAATCAAGCAAAGGCTTCCCGAGTGGCAGGTGAGATCTCTACCACTTCGGACCAATGGTCAGGTGACATGGGTTTGAAATGGTTGAAATGAATAAGTACCAATCAGACCAAGACCTCGGGATTACTAAGGCGCGGGAAATAGGAACGTCCGGATGGGATGATGTAGAAAGAAGTACCAATCATTATAGATAGATGAGTGAGTGAGTGAAAGAGAGAGAGAGACAGACACAAATTTCTGGTTGTTACAATAATAGCCAACCTCTTCTATATAGATCGAGGATAACCATTGGCTGCGAATCAAGCAACAACCTCCCGAGTGGATGGTGAGATCTCTACGTCTGTAGGACCAATGCTCAGGTGACAAGGGTTTCGACTAGTTGAACAAGGAATAAGTAACAATCATTATAGATAGATGAGTGAGTGAGTGACAGAGAGAGAGAGACAAATGTCTGGTTGTTACAATAATAGCTAACCTCTTCTATATAGAACGGAGAAAAAAATTGGCCGCGAATCAAGCAGACACCTCCCGAGTGGCAGGTGAGATCTCTACCACTGTAGGACCAATTCTCAGGTGATAAGTGTTTGAACCGGCAGAAGGAAGAATAAGTACCAATCAGAACTTTAACCCATAAAACATGAATGATGCAGCCAACACGAGCCAATGAGGCACAGACGAACCTCTGGATGGCACGATGCAGTCATCATCGTCTATGCAGCAGGAGGAAAACGTACCAATCAGACCCAGACCTCAGGATTACTAAGGCGCGGGTATCAGGAACGTCCAGATGGATGGATAATTGGATAGATGAGTAAGTGAGTGAGACAGACACAAATGTCTGGTTGTTGCAATTATTTGCCATCCTCTACTATATAGAACGGGGAAAACCATTGGCTGCGAATCAAGCAAAGGCCTCCCGAGTGGCAGGTGAGATCTCTACCACTGTCGGACCAATGGTCAGGTGACAAGGGTTTCGAGTGTTTGAACAAGGAATAAGTAACAATCATTATAGATAGATGAGTGAGTGAGTGACAGAGAGAGAGAGACAAATGTATGGTTGTTACAATAATAGCCAACCTCTTCTATATAGAACGGAGAAAAAAATTGGCCGCGAATCAAGCAAACACCTCCCGAGTGGCAGGTGAGATCTCTACCACTGTCCGACCAATGGTCAGGTGACAAGGGTTTGAAATGGTTGAACGATGAATAAGTACCAATCAGACCAAGACCTCGGGATTACTAAGGCGCGGGAAATTGGAACGTCCGGATGGGATGATGTAGAAAGAAGTACCAATCATTATAGATAGATGAGTGAGTGAGTGAAAGAGAGAGAGACAGACACAAATGTCTGGTTGTTACAATAATAGCCATCCTCTTCTATATAGATCGAGGATAACCATTGGCCGCGAATCAAGCAACAACCTCCCGAGTGGCAGGTGAGATCTCTACCACTGTCGGACCAATGGTCAGGTGACAAGGGTTTGAAATGGTTGAACGATGAATAAGTACCAATCAGACCAAGACCTCGGGATTACTAAGGCGCGGGAAACAGGAACGTCCGGATGGGATGATGTAGAAAGAAGTACCAATCATTATAGATAGATGAGTGAGTGAGTGAAAGAGAGAGAGACAGACACAAATGTCTGGTTGTTACAATAATAGCCATCCTCTTCTATATAGATCGAGGATAACCATTGGCCACGAATCAAGCAACAACCTCCCGAGTGGATGGTGAGATCTCTACCACTGTAGCACAAATGCTCAGGTGACAAGGGTTTCAAGTGGATGAAAGAGGAATAAGTACCGATGAGACTTAGATCTCGGGATTACTAAGTCACGGGTTACAGTAACGTCCGGATGGGACGATGTAATCATTGTCTTCCTTGCAGAACGAGGAAAATGCATTGGCCGGGAATCGAACCAGGGCCTCCCGCGTGGCAGGCGAGAATTCTACCACTGAACAACCAATGCTCAGGTTATGAAAATCTTAAGTGGTTGAATGGGAAAGAATTACCAATCATTAAAGATAATTGGATAGATGAGTGAGTGAGTGAGACAGACACAAATGTCTGGTTGTTGCAATTATTTGCCATCCTCTACTATATAGAACGGGGAAAACCATTGGCCGCGAATCAAGCAAAGGCCTCCCGAGTGGCAGGTGAGATCTCTACCACTGTCGGACCAATGGTCAGGTGACAAGGGTTTCGAGTGGTTGAACAAGGAATAAGTAACAATCATTATAGATAGATGAGTGAGTGAGTGACAGAGAGAGAGAGACAAATGTCTGGTTGTTACAATAATAGCCAACCTCTTCTATATAGAACGGAGAAAAAAATTGGCCGCGAATCAAGCAGACACCTCCCGAGTGGCAGGTGAGATCTCTACCACTGTCGGATCAATGGTCAGGTGACAAGGGTTTGAAATGGTTGAACGATGAATAAGTACCAATCAGACCAAGACCTCGGGATTACTAAGGTGCGGGTATCAGGAACGTCCAGATGGGACGAAGTAGAAAGACGTACCAATCATTATAAATAGATGACTGAGTTAGTGAGAGAGAGAGACAGAAAGACACAAATGTCTGGTTGTTACAATAATAGCCATCCTCTTCTATATAGATCGAGGATAACCATTGGCCGCGAATCAAGCAAACACCTCCCGAGTGGCAGGTGAGATGTCTACCACTGTCGGACCAATGGTCAGGTGACAAGGGTTTGAAATGGTTGAACGATGAATAAGTACCAATCAGACCAAGACCTCGGGATTACTGAGGCGCGGGAAACAGGAACGTCCGGATGGGATGATGTAGAAAGAAGTACCAATCATTATAGATAGATGAGTGAGTGAGTGAAAGAGAGAGAGAGACACAAATGTCTGGTTGTTACAATAATAGCCATCCTCTTCTATATAGATCGAGGATAACCATTGGCCGCGAATCAAGCAACAACCTCCCGAGTGGCAGGTGAGATTTCTAATACTGTCGGACCAATGGTCAGGTGACAAGGGTTTGAAATGGTTGAACGATGAATAAGTACCAATCAGACCAAGACCTCGGGATTACTAAGGCGCGGGAAACAGGAACGTCCGGATGGGATGATGTAGAAAGAAGTACCAATCATTATAGATAGATGAGTGAGTGAGTGACAGAGAGAGAGAGACAAATGTCTGGTTGTTACAATAATAGCCATCCTCTTCTATATAGATCGAGGAAAACCATTGGCCGCGAATCAAGCAAACGCCTCCCGAGTGGCAGGTGAGGTCTCTACGTCTGTAGGACCAATGCTCAGGTGACAAGGGTTTCGAGTAGTTGAACAAGGAATAAGTAACAATCATTATAGATAGATGAGTGAGTGAGTTACAGAGAGAGAGAGACAAATGTCTGGTTGTTACAATAATAGCTAACCTCTTCAATATAGAACGGAGAAAAAAATTGGCCGTGAATCAAGCAGACACCTCCCGAGTGGCAGGTGAGATCTCTACCACTGTAGGACCAATTCTCAGGTGATAAGTGTTTGAACCGGCTGAAGGAGGAATAAGAACCAATCAGAACTTTAACCCATAAAACATGAATGATGCAGCCAACACGAGCCAATGAGGCACAGACGAACCTCTGGATGGCACGATGCTGTCATCGTCGTCTATGCAGAAGGAGGAAAAAGTACCAATCAGACCCAGACCTCAGGATTACTAAGGCGCGGGTATCAGGAACGTCCAGATGGGACGAAGTAGAAAGAAGTACCAATCATTATAAATAGATGACTGAGTTAGTGAGAGAGAGAGACAGACACAAATGTCTGGTTGTTACAATAATAGCCATCCTCTTCTATATAGATCGAGGATAACCATTGGCCGCAAATCAAGCAACAACCTCCCGAGTGGCAGGTGAGATTTCTAATACTGTCGGACCAATGGTCAGGTGACAAGGGTTTGAAATGGTTGAACGATGAATAAGTACCAATCAGACCAAGACCTCGGGATTACTAAGGCGCGGGAAACAGGAACGTCCGGATGGGATGATGTAGAAAGACGTACCAATCATTATAGATAGATGAGTGTGTGAGTGACAGAGAGAGAGAGACAAATGTCTGGTTGTTACAATAATAGCTAACCTCTTCTATATAGAACGGAGAAAAAAATTGGACGCGAATCAAGCAGACACCTACCTAGTGGCAGGTGAGATCTCAACCACTGTAGGACCAATGGTCAGGTGACAAGGGTTTGAAATGGTTGAACGATGAATAAGTACCAATCAGACCAAGACCTCGGGATTACTAAGGCGCGGGAAACAGGAACGTCCGGATGGGATGATGTAGAAAGAAGTACCAATCATTATAGATAGATGAGTGAGTGAGTGACAGAGAGAGAGAGACAAATGTCTGGTTGTTTCAATAATAGCCATCCTCTTCTATATAGATCGAGGAAAACCATTGGCCGCGAATCAAGCAAACGCCTCCCGAGTGGCAGGTGAGGTCTCTACGTCTGTAGGACCAATGCTTAGGTGACAAGGGTTTCGAGTAGTTGAACAAGGAATAAGTAACAATCATTATAGATAGATGAGTGAGTGAGTGACAGAGAGAGAGAGACAAATGTCTGGTTGTTACAATAATAGCTAACCTCTTCAATATAGAACGGAGAAAAAAATTGGCCGCGAATCAAGCAGACACCTCCCGAGTGGCAGGTGAGATCTCTACCACTGTAGGACCAATTCTCAGGTGATAAGTGTTTGAACCGGCTGAAGGAGGAATAAGAACCAATCAGAACTTTAACCCATAAAACATGAATGATGCAGCCAACACGAGCCAATGAGGCACAGACGAACCTCTGGATGGCACGATGCAGTCATCATCGTCTATGCAGGATAACCATTGGCCGCGAATCAAGCAACAACCTCCCGAGTGGATGGTGAGATCTCTACCACTGTAGCACAAATGCTCAGGTGACAAGGGTTTCAAGTGGATGATAGAGGAATAAGTACCGATGAGACTTAGATCTCGGGATTACTAAGTCACGGGTTACAGTAACGTCCGAATGGGACGATGTAGAAAGAAGTACCAATCATTAAAGATAGATGAGTGAGTGAGTGACAGAGAGAGAGAGACAAATGTCTGGTTGTTACAATAATAGCTAACCTCTTCTATATAGAACGGAGAAAAAAATTGGCCGCGAATCAAGCAGACACCTCCCGAGTGGCAGGTGAGATCTCTACCACTGTAGGACCAATTCTCAGGTGATGAGTGCTTGAACCGGCTGAAGGAGGAATAAGTACCAATCAGAACTTTAACCCATAAAACATGAATGATGCAGCCAACACGAGCCAATGAGGCACAGACGAACCTCTGGATGGCACGATGCAGTCATCGTCGTCTATGCAGAAGGAGGAAAAAGTACCAATCAGACCCAGACCTCAGGATTACTAAGGTGCGGGTATCAGGAACTTCCAGATGGGACGAAGTAGAAAGAAGTACCAATCATTATAAATAGATGACTGAGTTAGTGAGAGAGAGAGACAGAAAGACACAAATGTCTGGTTGTTACAATAATAGCCATCCTCTTCTATATAGATTGAGGATAACCATTGGCCGCGAATCAAGCAAACACCTCCCGAGTGGCAGGTGAGATGTCTACCACTGTCGGACCAATGGTCAGGTGACAAGGGTTTGAAATGGTTGAACGATGAATAAGTACCAATCAGACCAAGACCTCGGGATTACTAAGGCGCGGGAAACAGGAACGTCCGGATGGGATGATGTAGAAAGAAGTACCAATCATTATAGATAGATGAGTGAGTGAGTGAAAGAGAGAGAGAGACAGACACAAATGTCTGGTTGTTACAATAATAGCCATCCTCTTCTATATAGATCGAGGATAACCATTGGCCGCGAATCAAGCAACAACCTCCCGAGTGGATGGTGAGATCTCTACCACTGTAGCACAAATGCTCAGGTGACAAGGGTTTCAAGTGGATGAACGAGGAATAAGTACCGATGAGACTTAGATCTCGGGAATACTAAGTCACGGGTTACAGTAACGTCCGGATGGGATGATGTAGAAAGAAGTACCAATCATTATAGATAGATGAGTGAGTGAGTGACAGAGAGAGAGAGACAACTGTCCGGTTGTTACAATAATAGCTAACCTCTTCTATATAGAACGGGGAAGAACATTGGCCACGAATCAAGCAATGAATTCCCGCGTGGCAGCTGAGATCTCTACCACTGTAGGACCAATGCTCAGGTGACATGGGTTTCAAATGGTTGAAAGAGGAATAAGTTCCAATCATACCCAGACCTCGGGATAACTAAGGCACGGGAAACAGGAACGTCTGGATGGGACGATGTAGAAAGAGGTACCAATCTTTAAAGATAGATGAGTGAGTGAGAGAGAGCGAGAGACAGACACAAATGTCTGGTTGTTACAATAATAGCCATCCTCTTCTATATAGATCGAGGATAACCATTGGCCGCGAATCAAGCAACAACCTCCCGAGTGGATGGCGAGATCTCTACCACTGTAACACAAATGCTAAGGTGACAAGGGTTTCAAGTGGATGAAAGAGGAATAAGTACCGATGAGACTTAGATCTCGGGATTACTAAGTCATGGGTTACAGTAACGTCCGGATGGGACGATGTAATCATTGTCGTCTTTGCAGAACGAGGAAAATGCATTGGCCGGGAATCGAACCCGGGCCTCCCGCGTGGCAGGCGAGAATTCTACCACTGAACAGCCAATGCTCAGGTTATGAAAATCTTAAGTGGTTGAATGGGAAAGAAGTACCAATCATTATAGATAATAGGATAGATGAGTGAGTGAGTGAGACAGACTCAAATGTCTGGTTGTTGCAATTATTTGCCATCCTCTACTATATAGAACGGGGAAAACCATTGGCCGGGAATCAAGCAAAGGCTTCCCGAGTGGCAGGTGAGGTCTCTACCACTGTTGGACCAATTCTCAGGTGATAAGTGTTTGAACCGGCTGAAGGAGGAATAAGTACCAATCAGAACTTTAACCCTTAAACATGAATGATGCAGCCAACACGAGCCAATGAGGCACAGACGAACCTCTGGATGGCACGATGCAGTCATCGTCGTCTATGCAGAAGGAGGAAAACGTACCAATCAGACCCAGACCTCAGGATTACTAAGGCGCGGGTATCAGGAACGTCCAGATGGGACGAAGTAGAAAGAAGTACCAATCATTATAAATAGATGACTGAGTTAGTGAGAGAGAGAGACAGAAAGACACAAATGTCTGGTTGTTACAATAATAGCCATCCTCTTCTATATAGATCGAGGATAACCATTGGCCGCGAATCAAGCAAACACCTCCCGAGTGGCAGGTGAGATGTCTACCACTGTCGGACCAATGGTCAGGTGACAAGGGTTTGAAATGGTTGAACGATGAATAAGTACCAATCAGACCAAGACCTCGGGATTACTAAGGCGCGGGAAACAGGAACGTCCGGATGGGATGATGTAGAAAGAAGTACCAATCTTTATAGATAGATGAGTGAGTGAGTGAAAAGAGAGAGAGACAGACACAAATGTCTGGTTGTTACAATAATAGCCATCCTCTTCTATATAGATCGAGGATAACCATTGGCCGCGAATCAAGCAACAACCTCCCTAGTGGATGGTGAGATCTCTACCACTGTAGCACAAATGCTCAGGTGACAAGGGTTTCAAGTGGATGAACGAGGAATAAGTACCGATGAGACTTAGATCTCGGGAATACTAAGTCACGGGTTACAGTAACGTCCGGATGGGATGATGTAGAAAGAAGTACCAATCATTATAGATAGATGAGTGAGTGAGTGACAGAGAGAGAGAGACAACTGTCTGGTTGTTACAATAATAGCTAACCTCTTCTATATAGAACGGGGAAGAACATTGGCCACGAATCAAGCAATGAATTCCCGCGTGGCAGCTGAGATCTCTACCACTGTAGGACCAATGCTCAGGTGACATGGGTTTCAAATGGTTGAAAGAGGAATAAGTTCCAATCATACCCAGAACTCGGGATAACTAAGGCACGGGAAACAGGAACGTCTGGATGGAACGATGTAGAAAGAGGTACCAATCTTTAAAGATAGATGAGTGAGTGAGAGAGAGCGAGAGACAGACACAAATGTCTGGTTGTTACAATAATAGCCATCCTCTTCTATATAGATCGAGGATAACCATTGGCCGCGAATCAAGCAACAACCTCCCGAGTGGATGGTGAGATCTCTACCACTGTAGCACAAATGCTAAGGTGACAAGGGTTTCAAGTGGATGAAAGAGGAATAAGTACCGATGAGACTTAGATCTCGGGATTACTAAGTCACGGGTTACAGTAACGTTCGGATGGGACGATGTAATCATTGTCTTCTTTGCAGAACGAGGAAAATGCATTGGCCGGGAATCGAACCCGGGCCTCCCGCGTGGCAGGCGAGAATTCTACCACTGAACAGCCAATGCTCAGGTTATGAAAATCGTAAGTGTTTGAATGGGAAAGAAGTACCAATCATTATAGATAATAGGATAGATGAGTGAGTGAGTGAGACAGACTCAAATGTCTGGTTGTTGCAATTATTTGCCATCCTCTACTATATAGAACGGGGAAAACCATTGGCCGGGAATCAAGCAAAGGCTTCCCGAGTGGCAGGTGAGGTCTCTACCACTGTAGGACCAATTCTCAGGTGATAAGTGTTTGAACCGGCTGAAGGAGGAATAAGTACCAATCAGAACTTTAACCCTTAAACATGAATGATGCAGCCAACACGAGCCAATGAGGCACAGACGAACCTCTGGATGGCACGATGCAGTCATCGTCGTCTATGCAGAAGGAGGAAAACGTACCAATCAGACCCAGACCTCAGGATTACTAAGGCGCGGGTATCAAGACCGTCCAGATGGATGGATAATTGGATAGATGAGTGAGTGAGTGAGACAGACACAAATGTCTGGTTGTTGCAATTATTTGCCATCCTCTACTATATAGAACGGGGAAAACCATTGGCTGCGAATCAAGCAAAGGCCTCCCGAGTGGCAGGTGAGATCTCTACCACTGTCGGACCAATGGTCAGGTGACAAGGGTTTCGAGTGTTTGAACAAGGAATAAGTAACAATCATTATAGATAGATGAGTGAGTGAGTGACAGAGAGAGAGAGACAAATGTCTGGTTGTTACAATAATAGCCAACCTCTTCTATATAGAACGGAGAAAAAAATTGGCCGCGAATCAAGCAAACACCTCCCGAGTGGCAGGTGAGATCTCTACCACTGTCGGACCAATGGTCAGGTGACAAGGGTTTGAAATGGTTGAACGATGAATAAGTACCAATCAGACCAAGACCTCGGGATTACTAAGGCGCGGGAAATTGGAACGTCCGGATGGGATGATGTAGAAAGAAGTACCAATCATTATAGATAGATGAGTGAGTGAGTGAAAGAGAGAGAGACAGACACAAATGTCTGGTTGTTACAATAATAGCCATCCTCTTCTATATAGATCGAGGATAACCATTGGCCGCGAATCAAGCAACAACCTCCCGAGTGGCAGGTGAGATCTCTACCACTGTCGGACCAATGGTCAGGTGACAAGGGTTTGAAATGGTTGAACGATGAATAAGTACCAATCAGACCAAGACCTCGGGATTACTAAGGCGCGGGAAACAGGAACGTCCGGATGGGATGATGTAGAAAGAAGTACCAATCATTATAGATAGATGAGTGAGTGAGTGACAGAGAGAGAGAGACAAATGTCTGGTTGTTACAATAATAGCCATCCTCTTCTATATAGATCGAGGAAAACCATTGGCCGCGAATCAAGCAAACGCCTCCCGAGTGGCAGGTGAGGTCTCTACGTCTGTAGGACCAATGCTCAGGTGACAAGGCTTTCGAGTAGTTGAACAAGGAATAAGTAACAATCATTATAGATAGATGAGTGAGTGAGTGACAGAGAGAGAGAGACAAATGTCTGGTTGTTACAATAAAAGCTAACCTCTTCTATATAGAACGGAGAAAAAAATTGGCCGCGAATCAAGCAGACACCTCCCGAGTGGCAGGTGAGATCTCTACCACTGTAGGACCAATTCTCAGGTGATAAGTGTTTGAACCGGCTGAAGGAGGAATAAGTACCAATCAGAACTTTAACCCATAAAACATGAATGATGCAGCCAACACGAGCCAATGAGGCACAGACGAACCTCTGGATGGCACGATGCAGTCATCGTCGTCTATGCAAAAGGAGGAAAAAGTACCAATCAGACCAAGACCTCGGGATTACTAAGGCGCGGGAAACAGGAACGTCCGGATGGGATGATGTAGAAAGAAGTACCAATCATTATAGATAGATGAGTGAGTGAGTGAAAGAGAGAGAGAGACAGACACAAATGTCTGGTTGTTACAATAATAGCCATCCTCTTCTATATAGATCGAGGATAACCATTGGCCGCGAATCAAGCAACAACCTCCCGAGTGGATGGTGAGATCTCTACCACTGTAGCACAAATGCTCAGGTGACAAGGGTTTCAAGTGGATGAACGAGGAGTAAGTACCAATGAGACTTAGATCTCGGAAATACTAAGTCACGGGTTACAGTAACGTCCGGATGGGACGATGTAGAAAGAAGTACCAATCATTAAAGATAGATGAGTGAGTGAGTGACAGAGAGAGAGAGACAAATGTCTGGTTGTTACAATAAAAGCTAACCTCTTCTATATAGAACGGAGAAAAAAATTGGCCGCGAATCAAGCAGACACCTCCCGAGTGGCAGGTGAGATCTCTACCACTGTAGGACCAATTCTCAGGTGATAAGTGTTTGAACCGGCTGAAGGAGGAATAAGTACCAATCAGAACTTTAACCCATAAAACATGAATGATGCAGCCAACACGAGCCAATGAGGCACAGACGAACCTCTGGATGGCACGATGCAGTCATCGTCGTCTATGCAAAAGGAGGAAAAAGTACCAATCAGACCAAGACCTCGGGATTACTAAGGCGCGGGAAACAGGAACGTCCGGATGGGATGATGTAGAAAGAAGTACCAATCATTATAGATAGATGAGTGAGTGAGTGAAAGAGAGAGAGAGACAGACACAAATGTCTGGTTGTTACAATAATAGCCATCCTCTTCTATATAGATCGAGGATAACCATTGGCCGCGAATCAAGCAACAACCTCCCGAGTGGATGGTGAGATCTTTACCACTGTAGCACAAATGCTCAGGTGACAAGGGTTTCAAGTGGATGAACGAGGAATAAGTACCAATGAGACTTAGATCTCGGAAATACTAAGTCACGGGTTACAGTAACGTCCGGATGGGACGATGTAGAAAGAAGTACCAATCATTAAAGATAGATGAGTGAGTGAGTGACAGAGAGAGAGAGACAAATGTCTGGTTGTTACAATAATAGCTAACCTCTTCTATATAGAACGGAGAAAAAAATTGGCCGCGAATCAAGCAGACACCTCCCGAGTGGCAGGTGAGATCTCTACCACTGTAGGACCAATTCTCAGGTGATAAGTGTTTGAACCGGCTGAAGGAGGAATAAGTACCAATCAGAACTTTACCCCATAAAACATGAATGATGCAGCCAACACGAGCCAATGAGGCACAGACGAACCTCTGGATGGCACGATGCAGTCATCGTCGTCTATGCAGAAGGAGGAAAAAGTACCAATCAAACCCAGACCTCAGGATTACTAAGGCGCGGGTATCAGGAACGTCCAGATGGGACGAAGTAGAAAGAAGTACCAATCATTATAAATAGATGACTGAGTTAGTGAGAGAGAGAGACAGAAAGACACAAATGTCTGGTTGTTACAATAATAGCCATCCTCTTCTATATAGATCGAGGATAACCATTGGCCGCGAATCAAGCAACAACCTCCCGAGTGGCAGGTGAGATCTCTACTACTGTCGGACCAATGGTCAGGTGACAAGGGTTTGAAATGGTTGAACGATGAATAAGTACCAATCAGACCAAGACCTCGGGATTACTAAGGCGCGGGAAACAGGAACGTCCGGATGGGATGATGTAGAAAGAAGTACTAATCATTATAGATAGATGAGTGAGTGAGTGAATGAGAGAGAGAGACAGACACAAATGTCTGGTTGTTACAATAATAGCCATCCTCTTCTATATAGATCGAGGATAACCATTGGCCGCGAATCAAGCAACAACCTCCCGAGTGGCAGGTGAGATCTCTACTACTGTCGGACCAATGGTCAGGTGACAAGGGTTTGAAATGGTTGAACGATGAATAAGTACCAATCAGACCAAGACCTCGGGATTACTAAGGCGCGGGAAACAGGAACGTTCGGATGGGATGATGTAGAAAGAAGTACCAATCATTATAGATAGATGAGTGAGTGAGTGAAAGAGAGAGAGAGACAGACACAAATGTCTGGTTGTTACAATAATAGCCATCCTCTTCTATATAGATCGAGGATAACCATTGGCCGCGAATCAAGCAACAACCTCCCGAGTGGATGGTGAGATCTCTACCACTGTAGCACAAATGCTCAGGTGAAAAGGGTTTCAAGTGGATGAACGAGGAATAAGTACCGATGAGACTTAGATCTCGGGAATACTAAGTCACGGGTTACAGTAACGTCCGGATGGGACGATGTAGAAAGAAGTACTAATCATTATAGATAGATGAGTGAGTGAGTGAATGAGAGAGAGAGACAGACACAAATGTCTGGTTGTTTCAATAATAGCCTTCCTCTTCTATATAGATCGAGGATAACCATTGGCCGCGAATCAAGCAACAACCTCCCGAGTGGAAGGTGAGATCTCTACCACTGTAGCACAAATGCTCAGGTGACAAGGGTTTCAAGTGGATGAACGAGGAATAAGTACCAATTAGACCAAGACCTCGGGATTACTAAGGCGCGGGAAACAGGAACGTCCAGATGGGATGATGTAGAAAGAAGTACCAATCATTATAGATAGATGAGTGAGTGAGTGACAGAGAGAGAGAGACAAATGTCTGCTTGTTACAATAATAGCTAACCTCTTCTATATAGAACGGAGAAAAAAATTGGCCGCGAATCAAGCAGACACCTCCCGAGTGGCAGGTGAGATCTCTACCACTGTAGGACCAATTCTCAGGTGATAAGTGTTTGAACCGGCTGAAGGAGGAATAAGTACCAATCAGAACTTTAACCCATAAAACATGAATGATGCAGCCAACACGAGCCAATGAGGCACAGACGAACCTCTGGATGGCACGATGCAGTCATCGTCGTCTATGCAGAAGGAGGAAAAAGTACCAATCAGACCCAGACCTCAGGATTACTAAGGTGCGGGTATCAGGAACGTCCAGATGGGACGAAGTAGAAAGAAGTACCAATCATTATAAATAGATGACTGAGTTAGTGAGAGAGAGAGACAGAAAGACACAAATGTCTGGTTGTTACAATAATAGCCATCCTCTTCTATATAGATCGAGGATAACCATTGGCCGCGAATCAAGCAAACACCTCCCGAGTGGCAGGTGAGATGTCTACCACTGTCGGACCAATGGTCAGGTGACAAGGGTTTGAAATGGTTGAACGATGAATAAGTACCAATCAGACCAAGACCTCGGGATTACTAAGGCGCGGGAAACAGGAACGTCCGGATGGGATGATGTAGAAAGAAGTACCAATCATTATAGATAGATGAGTGAGTGAGTGACAGAGAGAGAGAGACAAATGTCTGGTTGTTACAATATTAGCTAACCTCTTCTATATAGAACGGAGAAAAAAATTGGCCGCGAATCAAGCAGACACCTCCCGAGTGGCAGGTGAGATCTCAACCACTGTAGGACCAATTCTCAGGTGATAAGTGTTTGAACCGGCTGAAGGAGGAATAAGTACCAATCAGAACTTTAACCCATAAAACATGAATGATGCAGCCAACACGAGCCAATGAGGCACAGACGAACCTCTGGATGGCACGATGCAGTCATCGTCGTCTATGCAGAAGGAGGAAAAAGTACCAATCAGACCAAGACCTCGGGATTACTAAGGCGCGGGAAATAGGAACGTCCGGATGGGATGATGTAGAAAGAAGTACCAATCATTATAGATAGATGAGTGAGTGAGTGAAAGAGAGAGAAAGACAGACACAAATGTCTGGTTGTTACAATAATAGCCATCCTCTTCTATAAGGATCGAGGATAACCATTGGCCGCGAATCAAGCAACAACCTCCCGAGTGGCTGGTGAGATCTCTACCACTGTCGGACCAATGGTCAGGTGACAAGGGTTTGAAATGGTTGAACGATGAATAAGTACCAATCAGACCAAGACCTCGGGATTACTAAGGCGCGGGAAACAGGAACGTTCGGATGGGATGATGTAGAAAGAAGTACCAATCATTATAGATAGATGAGTGAGTGAGTGAAAGAGAGAGAGAGACAGACACAAATGTCTGGTTGTTACAATAATAGCCATCCTCTTCTACATAGAATGGGGAAAACCATTGGCCGCGAATCAAGCAACAACCTCCCGAGTGGCAGGTGAGATCTCTACCACTGTCGGACCAATGGTCAGGTGACAAGGGTTTCAAGTGGATGAAAGAGGAATAAGTACCGATGAGACTTAGATCTCGGGATTACTAAGTCACGGGTTACAGTAACGTCCGGATGGGACGATGTAATCATTGACTTCTTTGCAGAACGAGGAAAATGCATTGGCCGGGAATCGAACCCGGGCCTCCCGCGTGGCAGGTGAGAATTCTACCACTGAACACCCAATGCTCAGGTTACGAAAATCTTAAGTGGTTGAATGGAAAAGAAGTACCAATCATTAAAGATAATTGGATAGATGAGTGAGTGAGTGAGACAGACACAAATGTCCGGTTGTTGCAATTATTTGCCATCCTCTACTATATAGAACGGGGAAAACCATTGGCCGCGAATCAAGCAAAGGCCTCCCGAGTGGCAGGTGAGGTCTCTACGTCTGTAGGACCAATGCTCAGGTGACAAGGGTTTCGCGTAGTTGAACAAGGAATAAGTAACAATCATTATAGATAGATGAGTGAGTGAGTGACAGAGAGAGAGAGACAAATGTCTGGTTGTTACAATAATAGCTAACCTCTTCTATATAGAACGGAGAAAAAAATTGGCCGCGAATCAAACAGACACCTCCCGAGTGGCAGGTGAGATCTCTACCACTGTAGGACCAATTCTCAGGTAATAAGTGTTTGAACCGGCTGAAGGAGGAATAAGTACCAATCAGAACTTTAACCCATAAAACATGAATGATGCAGCCAACACAAGCCAATGAGGCACAGACGAACCTCTGGATGGCACGATGCAGTCATCGTCGTCTATGCAGAAGAAGGAAAAAGTACCAATCAGACCCAGACCTCAGGATTACTAAGGTGCGGGTATCAGGAACGTCCAGATGGGACGAAGTAGAAAGAAGTACCAATCATTATAAATAGATGACTGAGTTAGTGAGAGAGAGAGACAGAAAGACACAAATGTCTGGTTGTTACAATAATAGCCATCCTCTTCTATATAGATCGAGGATAACCATTGGCCGCGAATCAAGCAAACACCTCCCGAGTGGCAGGTGAGATGTCTACCACTGTCGGACCAATGGTCAGGTGACAAGGGTTTGAAATGGTTGAACGATGAATAAGTACCAATCAGACCCAGACCTCGGGATAACTAAGGCACGGGAAACAGGAACGTCCGGATGGGACGATGTAGAAAGAGGTACCAATCTTTATAGATAGATGAGTGAGTTAGAGAGAGAGACAGACACAAATGTCTGGTTGTTGCAATTATTTGCCATCCTGTTCTATATAGAACGGGGAAAACCATTGGCCGCGAATCAAGCAATGAATTCCCGCGTGGCAGCTGAGATCTCTACCAATGTAGGACCAATGCTCAGGTAACATGGGTTTCAAATGGTTGAAAGAGGAATAAGTTCCAATCATACCCAGACCTCGGGATAACTAAGGCACGGGAAACAGGAACATCTGGATGGGACGATGTAGAAAGAGGTACCGATCTTTGTAGATAGATGAGTGAGTGAGAGAGAGAGACATACACAAATGTCTGGTTATTACAATAATAGCCATCCTCTTCTATATAGATCGAGGATAACCATAGGCCGCGAATCAAGCAACAACCTCCCGAGTGGCAGGTGAGATCTCTACCACTGTCAGACCAATGCTCAGATGACAAGGGTTTCAAGTGGATGAACGAGGAATAAGTACCGATGAGACTTAGATCTCGGGATTACTAAGTCACGGGTTACAGTAACGTCCGGATGGGATGATGTAGAAAGAGGTACCAATCTTTATAGATAGATGAGTGAATGAGAGAGAGAGACAGACACAAATGTCTGGTTGTTACAATAATTCCCTTCCTCTTCTATATAGAACGGAGACAACCATTGGCCGCGAATCAAGCAACAACCTCCCGAGTGGAAGGTGAGATCTCTACCACTGTCGGACCAATAGTCAGGTGACAAGGGGTTCAAATGGTTGAACGATGAATAAGTACCAATCAGACTTAGACCTCAGGATTACTAAGGCGCGGGTATCAGGAACGTCCAGATGGGACGAAGTAGAAAGAAGTACCAATCATTATAAATAGATGACTGAGTTAGTGAGAGAGAGAGACAGACACAAATGTCTGGTTGTTACAATAATAGCCATCCTTTTCTACGTAGAATGGGGAAAACCATTGGCCGCGAATCAAGCAACAACCTCCCGAGTGGCAGGTGAGATCTTTACCACTGTCGGACCAATGCTCATGTGACAAGGGTTTCAAGTGGATGAACGAGGAATAAGTACCGATGAGACTTAGATCTCGGGATTACTAAGTCACGGGTTACAGTAACGTCCGGATGGGATGATGTAATCATTGTCTTCTTTGCAGAACGAGTAAAATGCATTGGCCGGGAATCGAACACAAGCCTCCCGCGTGGCAGGCGAGAATTCTACCACTGAACAACCAATGCTCAGGTTATGAAAATCTTAAGTGGTTGAATGGGAAAGAAGTACTAATCATTAAAGATAATTGGATAGATGAGTGAGTGAGTGAGACAGACACAAATGTCTGGTTGTAGCAATTACTTGCCATCCTCTACTATATAGAACGGGGAAAACCATTGGCCGCGAATCAAGCAATTAATTGCCGCGTGGCAGCTGAGATCTCTACCACTGTAGGACCAATGCTTAGGTGACAAGGGTATCAAGTGGATGAACGAGGAATAAGTAACAATCATTATAGATAGATGAGTGAGTGAGTGACAGAGAGAGAGAGACAAATGTCTGGTTGTTACAATAATAGCCAACCTCTTCTATATAGAACGGAGAAAAAAATTGGCCGCGAATGAAGCAGACACCTCCCGAGTGGCAGGTGAGATCTCTACCAATGTAGGACCAATGCTCAGGTGACAAGTGTTTGAAATGGCTGAAGGAGGAATAAGTACCAATCAGAACTTTAACACATAAAACATGAATGATGCAGCCAACACGAGCCAATGAGGCACAGACGAACCTCTGGATGGCACGATGCAGTCATCGTCGTCTATGCAGAAAGAGGAAAAAGTACCAATCATACCCAGACCTCGGGATAACTAAGGCACGGGAAACAGGAACGTCCGGATGGGACGATGTAGAAAGAGGTACCAATCTTTACAGATAGATGAGTGAGAGAGAGAGACAGACACAAATGTCTGGTTGTTGCAATTATTTGCCATCCTGTTCTATATAGAACGGGGAAAACCATTGGCCGCGAATCAAGCAATGAATTCCCGCGTGGCAGCTGAGATCTCTACCACTGTAGGACCAATGCTCAGGTGACAAGGGTTTCAAATGGTTGAAAGAGGAATAAGTTCCAATCATACCCAAACCCTGGGATAACTAAGGCACGGGAAACAGGAACGTCCGGATGGGACGATGTAGAAAGAGGTAGCAATCTCGATAGATAGATGAGTGAGTGAGAGAGAGAGACAGACACAAATGTCTGGTTGTTACAATAATAGCCATCCTTTTCTACGTAGAATGGGGAAAACCATTGGCCGCGAATCAAGCAACAACCTCCCGAGTGGAAGGTGAGATCTCTACCACTGTCGGACCAATGGTCAGGTGACAAGGGGTTCAAATGGTTGAACGATGAATAAGTACCAATCAGACTTAGACCTCAGGATTACTAAGGCGCGGGTATCAGGAACGTCCAGATGGGACGAAGTAGAAAAAAGTACCAATCATTATAAATAGATGACTGAGTTAGTGAGAGAGAGAGACAGACACAAATGTCTGGTTGTTACAATAATAGCCATCCTCTTCTATATAGATCGAGGATAACCATTGGCCGCGAATCAAGCAACAACCTCCCGAGTGGCAGGTGAGATCTCTACCACTGTACGACCAATTCTCAGGTGATAAGTGTTTGAACCGGCTGGAGGAGGAATAAGTACCAATCAGAACTCTAACCCATAAAACATGAATGATGCAGCCAACACGAGCCAATGAGGCACAGACGAACCTCTGGATGGCACGATGCAGTCATCGTCGTCTATGCAGAAGGAGGAAAAAGTACCAATCAGACCCAGACCTCAGGATTACTAAGGCACGGGAAACAGGAACGTCCGGATGGGACGATGTAGAAAGAGGTACCAATCTTTACAGATAGATGAGTGAGAGAGAGAGACAGACACAAATGTCTGGTTATTACAATAATAGCCATCCTCTTCTATATAGATCGAGGATAACCATTGTCCGCGAATCAAGCAACAACCTCCCGAGTGGCAGGTGAGATCTCTACCACTGTGGGACCAATGCTCAGGTGACATGGGTTTCAAATGGTTGAAAGAGGAATAAGTTCCAATTATACCCAGACCTCGGGATAACTAGGGCACGGGAAACAGGAACGTCTGGATGGGACGATGTAGAAAGAGGTACCAATCTTTACAGATAGATGAGTGAGTGAGAGAGAGAGAGAGAGAGACAGACACAAATGTCTGGTTGTTACAATAATAGCCATCCTCTTCTACATAGAATGGGGAAAACCATTGGCTGCGAATCAAGCAACAACCTCCCGAGTGGAAGGTGAGATCTCTACCACTGTTGGACCAATGGTCAGGTGACAAGGGTTTCAAATGGTTGAACAATGAATAAGTACCAATCAGACCCAGACCTCAGGATTACTAAGGCGCGGGTATCAGGAACGTCCAGATGGGAAGAAGTAGAAAGAAGTACCAATCATTATTAATAGATGACTGAGTTAGTGAGAGAGAGAGACAGACACAAATGTCTGGTTGTTACAATAATAGCCATCCTCTTCTATATAGATCGAGGATAACCATTGGCCGCGAATCAAGCAACAACCTCCCGAGTGGCAGGCGAGATCTTTACCACTGTAGGACCAATTCTCAGGTGATAAGTGTTTGAACCGGCTGGAGGAGGAATAAGTACCAATCAGAACTCTAACCCATAAAACATGAATGATGCAGCCAACACGAGCCAATGAGGCACAGACGAACCTCTGGATGGCACGATGCAGTCATCGTCATCTATGCAGAAGGAGGAAAAAGTACCAATCAGACCCAGACCTCAGGATTACTAAGGCGCGGGTATCAGGAATGTCCAGATGGGACGAAGATGAAAGATGTACCAATCATTATAAATAGATGACTGAGTTAGTGAGAGAGAGAGAGACAGACACAAATGTCTGGTTGTTACAATAATAGCCATCCTCTTCTACATAGAATGGGGAAAACCATTGGCCGTGAATCAAGCAACAACCTCCCGAGTGGAAGGTGAGATATCTACCTCTGTAGCACAAATGCTCAGGTGACAAGGGTTTCAAGTGGATGAACGAGGAATAAGTACCGATGAGACTTAGATCTCGGGATTACTAAGTCACAGGTTACAGTAACGTCCGGATGGGACGATGTAATCATTGTCTACTTTGAAGAACGAGGAAAATGCATTGGCCGGGAATCGAACACGGGACTCCCGCGTGGCAGGTGAGGTCTCTACGTCTGTAGGACCAATGCTCAGGTGACAAGGGTTTCGAGTAGTTGAACAAGGAATAAGTATCAATCATTATAGATAGATGACTGAGTGAGTGACAGAGAGAGAGAGACAAAAGTCTGGTTGTTACTATAATAGCTAACTTCTTCTATATAGAACGGAGAAAAAAATTGGCCGCGAATCAAGCAGACACCTCCCGAGTGGCAGGTGAGATCTTTACCACTGTAGGACCAATTCTCAGGTGATAAGTGTTTGAACCGGCTGGAGGAGGAATAAGTACCAATCAGAACTCTAACCCATAAAACATGAATGATGCAGCCAACACGAGCCAATGAGGCACAGACGAACCTCTGGATGGCACGATGCAGTCATCGTCATCTATGCAGAAGGAGGAAAAAGTACCAATCAGACCCAGACCTCAGGATTACTAAGGCGCGGGTATCAGGAATGTCCAGATGGGACGAAGATGAAAGAAGTACCAATCATTATAAATAGATGACTGAGTTAGTGAGAGAGAGAGAGACAGACACAAATGTCTGGTTGTTACAATAATAGCCATCCTCTTCTACATAGAATGGGGAAAACCATTGGCCGCGAATCAAGCAACAACCTCCCGAGTGGAAGGTGAGATATCTACCACTGTAGCACAAATGCTCAGGTGACAAGGGTTTCAAGTGGATGAACGAGGAATAAGTACCGATGAGACTTAGATCTCGGGATTACTAAGTCACAGGTTACAGTAACGTCCGGATGGGATGATGTACAAAGAAGTACCAATCATTATAGATAGATGAGTGAGTGAGTGAAAGAGAGAGAGAGAGACAGACACAAATGTCTGGTTGTTACAATAATTCCCATCCTCTTCTATATAGAACGGAGAAAAAAATTGGCCACGAATCAAGCAGACACCTCCGAGTGGCAGGTGAGATCTCTACCACTGTAGGACCAATGCTCAGGTGACAAGGGTATCAAGTGGATGAACGAGGAATAAGTACCAATCAGACCAAGACCCCGGGATTACTAAGGCGCGGGAAACAGGAACGTCCGGATGGGACGATGTAGAAAGAAGTACCAATCATTATAGATAGATGAGTGAGTGAGTGAAAGAGAGAGAGAGACAGACACAAATGTCTGGTTGTTACAATAATAGCCATCCTCTTCTACATAGAATGGGGAAAACCATTGGCCGCGAATCAAGCAACAACCTCCCGAGTGGCAGGTGAGATCTCTACCACTGTCGGACCAATGCTCAGGTGACAAGGGTTTCAAGTGGATGAACGAGGGTAAGTACCGATGAGACTTAGATCTCGGGATTACTAAATCACGGGTTACAGTAACGTCCGGATGGGATGATGTAATCATTGTCTTCTTTGCAGAACGAGGAAAATGCATTGGCTGGGAATCGAACCCGGGCCTCCCGCGTGGCAGGCGAGAATTCTACCACTGAACAACCAATGCTCAGGTTATGAAAATCTTAAGTGGTTGAATGGGAAAGAAGTACTAATCATTAAAGATAATTGGATAGATGAGTGAGTGAGTGAGACAGACACAAATGTCTGGTTGTATCAATTATTTGCCATCCTCTACTATATAGAACGGGGAAAACCATTGGCCGCGAATCAAGCAATGAATTCCCAGCGTGGCAGCTGAGATCTCTACCACTGTAGGACCAATGCTCAGGTGACAAGGGTTTCAAATGGTTGAAAGAGGAATAAGTTCCAATCATACCCAGACCTCGGGATAACTAAGGCACGGGAAAGAGGAACGTCCGGATGGGACGATGTAGAAAAAGGTACCAATCTCTATAGATAGATGAGTGATTGAAAGAGAGAGACAGACACAAATGTCTGGTTGTTACAATAATTGCCATCCTCTTCTACATAGAATGGGGAAAACCATTGGCCGCGAATCAAGCATACACCTCCCGAGTGGCAGGTGAGATCTCTACCACTGTAGGACCAATGCTCAGGTGACAAGGGTTTCAAGTGGTTGAATGAGGAATAATTACCAATCAGAACTTTAACCCATTAAACATGAAAGATGCAGCCAACACGAGCCAATGAGGCACAGACGAACCTCTGGATGGCACGATGCAGTCATCGTCGTCTATGCAGAAGGAGGAAAAAGTACCAATCAGACCCAGACCTCAGGATTACTAAGGCGCGGGAAACAGGAACGTCCGGATGGGACGATGTAGATTGAAGTACCAATCATTATAGATAGATGAGTTAGTGAGACAGACACTAATTATACAAAACGGAAAAACTGATTAAAATTCAACTCTAGATCAACAAATCAAAGACAAATCACTTCCGTGACCAAATCAAAGACCATGGGATCACATATGATAACACAAGTCCTTAAACAAAAAAGGTTATAAACACATTGACTATATTACCGGTTAGTAAGACGAAGGTGAATCTCTCGTTAGTATTATTAGTCAGGCATTAAATAACTACGCAGGTTAGTATTTATGTCAGGTAACTTCTCATTATATATATATATCAGTCTCATTTACGTTTAGGTGCTGAGAAAGATCCTATCATTATTTGTTACCACAATTTCCCTTAACTGATTATTATTCAATGATTAAGGATAGGCAGGGCCACCAATAATCTAATGTCTAATAACTTGTGTCAATTTCAGACTCAACAGTTAAACAGGAATGAGAAGATATTTCTCGGCGTTGACAGATTTTATTTCTAAAATTATCAACAAAACAGTTTAATGCAACACACATTTATATTTAAGAAAACTAAATGATATTACACATTCTAGAGTTATGAATCACAGATAAAAATTTCTTTTTGATTTCTCAAATGTCATGAATCATGAACTCCAAACTGTTAAACTTATCTGAACTTTGTCGCAGAGAGGCCTCTCTGGCTTCGGGCTCAGATAACAGCACACGGCATGAGGTCCGTGTGGTTGGAACAAAGGCAGTCCGGTTCGGCTTTGTCAAAGAACTTCCACTCAGTCGATGCACCTGAGTAGATAGTAGGGTTTTTTGGGCGCGGCCTATTTTGTTATGACGTATGCCCTAAGCTTATTAGTATTCCTACGTCATAATTGGGGGGCGTGATTTTAGGTAGAGTTATTTCCTTAATTATTCCTATGTCATATCCGTCAGAAAGTGTACACCCATAAAACCCTGAACAACAAGGCCACCCATAAATACCCCCACCCCTCTGAAGGCAACGCCCCGAAACTCTCCTCTTTATTTAAGAACCCGCGCTGCTTTTAGGCAATACCTCTTTAATTCTCAGCATCTGATACATCCCGCTTATTCAACATGTCCAGCGACATCAACATGAAACCCCGCAAGAAACAATCCCGGGCAAGGGTTCCTGTACTCACCAATTTGAAGATTGAATGCTCCTGGGTGTTGTTCTGGGGGGGTCGACGGGGTTACCGCTTTAAAAGGGACCCCAGCTATGTTGGAGTGGAGCTTTTTGCTTTGGGAGAGAAGGAGGGTACGTTGGAACCTTTTGAGATGGTAATTGAATACTCTTATGAGGACTGGTTGAAGGTGATGGCCTGTAGAGATCTGGGGCTTGTGGATAAGACTCTAGAAGGCTTGCAAGAGGGACCAAGAGAATGCGAAACGGAGTCTCCGACTCAGGGTTTTGAAAGGTGTGAATGGGAAAGCTTGCCGAACTATGGTAGAGTGGTGAAGAGTCTATCTCTAACTACAGATCGTAAGGTTTTGTTTAGGAGTACCCTGATTACAAACCCTATTGAAGGGGGTGTGGAGGATCCAGAAAAACAGGTTACTGAAATTATGTTTGACGCCGTGGACTGGCCATTCTTGAAAGAGGTCATAACCTGTATAAATGACGGTTTTGACATCTTGACCAAATGTTCGCAACTGGATTCGGTTAGAAGGAGAATATGATGGATTATGGATTATATATCCCCCTTGAAGGACGAGGACGATGATAAAACAGACGACGTGTGGGGTTTTGGAGGGGGGTCTGACGGCTCAGGGGCTACTCTTTTCTAAGAGGACGGTGTGTCGTGACGTAGTGAAGAGATAGGATAAAAGGCGCAACAATTCATTCATGGTTTAAAATTAAAGAGAATGTCTTACCCGAAAGCTGCGGACGTCGACAGGCTCTACATGCCTCTTCAAACCCGGGATCTCCCCTGGTTCTATTCCCCAGATTTTGTATACACTCCGGAACCCTCTGACTGCGGTTACCCTCCAAGACCTCAGACCCCGGTCCCTCAGGACGAAACAACATGCGGTGCGATGGATGTCCAAATGAGTCTCGGTGATCCCCAGCCTCTGGAGCTCATGGGGGGCCTCGATTTTTGCCGAACTGTCTACCGTCTGTGCGTCTCAGGAGGGGGTCAGTCCAATGGATGTAGAAACACCCCACAAACCACCAGGCGACCCAATGAGCATCGGACTGTCCCGGGGGCGTGATGAAGACGCAGGATTTATGCCCGGGGTATGTGACCAAGTAAGCAGAGTGGTTAAAAGCACCCTGGTGTATATTCTGAGTGCTCTCATCGACCGAGCTCTGAAAGAAGTCTGTCGGGGGTGTGACGTGAATCACCCCAGTCAGTTGAGACACAGTTGTTTGTTTGAACCAGACCGTAACTATTTCCTGTTCTATTTCAACGTGTTCTACAGAAGACTGAACAAACCGTGGCTGAAACCGGCACTAATCAAGGCGCTGTCTTACTCCCACATACATGTCACTGCGGGACAAGTCCAGAAAATCATAGATGAGATTTTGCTGGAGCTGAAAAAGGAGCCGTTTATAATAGAGAAACTTGGTCAGCTGCTCAATGACCTGGATGAGCCGAGTAGAAAAACCGCTGGCAAGCTAAAAGCTTATTTCTTCCGTAAAGAAATTAAAGCTGGGGGCAGCGACGAAGAATTCGACATCTACGCCACTGATTCAGACTCTGACCTGAACTAAGGGACTTTGAATATGGGGAATGTTCTGGACTGCTTCTGCAACTGGTTCTGTCATCAACACTCTGCAGCTAACCTGAGAGCGCTATTACACCATGTGCTTGACAGAAAAGTAGCCAACGCAAGCCTTTTCTCTACAGAAAAGGAAAAGTTAATGGCTGCTGTAACAAAGACCGGGGGGTACGAACACTGGGATGAAGCGCTCAAGGGGGCCAAGAATGATATTAGGCCATTTCATCAACATCTGTATGACCTTTTACTGAGCATGTTTAATACACCTGTTTACTTTTTTGTTGTTTTATTTACATATGTAACTGAGGTGTGTGCCTACAAGATAAAGAAACAGGTATTTGTTGATATAGATCAAGTAACCAATCATCTGATTTCTTTTTGTCTGGACCGTAGAAAAAATTGTTGTGTATGTTATACTTTTCTCAAATGTCTAAAAAGGGGTATCTGCTCTCCTGAAGTTGAATAAAAAACCTTGTATAAAAACTTTGTGCATAGTGTGGGTCTGTGTGGTTATTTGACAGAATGACTCGGCAAGCTCTCCAAATGCAGGAACTATACTACAACCCAGCCAAGGTTGGGGGTTTGGCGGGTAAGAAGGGTTTTCAAAGAGGACTCGCTGAGGCCGGAGTGAAGGTTAACGATGTGGTTGTTTCAGAATGCTTACGGGAACAAGACGCCTATACCTTAAATAAACCTCTCAGGATTAACTTTAAAAGAAACCACGTATATGCAACTGACATAGACTCACAATGGCAAATGGATCTAGTCGATATGTCAAATTTATCAAAACATAACAATGGTCACAAATTTATGTTGATGTGTATCGATGTGTTATCAAAATATGCCTGGGCTCGCATTCTACATAATAAAACAGGTCGGGCGGTGACAACGGCCTTTGAGGATATATTGTCCCAGGGTCGATTTCCTAAAAAACTGCAGACTGATAAAGGAAAAAAGTTTCTCAACAGAGAATTTCAGAATCTACTGAAGAGACACAAAATACATAATTTCACCACCGGTAATGAGCTTAAGGCATCGGTAGTGGAGAGGTTTAACCGCACCATAAAGACCAAAATGTGGAGATATTTTACAGCGGTCAACACGTTCAAGTATTTTGATAAAGTTCAGGATTTTATCGATGCTTACAACCAAGGGTATCACACCAGTATTAAAATGAAGCCTATAGATGTTGATCAAAGTAATTCTTTTAAGGTCTATAAAAATTTATAGGGACCATTTATTAAGAAGGGAAAAACTACTTATAAGTTCAACATCGGTGATGTGGTTCGCGTTTCAAAGCTAAGGAGTACTTTTGCCAAAGGTTATGAACAAACATTTTCTGACTAATATTTTACAGTTACCGAACAGTTGGCTAGAGACCCCCCCGTGTACCGGTTAAAAGACTATGATGGGGAGGATATAGAAGGAACGTTTTACGAAACCGAGTTACAAAAAATTATTGTGGGTAAAGACAGTGTATACAGAGTTGAAAAGATATTAGCTGAAAAAACCCAGAACCGGAAAAAATATGTGTTGGTGAAATGGCTTGGATGGCCTGAAAAGTTCAATAGTTGGGTCCCGGAACAACAGGTTTGCGATATTCAATCCTTATAACAACATGCCCGCGGGTGTGTTGGGGGCATTACTTTCGATACTCAAGATGGAATCAGGAGGCTTCTACGTGACTCTACCCAGTAACGCCTCTCTCGATATATATCCTAAAAATGAAATATCCAGTTACACGGTACAATTTGGAAAATCTATAGATCTAAGGGGGTCGTGGGAAGTGGGGTTGGCGGAAATACAGTATCCTTACACTTGGGCTGTTTTACAAGATAAGGATGCCACCTTCGCCATTTTTGATGATGTTAAAAAGAGTCAATGGACATTCACGATACAAGGAGGTTATTATGACAATGTGGATAAAATATTAGATGAGATGCATAAACAGTTCTCAGAAGGCACCCCCAACATCAAGCTATATTACAACCCTATTAAAAACAGAGTGTACAAGGTGTCAAAACCAGGTATTAGCATTCAAACCAGCGGCCAACTGGGGCGTATATTAGGGTTCTATTCTGACACAGAGAGCAGGTTCTCAGAAGTGGTGGCCCCCTTCCCGGCTGACATCAGGGGCGGCTTTTACACTCTTTATGTGTATACGGATATCATAACCCACCAGAGGGTCGGGGATAGTTATGTCCCCCTTTTGAGAAATGTACTTATTAAAGGTAAAAGCAATGACATGGTCACAATTACTTATGACAAGCCACACTACGTACCAGTCTCAAAGACCCACTTTGACAACATCACGATCGAAGTAAAATCGGATCAGAATATCAACGTTATTGTCAAACTACATTTTCGACCCCTGAAACAGTGTGTACATTATTAAAATGGCTACCTCGAGGGGTTATGTAGATCCTAGCGCCTATGTGGATTATTACAAGACGCAAGCCGGGAACGGCTTGCCCGGTTTTGTAGGAGCCCCCACAATGTATGGTGCCGGTCTAGGAGGGCTCTTTCGTGGTCTCTTTAGAATGGCCGTACCCCTGCTTAAGAGAGGCTTTGCTATAGCCAGACCCCACTTGAAATCAGCGGCTAAAAACATTGTTAGTGATGTGTTCACCAATGTTATGAACCGGGCAGCTAGCCATGAGCATCAGGAGGGTTTGGGTCTCATGGTAATGGCGAGGAGGGGGGGTAAAAGAAGAAACAGCATGTGTCCACCAGGGCGACGAAGATCCGTGGCTAACAAAAAACGAAGAATCGCTCATTCTCCAACATATCGTGGAAACACTCGGAGAAGGAAGCAGCACAAGAAAAAACCTGCAAAAAGAAAGTCTCAAAGAAAGACAAATAGAGCCTCAGGATACATCTTTTAAACGTGTCTTTTGTCCACAGTCTATCGGAAGAATGCGTCAAATCAGAACTGGATCTGTTTACAGTTCCATACACTCAAACGAGTATAGATAAGAGCATATATGTAGAGATTCCCCCTCTTTCCGCAATTTCAGACACGGCCCCTCTGGAGTTTTTTATAGCCGGCAATGGCGAGGATTACATTGATTTGAATAACACATTTATTTTAATGAACTGTAAAGTGACTGCTGAGGATGGCGATGCAATCGAGAAGATGGCCAATGCTGGGGTCATCAATTACCCGGTGGCCACCATGTTTTCACAGGTGGATGTGACCCTGGGAGATCGGCTCATTAGTCAAAGCAGCAATACTTACCCCTATAGAGCCATGATGCAGTGTATCCTTAATTATAGTGAGGAGACCCTAAGCAAACAGTTCAGCCCCGGCCTTTTCTTCAAAGACACACCGGAAGCTATGGACGACAAGGATCCAGAGGGACTCAATAAGGGTTTGCAAAAAAGAACGGCCTTTTCAACAGAAGAGCGGACCTTTGAGCTAATGGGGCATATCCATGCAGACATATTTTTCCAAGAAAAACTCATGCTCAACGGGGTAGACATTAAAATTAAAATGATCTGTAGTAAAAGTGCTTTTTGTCTGATGACCCCTGATACTGAAAAATATAAACTGACCATATTATCGGCCTCGCTGTTTGTGAAAAAAGTGTCCGTCTCCCCGGCGGTTAAACTAGGACATGCGCAGGCGTTAATGACGGCAAACGCCAAGTACCCGATCGAAAGAGTCTATATGAAAGTCCACAGTATCCCCGCAGGGACACGGGTGATGAAACAGGAAAATCTGTTTCTAGGACAGCTCCCAAAACAGGTTATTATAGGTCTCGTGGATAATGATGCATTTACCGGGGTTTACAACAAGAACCCCTTTAACTTTAAACATTATAACGCGGAATTTATAGCGTTGTACGTCGATGGTGTGCAGGTTCCATCCAGACCTTTTCAACCTGACTTTGAAAACGGCAATGCGGTTCGTGAATATTACAGTCTAGTACTGGCTACGGGTCGCCATCTCAAGGATCAACCTCTGCTGATCGATCGCCGGGAATACTGCAGCGGTTACACCCTGTACGGTTTCAACCTGACCCCTGACGAAGAGTGTGGACAACATTTTTCACTGATGAAGACGGGCAATATGCGTTTGGAGATGCGTTTCAAGCAGCCTCTACCACGCACTGTAAATATGGTCGTGTACGCTGTGTTTGACAACATTATTGAGGTGAATCAGAGGAGAAATGTTCTGTATGATTATTATTAAAATGAACACCAGAGAGCTCAACCACATCATGAATGCCCTGGCCGGCTCACGGAAACTGTTTCAAGGAGTCTACGCCTGCGACCAGCTGCCTAAATTTAAGATCAAGAATTTACCTGCAATGTACATAATCAACACACACCCTAAAAATATGCCCGGAGAACATTGGCTGGCTATTTATCTAAGGGAGGACCACCGTGGTGAATTTTTTTATTCCTATGGAAACCCCCCGGATTTCAGACTTTCCCTCAGAAGATCAATAACTTTCTGCTCAACAACTGTCAAGAAACCATTTACAGCGGTCGTCAAGTACAAAGTCTTCAGACCTTCACTTGTGGTCAACAATGTGTGTTTTTCTTATATCATAGATCTAAAGGAAGGTCATACCCCAATATTATGGCCTTGTACAGTGAGGATTTAGGCTAAAATGATAAAAAAGTGGCAGTTTGTCAGGACACTGTGGACCCCCCCTTATAACACAATGACTTATGACCCTAGCCTGCCATGTATACAGAGGGGGTGTTCTTGTGAGGATTTTAAAAGATGTCATGCGTGTTAAGGTGAAAAAATAATGAAAACAGCCTTTGAATCATTAGTTTTGTTTTTATTCAACACAATTCTTATACAAAGCAGGGGTTATGTTATAAATAAATGTACAACATTTGAAAAAAAAATAAAAAAAAATTGTTTGTCGGGTCATTATTTACAGGGGGGACAAATAAAAACATGAGATTAATAAGCTTCACAACGATGGATAGATCCTGAGGATGGTCGCTCAGCACGGTCAGAGTAATGAGATATCGGAGTCAGATCAGTCTCCACCTCTTTACACAGACGGATTTTTTGTCGCGTTTCCTGGTTAGGAACTGTTGGAAAAGCATAGGAAAGCATTCCAGCCTACAGGTCGGCGACTATCGGGTACCTTATTAGTGCTAGTGACACTCTTCAACAAATCAAACATGTGTGAACCTTTGATCAGTTGTCCTTTAAAAACAAATTCACCCTGTTCATTCCAAGCCGTTACCTGCGGTTTCTGAACCATTTTGTGCAGGATATATTCTGCATGTCTTTTGTATCTGGATGGCATGTTTCTCAAAACATCAGTTACAACATCTCCCTCTGAACTCTCAACAGGTTCGGTCACCGCAACATCTTTATCAACCATAGCCCCCGCATCAGCCCCAGAACCATTTTCTTGAGAGGCCATGGTTAAAGTTAAAGTGTTTTGATCTTTTTCACCCTGTCTAACCAGACGGAGGTAGCGCTGTAACGTGTTGCTATACAACTGGGCTTTGGAATACTGATTTAAATCGGCCCTGGCCAGTATAGCTTTCATTTCAGAGTCCAGGTTGTTTTTGGCCGTTTGTCTAATGGGCTCTGGCCCGACAACATTTTTTCTCAGTTTCTCAAGCTGCTCCTGAGGGATCAAAAACATTTTCTGAGCATATTCCATTATTAACCCACTCTGGAAGCTAGAAGACTGGTTAGGAAAGGCACGGCTATGCTCAACAGCGGGCCAATAAAACCCCCGGTTTGATTAATCTTCTTTCTTTTTCTTTTAATAGAATACTTCTTATTAGCGATGATCTTGATAACCGCTTTTTGTTTTTTGAGTTTAGAATGTTGAGAAGGGGTTAGGGGTATATTACCGCGTAAGATGTTAAAAGCTATTTCACACAGGGTCTCGATCAAATCCGAGGGGGCCCCTGCCAGCACAGCTTTCCTATGGTGCGGGCTCCCCTCAAATAACATTTGCAAAAGCGGCAGATTTCTTTAAATCCGAACAGACATTCTTATTTATTTCCTTTTCTTTAGCACATACACTGCCGGCCAATCGGGCGGGCACAAACCTGTTCTGAGGCGAAAGTCTTCTGGGGTTTGTGCTTTTAAGTCCGCAATCAAGTACCCGTAGGGTTTTTTTGTGGCATCCTCAATGCCTCCAAAAAGAACTTGGTCTGGTTTGGGTACATTTGACGAGCCAAGACGGTGACCTGTAGTTTATCTCTGGGGTTTTTAAAAAGAATTATATAATTGGCGTTTAAATTAATAGTGCGGCTTTTTTTACCTTGAAAAAGAGTAACACAACACTATGTTGTCAAGAGCTTGGGACACGGTTGCGTCCACATCTTCTATGATGTTCTTTATAAGATAGCTCTTACCCGAATTGGAGGGACCGGCTATAATACAGGAGAAAGGGTGTTGAAGTCTGTTATCAAAACCACCGCTAATATCCATAAGGCAGAGTGGTATAATCAGTCTTCAACACTCTTTTATTGTACACCACCCTGAACCATTTGTTTAGTGATCTATTTTCCAACGTGTACCCCTTTTTTATTGCAATAGATCTGATTTCCGGCAGTAATAATCTCACGAGGAGGTGTCTTTCTCGGTTACAAAACTTTGTACCAGGGTCGTCAGAGACTTGATGTTAATGAGCTTGTTGTTACAATGGTTCAGAGTGAAACCCTTAACTTTCATACAGGTCTTACCCGCAGCCGTTCTGTATGCGTAAGTCTTAGGACCCCCTGAAATAAACTCCACTATGTGGTCCTGAGGATCTAGTTCGCTCGTTAACTCCCCAAGGTAGTCCCCGAGGGGCAGGACCCAATCCCCTGGCTTGGTGACAAAGATTACAGAGTCAGTATCATGATAGAGCGTGCGTTCCTGCAACTGATCCATTAAGTTGTACAGTTCAAGCCGGGCGTAAGCCGTGGTAAAAACCGCTATGAAAACATTAACGTTCCCCTGTTTGGTGGGGAAATCTTTAGGGGCCCTCCACTGGACCTGTGCCACATGGTCATTTAAGAATTGAAAGTGTGATACAGCATGTTGTTTGGAAAACATAAATTCTATAAACTGTTCAGGGGTTTTAATCAAGGTTGTGTTTAGACGGTTATTTCTTTCCCCAAACTGACCCCACAGACTGTTTAAAATCAGTTTGGACATTTGTCTCTTGGCGGGGTTTACAGTTATGTTCCCCGGCTCTAGACGGATCCCTTCCTTTTCAAAATATTGCTGAACGTATCGCTCTTTGGCCGCGGCGTCAACACACCATGAGGGATAGCCCGATGCCTCCTGTTTCCCTTTCAGATGGGTCATAATGTAATCAGCAAAAAGAGTATCAGATTTTTCAGAAAAATGCCAAACCTCATACACCTTACCGACTCTGTAACCTTTCTCCACCGCCTTGTCAAGCTCAATGCTACACCAGACACCCGTCAGCGCTCTCTCTTCATCACTGTGCAGACAAGAGGTAGTCTGATTTTCAGTTTCCACACACGTTCTACACAGAGGGAACATCAATTTTCCCGAACACCTGCAAGGCAACACTGGTAAGAACAGCTCACGAGGAGGGTACATGGTGACCTTGATCAAACCAAAGTAATGTCCGATTTCGAGAAAGTCACGATAAACAATGGTTGGATGCCCCACCGGGTACATTTTGGTCTTGTTGACATAAGGGTACAGACTGGTGAAATCATAGTAATCTACTCTCTCACCCTCCTTTACCTCATAATGTAAACAGAGGGCGTTGGTACGACCCCCAAATAATGCATCCCGGGGCTCTAGACGTTCAGGAAAGTCCAATGTTTCCATAAACCGTTGTACCCCCGCATCCTGTTGCTTCAGGATCGTCCACTCGTGTTCCCAAATCACCAGCACGTTCAAACCATAGGTGTTTTTTAAAGTTTCAATTCGTTCCTGGAAATCATAGTACATATCACCGCAGAGTTTTTGTGTTACGGTGTTAAAGGTGTTTGGGTCGAAGCACTGAGGACAGCCATGGTAAATACAACCAGCATACTCATAAGCGGTACGCCGCTAAAACCGTCTAAGTAGTAAGGCCCCATTTTGACTTCCCCTTGATTTAAAGCATGTCTGATGAAGATGTTATCCCTGGCACTCAGGTATTCCAGCCACTGTATGGAGACAGTCGAAAAGTTATTTTGTCTAGCACGATAGTTGTCAGAAGTGGTGACCGCTATAGCGTTTTTCTGCAAGAAATTGGACCGATACATTTTCATGCAGAGAGACGCTATGGTCACACTTTGCAAAGGGTCGAGACCCGAGGTGTTGATAACCTCAGCACGGAAACGCACACAGGCTTCTTTAAGGATCACCACATCATTTTTACAATAAGCGGCCATCTCTTCTCTGAAATCAAAAACACCTCCCTTAACCATATTGTACCATTTAAAGAATTCCTCCCTCTCATGAGACATCATAGTATCAACCCCATAATAAGAGACGGGCGGGTAGGACCCTCGATAATTTTGAGTGTCCTTAGTATTAAAAAAATGGCAGAACCAACCTTTCTTCTGAGCCTCAAAACCCAGAGCTTTAGGCAAAGCGCTCAATTTCATGGGGAGGAAATTTAACGAGTCTATGTAACGTTGGTTGAAAGCTTCGTCAGTGAAACACATGATCTGAGCTATTATTTTTGGGGTCACCCCATTTTCCACCAGATACTTCATCAAAATGTAAGAATCATAACCCTTAGCATTGTGGGCAATAAATGTGTAATTGAGGTATTTTGGACCGCGATACCGCGTAAAGAAATCCTTGACACAACTCTCACCGCTAGCTGACCACTCACGATCCAACATGTCAATACAGTGTATATAATTAGCAACATGGACCCCGTTTTCTTGCCGACATTCAAAATAAAAAAAGACATACCGGTTGTGCGGAGGCTCCTTTTTAACCGGCTGAATAAAGCACTGGTGCTCGGACCCCGGGGTTAAATCAGCATTACAGATCCTGCATCTCGGCTCCAGATATTTGTGTGGTTTAACCTCATGAAAACGGTACTGGAGGCAACACTGCGGGCAATATTTAGTTTGATCACAATAACTCCGTTTTTTTACCCCCTCAGCAGCGGCCCTCTGTTCCTTATGCTCGGAAAAACAGAACGCTGAGAGACAAATCCTTAAGCAATCTTTACATCGGATGGTAGGGGCCAAATCCTTACGACATTGCGGATTGAAACAGACGTTACAGTAACCGTCACAGCGGTGCTTAAGCTTATCATTGAAGGCCTTATAACACCAATGACAAACATACGAACAACCCAAAAAAGCCGTCAAACTCTTTATTCCAAAGTAATGTCTATCACTTAGGAAGAGAAACAGAGTCTGTGTATGGGTTTCAGGATGTGTCTGAAATTTCACAAATACTTCCTTTACCTCACAACGGTACCACACAACAATTTTTAAAGACAACAACTCCTCAAACTTGGTAATGTCTGAAAAGGCAATCATCTGTTGAGAGTTTAAGCCGGCCCTCTGATGAAGCATTAAAGCCTCTTGCAGAGCTTGGGGTTCAGGCATGTCGGGGGTGAGTAGTTTTATTAAACTGTAAGCAAAACAGAGCTTATTGTCCCCACTGGAACTCACCACTAATTGCCTGAGCTTGGTCCTAATTATGTCGTTCTTCAAGCATTTCGACAGTCTTCTAAGCGCCCCACCCTTAGGGTTACGAACCACATTCATTACCAGAGACAGACTTTCATCAGCTAAGATGGCCGCGTTACTTTGCAACAACGCTTCGATTTTAGCCAGAAATTCATCAACATCTAAATTATCTCCACTCAGCATTACAGATAGGTTGCTAAACAAATCATCCCCTCGGAGTTCTAACTGTACAACATCTTGAGGTCTGACCCTTTCAGCAACCTGTTCAAGCATGTTTTGCAAGGCCTCGTGTATGTTGACAAATATTTCTGCATAATTGTCACAATTTAAAAGTTCTGCAAAAAAACGCTGACATCTACAAAACCCCCTTTTTGAGGAGGCTCATTTAAAGCCTGTAAAAGTCCTTCAAAGATATCCAACCGGTTAATGTCAAGATCCTCCTCTATAGTGACGGCTGCTTCTGCAGCCATCCTGTGTTCTAATTGACTCAAATAATTTATAATAGGGGCAGAATTTGGTCGGGGTAGCTCCTCCAAAGCCTCCACCATTTCAAACAAATCAGGGTGAACTAGGGGGTGAACCTGTATAGGCGCTACCGGTGGGAGGGGGTTATTTAGATCATTGACCATCAGTAACAGGTCGGGGTTCACCGGTAAGTCTGTTAATTCACCTTCTATCGGTGGTAATTGGGGGTTATTTAAATCATTTATCATTTGTAATAGTTCCAGGTTCATTGGGACATCAGAGGAGTTCACAACAGGGCCGGGGATGTTCTCTCGGGAAGGTCTTTTTGGGGCCCTAGCTTGTTCATAATCCTTTAGTTCGTGAGTTCTTTTACCAAGTCCGGACATTTTTTAATTTATTTTTTATTTTTCCAACAACCCACAATAGTAAGGCGTTTTGTGTCTATTAAAACATTAAATACGGTACAATTAGTTAGTAAGGGTATTAATAAGGGTGTTTTGGCACTCTATCACCAGGTTTTGCCCCACTAACACAAGTCTTTGATTTTGTAACAAAGTATGTAGCAACTCATGCCGACCTTCAGGAAGTAGCTGGAAGTAGGCTGGTGGCCTGGCTCAGCTTCAAAGGATGGTCGCTCCGGTAAATCTCGGTCGAAGGAGGCAGGGAGCGAGCGTATACTCACGGACGGAGACCATGAAGGCCTTTGCGGTGACACCCTGGCCAAGCGCGGGGTACTGTTCCGCGTTTCTGTAGCCAAGAAACGGGTCTGGGGGGACGATGTTGAAACCAGGCCGTCGTTGGGTGGTGTGTCAGCCCTGACTGACGGCGACCCCTGAGGTTGTTGGATGGCTGTATTTGTTCCGCCCGACAATGCGGCGGGCTGAATCTGGGGTGTTGAATTACCCCCAGAAGGCTGTGGCCTGAGTAGATGTTGGGGGGTCTCCAAGACCACCATGGGGGATCCTCTCGGTGATCTCACCGGGGAAGATGTTTGATCCCACTGACGGGGTAATTGTCCTCAATAGCTCATCCAGAGAATGACTATCCCAAGAGTCTTGGGAAGAATAAAAATATACATTACATTTACATCTTTAAACGGTGACAGAAATCAAACTTAAAACAACATGTCCAGGACATTCAAAACCTTTAGCTTTTTTAGACCTTTGAAAATAGCCTTAGACATTCACTACAACGCCTTATTATTTACAGACAATATATTTATTAGGACTTGATAATAAATGTAAAACAGAGAAGCCGCTGTAAATAAACTGTTTCTTAAATGTTTCTTTAAAAACTGTAATATTGTTAATAAAACACTTTTATACACACACACACACAACAACATTTCATTTTTAAACGAACCTTCCAAGTGTAAACGCTTCCTGATCCCGGGACTTCCTGTTTCACAAACGTTTTCACGATCTGTTTAAATATTAAATACAATGAACACCTTCAAGCCTTTTCCCACAACCACTTTAAAACAGAAGTATAATAGTGGGAGATAAGCCAAACAACTTACTAAACCCTTTCGGACGGCTTAACTTCCTAACCAGATGGTACGGCAATCGGTCATTTCTAAACACGTTCCCCAGAAACAAGCCTAGACCTGTCCGGACTTCTAAAGATCTTTCCCAGAACCCCCCGCCCTACAGGAAACAGGCACACATCGCTTAAATATTAGCCCTCAACGGGCAAACAAAGCCCTTTTAAAAACATTAAAGTTTGAAAGATCTTACTTACCTCCACAGAATAATCGTTTCTTATGTTTTTCGGCTGGTTTAGCTTTTTGCACCGCTGTGAAGGTAAGAGACATGTTTAACCTTTAACCACACCGCTTTATAAAAAGCTTTAACCTCTTATTTACAGACTGCAGATATATACTCATAGCTATCAGATCTGGGGCTGACGGCCTTTCAGATTCTTGAAAGGTTACTGTTCTCGAAGGTAAAACGAAACAAGCCCTCGATGTGGAAGGCCTTTCGTTGTCTCAAACCACGTTTCTTAATACTGTTAGAAAGGATAATTTTTTTAAATTAACAAAACTGGACTCAAACATCTTACAGAAACGTTATACAAACAAACGGGGGTTTAGTTCTTACCCGGTCGGCAGACAGCCTGTCTAGGGACAACCATTTCTCTTGGTCGATCCTCGGACACATTAATCACAGGCCTTTCGATAGTTTCTGTGTAATTAAAGAGACCGGCATTAATATATATTAAAATGTTTTCATAACTCTAATGAGCCGCTTCAAAACCACACACACCCATACATAAGAACCCATGAGCGCAAACACAAAAATCTTACCGTCGTTGTTCCAGATGATCTCCTCAGCGTTGGGAATTAACTCCTGTTGACTGGCTGAAAAATAATTTTACAGAACTTAAAACAGATGTTATAGCCTTATTTACAATACATGCACACAACACGCTCTGAGTCAATGAAAATAATCTGAAGACTTACCTAAAAAGTCGCTGATGTTGTTTCCGGACATTGTTGATCTTTAGTCTTAAATCGAAAGGTCAGTATGAGTCTGTCGAGCTGAAGACCAGACCTTCATACTTATACTGATGGCCACATGCCGGATCTGCTTGTAAGGCATTGTTCTGGTCTGGCCTTTGTGCCGCCCTGTTACCAATTAACATATCAAAACCAACCAATAAAATGACACTGCATCAAATTTCAAATAGAAACCAAGATGGAGACGATCTCTCTCCTCTCTACTCTAAACTTTTATTAGAACCTTTTGGTCTCTCAAAAAAACATTTTTAAGCATCTAGACCTATAGTCAACAACCACTAACAATATTTCAGGCCTTTATAAGCGCTAAAAAACAACCTGAGCCAAGAAAATAACTATAAAGATCTAAAATAACTAGCGCTTTTACAGTGATTTTTTTTTTTTTTTTAATAGCGATGCTTTGTTTGGTATTAAACAAGTCACAAACTACTCAGAACAGCATTTATCCCAGCAAAAGAGATATTTGGGTTTATTTTACAAAGCTTATAAATTATATAGGTTAAAAGTTTTCTGAATGTTTTGATACCACACGCCATACCTACTGTTGTCTGAGCCCACCCCCACCCCCCATGGTGTGAGTGATTTAGCATTGAGTGTTGTGATCTATTTAGCATTGAGTGATCAGTTGTTTTTATTTTTTAAATGATTCCTTATCATCAGGGATTGAGACCGCTAAAATACCTTAAAAGCATATCCTTATCTTAAGTCTAACCCTTATGAGCTTTAAGACCCTAGAATGTATTTAAGTAAAATGAATGAACACATTATGTGAGAGATAAAAAATAACCACAGCTTTTTTTTTTTTTTACAAAAACAATTAACCTATACACACAAACACCCACACACACACACACTCTTTTTTAATTTTATTTTTAATTAAATTTGAGGGGAGAGACAGAGCCAGATACAGTGTGGATAACATAAGTACCCTATGCAAAACAGGCATTGTTAGGACCTGGCACCATTACAGACAACAGAACTTGTTGATCTTATACAATGATTGGGCGAGAGAGAGAGAGAGACAGACAGAGACAGAGACAGTGTGGATAACATAAGTACCCTATGCAAAACAGGCATTGTTAGGACCTGGGACCATTACAGACAACAGAACTTGTTGATCTTATAAAATGATTGGGCGAGAGAGAGAGAGAGAGACAGACAGAGACAGAGACAGTGTGAATATGATAAACGCACTATTCAAAACTGGCATTGTTAAGACCTGGGACCATTACAGACAACAGAACTTGTTGATCTTATAACGGTTTAGATTTACTAAACCATTACATGTATATTTAAAAAAGACCACCCAACCACTACAGGAAGAGCCGACCCATTCACACTCTACAGTTAACCAACAAGAACAACAAGAACAATGGGTTATGGGCGGCCTTGTTGTTCAGGGTTTTATGGGTGTACACTTTCTGACGGATATGACATAGGAATAATTAAGGAAATAACTCTACCTAAAATCACGCCCCCCAATTATGACGTAGGAATATTAATAAGCTTAGGGCATACGTCATAACAAAATAGGCCGCGCCCAAAAAACCCTACTATCTACTCACCTGGAAGTTGGGGTTTTGCGAATGTAGAGTCTTTTCCAAACAGATTTTCCACTGGTTTGAAGGCTCCAAGGTTGTGCACAAAATCTTCTTTGTAAGCAGGGTTCCACCGTAGTTACTTGAAGACAAAGTCTTTGAGGAAAGCAGGGCCCTGTTTGTTCCAAGGGTCAAGTTTCTTAAGACTCAAATAGCTATTTAAATGACTGACACTTTCGTATACAGTCGACTTAGTCAATTGTCCAGCTGTAAAACTCCACTGATCAGGTGGGCACAGGCGGGCAGCGCAGTCTGTAAAGTTCTTTATTTAATAAAGTCCTTTAAAAGAATTCTTCGTACGGCTCAATCTCCTTCTCCCAGTTTAACTCTTCTGTTGCCGGCAAAGACTTGGTTGGTTTCTGGTTCCGGTTCGGGCAACAGAGCTACAGGTTGAGCTGTGGCAGCGAGTTTCTGGTTCAGGTGAGAGAGAGAGAGAGAGAGACCGTGCGCTGTTCCTTATAGTCTGTCAGATCAATAGGTGATTGGTACTTGAGTTCTTGAGATTGGATTTCGGTTTCATCCCCCAGTGTCCTATTGGAGGGGGGCTTGATTTATGACTGATGTCAATCCATGCCATCTTTTGGAAATGCCGGTTGGCCCGGGTTCGTAGCTCTATGTCGGGATTTCGGCTCTCGTCCACTTCAAAGAGTTTTGATCACCTACAGGCCCCTTTCTCCAGACATCTCATAGCAGAATTCCAAACTATTTGGCCTCTTCTCGGTGACATCCTCCTGTAAACTGTCACTTTGATGCAAACCAGTTCCAAGCTGATGAGTTAAGGAAATCTGATAACTTTGGGGGGGAGAGGTCTTCTTTAGATCAGTGCTTCAGCTCAGAGCCAAAATGCTCTTATCAAAATACACCCAAAATAACGCTACAGAGGAATAAGTACCTATGAGACTTAGATCTCGGGATTACTAAGGCACGGGTTACAGGAACGTCCGGATGGGACGATGTAGTTTTAAGTGGTTGAATGGGAAAGAAGTACCAATCATTAAAGATAATTGGATAGATGAGTGAGTGAGTGAGACAGACACAAATGTCTGGTTGTTGCAATTATTTGCCATCCTCTTCTATATAGAACGGGGAAAGCCATTGGCCGCGAATCAAGCAAAGGCCTCCTGAGTGGCAGGTGAGATCTCTACCACTGTAGGACCAATGCTCAGGTGACAAGGGATTAAAGTGGTTGAACGAGGAATAAGTAACAATCATTATAGATAGATGAGTGAGTGAGTGACAGAGAGAGAGACACAAATCTCTAGTTCCTACAATAATAGCCAACCTCTTCTATATAGAACGGGGAAAAAAATTGGCCGCGAATCAAGCAGACACCTCCCGAGTGGCAGGTGAGATCTCTACCACTGTAGGACCAATACTCAGGTGACAAGTGTTTGAACCGACTGAAGGAGGAATAAGTACCAATCAGAACATTAACCCATTAAACAAGAAAGATGCAGTCCACACGAGCCAATGAGGCACAGACGAATGTCTGGATGGCACGATGCAGTCATCGTCTTCTATGCAGGAGGAATAAGTCCCAATCAGACCCAGACCTTGGGATAACTAAGGCGTGGGTATCAGGAACGTCCGGATGGGACGAAGTAGTCATTGTCGTCTATGCAGAACGAGGAAAATGCATTGGCCGAGAATCGATCCCAGGCGTCCCGCGTGTCAGGCGAGAACTCTACCACTGTAGGACCATTGCTCAGGTGACAAGGGTTTCAAGTGGTTGAACGAGGAATAAGTACCAATCAGACCAAGACCTCGGGATTACTAAGGCGCGGGAAACAGGAACGTCCGGATGGGACGATGTAGAAAGAAGTACCAATCTTTATAGATAGATGAGTGAGTGAGAGAGAGAGACAGACACAAATGTCTGGTTCTTACAATAATAGCCATCCTCTTCTATATAGAACGGGGAAAACCATTGGCCGCGAATCAAGCAAAGGCCTCCCGAGTGGCAGGTGAGGTCTCTACGTCTGTAGGACCAATGCTCAGGTGAGAAGGGTATCAAGTGGATGAATGAGGAATTAATACCGATGAGACCCAGACCTCGGGATTACAAAGGCGCGGGTATCAGGAACGTCCGGATGGGACGATGTAGTCATCGTCGTCTATGCAGAACGAGGAAAATGCATTGGCCGAAATCGATCCCAGGACTCCCACGTGTCAGGCAAGAACTCTACCACTGTAGGACCAATGCTCAGGTGACAAGTGTTTGAACCGGCTGAAGGAGGAATAAGTACCAATCAGAACTTTAATCCATTAAACAAGAAAGATGCAGCCAACATGAGCCAATGAGGCACAGACGAACCTCTGGATGGCACGATGCAGTCATCATCTTCTATGCAGAACGAGGAATAAGTACCAATCAGACCCAGACCTCAGTTAAGACTCTGTATAGGATGTTGAAGAAAGTGTTTTGTGATAATTATATAATGTTTTATATTAATACTAGCATTAGAAGTAGTTTGTATACAGACTGAGCAGATTAGATTTAGCAGGACAAGTAAAGGGTCAACAAGGTTGGTTTGTTAGAATCTCCTGTCAGTAATGAAAGATTACACAGTGCTGAAATTGCCTACAGATGTCTGCTGTGAATTTGTTTATGACTTAATCGTTTCTCAAGATAGGCAGGAATGTTTCTGTTAATGAGCGATTGACACTAGGTAAATGACCACCGTGGGATCGCATCTTCCTAGTGCACATCAAAGACGGACATCTGCTTTTTCTATCCATCACCTCTTCACGGGAGGACAGATCGTAAACGGACATGGTCCTGTATGTTCCGATTGGATGAACGGCCATAAGATGTTACGTCATTTTTCCTATAAAGTTGTACTCATGTTTGTAAACATTAAGTCTCACTGAAGGAATTATTTCTGACGTGGGGCTTCCGAGCCGGCTCGATTAAAGTTCTATTTGCTTTATCTCCGCGACTTCTCCACTTATTTCTGAGACGGTTCTACAACTTGGCGTCACGAACGAGGATCTGAACTTGCCTCCACTCCCAGGAACAAAATATGGGTGAGTAGCTTTAAAAATGACCACCCTGTATATTTAGATTTGATCTCGGGATTGTGTGAGGCTCTCAGATTGTAATTTAAAGAGAACCTGTGGAGAGGTTGAGGTAAAAAAAATAGAAATGTTGACTGTACAGCGGAGGTTCACAGTAGGGTGAACTCCAGGTAAGATAGATCTGCGGGGAGAGATACCAAGGGAACCGAAAGGTACGACGAGGCCTGCTGAGCCCCAGGTTAAGCAAGGAAACCTTTGTACGCTGAGACAGTCAGTGGCAGTCAAAGCCAGACGGAACCTGAGGTACATAAAGTCCAGCGATATAGCCCCATCGTTGGCAAAGGTAGGATTGGCATAATGGCGTTAAAATACGTGTCTGTATGTGAATTCCTACAAGTTTAAAATGTTAAACTTAAAATGGTAAAGACAAGATAAAAACCGACAGTTTCTATAATTCTTTGTCTGAATAATAAGAATTTAGAGAAGAAATTGATCATAATAGATCAAGAAAACCCCAAAGTAGTGTAATTCAAAGATTATTTTATATCTGATTTTTAATAAGAACAATATAATGAATAAATAAATGCTAAGGGCTGTTTGAGACGCTGCAGGGTCAACAAAACACACCACTAATCTAATATCTGAATTATCTTTGGATTTCAATCTGTATGTGCTTTGTGTGTTTATGTACATATATATAAACATTAGTCTGAAGGTTATGTAAGGTAAATGTCTGTTTTGTATGCTTTGTATTTTTAATATTGTGCATAGTCCAGAATAAGACTGAGAAGGGAAGTAACCAATAATTTCAGAATTATATTTACAATTACACAGTTATTGATGTTTTAACAACAGATTAATGAGGATTTAGACATTTAACTGTATACAGAGTGCATAAAGCATCAGAAATAAGAAATTAATAATGCATTCTATATAATAATGTTAAAGTAATAAAAAATATACACTAAATACATAGATTAATAATACTAATAAAGTAAATAAATAGTAACGGTGTCCTCTAAGATTTAGAAGAACAAGAATTTGTTTGTTAAAAATCATATTATGGACAAATTCTGTAAAGTTAAATTAAAGGAAAACTAAAGGCTGGAATCCACAGGAGCAGCACTCTGGTGCAGCCCTGAGTGACAGCCTGATGTAAAATCCATAGCAGGAGAATGTAAGCAGTATAGTGACATATTATAGTCTTATTTTAGAAAATATTTGGTTATTGGTGCATTGCATAAAATACCTGAAATAAAAGTTAAAATTAGACCTTGGATTTAAGATGAGTGAATTAGTCAAAGGGTAAGAATTTTAAGGATACTATAGAAATATAAATTATGAGCATTGAATAAGTGAGCTAAAATTAGTATTGCATAATTTTGAAGGAGAAAATAAAACATACAAATACTATTAGAATGAGTTTTACGAACCAGAAATAAAAAATGAAATGTGGAAAATTGAATTAGAGCGAATTTTTGAAATGGGAATCTGAGAAATTTGGTGAAGATATGAATACATAGATAACCAGATACTCCAGGAAATTAAAGGTGTGGTCATTTGGTAGCTGTGAGTTCCACAATGAAGAGTTTTTGAAATCCCCAGATATAAGATCCCTAAATACAAGGTGTAGAGGTAAGAAATGAACTATTGATCAGTTCAATCTGGCTTTGGGAACAGTTCTTCTGAACCTGTACCGGTGTAGATTGGACTTCAATAGGAGGAAGTGACACAATAAAGACATATATGAGGCGGACAGTCTTAGTGCCCAAGCAGGCTCTTCATTGGTGAAATCATTGACTGAACAAATGTTTTGAAAATTAGTTTTCCTGAGGTATCTGGGAATCATTATTGAAATAAATTAAAATGCTTATTTTCTAAAAATATATTTTATTAGGCAAATATCTGAATTTATTAACTCAAATAATGGAGCAAAATATGTGTATAAAAAGTAATAATACATGTCAATAAATATAACTTGAATTGTCTAGTAAGAAATTAGGAAAAGGAGAAAGAACAGCTGTTAGGATACAGAGTGATGTTTTCAGAGAGTCTGAGCGATGTTGATGAATGTTTGAGGAAGTTGACAAGGGGTTTAAAAGTTGATGAGGCTTGGGAAGCTGAAAAAAGGGAGTTTGGTATGAGTGAAAGAAATGTGCTGCCACTTTCAGCACAAGAGTTTTGATGGCGATTGAATGGAATATGAGAGAAAATAAGGAAGTTACGTAAAGTATATGCAATGCAATTGAGCATATCTAACTTTACAGAATGATGATATTGCAAAACCATACACAACAAGCTTCTCTCAGCCTGATTTGATCCCACACTATACTTAAGGACAATCTGTTTCATAGGTTAAGAGCATACATGTATATTTACAAGAAAACATTACAATTCATGAAAATCTTGAAACCAAGTTCATTCTCACCTGAAACAACATGAAATGATGTAAAATTGAATTTGTAACCATATGCAATGCAATTGAGCTCATCTAACTTTACAGAATGAAGATATTGCAAAACCATACAAAACAAGTCAGATCAAACCTGAAACATCTTAAAATTTTGTAAAATTGTATTTGTAAGCACAGTCAATGCAATTGAGCATATCTAACTTTACAGAATGATGATATTGCAAAACCATACAAAACAAGCTTCTCTCAGCCTGATTTGCTCCCACACTATACTTAAGGGCATTCTCCTTCATAGGTGAAGAGTTTACATGTATATTTACAAGAAAACATCACCATTTATCAAACTCTTGAAACCAAGTCAGTTCTGACCTGATACAGCAAGAAATGTTGTCAAATTTAATTTGTAAGCATATGCAATGCAATTGAGCACATCTACCTTTACAGAATGAAGATATTGCAAAACCACACAAAACAAGTCAGTTCTATACTGAAACAACATGAAATGTTGTCAAATTGTATTTGTAAGCATATGTAATGCAGTGAAGCACATCTAAATTTACAGAATGAAGATATTGCAAAACCATCCAAAACAAGCTTCTCTTAGCCTGATTTGCTCCCACACTATACTTATGGGCATTCTCTTTCATAAGTGAAGACCTTACATGTGTATTTACAAGAAAATATTTCAATTCATTAAAATCTTGAAACCAAGTTAATTCTCACCTGAAACAACATGAAATGTTGTTCAATTGTATTTGTAAGCATATGTAATGCAGTTGAGCATATTTAACTTAACAGAATGAAGATATTGCAAAACCATACAAAATAAGTCAGATCTAACCTAAAACAACATGAAATGTTGTTCAATTGTATTTGAAACCATATGCAATGCAGTTGAGCATATGTAACTTTACAGAATGATGATATTGCAAAACAATACAAAACAAGCTTCTCAGCCTGATTTGTTCCCACACTATACTTTTGGGCATTCTCTTTCATAGTTGAAGACCTTACATGTGTATTTACAAGAAAACATTACAATTTATTAAAATCTTGAAACCAAGTTAATTCTCACCTGAAACAACATGTAAAGTTGTAAAATTGAATTTGTAAACATAATGCAATGCAATTTGAGCTTATCTAACTTTACAGAATAAAGATATTGCAAAACCATCCAAAACAAGCTTCTCTCAGCCTGATATCATCCCACACTATACTCAAGGGCATTCTCTGTCATAGGTGAAGAGTTTACATCTATATTTACAAGAAAACATTACAATTCATTAAAATCTTGAAACCAAGTTCATTCTCACCTGAAACAACATGAGATGTTGTTAAATAGTATTTGAAAGCATAATGCAATGCAGTTGAGCATATCTAACTTTACAGAATAAAGATATTGCAAAACAATACAAAACAAGCTTCTCTCAGCCTGATTTGCTCCCACACTATACTAAAGGGCATTCTCTTTCATAGGTGAAGACCTTACATGTGTATTTGCAAGACAACATCACCCTTTATCTAACTCTTGAAACCAAGTCAGTTCTGACCTGATACAGCAAGAAATGATGTAAAATTGTATTTGTAAGCACATGCAATGCAATTGAGCATATCTAACTTTACAGAATGAAGATATTGCAAAACCACACAAAACAAGTCAGATCTAACCTGAAACAACATGAAATGATGTAAAATTGTATTTGTAACCATATGCATTGCAAATGAGCTCATCTATCTTTACAGAATTAAGATATTGCAAAACCATACAAAACAAGTCAGATCTAACCTGAAACATCTTAAAATGTTGTAAAATTGTATTTGTTACCATATGCAATGCAATTGAGCTCATCTACCTTTACAGAATGAAGATTTTGCAAAACCACACAAAACAAGTCAGATCTAACCTGAAACAACATGAAATGTTGTCAAATTGTATTTGTAAGCACATGCAATGCAATTGAGCATATCTAACTTTACAAAATGAAGATATTGCAAAACCACACAAAACAAGTCAGATCTAACCTGAAACAACATGAAATGATGTAAAATTGTATTTGTAACCATATGCATTGCAATTGAGCTCATCTATCTTTACAGAATTAAGATATTGTAAAACCATACAGAACAAGTCAGATCTAACCTGAAACAACATGAAATGTTGTAAAATTGTATTTGTTACCATATGCAATGCAATTGAGCATATCTAACTTTACAGAATGATGATATTGCAAAACCATACAAAACAAGCTTCTCTCAGCCTGATTTGCTCCCACACTATGCTTAACGGCATTCTCTTTCATAGGTATGCGAGTATGGATGCCATATACTCAGATCACTTTCAAAACTTCATAAAGCCTTTCCCTTTGAATACAGGGGTCTGAGATTTGACACAGACATGCCGGCATACATTGGAGGTTCCCACCTAAAATTTGGAGTGGATAGGACACCTGATAGTTTGGACATCATGTTTCAAAGTTAGGGATTTATTTCACATGATTGGATGTAACAACCCATACATATATATGCGACTATGGATGCCATACACTCCGATCACTTTCAAGACTTCCTACAATATACCCTTTGAATACAGGGGTCTGAAATTTGGCACAGACATGACAGGGTAAATTGGGGGTGCCCAACTAAAATTTGGAGTGGATAGGACACTTGTTTGTTTCGACATCAAGTTTCAGAGTTAGGGATTTATATCACATGATTGGATGTAACAACCCATACATTTATATGCGAGTATGGATGCCATACACTCAGATCACTTCCAAAACGTTTTAAAACCTGCCCCTTTGAAGACAGGGGTCTGAAGTTTGGAACAAACATGCCATGGAACATTAACGGTGCCCAATTAACATTTGAAGTGGATAGGACACCTGTTTGTTTGGATATCATGTTTTGGAATTAGGGATTTATATCACATGATTGGATCTAATAACCCATACGTTTATATGCGAGATTGGATGCCAAACACTCAGATCACTTTCAAAACTTCCTGAAACCTGCCCCTTTGAAAACAGGGTTCTGAAATTTGGCACAGACATGACAGGGTACATTGGGGTTGCCCAACGAAAATTTGGAGTGGATAGGACACCTGATAGTTTGGACATCAAGTTTCAGAGTTAGGGATTTATATCACATGTTTGGATGTAACAACCCATACATCTCTATGCGCGTATGAATGCCATACACTCAGATCACTTTCAAAACTTTTTAAAACCTGCTACTTTGAAGACAGGGGTCTGAAGTTTGGAACAAACATGCCAGGGTACATTAACGGTGCCCAACTAACATTTGAAGTGGATAGGACACCTGTTCATTGGATATCATGTTTTGGAATTAAGGATTTATATCACATGATTAGATCTAATAACCCATACGTTTATATGCGAGATTGGATACCAAACACTCAGATCACTTTCAAAACTTCCTGAAACCTGCCCCTTTCAAAACAGGGTTCTGAAATTAAGCACAGACATGACAGGGTACATTGGGGTTGCCCAACGAAAATTTGGAGTGGATAGGACACCTGATAGTTTGGACATCATGTTTCGGAGTTAGGGATTTATATCACATGATTGGATGTTACAACCCATAAATATATATGCGACTTTGGATGCCATACACTCAGATCACTTTCAAGACTTCCTTCAATATACCCTTTGAATACAGGGGTCTGAAATTTGGCACAGACATGACAGGGTAAATTGGGGGTGCCCAACTAAAATTTGGAGTGGATAGGACACTTGTTTGTTTCGACATCAAGTTTCAGAGTTAGGGATTTATATCACATGATTGGATGTAACAACCCATACATTTATATGCGAGTATGGATGCCATACACTCAGATCACTTTCAAATTTTTTTAAAACCTGCCCCTTTGAAGACAGGGGTCTGAAGTTTGGAACAAACATGCCAGGGTACATTATAGGTGCCCATCTAACATTTGAAGTGGATAGGACACCTGTTCATTGGATATCATGTTTTGGAATTAAGGATTTATATCACATGATTAGATCTAATAACCCATACGTTTATATGCGAGATTGGATACCAAACACTCAGATCACTTTCAAAACTACCTGAAACCTGCCCCTTTGAAAACAGGGTTCTGAAATTAAGCACAGACATGACAGGGTACATTGGGGTTGCCTAACGAAAATTTGGAGTGGATAGGACACCTGATAGTTTGGACATCATGTTTCGGAGTTAGGGATTTATATCACATGATTGGATGTTACAACCCATACATATATATGCGACTTTGGATGCCATACACTCAGATCACTTTCTAGTCGTCCTACAATATACCCTTTGAATACAGGGGTCTGAAATTTGGCACAGACATGACAGGGTACATTGGGGTTGCCCAACTAAAATTTGGAGAGAATATGACAAAGGGAGGCCTGTTATTTTGGACATCATGTTTGGTATTAGGGATTTATATCACATGATTGGATGTAACAGCCCATACGTTTATATGCGAGTACGGATGCCATTCACTCAGATCACTTTCTAGACTTCCTACAACATACCCTTTGAATACAGGGGTCTGAAATGTGGCACAGACATGACAGGATAAATTGGGGGTGCCCAACTAAAATTTGGAGTGGATAGGACACTTCTTTGTTTCGACATCAAGTTTCAGAGTTAGGGATTTATATCACATGATTGGAAGTAGCAACCCATACATTTACATGCGAGTATGGATGCCATACACTCAGATCACTTTCAAAACTTCGTTAAACCTGCCCCTTTGAAGACAGGGGTCTGAAGTTTGGAACAAACATGCCAAAGTACATTAACGGTGCCCAACTAACATTTGAAGAGGATAGGACACCTGTTCGTTTGGATATCATGTTTTGGAGTAAAGGATTTATATCACATGATTGGATGTTACAACCCATACATATATATGCGACTATGGATGCCATACACTCAGATCACTTTCAAGACTTCCTACAATATACCCTTTGAATACAGGGGTCAGAAATTTGGCACAGACATGAGGGGGTGCCCAACGAAAATTTGGAGTGGATAGGACACCTGATAGTTTGGACATCAAGTTTCAGAGTTAGGGATTTATATCACATGTTTGGATGTAACAACCCATACGTTTATATGCGAGTTTGGATGCCATACACTCAGATCACTTTCAAAACTTCCTGAAACCTGCCCCTTTGAAGACAGGGGTCAGAAGTTTGGAACAAAAATGCCAGGGTACATTAACGGTGCCCACTAACATTTGAAGTGGATAGGACACCTGTTCGTTTGGATATCATGTTTTGGAGTTAGGGATTTATATCACATGATTGGATCTAATAACCCATACGTTTATATGTGGGATTGGATGCCAAACACTCAAATCACTTTCAAAACTTCCTGAAACCTGCCCCATTGAAAACAGTGTTCTGAAATTTGGCACAGACATGACAGGGTACATAGGGGTTGCCCAACTAAAATTTGGAGTGGATAGGACACCTGATAGTTTAGACATCATGTTTCGGAGTTAGGGATTTATATCACATGATTGGATGTAACAACCCGTACGTTTATATGCGAGTTTGGATGCCATACACTCTGATCACTTTCAAAACTTCCAATAACCTTTCCCTTTGAAGACAGGGGTCTGAACTTTGGCACGAACATGCCAGGGTAAATTGGGGGTGCCCAACTAAAATTTGGAGTGGATAGGACATCTGTTCGTTGGGATATCATGTTTCGGAGTTAGGGATTTAAATCACATGATTTGATGTAACAACCCATAACATTTATATACGAGTATGGATGTCATTCACTCTCTCCAAATCAAGATTCTCTTAGCCTGTTTTGCTCCTACACTAGCATTAGAAAAGCATTCTCTGTCATAGCTGAAGACCTTACATGTGTATTTACAAGAAAACATTACAATTCATCAATATCTTGAAACCAAGTTTATTCTCACCTGAAACAACATGAAAAGTTGTAAAATTGTATTTAAAAACATATGTAATGCAATTGAGCATGTCTAACTTTACAGAATGATGATATTGCAAAAACATACAAAACAAGCTTCTCTCAGCCTGATTTGCTCCCACACTATACTTAAGGGCATTCTCTGTCATAGGTGAAGAGTTTACATTTAAATTTGCAAAACAACATTACAATTCATCAAATTCTTGAAATCAAGTTCATTCTCACCTGAAACAACATGACATGTTGTAAAATTGTATTTGTAAGCATATGTAATACAGTGAAGCACATCTAAATTTACAGAATGAAGATATTGCAAAACAATACAATACAAGTCAGATCTAACCTGAAACATCTTAAAATGTTGTAAAATTGTATTTGTAAGCACATGCAATGCAATTGAGCATATCTATCTTTACAGAATGAAGATATTGCAAAACCAGACAAAACAAATCAGATCTAACCTGAAACAACATGAAATGTTGTTAAATTGTATTTTTAAGCATTTGTAATGCAGTGAAGCACATCTAATTTTACAGAATGAAGATATTGCAATACCATACAAAGCAAGTTAGCTCTAACCTGAAACGACATAAACTGTTGTAAAATTGTATTTGTAAGCACATGCAATGCAGTTGAGCATATCTAACTTTACAGAATGATGATACTGCAATACCATACAAAAACAAGCTTCTCTCAGCCTGATTTACTCCCACACTAAACTTAAGGGCAATCTCTATCACAGGTGAAGAGTTTACATGTATATTTACAAGAAAACATTACAATTAATTATAATCTTGAAACCAAGTTCATTCTCACCTGAAACAACATCAAATGTTGTAAAATTGTATTTGTAACCATATGCAATGCAATTGAGCTCATCTAACTTTACAGAATGAAGATATTGCAAAACCATACAAAACAAGCTTCTCTCAGCTTGATTTGCTCCCACACTATACTTAAGATCATTCTCTGTCATAGGTGAAGACCTTACATTACTATGTGCAAGAAAACCTAGCAATTCATTAAAATCTTGAAACCAAGTTTATTCTCACCTGAAACAACATGAAATGTTGTCAAATTGTATTTGTAAGCATGTGTAATGCAGTTGAACATATGTAACTTTAACAGAATGATGATATTGCAAAACCATACAAAACAAGCTTCTCTTAGCTTTATTTGCTCCCACACTATGCTTAAGGGCATTCTCTGTAATAGGTGAAGAGTTTACATGTATATTTACAAGAAAACATTACAATTCATTAAAGTCATGAAACCAAGTTAATTCTAACCTGAAACCAAATGAAATGTTGTAAAATTGTATTTGTAACCATATGCAATGCAATTTAGCTCATCTAACTTTACAGAATGAAGATATTGCAAAACCACACAAAACAAGTCAGATCTAACCTGAAACATCTTAAAATGTTTTAAAATTGTATTTGTAAGCACATGCAATGCAATTGAGCATATCTAACTTTACAGAATGAAGATATTGCAAAACCATACAAAACAAGCTTCTCTCAGCCTGATTTGCTCCCACACAATACTTAAGGGCATTCTCTGTAATAGGTGAAGAGTTTACATGTATTTTTACAAGAAAACATTACAATTCATTAAAATCTTGAAACCAAGTTCATTCTCACCTGAAACAACATGATATGTTGTAAAATTGTATTTGTAAGCATATGTAATGCAGTGAAGCACATCTAAATTTACAGAATGAAGATATTGCAAAACAATACAAAACAAGTCAGATCTAACCTGAAACATCTTAAAATGTTGTAAAATTGTATTTGTAAGCACATGCAATGCAATTGAGCATATCTATCTTTACAGAATGAAGATATTGCAAAACCACACAAAACAAATCAGATCTAACCTGAATCAACATGAAATGTTGTTAAATTGTATTTTTAAGCATTTGTAATGCAGTGAAGCACATCTAATTTTACAGAATGAAGATATTGCAATACCATACAAAGCAAGTTAGCTCTAACCTGAAACGACATAAACTGTTGTAAAATTGTATTTGTAAGCACATGCAATGCAGTTGAGCATATCTAACTTTACAGAATGATAATACTGCAATACCATACAAAAATAAGCTTCTCTCAGCCTGATTTGCTCCCACACTAAACTTAAGGGCAATCTCTTTCACAGGTGAAGAGTTTACATGTATATTTACAAGAAAACATTACAATTCATTAAAATCTTGAAACCAAGTTCATTCTCACCTGAAACAACATGAAATGTTGTCAAATTCTTTTTGGAAGCATATGTAATGCAGTTGAGCATATGTAACTTTACAGAATGATGATATTGCAAAACCATACAAAACAAGCTTCTCTCAGCCTGATTTGTTCCCACACTACACTTAAGGGCATTCTCTGTCATAGGTGAAGAGCTTAGATTTATATTTGCAAAACAACAATACAATTCATCAAATTCTTGAAACCAAGTTCATTCTCACTTGAAACAACATGAAATGTTTTCAATTTGTATTTGGAAGCATATGTAATGCAGTTGAGCATATGTAAATTTACAGAATGATGATATTGCAAAACCATACAGTACAAGGTTCTCTCAGCTTGATTTGCTCCCACACTATACTTAAGATCATTCTCTTTCTTAGGTGAAGACCTTTCATTACTATTTTCCATGAAACATAACAATTAATCAAAGTCTTGAAACCAAGTTAATTCTAACCTGAAACAAAATGAAATGTTGTAAAATTGTATTTCTAATCATATGCAATGCAATTGAGCTCATCTAACTTTACAGAATGAAGATATAGCAAAACCATACAAAACAAGTCAGATCTAACCTGAAACATCTTAAAATGTTGTAAAATTGTATTAGTAAGCACATGCAATGCAATTGAGCATATCTAACTTTACAGATTGATGATATTGCAAAACCATACAAAACAAGCTTCTCTCAGCCTGATTTGCTCCCACACTATGCTTAACGGCATTCTCTTTCATAGGTATGCGAGTATGGATGCCATATACTCAGATCACTTTCAAAACTTCATAAAGCCTTTCCCTTTGAATACAGGGGTCTGAGATTTGACACAGACATGCCGGCATACATTGGAGTTTCCCACCTAAAATTTGGAGTGGATAGGACACCTGATAGTTTGGACATCATGTTTCAAAGTTAGGGATTTATTTCACATGATTGGATGTAACAACCCATACATATATATGCGACTATGGATGCCATACACTCCGATCACTTTCAAGACTTCCTACAATATACCCTTTGAATACAGGGGTCTGAAATTTGGCACAGACATGACAGGGTAAATTGGGGGTGCCCAACTAAAATTTGGAGTGGATAGGACACTTGTTTGTTTCGACATCAAGTTTCAGAGTTAGGGATTTATATCACATGATTGGATGTAACAACCCATACATTTATATGCGAGTATGGATGCCATACACTCAGATCACTTCCAAAACGTTTTAAAACCTGCCCCTTTGAAGACAGGGGTCTGAAGTTTGGAACAAACATGCCATGGAACATTAACGGTGCCCAATTAACATTTGAAGTGGATAGGACACCTGTTTGTTTGGATATCATGTTTTGGAATTAGGGATTTATATCACATGATTGGATCTAATAACCCATACGTTTATATGCGAGATTGGATGCCAAACACTCAGATCACTTTCAAAACTTCCTGAAACCTGCCCCTTTGAAAACAGGGTTCTGAAATTTGGCACAGACATGACAGGGTACATTGGGGTTGCCCAACGAAAATTTGGAGTGGATAGGACACCTGATAGTTTGGACATCAAGTTTCAGAGTTAGGGATTTATATCACATGTTTGGATGTAACAACCCATACATCTCTATGCGCGTATGAATGCCATACACTCAGATCACTTTCAAAACTTTTTAAAACCTGCTACTTTGAAGACAGGGGTCTGAAGTTTGGAACAAACATGCCAGGGTACATTAACGGTGCCCAACTAACATTTGAAGTGGATAGGACACCTGTTCATTGGATATCATGTTTTGGAATTAAGGATTTATATCACATGATTAGATCTAATAACCCATACGTTTATATGCGAGATTGGATACCAAACACTCAGATCACTTTCAAAACTTCCTGAAACCTGCCCCTTTCAAAACAGGGTTCTGAAATTAAGCACAGACATGACAGGGTACATTGGGGTTGCCCAACGAAAATTTGGAGTGGATAGGACACCTGATAGTTTGGACATCATGTTTCGGAGTTAGGGATTTATATCACATGATTGGATGTTACAACCCATAAATATATATGCGACTTTGGATGCCATACACTCAGATCACTTTCAAGACTTCCTTCAATATACCCTTTGAATACAGGGGTCTGAAATTTGGCACAGACATGACAGGGTAAATTGGGGGTGCCCAACTAAAATTTGGAGTGGATAGGACACTTGTTTGTTTCGACATCAAGTTTCAGAGTTAGGGATTTATATCACATGATTGGATGTAACAACCCATACATTTATATGCGAGTATGGATGCCATACACTCAGATCACTTTCAAATTTTTTTAAAACCTGCCCCTTTGAAGACAGGGGTCTGAAGTTTGGAACAAACATGCCAGGGTACATTATAGGTGCCCATCTAACATTTGAAGTGGATAGGACACCTGTTCATTGGATATCATGTTTTGGAATTAAGGATTTATATCACATGATTAGATCTAATAACCCATACGTTTATATGCGAGATTGGATACCAAACACTCAGATCACTTTCAAAACTACCTGAAACCTGCCCCTTTGAAAACAGGGTTCTGAAATTAAGCACAGACATGACAGGGTACATTGGGGTTGCCTAACGAAAATTTGGAGTGGATAGGACACCTGATAGTTTGGACATCATGTTTCGGAGTTAGGGATTTATATCACATGATTGGATGTTACAACCCATACATATATATGCGACTTTGGATGCCATACACTCAGATCACTTTCTAGTCGTCCTACAATATACCCTTTGAATACAGGGGTCTGAAATTTGGCACAGACATGACAGGGTACATTGGGGTTGCCCAACTAAAATTTGGAGAGAATATGACAAAGGGAGGCCTGTTATTTTGGACATCATGTTTGGTATTAGGGATTTATATCACATGATTGGATGTAACAGCCCATACGTTTATATGCGAGTACGGATGCCATTCACTCAGATCACTTTCTAGACTTCCTACAACATACCCTTTGAATACAGGGGTCTGAAATGTGGCACAGACATGACAGGATAAATTGGGGGTGCCCAACTAAAATTTGGAGTGGATAGGACACTTCTTTGTTTCGACATCAAGTTTCAGAGTTAGGGATTTATATCACATGATTGGAAGTAGCAACCCATACATTTACATGCGAGTATGGATGCCATACACTCAGATCACTTTCAAAACTTCGTTAAACCTGCCCCTTTGAAGACAGGGGTCTGAAGTTTGGAACAAACATGCCAAAGTACATTAACGGTGCCCAACTAACATTTGAAGAGGATAGGACACCTGTTCGTTTGGATATCATGTTTTGGAGTAAAGGATTTATATCACATGATTGGATGTTACAACCCATACATATATATGCGACTATGGATGCCATACACTCAGATCACTTTCAAGACTTCCTACAATATACCCTTTGAATACAGGGGTCAGAAATTTGGCACAGACATGAGGGGGTGCCCAACGAAAATTTGGAGTGGATAGGACACCTGATAGTTTGGACATCAAGTTTCAGAGTTAGGGATTTATATCACATGTTTGGATGTAACAACCCATACGTTTATATGCGAGTTTGGATGCCATACACTCAGATCACTTTCAAAACTTCCTGAAACCTGCCCCTTTGAAGACAGGGGTCAGAAGTTTGGAACAAAAATGCCAGGGTACATTAACGGTGCCCACTAACATTTGAAGTGGATAGGACACCTGTTCGTTTGGATATCATGTTTTGGAGTTAGGGATTTATATCACATGATTGGATCTAATAACCCATACGTTTATATGTGGGATTGGATGCCAAACACTCAAATCACTTTCAAAACTTCCTGAAACCTGCCCCATTGAAAACAGTGTTCTGAAATTTGGCACAGACATGACAGGGTACATAGGGGTTGCCCAACTAAAATTTGGAGTGGATAGGACACCTGATAGTTTAGACATCATGTTTCGGAGTTAGGGATTTATATCACATGATTGGATGTAACAACCCGTACGTTTATATGCGAGTTTGGATGCCATACACTCTGATCACTTTCAAAACTTCCAATAACCTTTCCCTTTGAAGACAGGGGTCTGAACTTTGGCACGAACATGCCAGGGTAAATTGGGGGTGCCCAACTAAAATTTGGAGTGGATAGGACATCTGTTCGTTGGGATATCATGTTTCGGAGTTAGGGATTTAAATCACATGATTTGATGTAACAACCCATAACATTTATATACGAGTATGGATGTCATTCACTCTCTCCAAATCAAGATTCTCTTAGCCTGTTTTGCTCCTACACTAGCATTAGAAAAGCATTCTCTGTCATAGCTGAAGACCTTACATGTGTATTTACAAGAAAACATTACAATTCATCAATATCTTGAAACCAAGTTTATTCTCACCTGAAACAACATGAAAAGTTGTAAAATTGTATTTAAAAACATATGTAATGCAATTGAGCATGTCTAACTTTACAGAATGATGATATTGCAAAAACATACAAAACAAGCTTCTCTCAGCCTGATTTGCTCCCACACTATACTTAAGGGCATTCTCTGTCATAGGTGAAGAGTTTACATTTAAATTTGCAAAACAACATTACAATTCATCAAATTCTTGAAATCAAGTTCATTCTCACCTGAAACAACATGACATGTTGTAAAATTGTATTTGTAAGCATATGTAATACAGTGAAGCACATCTAAATTTACAGAATGAAGATATTGCAAAACAATACAATACAAGTCAGATCTAACCTGAAACATCTTAAAATGTTGTAAAATTGTATTTGTAAGCACATGCAATGCAATTGAGCATATCTATCTTTACAGAATGAAGATATTGCAAAACCAGACAAAACAAATCAGATCTAACCTGAAACAACATGAAATGTTGTTAAATTGTATTTTTAAGCATTTGTAATGCAGTGAAGCACATCTAATTTTACAGAATGAAGATATTGCAATACCATACAAAGCAAGTTAGCTCTAACCTGAAACGACATAAACTGTTGTAAAATTGTATTTGTAAGCACATGCAATGCAGTTGAGCATATCTAACTTTACAGAATGATGATACTGCAATACCATACAAAAACAAGCTTCTCTCAGCCTGATTTACTCCCACACTAAACTTAAGGGCAATCTCTATCACAGGTGAAGAGTTTACATGTATATTTACAAGAAAACATTACAATTAATTATAATCTTGAAACCAAGTTCATTCTCACCTGAAACAACATCAAATGTTGTAAAATTGTATTTGTAACCATATGCAATGCAATTGAGCTCATCTAACTTTACAGAATGAAGATATTGCAAAACCATACAAAACAAGCTTCTCTCAGCTTGATTTGCTCCCACACTATACTTAAGATCATTCTCTGTCATAGGTGAAGACCTTACATTACTATGTGCAAGAAAACCTAGCAATTCATTAAAATCTTGAAACCAAGTTTATTCTCACCTGAAACAACATGAAATGTTGTCAAATTGTATTTGTAAGCATGTGTAATGCAGTTGAACATATGTAACTTTAACAGAATGATGATATTGCAAAACCATACAAAACAAGCTTCTCTTAGCTTTATTTGCTCCCACACTATGCTTAAGGGCATTCTCTGTAATAGGTGAAGAGTTTACATGTATATTTACAAGAAAACATTACAATTCATTAAAGTCATGAAACCAAGTTAATTCTAACCTGAAACCAAATGAAATGTTGTAAAATTGTATTTGTAACCATATGCAATGCAATTTAGCTCATCTAACTTTACAGAATGAAGATATTGCAAAACCACACAAAACAAGTCAGATCTAACCTGAAACATCTTAAAATGTTTTAAAATTGTATTTGTAAGCACATGCAATGCAATTGAGCATATCTAACTTTACAGAATGAAGATATTGCAAAACCATACAAAACAAGCTTCTCTCAGCCTGATTTGCTCCCACACAATACTTAAGGGCATTCTCTGTAATAGGTGAAGAGTTTACATGTATTTTTACAAGAAAACATTACAATTCATTAAAATCTTGAAACCAAGTTCATTCTCACCTGAAACAACATGATATGTTGTAAAATTGTATTTGTAAGCATATGTAATGCAGTGAAGCACATCTAAATTTACAGAATGAAGATATTGCAAAACAATACAAAACAAGTCAGATCTAACCTGAAACATCTTAAAATGTTGTAAAATTGTATTTGTAAGCACATGCAATGCAATTGAGCATATCTATCTTTACAGAATGAAGATATTGCAAAACCACACAAAACAAATCAGATCTAACCTGAATCAACATGAAGTGTTGTTAAATTGTATTTTTAAGCATTTGTAATGCAGTGAAGCACATCTAATTTTACAGAATGAAGATATTGCAATACCATACAAAGCAAGTTAGCTCTAACCTGAAACGACATAAACTGTTGTAAAATTGTATTTGTAAGCACATGCAATGCAGTTGAGCATATCTAACTTTACAGAATGATAATACTGCAATACCATACAAAAATAAGCTTCTCTCAGCCTGATTTGCTCCCACACTAAACTTAAGGGCAATCTCTTTCACAGGTGAAGAGTTTACATGTATATTTACAAGAAAACATTACAATTCATTAAAATCTTGAAACCAAGTTCATTCTCACCTGAAACAACATGAAATGTTGTCAAATTCTTTTTGGAAGCATATGTAATGCAGTTGAGCATATGTAACTTTACAGAATGATGATATTGCAAAACCATACAAAACAAGCTTCTCTCAGCCTGATTTGTTCCCACACTACACTTAAGGGCATTCTCTGTCATAGGTGAAGAGCTTAGATTTATATTTGCAAAACAACAATACAATTCATCAAATTCTTGAAACCAAGTTCATTCTCACTTGAAACAACATGAAATGTTGTCAATTTGTATTTGGAAGCATATGTAATGCAGTTGAGCATATGTAAATTTACAGAATGATGATATTGCAAAACCATACAGTACAAGCTTCTCTCAGCTTGATTTGCTCCCACACTATACTTAAGATCATTCTCTTTCTTAGGTGAAGACCTTTCATTACTATTTTCCATGAAACATAACAATTAATCAAAGTCTTGAAACCAAGTTAATTCTAACCTGAAACAAAATGAAATGTTGTAAAATTGTATTTCTAATCATATGCAATGCAATTGAGCTCATCTAACTTTACAGAATGAAGATATAGCAAAACCATACAAAACAAGTCAGATCTAACCTGAAACATCTTAAAATGTTGTAAAATTGTATTAGTAAGCACATGCAATGCAGTTGAGCATATCTAACTTTACAGAATGATAATACTGCAATACCATACAAAAATAAGCTTCTCTCAGCCTGATTTGCTCCCACACTAAACTTAAGGGCAATCTCTTTCACAGGTGAAGAGTTTACATGTATATTTACAAGAAAACATTACAATTCATTAAAATCTTGAAACCAAGTTCATTCTCACCTGAAACAACATGAAATGTTGTCAAATTCTTTTTGGAAGCATATGTAATGCAGTTGAGCATATGAAACTTTACAGAATGATGATATTGCAAAACCATACAAAACAAGCTTCTCTCAGCCTGATTTGTTCCCACACTACACTTAAGGGCATTCTCTGTCATAGGTGAAGAGCTTAGATTTATATTTGCAAAACAACAATACAATTCATCAAATTCTTGAAACCAAGTTCATTCTCACTTGAAACAACATGAAATGTTTTCAATTTGTATTTGGAAGCATATGTAATGCAGTTGAGCATATGTAAATTTACAGAATGATGATATTGCAAAACCATACAGTACAAGCTTCTCTCAGCTTGATTTGCTCCCACACTATACTTAAGATCATTCTCTTTCTTAGGTGAAGACCTTTCATTACTATTTTCCATGAAACATAACAATTAATCAAAGTCTTGAAACCAAGTTAATTCTAACCTGAAACAAAATGAAATGTTGTAAAATTGTATTTCTAATCATATGCAATGCAATTGAGCTCATCTAACTTTACAGAATGAAGATATAGCAAAACCATACAAAACAAGTCAGATCTAACCTGAAACATCTTAAAATGTTGTAAAATTGTATTAGTAAGCACATGCAATGCAATTGAGCATATCTAACTTTACAGATTGATGATATTGCAAAACCATACAAAACAAGCTTCTCTCAGCCTGATTTGCTACCACTTTATACCTGAGGGCAATCTCGTTCATAGGTGAAGAGCTTACATGTATATTTACAAGAAAACATTACAATTCATTAAAATCTTGAAACCAAGTTCATTCTCACCTGAAACAACATAAAATGTTGTGAAATTGTATTTGTATTCATATGCAATGCAATTGAGCTCATCTAACTTTACAGAATGAAGATATTGCAAAACCATACAAAACAAGCTTCTCTCAGCTTGATTTGCTACCACACTATACTTAAGATCATTCTCAGTCATAGGTGAAGACCTCACATTACTATGTGCAAGAAAACCTAACAATTCATTAAAATTTTGAAACCAAGTTCATTCGTACCTGAAACAACATGAAATGTTGTAAAATCATATTTGTAACCATATGCAATGCAATTGAGCTTATCAAACTTTACAGAATGAAGATATTGCAAAACCACACAAAACAAGTCAGATCTATCCTGAAACATCTTAAAATGTTTTAAAATTTTATTTGTAAGCACATGCAATGCAATTGAGCATATCTAACTTTACAGAATGAAGATATTGCAAAACCATACAAAACAAGCTTCTTTTAGCTTGATTTGCTCCCACACTATACTTAAGATCATTCTCTGTCATAGGTGAAGACCTTACATTACTATGTGCAAGAAAACCTAGCAATTCATTAAAATCTTGAAACCAAGTTCATTCTCACCTGAAACAACATGAAATGTTGTCAAATTGTATTTGTAAGCATGTGTAATGCAGTTGAGCATATGTAACTTTAACAGAATGATGATATTGCAAAACCATACAAAACAAGCTTCTCTTATCTTGACTTGCTCCCACACTATACTTAAGGGCATTCTCTTTAATAGGTGAAGAGTTTACATGTATATTTACAAGAAAACATTACAATTCATTAAAGTCATGAAACCAAGTTAATTCTAACCTGAAACCAAATGAAATGTTGCAAAATTGTATTTGTAACCATATGCAATGCAATTGAGCTCATCTAACTTTACAGAATGAAGATATTGCAAAACCATACAAAACAAGCTTCTCTCAGCTTGATTTGCTCCCACACTATACTTAAGATCATTCTCTGTCATAGGTGAAGACCTTACATTACTATGTGCAAGAAAACCTAGCAATTCATTAAAATCTTGAAACCAAGTTCATTCTCACCTGAAACAACATGAAATGTTATCAAATTGTATTTGTAAGCATGTGTAATGCAGTTGAGCATATGTAACTTTAACAGAATGATGATATTGCAAAACCATACAAAACAAGCTTCTCTTAGCTTGATTTACTCCCACACTATACTTAAGGGCACTCTCTGTAATAGGTGAAGAGTTTACATGAATATTTACAAGAAAACATTACAATTCATTAAAATCTTGAAACCAAGTTCATTCTCACCTGAAACAACATAAAATGTTGTGAAATTGTATTTGTATTCATATGCAATGCAATTGAGCTCATCTAACTTTACAAAATGAAGATATTGCAAAACCATACAAAACAAGCTTCTCTCAGCTTGATTTGCTACCACACTATACTTAAGGGCATTCTCTGTAATAGGTGAAGAGTTTACATGTATATTTACAAGAAAACATTACAATTCATTAAAGTCATGAAACCAAGTTAATTCTAACCTGAAACCAAATGAAATGTTGTAAAATTGTATTTGTAACCATATGCAATGCAATTGAGCTCATCTAACTTTACAGAATGAAGATATTGCAAAACCATACAAAACAAGCTTCTCTCAGCTTGATTTGCTCCCACACTATACTTAAGGGCATTCTCTTTCATAGGTGAAGAGTTTACATGTATATTTTCAAGAAAACACCATTTATCAAACTTTTGAAACCAAGTTCATTCTCACCTGAAACAACATGATATGTTGTAAAATTGTATTTGTAAGCATATGTAATGCAGTGAAGCACATCTAAATTTACAGAATGAAGATATTGCAAAACAATACAAAACAAGTCAGATCTAACCTGAAACATCTTAAAATGTTGTAAAATTGTATTTGTAAGCACATGCAATGCAATTGAGCATATCTATCTTTACAGAATGAAGATATTGCAAAACCACACAAAACAAATCAGATCTAACCTGAATCAACATGAAATGTTGTTAAATTGTATTTTTAAGCATTTGTAATGCAGTGAAGCACATCTAATTTTACAGAATGAAGATATTGCAAAACAATACAAAGCAAGTTAGCTCTAACCTGAAACGACATAAACTGTTGTAAAATTGTATTTGTAAGCACATGCAATGCAGTTGAGCATATCTAACTTTACAGAATGATAATACTGCAATACCATACAAAAATAAGCTTCTCTCAGCCTGATTTGCTCCAACACTAAACTTAAGGGCAATCTCTTTCACAGGTGAAGAGTTTACATGTATATTTACAAGAAAACATTACAATTCATTAAAATCTTGAAACCAAGTTCATTCTCACCTGAAACAACATGAAATGTTGTCAAATTCTTTTTGGGAGCATATGTAATGCAGTTGAGCATATGTAACTTTACAGAATGATGATATTGCAAAACCATACAAAACATGCTTCTCTCAGCCTGATTTGTTCCCACACTACACTTAAGGGCATTCTCTGTCATAGGTAAAGAGCTTAGATTTATATTTGCAAAACAACAATACAATTCATCAAATTCTTGAAACCAAGTTAATTCTAACCTGAAACAAAATGAAATGTTGTAAAATTGTATTTCTAATCATATGCAATGCAATTGATCTCATCTAACTTTACAGAATGAAGATATAGCAAAACCATACAAAACAAGTCAGATCTAACCTGAAACATCTTAAAATGTTGTAAAATTGTATTAGTAAGCACATGCAATGCAATTGAGCATATCTAACTTTACAGATTGATGATATTGCAAAACCATACAAAACAAGCTTCTCTCATCCTGATTTGCTACCACTTTATACTTAAGGGCAATCTCGTTCATAGGTGAAGAGCTTACATGTATATTTACAAGAAAACATTACAATTAATTATAATCTTGAAACCAAGTTCATTCTCACCTGAAACAACATCAAATGTTGTAAAATTGTATTTGTAACCATATGCAATTCAATTGAGCTCATCTAACTTTACAGAATGAAGATATTGCAAAACCATACAAAACAAGCTTCTTTTAGCTTGATTTGCTCCCACACTATACTTAAGATCATTCTCTGTCATAGGTGAAGACCTTACATTACTATGTGCAAGAAAACCTAGCAATTCATTAAAATCTTGAAACCAAGTTCATTCTCACCTGAAACAACATGAAATGTTGTCAAATTGTATTTGTAAGCATGTGTAATGCAGTTGAGCATATGTAACTTTAACAGAATGATGATATTGCAAAACCATACAAAACAAGCTTCTCTTATCTTGACTTGCTCCCACACTATACTTAAGGGCATTCTCTTTAATAGGTGAAGAGTTTACATGTATATTTACAAGAAAACATTACAATTCATTAAAGTCATGAAACCAAGTTAATTCTAACCTGAAACCAAATGAAATGTTGCAAAATTGTATTTGTAACCATATGCAATGCAATTGAGCTCATCTAACTTTACAGAATGAAGATATTGCAAAACCATACAAAACAAGCTTCTCTCAGCTTGATTTGCTCCCACACTATACTTAAGATCATTCTCTGTCATAGGTGAAGACCTTACATTACTATGTGCAAGAAAACCTAGCAATTCATTAAAATCTTGAAACCAAGTTCATTCTCACCTGAAACAACATGAAATGTTATCAAATTGTATTTGTAAGCATGTGTAATGCAGTTGAGCATATGTAACTTTAACAGAATGATGATATTGCAAAACCATACAAAACAAGCTTCTCTTAGCTTGATTTGCTCCCACACTATACTTAAGGGCATTCTCTGTAATAGGTGAAGAGTTTACATGTATATTTACAAGAAAACATAACAATTCATTAAAATCTTGAAACCAAGTTCATTCTCACCTGAAACAACATGAAATGTTGTCAAATCGTATTTCTAAGCAATTGTAATGCAGTTGAGCATATGTAACTTTACAGAATGATAATATTGCAAAACCATACAAATCAAGCTTCTCTTAGCCTGATTTGCTCCCACACTATACTTAAGGGCATTCTCTTTCATAGGTGAAGAGTTTACATGTATATTTACAAGAAAACACCATTTATCAAACTTTTGAAACCAAGTTCATTCGTACCTGAAACAACATGAAATGTTGTAAAATCGTATTTGTAACCATATGCAATGCAATTGAGCTCATCTACCTTTACAGAATGAAGATATTGCAAAACCACACAAAACAAGCTTCTCTCAGCCTGATTTGCTCCCACACTATACTTACGGGCATTCTCTGTAATAGGTGAAGAGTTTACATGTATTTTTACAAGAAAACATTACAATTCATTAAAATCTTGAAACCAAGTTCATTCTAATCTGAAAACAAGTGAAATGTTGTAAAATTGTATTTGTAAGCATGTGTAATGCAGTTGAGCATATGTAACTTTAACAGAATGATGATATTGCAAAACCATACAAAACAAGCTTCTCTTAGCCTGATTTGCTCCCACACTATACTTAAGGGCATTCTCTGTAATAGGTGAAGAGTTTACATGTATATTTTCAAGAAAACACCATTTATTAAACTTTTGAAACCAAGTCAGTTCTGACCTGATACAGCAAGAAATGTTGTCTAATTGTATTTGTAAGCATATGCAATGCAATTGAGCTCATCTACCTTTACAGAATGAAGATATTGTAAAACCACACAAAACAAGTCAGATCTAACCTGAAACATCTTAAAATGTTTTAAAATTGTATTTGTAAGCACATGCAATGCAATTGAGCATATCTAACTTTACAGAATGAAGATATTGCAAAACCATACAAAACAAGCTTCTCTCAGCCTGATTTGCTCCCACACAATACTTAAGGGCATTCTCTGTAATAGGTGAAGAGTTTACATGTATTTTTATAAGAAAACATTACAATTCATTAAAATCTTGAAACCAAGTTCATTCTCACCTGAAACAACATGAAATGTTGTCAAATCGTATTTCTAAGCAATTGTAATGCAGTTGAGCATATGTAACTTTACAGAATGAAGATATTGCAAAACAATACAAAACAAGTCAGATCTAACCTGAATCAACATGAAATGTTGTTAAATTGTATTTTTAAGCATTTGTAATGCAGTGAAGCACATCTAACTTTACAGAATGAAGATATTGCAAAACCATACAAAACAAACTTCTCTCAGCTTGATTTGCTCCCACACTGTACTTAAGATCATTCTGTCTCTTAGGTGAAGACCTTACATTACTATTTGCCATGAAACACAACAATTAATTAAAGTCTTGAAACCAAGTTAATTCTAACCTGAAACCAAATGAAATGTTGTAAAATTGTATTTGTAACCATATGCAATGCAATTGAGCTCATCTAACATTACAGAATGAAGATATTGCAAAACCATACAAAACAAGCTTCTCTCAGCTTGATTTGCTCCCACACTATACTTAAGATCATTCTCTGTCATAGGTGAAGACCTTACATTACTATGTGCAAGAAAACCTAGCAATTCATTAAAATCTTGAAACCAAGTTCATTCTCACCTGAAACAACATGAAATGTTGTCAAATTGTATTTGTAAGCATGTGTAATGCAGTTGAGCATATGTAACTTTAACAGAATGATGATATTGCAAAACCATACAAAACAACCTTCTCTTAGCTTGATTTGCTCCCACACTATACTTAAGGGCATTCTCTGTAATAGGTGAAGAGTTTACATGAATATTTACAAGAAAACATTACAATTCATTAAAATCTTGAAACCAAGTTCATTCTCACCTGAAACAACATAAAATGTTGTGAAATTGTATTTGTATTCATATGCAATGCAATTGAGCTCATCTAACTTTACAAAATGAAGATATTGCAAAACCATACAAAACAAGCTTCTCTCAGCTTGATCTGCTACCACACTATACTTAAGGGCATTCTCTGTAATAGGTGAAGAGTTTACATGTATATTTACAAGAAAACATTACAATTCATTAACGTCATGAAACCAAGTTAATTCTAACCTGAAACCAAATGAAATGTTGTAAAATTGTATTTGTAACCATATGCAATGCAATTGAGCTCATCTAACTTTACAGAATGAAGATATTGCAAAACCATACAAAACAAGCTTCTCTCAGTTTGATTTGCTCCCACACTATACTTAATAATCATTCTCTGTCATAGGTGAAGACCTTACATTACTATGTGCAAGAAAACCTAGCAATTCATTAAAATCTTGAAACCAAGTTCATTCTCACCTGAAACAACATGAAATGTTATCAAATTGTATTTGTAAGCATGTGTAATGCAGTTGAGCATATGTAACTTTACAGAATGATGATATTGCAAAACCATACAAAACAAGCTTCTCTTAGCCTGATTTGCTCCCACACTATACTTAAGGGCATTCTCTTTCATAGGTGAAGAGTTTACATGTATATTTTCAAGAAAACACCATTTATCAAACTTTTGAAACCAAGTCAGTTCTGACCTGATACAGCAAGAAATGTTGTCTAATTGTATTTGTAAGCATATGCAATGCAATTGAGCTCATCTACCTTTACAGAATGAAGATATTGTAAAACCACACAAAACAAGTCAGATCTAACCTGAAACATCTTAAAATGTTTTAAAATTGTATTTGTAAGCACATGCAATGCAATTGAGCATATCTAACTTTACAGAATGAAGATATTGCAAAACCATACAAAACAAGCTTCTCTCAGCCTGATTTGCTCCCACACAATACTTAAGGGCATTCTCTGTAATAGGTGAAGAGTTTACATGTATTTTTATAAGAAAACATTACAATTCATTAAAATCTTGAAACCAAGTTCATTCTCACCTGAAACAACATGAAATGTTGTCAAATCGTATTTCTAAGCAATTGTAATGCAGTTGAGCATATGTAACTTTACAGAATGAAGATATTGCAAAACAATACAAAACAAGTCAGATCTAACCTGAAACATCTTAAAATGTTGTAAAATTGTATTTGTAAGCACATGCAATGCAATTGAGCATATCTATCTTTACAGAATGAAGATATTGCAAAACCACACAAAACAAATCAGATCTAACCTGAATCAACATGAAATGTTGTTAAATTGTATTTTTAAGCATTTGTAATGCAGTGAAGCACATCTAATTTTACAGAATGAAGATATTGCAATACCATACAAAGCAAGTTAGCTCTAACCTGAAACGACATAAACTGTTGTAAAATTGTATTTGTAAGCACATGCAATGCAGTTGAGCATATCTAACTTTACAGAATGATAATACTGCAATACCATACAAAAATAAGCTTCTCTCAGCCTGATTTGCTCCCACACTAAACTTAAGGGCAATCTCTTTCACAGGTGAAGAGTTTACATGTATATTTACAAGAAAACATTACAATTCATTAAAATCTTGAAACCAAGTTCATTCTCACCTGAAACAACATGAAATGTTGTCAAATTCTTTTTGGAAGCATATGTAATGCAGTTGAGCATATGTAACTTTACAGAATGAAGATATTGCAAAACCATACAAAACAAGCTTCTCTCAGCCTGATTTGCTCCCACACAATACTTAAGGGCATTCTCTGTAATAGGTGAAGAGTTTACATGTATTTTTACAAGAAAACATTACAATTCATTAAAATCTTGAAACCAAGTTCATTCTCACCTGAAACAACATGAAATGTTGTCAAATCGTATTTCTAAGCAATTGTAATGCAGTTGAGCATATGTAACTTTACAGAATGAAGATTTCGCAAAACAATACAAAGCAAGTCAGATCTAACCTGAATCAACATGAAATGTTGTTAAATTGTATTTTTAAGCATTTGTAATGCAGTGAAGCACATCTAACTTTACAGAATGAAGATATTGCAAAACCATACAAAACAAACTTCTCTCAGCTTGATTTGCTCCCACACTGTACTTAAGATCATTCTGTCTCTTAGGTGAAGACCTTACATTACTATTTGCCATGAAACACAACAATTAATTAAAGTCTTGAAACCAAGTTAATTCTAACCTGAAACCAAATGAAATGTTGTAAAATTGTATTTGTAACCATATGCAATGCAATTGAGCTCATCTAACATTACAGAATGAAGATATTGCAAAACCATACAAAACAAGCTTCTCTCAGCTTGATTTGCTCCCACACTGTACTTAAGATCATTCTCTGTCATAGGTGAAGCCCTTACATTACTATGTGCAAGAAAACCTAACAATTCATTAAAATCTTGAAACCAAGTTCATTCGTACCTGAAACAACATGAAATGTTGTAAAATTGTATTTGTAACCATATGCAATGCAATTGAGCTCATCTAACATTACAGAATGAAGATATTGCAAAACCATACAAAACAAGCTTCTCTCAGCTTGATTTGCTCCCACACTATACTTAAGATCATTCTCTGTCATAGGTGAAGACCTTACATTACTATGTGCAAGAAAACCTAGCAATTCATTAAAATCCTGAAACCAAGTTCATTCTCACCTGAAACAACATGAAATGTTGTCAAATTGTATTTGTAAGCATGTGTAATGCAGTTGAGCATATGTAACTTTAACAGAATGATAATATTGCAAAACCATACAAAACAAGCTTCTCTCAGCTTGATTTGCTCCCACACTATACTTAAGATCATTCTGTCTCTTAGGTGAAGACCTTACATTACTATTTGCCATGAAACACAACAATTAATTAAAGTCTTGAAACCAAGTTAATTCTCACCTGAAACATCTTAAAATGTTTTAAAATTGTATTTGTAAGCACATGCAATGCAATTGAGCATATCTAACTTTACAGAATGAAGATATTGCAAAACCATACATAACAAACTTCTCTCAGCTTGATTTGCTCCCACACTGTACTTAAGATCATTCTGTCTCTTAGGTGAAGACCTTACATTACTATTTGCCATGAAACACAACAATTAATTAAAGTCTTGAAACCAAGTTAATTCTAACCTGAAACCAAATGAAATGTTGTAAAATTGTATTTGTAACCATATGCAATGCAATTGAGCTCATCTAACATTACAGAATGAAGATATTGCAAAACCATACAAAACAAGCTTCTCTCAGCTTGATTTTCTCCCACACTATACTTAAGATCATTCTCTGTCATAGGTGAAGGCCTTACATTACTATGTGCAAGAAAACCTAACAATTCATTAAAATCTTGAAACCAAGTTCATTCGTACCTGAAACAACATGAAATGTTGTAAAATTGTATTTGTAACCATATGCAATGCAATTGAGCTCATCTAACATTACAGAATGAAGATATTTCAAAACCATACAAAACAAGCTTCTCTCAGCCTGATTTGCTCCCACACTATACTTAAGATCATTCTCTGTCATAGGTGAAGACCTTACATTACTATGTGCAAGAAAACCTAACAAATCATTAAAATCTTGAAACCAAGTTCATTCGTACCTGAAACAACATGAAATGTTGTAAAATCGTATTTGTAACCATATGCAATGCAATTGAGCTCATCAAACTTTACAGAATAAAGATATTGCAATACCATACAATACAAGTCAGATCTAACCTGAAACAACTTTAAATGTTGTAAAATTGTATTTGTAACCATATGCTATTCAATTGAGCATATCTAACTTTACAGAATGAAGATATTGCAAAACCATACAAAACAAACTTCTCTCAGCTTGATTTGCTCCCACACTGTACTTAAGATCATTCTGTCTCTTAGGTGAAGACCTTACATTACTATTTGCCATGAAACACAACAATTAATTAAAGTCTTGAAACCAAGTTCATTCTAACCTGAAACCAAATGAAATGTTGTAAAATTGTATTTGTAACCATATGCAATGCAATTGAGCTCATCTAACATTACAGAATGAAGATATTGCAAAACCATACAAAACAAGCTTCTCTCAGCTTGATTTGCTCCCACACTATACTTAAGATCATTCTCTGTCATAGGTGAAGACCTTACATTACTATGTGCAAGAAAACCTAGCAATTCATTAAAATCTTGAAACCAAGTTCATTCTCACCTGAAACAACATGAAATGTCAAATTGTATTTGTAAGCATGTGTAATGCAGTTGAGCATATGTAACTTTAACAGAATGATGATATTGCAAAACCATACAAAACAACCTTCTCTTAGCTTGATTTGCTCCCACACTATACTTAAGGGCATTCTCTGTAATAGGTGAAGAGTTTACATGAATATTTACAAGAAAACATTACAATTCATTAAAATCTTGAAACCAAGTTCATTCTCACCTGAAACAACATAAAATGTTGTGAAATTGTATTTGTATTCATATGCAATGCAATTGAGCTCATCTAACTTTACAAAATGAAGATATTGCAAAACCATACAAAACAAGCTTCTCTCAGCTTGATCTGCTACCACACTATACTTAAGGGCATTCTCTGTAATAGGTGAAGAGTTTACATGTATATTTACAAGAAAACATTACAATTCATTAACGTCATGAAACCAAGTTAATTCTAACCTGAAACCAAATGAAATGTTGTAAAATTGTATTTGTAACCATATGCAATGCAATTGAGCTCATCTAACTTTACAGAATGAAGATATTGCAAAACCATACAAAACAAGCTTCTCTCAGTTTGATTTGCTCCCACACTATACTTAATAATCATTCTCTGTCATAGGTGAAGACCTTACATTACTATGTGCAAGAAAACCTAGCAATTCATTAAAATCTTGAAACCAAGTTCATTCTCACCTGAAACAACATGAAATGTTATCAAATTGTATTTGTAAGCATGTGTAATGCAGTTGAGCATATGTAACTTTACAGAATGATGATATTGCAAAACCATACAAAACAAGCTTCTCTTAGCCTGATTTGCTCCCACACTATACTTAAGGGCATTCTCTTTCATAGGTGAAGAGTTTACATGTATATTTTCAAGAAAACACCATTTATCAAACTTTTGAAACCAAGTCAGTTCTGACCTGATACAGCAAGAAATGTTGTCTAATTGTATTTGTAAGCATATGCAATGCAATTGAGCTCATCTACCTTTACAGAATGAAGATATTGTAAAACCACACAAAACAAGTCAGATCTAACCTGAAACATCTTAAAATGTTTTAAAATTGTATTTGTAAGCACATGCAATGCAATTGAGCATATCTAACTTTACAGAATGAAGATATTGCAAAACCATACAAAACAAGCTTCTCTCAGCCTGATTTGCTCCCACACAATACTTAAGGGCATTCTCTGTAATAGGTGAAGAGTTTACATGTATTTTTATAAGAAAACATTACAATTCATTAAAATCTTGAAACCAAGTTCATTCTCACCTGAAACAACATGAAATGTTGTCAAATCGTATTTCTAAGCAATTGTAATGCAGTTGAGCATATGTAACTTTACAGAATGAAGATATTGCAAAACAATACAAAACAAGTCAGATCTAACCTGAAACATCTTAAAATGTTGTAAAATTGTATTTGTAAGCACATGCAATGCAATTGAGCATATCTATCTTTACAGAATGAAGATATTGCAAAACCACACAAAACAAATCAGATCTAACCTGAATCAACATGAAATGTTGTTAAATTGTATTTTTAAGCATTTGTAATGCAGTGAAGCACATCTCATTTTACAGAATGAAGATATTGCAATACCATACAAAGCAAGTTAGCTCTAACCTGAAACGACATAAACTGTTGTAAAATTGTATTTGTAAGCACATGCAATGCAGTTGAGCATATCTAACTTTACAGAATGATAATACTGCAATACCATACAAAAATAAGCTTCTCTCAGCCTGATTTGCTCCCACACTAAACTTAAGGGCAATCTCTTTCACAGGTGAAGAGTTTACATGTATATTTACAAGAAAACATTACAATTCATTAAAATCTTGAAACCAAGTTCATTCTCACCTGAAACAACATGAAATGTTGTCAAATTCTTTTTGGAAGCATATGTAATGCAGTTGAGCATATGTAACTTTACAGAATGATGATATTGCAAAACCATACAAAACAAGCTTCTCTCAGCCTGATTTGTTCCCACACTACACTTAAGGGCATTCTCTGTCATAGGTGAAAAGCTTAGATTTATATTTGCAAAACAACAATACAATTCATCAAATTCTTGAAACCAAGTTCATTCTCACTTGAAACAACATGAAATGTTGTCAATTTGTATTTGGAAGCATATGTAATGCAATTGAGCTCATCTAACTTTACAGAATGATGATATTGCAAAACCATACAAAATAAGCTTCTCTCAGCTTGATTTGCTCCCACACTATACTTAAGATCATTCTCTGTCATAGGTGAAGACCTTACATTACTATGTGCAAGAAAACCTAGCAATTCAATAAAATCTTGAAACCAAGTTCATTCTCACCTGAAACAACATGAAATGTTATCAAATTGTATTTGTAAGCATGTGTAATGCAGTTGAGCATATGTAACTTTAACAGAATGATGATATTGCAAAACCATACAAAACAAGCTTCTCTTAGCTTGATTTGCTCCCACACTATACTTAAGGGCATTCTCTGTAATAGGTGAAGAGTTTACATGTATATTTACAAGAAAACATAACAATTCATTAAAATCTTGAAACCAAGTTCATTCTCACCTGAAACAACATGAAATGTTGTCAAATCGTATTTCTAAGCAATTGTAATGCAGTTGAGCATATGTAACTTTACAGAATGATGATATTGCAAAACCATACAAATCAAGCTTCTCTTAGCCTGATTTGCTCCCACACTATACTTAAGGGCATTCTCTTTCATAGGTGAAGAGTTTACATGTATATTTACAAGAAAACACCATTTATCAAACTTTTGAAACCAAGTTCATTCGTACCTGAAACAACATGAAATGTTGTAAAATCGTATTTGTAACCATATGCAATGCAATTGAGCTCATCTACCTTTACAGAATGAAGATATTGCATAACCACACAAAACAAGTCAGATCTAACCTGAAACATCTTAAAATGTTTTAAAATTGTATTTGTAAGCACATGCAATGCAATTGAGCATATCTAACTTTACAGAATGAAGATATTGCAAAACCATACAAAACAAGCTTCTCTCAGCCTGATTTGCTCCCACACTATACTTAAGGGCATTCTCTATCATAGGTGAAGAGTTTACATGTGTATTTGCAAGTTTACATTACAATTCATCAAACTCTTGAAACCAAGTCAGTTCTGACCTGAAACAACATGAAATGTTGTAAAATTGTATTTGTAAGCAAATGCAATGCAATTGAGCATATCTAACTTTACAGAATGAAGATATTGCAAAACCACACAAAACAAGTCAGATCTAACCTGAAACATCTTAAAATGTTTTAAAATTGTATTTGTAAGCACATGCAATGCAATTGAGCTCATCTAACATTACAGAATGAAGATATTGCAAAACCATACAAAACAAGCATCTCTCAGCTTGATTTGCTCCCACACTATACTTGAGATCATTCTCTGTCAGAGGTGAAGACCTTACATTACTATGTGCAAGAAAACCTAGCAATTCTTTAAAATCTTGAAACCAAGTTAATTCTCACCTGAAACAACATGAAATGTTGTCAAATTGTATTTGTAAGCATGTGTAATGCAGTTGAGCATATGTAACTTTAACAGAATGATGATATTGCAAAACCATACAAAACAAGCTTCTCTTAGCTTGATTTGCTCCCACACTATACTTAAGGGCATTCTCTGTAATAGGTGAAGAGTTTACATGTATATTTGCCATGAAACACAACAATTAATTAAAGTCTTGAAACCAAGTTAATTCTCACCTGAAACATCTTAAAATGTTTTAAAATTGTATTTGTAAGCACATGCAATGCAATTGAGCATATCTAGCTTTACAGAATGAAGATATTGCAAAACCATACAAAACAAACTTCTCTCAGCTTGATTTGCTCCCACACTGTACTTAAGATCATTCTGTCTCTTAGGTGAAGACCTTACATTACTATTTGCCATGAAACACAACAATTAATTAAAGTCTTGAAACCAAGTTAATTCTAACCTGAAACCAAATGAAATGTTGTAAAATTGTATTTGTAACCATATGCAATGCAATTGAGCTCATCTAACATTACAGAATGAAGATATTGCAAAACCATACAAAACAAGCTTCTCTCAGCTTGATTTTCTCCCACACTATACTTAAGATCATTCTCTGTCATAGGTGAAGACCTTACATTACTATGTGCAAGAAAACCTAACAATTCATTAAAATCTTGAAACCAAGTTCATTCGTACCTGAAACAACATGAAATGTTGTAAAATTGTATTTGTAACCATATGCAATGCAATTGAGCTCATCTAACATTACAGAATGAAGATATTGCAAAACCATACAAAACAAGCTTCTCTCAGCCTGATTTGCTCCCACACTATACTTAAGATCATTCTCTGTCATAGGTGAAGACCTTACATTACTATGTGCAAGAAAACCTAACAAATCATTAAAATCTTGAAACCAAGTTCATTCGTACCTGAAACAACATGAAATGTTGTTAAATCGTATTTGTAACCATATGCAATGCAATTGAGCTCATCAAACTTTACAGAATAAAGATATTGCAATACCATACAATACAAGTCAGATCTAACCTGAAACAACTTTAAATGTTGTAAAATTGTATTTGTAACCATATGCTATTCAATTGAGCATATCTAACTTTACAGAATGAAGATATTGCAAAACCATACAAAACAAACTTCTCTCAGCTTGATTTGCTCCCACACTGTACTTAAGATCATTCTGTCTCTTAGGTGAAGACCTTACATTACTATTTGCCATGAAACACAACAATTAATTAAAGTCTTGAAACCAAGTTCATTCTAACCTGAAACCAAATGAAATGTTGTAAAATTGTATTTGTAACCATATGCAATGCAATTGAGCTCATCTAACATTACAGAATGAAGATATTGCAAAACCATACAAAACAAGCTTCTCTCAGCTTGATTTGCTCCCACACTATACTTAAGATCATTCTCTGTCATAGGTGAAGACCTTACATTACTATGTGCAAGAAAACCTAGCAATTCATTAAAATCTTGAAACCAAGTTCATTCTCACCTGAAACAACATGAAATGTTGTCAAATTGTATTTGTAAGCATGTGTAATGCAGTTGAGCATATGTAACTTTAACAGAATGATGATATTGCAAAACCATACAAAACAACCTTCTCTTAGCCTGATTTGTTCCCACACTACACTTAAGGGCATTCTCTGTCGTAGGTGAAGAGCTTAGATTTATATTTGCAAAACAACAATACAATTCATCAAATTCTTGAAACCAAGTTCATTCTCACTTGAAACAACATGAAATGTTGTCAATTTGTATTTGGAAGCATATGTAATGCAGTTGAGCATATGTAAATTTACAGAATGATGATATTGCAAAACCATACAGTACAAGCTTCTCTCAGCTTGATTTGCTCCCACACTATACTTAAGATCATTCTCTTTCTTAGGTGAAGACCTTTCATTACTATTTTCCATGAAACATAACAATTAATCAAAGTCTTGAAACCAAGTTAATTCTAACCTGAAACCAAATGAAATGTTGTAAAATTGTATTTGTAACCATATGCAATGCAATTGAGCTCATCTAACTTTACAGAATGAAGATATTGCAAAACCATACAAAACAAGCTTCTCTCAGTTTGATTTGCTCCCACACTATACTTAATAATCATTCTCTGTCATAGGTGAAGACCTTACATTACTATGTGCAAGAAAACCTAGCAATTCATTAAAATCTTGAAACCAAGTTCATTCTCACCTGAAACAACATGAAATGTTATCAAATTGTATTTGTAAGCATGTGTAATGCAGTTGAGCATATGTAACTTTACAGAATGATGATATTGCAAAACCATACAAAACAAGCTTCTCTTAGCCTGATTTGCTCCCACACTATACTTAAGGGCATTCTCTTTCATAGGTGAAGAGTTTACATGTATATTTTCAAGAAAACACCATTTATCAAACTTTTGAAACCAAGTCAGTTCTGACCTGATACAGCAAGAAATGTTGTCTAATTGTATTTGTAAGCATATGCAATGCAATTGAGCTCATCTACCTTTACAGAATGAAGATATTGTAAAACCACACAAAACAAGTCAGATCTAACCTGAAACATCTTAAAATGTTTTAAAATTGTATTTGTAAGCACATGCAATGCAATTGAGCATATCTAACTTTACAGAATGAAGATATTGCAAAACCATACAAAACAAGCTTCTCTCAGCCTGATTTGCTCCCACACAATACTTAAGGGCATTCTCTGTAATAGGTGAAGAGTTTACATGTATTTTTATAAGAAAACATTACAATTCATTAAAATCTTGAAACCAAGTTCATTCTCACCTGAAACAACATGAAATGTTGTCAAATCGTATTTCTAAGCAATTGTAATGCAGTTGAGCATATGTAACTTTACAGAATGAAGATATTGCAAAACAATACAAAACAAGTCAGATCTAACCTGAAACATCTTAACATGTTGTAAAATTGTATTTGTAAGCACATGCAATGCAATTGAGCATATCTATCTTTACAGAATGAAGATATTGCAAAACCACACAAAACAAATCAGATCTAACCTGAATCAACATGAAATGTTGTTAAATTGTATTTTTAAGCATTTGTAATGCAGTGAAGCACATCTAATTTTACAGAATGAAGATATTGCAATACCATACAAAGCAAGTTAGCTCTAACCTGAAACGACATAAACTGTTGTAAAATTGTATTTGTAAGCACATGCAATGCAGTTGAGCATATCTAACTTTACAGAATGATAATACTGCAATACCATACAAAAATAAGCTTCTCTCAGCCTGATTTGCTCCCACACTAAACTTAAGGGCAATCTCTTTCACAGGTGAAGAGTTTACATGTATATTTACAAGAAAACATTACAATTCATTAAAATCTTGAAACCAAGTTCATTCTCACCTGAAACAACATGAAATGTTGTCAAATTCTTTTTGGAAGCATATGTAATGCAGTTGAGCATATGTAACTTTACAGAATGATGATATTGCAAAACCATACAAAACAAGCTTCTCTCAGCCTGATTTGTTCCCACACTACACTTAAGGGCATTCTCTGTCATAGGTGAAGAGCTTAGATTTATATTTGCAAAACAACAATACAATTCATCAAATTCTTGAAACCAAGTTCATTCTCACTTGAAACAACATGAAATGTTGTCAATTTGTATTTGGAAGCATATGTAATGCAATTGAGCTCATCTAACTTTACAGAATGATGATATTGCAAAACCATACAAAATAAGCTTCTCTCAGCTTGATTTGCTCCCACACTATACTTAAGATCATTCTCTGTCATAGGTGAAGACCTTACATTACTATGTGCAAGAAAACCTAGCAATTCAATAAAATCTTGAAACCAAGTTCATTCTCACCTGAAACAACATGAAATGTTATCAAATTGTATTTGTAAGCATGTGTAATGCAGTTGAGCATATGTAACTTTAACAGAATGATGATATTGCAAAACCATACAAAACAAGCTTCTCTTAGCTTGATTTGCTCCCACACTATACTTAAGGGCATTCTCTGTAATAGGTGAAGAGTTTACATGTATATTTACAAGAAAACATAACAATTCATTAAAATCTTGAAACCAAGTTCATTCTCACCTGAAACAACATGAAATGTTGTCAAATCGTATTTCTAAGCAATTGTAATGCAGTTGAGCATATGTAACTTTACAGAATGATGATATTGCAAAACCATACAAATCAAGCTTCTCTTAGCCTGATTTGCTCCCACACTATACTTAAGGGCATTCTCTTTCATAGGTGAAGAGTTTACATGTATATTTACAAGAAAACACCATTTATCAAACTTTTGAAACCAAGTTCATTCGTACCTGAAACAACATGAAATGTTGTAAAATCGTATTTGTAACCATATGCAATGCAATTGAGCTCATCTACCTTTACAGAATGAAGATATTGCATAACCACACAAAACAAGTCAGATCTAACCTGAAACATCTTAAAATGTTTTAAAATTGTATTTGTAAGCACATGCAATGCAATTGAGCATATCTAACTTTACAGAATGAAGATATTGCAAAACCATACAAAACAAGCTTCTCTCAGCCTGATTTGCTCCCACACTATACTTAAGGGCATTCTCTATCATAGGTGAAGAGTTTACATGTGTATTTGCAAGTTTACATTACAATTCATCAAACTCTTGAAACCAAGTCAGTTCTGACCTGAAACAACATGAAATGTTGTAAAATTGTATTTGTAAGCAAATGCAATGCAATTGAGCATATCTAACTTTACAGAATGAAGATATTGCAAAACCACACAAAACAAGTCAGATCTAACCTGAAACATCTTAAAATGTTTTAAAATTGTATTTGTAAGCACATGCAATGCAATTGAGCTCATCTAACATTACAGAATGAAGATATTGCAAAACCATACAAAACAAGCATCTCTCAGCTTGATTTGCTCCCACACTATACTTGAGATCATTCTCTGTCAGAGGTGAAGACCTTACATTACTATGTGCAAGAAAACCTAGCAATTCTTTAAAATCTTGAAACCAAGTTAATTCTCACCTGAAACAACATGAAATGTTGTCAAATTGTATTTGTAAGCATGTGTAATGCAGTTGAGCATATGTAACTTTAACAGAATGATGATATTGCAAAACCATACAAAACAAGCTTCTCTTAGCTTGATTTGCTCCCACACTATACTTAAGGGCATTCTCTGTAATAGGTGAAGAGTTTACATGTATATTTGCCATGAAACACAACAATTAATTAAAGTCTTGAAACCAAGTTAATTCTCACCTGAAACATCTTAAAATGTTTTAAAATTGTATTTGTAAGCACATGCAATGCAATTGAGCATATCTAGCTTTACAGAATGAAGATATTGCAAAACCATACAAAACAAACTTCTCTCAGCTTGATTTGCTCCCACACTGTACTTAAGATCATTCTGTCTCTTAGGTGAAGACCTTACATTACTATTTGCCATGAAACACAACAATTAATTAAAGTCTTGAAACCAAGTTAATTCTAACCTGAAACCAAATGAAATGTTGTAAAATTGTATTTGTAACCATATGCAATGCAATTGAGCTCATCTAACATTACAGAATGAAGATATTGCACAACCATACAAAACAAGCTTCTCTCAGCTTGATTTTCTCCCACACTATACTTAAGATCATTCTCTGTCATAGGTGAAGACCTTACATTACTATGTGCAAGAAAACCTAGCAATTCATTAAAATCTTGAAACCAAGTTCATTCTCACCTGAAACAACATGAAATGTTGTCAAATTGTATTTGTAAGCATGTGTAATGCAGTTGAGCATATGTAACTTTAACAGAATGATAATATTGCAAAACCATACAAAACAAGCTTCTCTCAGCTTGATTTGCTCCCACACTATACTTAAGATCATTCTCTGTCATAGGTGAAGACCTTACATTACTATGTGCAAGAAAACCTAACAATTCATTAAAATCTTGAAACCAAGTTCATTCGTACCTGAAACAACATGAAATGTTGTAAAATCGTATTTGTAACCATATGCAATGCAACTGAGCATATCTAATTTTACAGAAGGAAGATATTGCAAAACCATACAAAACAAGCTTCTCTCAGCCTGATTTGCTCCCACACTATACTTAAGGGCATTCTCTGTAATAGGTGAAGAGTTTACATGTATTTTTACAAGAATACATTACAATTCATTAAAATCTTGAAACCAAGTTCATTCTCACCTGAAACAACATAAAATGTTGTAAAATTGTATTTGTAACCATATGCAAAGCAATTGAGCTCATCTAACTTTTTCAGAATGAAGATATTGCAAAACCATTCAAAACAAGCTTCTCTCAGCTTGATTTGCTCCCACACTATACTTAAGATCATTCTCTGTCATTGGTGAAGACCTTACATTACTATGTGCAAGAAAACCTAGCAATTCATTAATATCTTGAAACCAAGTTCTTTCTCACCTGAAACAACATGAAATGTTGTCAAATTGTATTTGTAAGCATGTGTAATGCAGTTGAGCATATGTAACTTTAACAGAATGATGATATTGCAAAACCATACAAAACAAGCTTCTCTTAGCTTGATTTGCTCCCACACTATACTTAAGGGCATTCTCTGTAATAGGTGAAGAGTTTACATGTATATTTGCCATGAAACACAACAATTAATTAAAGTCTTGAAACCAAGTTAATTCTCACCTGAAACATCTTAAAATGTTTTAAAATTGTATTTGTAAGCACATGCAATGCAATTGAGCATATCTAGCTTTACAGAATGAAGATATTGCAAAACCATACAAAACAAGCTTCTCTCAGCTTGATTTTCTCCCACACTATACTTAAGATCATTCTCTGTCATAGGTGAAGACCTTACATTACTATGTGCAAGAAAACCTAACAATTCATTAAAATCTTGAAACCAAGTTCATTCGTACCTGAAACAACATGAAATGTTGTAAAATTGTATTTGTAACCATATGCAATGCAATAGAGCTCATCTAACATTACAGAATGAAGATATTGCAAAACCATACAAAACAAGCTTCTCTCAGCTTGATTTGCTCCCACACTATACTTAAGATCATTCTCTGTCATAGGTGAAGACCTTACATTACTATGTGCAAGAAAACCTAGCAATTCATTAAAATCTTGAAACCAAGTTCATTCTCACCTGAAACAACATGAAATGTTGTCAAATTGTATTTGTAAGCATGTGTAATGCAGTTGAGCATATGTAACTTTAACAGAATGATGATATTGCAAAACCATACAAAACAAGCTTCTCTCAGCATGATTTGCTCCCACAGTATACTTAAGGGCATTCTCTTTAATAGGTGAAGAGTTTACATGTATATTTGCCATGAAACACAACAATTAATTAAAGTCTTGAAACCAAGTTAATTCTCACCTGAAACATCTTAAAATGTTTTAAAATTGTATTTGTAAGCACATGCAATGCAATTGAGCATATCTAACTTTACAGAATGAAGATATTGCAAAACCATACATAACAAACTTCTCTCAGCTTGATTTGCTCCCACACTGTACTTAAGATCATTCTGTCTCTTAGGTGAAGACCTTACATTACTATTTGCCATGAAACACAACAATTAATTAAAGTCTTGAAACCAAGTTAATTCTAACCTGAAACCAAATGAAATGTTGTAAAATTGTATTTGTAACCATATGCAATGCAATTGAGCTCATCTAACATTACAGAATGAAGATATTGCAAAACCATACAAAACAAGCTTCTCTCAGCTTGATTTTCTCCCACACTATACTTAAGATCATTCTCTGTCATAGGTGAAGACCTTACATTACTATGTGCAAGAAAACCTAACAAATCATTAAAATCTTGAAACCAAGTTCATTCGTACCTGAAACAACATGAAATGTTGTAAAATCGTATTTGTAACCATATGCAATGCAATTGAGCTCATCAAACTTTACAGAATAAAGATATTGCAATACCATACAATACAAGTCAGATCTAACCTGAAACAACTTTAAATGTTGTAAAATTGTATTTGTAACCATATGCTATTCAATTGAGCATATCTAACTTTACAGAATGAAGATATTGCAAAACCATACAAAACAAACTTCTCTCAGCTTGATTTGCTCCCACACTGTACTTAAGATCATTCTGTCTCTTAGGTGAAGACCTTACATTACTATTTGCCATGAAACACAGCAATTAATTAAAGTCTTGAAACCAAGTTAATTCTAACCTGAAACCAAATGAAATGTTGTAAAAATGTATTTGTAACCATATGCAATGCAATTGAGCTCATCTAACATTACAGAATGAAGATATTGCAAAACCATACAAAACAAGCTTCTCGCAGCTTGATTTGCTACCACACTATACTTAAGATCATTCTCTGTCATAGGTGAAGACCTTACATTACTATGTGCAAGAAAACCTAGCAATTCATTAAAATCTTGAAACCAAGTTCATTCTCACCTGAAACAACATGAAATGTTGTCAAATTGTATTTGTAAGCATGTGTAATGCAGTTGAGCATATGTAACTTTAACAGAATGATGATATTGCAAAACCATACAAAACAAGCTTCTCTCAGCTTGATTTGCTCCCACACTGTACTTAAGATCATTCTGTCTCTTAGGTGAAGACCTTACATTACTATTTGCCATGAAACACAACAATTAATTAAAGTCTTGAAACCAAGTTCATTCGTACCTGAAACAACATGAAATGTTGTAAAATTGTATTTGTAACCATATGCAATGCAATTGAGCTCATCTAACATTACAGAATGAAGATATTGCAAAACCATACAAAACAAGCTTCTCTCAGCCTGATTTGCTCCCACACTATACTTAAGATCATTCTCTGTCATAGGTGAAGACCTTACATTACTATGTGCAAGAAAACCTACCAATTCATTAAAATCTTGAAACCAAGTCAGATCAGACCTGATACAGCAAGAAATGTTGTCAAATTGTATTTGTAAGCATATGCAATGCAATTGAGCTCATCTACCTTTACAGAATGAAGATATTGCAAAACCACACAATACAAGTCAGATCTATCCTGAAACATCTTAAAATGTTTTAAAAATTTATTTGTAAGCACATGCAATGCAATTGAGCATATCTAACTTTACAGAATGAAGATATTGCAAAACCATACAAAACAAACTTCTCTCAGCTTGATTTGCTCCCACACTGTACTTAAGATCATTCTGTCTCTTAGGTGAAGACCTTACATTACTATTTGCCATGAAACACAGCAATTAATTAAAGTCTTGAAACCAAGTTAATTCTAACCTGAAACCAAATGAAATGTTGTAAAAATGTATTTGTAACCATATGCAATGCAATTGAGCTTATCAAACTTTACAGAATGAAGATATTGCAAAACCATACAAAACAAACTTCTTCTCAGCCTGATTTGCTCCCACACTGTACTTAAGATCATTCTCTGTCATAGGTGAAGACCTTACATTACTATGTGCAAGAAAACCTAACAAATCTATAAAATCTTGAAACCAAGTTCATTCGTACCTGAAACAACTTGAAATGTTGTAAAATCGTATTTGTAACCATATGCAATGCAATTGAGCTTATCAGACTTTACAGAATGAAGATATTGCAAAACCACACAAATCAAGTCAGATCTAACCTGAAACATCTTAAAATGTTTTAAAATTGTATTTGTAAGCACATGCAATGCAATTGAGCATATCTAACTCTACAGAATGAAGATATTGCAAAACCATACAAAACAAACTTCTCTCAGCTTGATTTGCTCCCACACTGTACTTAAGATCATTCTCTGTCATAGGTGAAGACCTTACATTACTATGTGCAAGAAAACCTAACAAATCTATAAAATCTTGAAACCAAGTTCATTCGTACCTGAAACAACTTGAAATGTTGTAAAATCGTATTTGTAACCATATGCAATGCAATTGAGCTTATCAGACTTTACAGAATGAAGATATTGCAAAACCACACAAATCAAGTCAGATCTAACCTGAAACATCTTAAAATGTTTTAAAATTGTATTTGTAAGCACATGCAATGCAATTGAGCATATCTAACTCTACAGAATGAAGATATTGCAAAACCATACAAAACAAACTTCTCTCAGCTTGATTTGCTCCCACACTGTACTTAAGATCATTCTGTCTCTTAGGTGAAGACCTTACATTACTATTTGCCATGAAACACAGCAATTAATTAAAGTCTTGAAACCAAGTTAATTCTAACCTGAAACCAAATGAAATGTTGTAAAATTGTATTTGTAACCATATGCAATGCAATTGAGCTCATCTAACTTTACAGAATGATGATATTGCAAAACTATACAAAACAAGCTTCTCTCAGCCTGATTTGCTCCCACACTATACTTAAGGGCATTCTCTGTAATAGGTGAAGACCTTACATTACTATTTGCAATAAAACATAACAATTCATTAAAATCTTGAAACCAAGTTCATTCTCACCTGAAACAACATGAAATGTTGTCAAATCGTATTTCTAAGCAATTGTAATGCAGTTGAGCATATGTAACTTTACAGAATGATGATATTGCAAAACCATACAAAACAAGCTTCTCTTAGCCTGATTTGCTCCCACACTATACTTAAGGGCATTCTCTTTCATAGGTGAGGAGTGTACATGTATATTTACAAGAAATCACCATTTATCAAACTTTTGAAACCAAGTCAGTTCTGACCTGATACATCACGAAATGTTGTAAAATCGTATTTGTAAGCATATGCAATGCAATTGAGCTTATCAGACTTTACAGAATGAAGATATTGCAAAACCACACAAATCAAGTCAGATCTAACCTGAAACATCTTAAAATGTTTTAAAATTGTATTTGTAAGCACATGCAATGCAATTGAGCATATCTAACTTTACAGAATGAAGGTATTGCAAAACCATACAAAACAAGCTTCTCTTAGCCTGATTTGCTCCCACACTATACTTAAGGGCATTCTCTTTCATAGGTGAGGAGTGTACATGTATATTTACAAGAAAACACCATTTATCAAACTTTTGAAACCAAGTCAGTTCTGACCTGATACATCACGAAATGTTGTAAAATTGTGTTTGTATTCATATGCAATGCAATTGAGCTCATCTAACTTTACAGAATGAAGATATTGCAAAACCATAAAAAACAAACTTCACTCAGCTTGATTTGCTCCCACACTGTACTTGAGATCATTCTGTCTCTTAGGTGAAGTCCTTACATTACTATTTGCCATGAAACACAACAATTAATTAAAGTCTTGAAACCAAGTTAAATCTAACCTGAAACCAAATGAAATGTTGTAAAATTGTATTTGTAACCATATGCAATGCAATTGAGCTCATCTAACTTAACAGAATGAAGATATTGCAAAACCATACAAAACAAGCTTCTCTCAGCCTGATTTGCTCCCACACTATACTTAAGATCATTCTCTGTCATAGGTGAAGACCTTACATTACTATGTGCAAGAAAACCTAACAAATCATTAAAATCTTGAAACCAAGTTCATTCGTACCTGAAACAACATGAAATGTTGTAAAATCGTATTTGTAACCATATGCAATGCAATTGAGCTCATCAAACTTTACAGAATTAAAATATTGCAATACCATACAATACAAGTCAGATCTAACCTGAAACAACTTTAAATGTTGTAAAATTGTATTTGTAACCATATGCTATTCAATTGAGCATATCTAACTTTACAGAATGAAGATATTGCAAAACCATACAAAACAAACTTCTCTCAGCTTGATTTGCTCCCACACTGTACTTAAGATCATTCTGTCTCTTAGGTGAAGACCTTACATTACTATTTGCCATGAAACACAGCATTTAATTAAAGTCTTGAAACCAAGTTAATTCTAACCTGAAACCAAATGAAATGTTGTAAAAATGTATTTGTAACCATATGCAATGCAATTGAGCTCATCTAACATTACAGAATGAAGATATTGCAAAACCATACAAAACAAGCTTCTCTCAGCTTGATTTGCTACCACACTATACTTAAGATCATTCTCTGTCATAGGTGAAGACCTTACATTACTATGTGCAAGAAAACCTAGCAATTCATTAAAATCTTGAAACCAAGTTCATTCTCACCTGAAACAACATGAAATGTTGTCAAATTGTATTTGTAAGCATGTGTAATGCAGTTGAGCATATGTAACTTTAACAGAATGATAATATTGCAAAACCATACAAAACAAGCTTCTCTCAGCTTGATTTGCTCCCACACTATACTTCAGATCATTCTCTGTCATAGGTGAAGACCTTACATTACTATGTGCAAGAAAACCTAACAATTCATTAAAATCTTGAAACCAAGTTCATTCGTACCTGAAACAACATGAAATGTTGTAAAATCGTATTTGTAACCATATGCAATGCAACTGAGCATATCTAATTTTACAGAAGGAAGATATTGCAAAACCATACAAAACAAGCTTCTCTCAGCCTGATTTGCTCCCACACTATACTTAAGGGCATTCTCTGTAATAGGTGAAGAGTTTACATGTATTTTTACAAGAATACATTACAATTCATTAAAATCTTGAAACCAAGTTCATTCTCACCTGAAACAACATAAAATGTTGTAAAATTGTATTTGTAACCATATGCAAAGCAATTGAGCTCATCTAACTTTTTCAGAATGAAGATATTGCAAAACCATTCAAAACAAGCTTCTCTCAGCTTGATTTGCTCCCACACTATACTTAAGATCATTCTCTGTCATTGGTGAAGACCTTACATTACTATGTGCAAGAAAACCTAGCAATTCATTAACATCTTGAAACCAAGTTCTTTCTCACCTGAAACAACATGAAATGTTGTCAAATTGTATTTGTAAGCATGTGTAATGCAGTTGAGCATATGTAACTTTAACAGAATGATGATATTGCAAAACCATACAAAACAAGCTTCTCTTAGCTTGATTTGCTCCCACACTATACTTAAGGGCATTCTCTGTAATAGGTGAAGAGTTTACATGTATATTTGCCATGAAACACAACAATTAATTAAAGTCTTGAAACCAAGTTAATTCTCACCTGAAACATCTTAAAATGTTTTAAAATTGTATTTGTAAGCACATGCAATGCAATTGAGCATATCTAGCTTTACAGAATGAAGATATTGCAAAACCATACAAAACAAGCTTCTCTCAGCTTGATTTTCTCCCACACTATACTTAAGATCATTCTCTGTCATAGGTGAAGACCTTACATTACTATGTGCAAGAAAACCTAACAATTCATTAAAATCTTGAAACCAAGTTCATTCGTACCTGAAACAACATGAAATGTTGTAAAATTGTATTTGTAACCATATGCAATGCAATTGAGCTCATCTAACATTACAGAATGAAGATATTGCAAAACCATACAAAACAAGCTTCTCTCAGCTTGATTTGCTCCCACACTATACTTAAGATCATTCTCTGTCATAGGTGAAGACCTTACATTACTATGTGCAAGAAAACCTAGCAATTCATTAAAATCTTGAAACCAAGTTCATTCTCACCTGAAACAACATGAAATGTTGTCAAATTGTATTTGTAAGCATGTGTAATGCAGTTGAGCATATGTAACTTTAACAGAATGATGATATTGCAAAACCATACAAAACAAGCTTCTCTCAGCTTGGTTTTTCCCACACTATACTTAAGGGCATTCTCTTTAATAGGTGAAGAGTTTACATGTATATTTGCCATGAAACACAACAATTAATTAAAGTCTTGAAACCAAGTTAATTCTCACCTGAAACATCTTAAAATGTTTTAAAATTGTATTTGTAAGCACATGCAATGCAATTGAGCATATCTAACTTTACAGAATGAAGATATTGCAAAACCATACATAACAAACTTCTCTCAGCTTGATTTGCTCCCACACTGTACTTAAGATCATTCTGTCTCTTAGGTGAAGACCTTACATTACTATTTGCCATGAAACACAACAATTAATTAAAGTCTTGAAACCAAGTTAATTCTAACCTGAAACCAAATGAAATGTTGTAAAATTGTATTTGTAACCATATGCAATGCAATTGAGCTCATCTAACATTACAGAATGAAGATATTGCAAAACCATACAAAACAAGCTTCTCTCAGCTTGATTTTCTCCCACACTATACTTAAGATCATTCTCTGTCATAGGTGAAGACCTTACATTACTATGTGCAAGAAAACCTAACAAATCATTAAAATCTTGAAACCAAGTTCATTCGTACCTGAAACAACATGAAATGTTGTAAAATCGTATTTGTAACCATATGCAATGCAATTGAGCTCATCAAACTTTACAGAATAAAGATATTGCAATACCATACAATACAAGTCAGATCTAACCTGAAACAACTTTAAATGTTGTAAAATTGTATTTGTAACCATATGCTATTCAATTGAGCATATCTAACTTTACAGAATGAAGATATTGCAAAACCATACAAAACAAACTTCTCTCAGCTTGATTTGCTCCCACACTGTACTTAAGATCATTCTGTCTCTTAGGTGAAGACCTTACATTACTATTTGCCATGAAACACAGCAATTAATTAAAGTCTTGAAACCAAGTTAATTCTAACCTGAAACCAAATGAAATGTTGTAAAAATGTATTTGTAACCATATGCAATGCAATTGAGCTCATCTAACATTACAGAATGAAGATATTGCAAAACCATACAAAACAAGCTTCTCGCAGCTTGATTTGCTACCACACTATACTTAAGATCATTCTCTGTCATAGGTGAAGACCTTACATTACTATGTGCAAGAAAACCTAGCAATTCATTAAAATCTTGAAACCAAGTTCATTCTCACCTGAAACAACATAAAATGTTGTCAAATTGTATTTGTAAGCATGTGTAATGCAGTTGAGCATATGTAACTTTAACAGAATGATGATATTGCAAAACCATACAAAACAAGCTTCTCTCAGCTTGATTTGCTCCCACACTATACTTAAGGGCATTCTCTTTAATAGGTGAAGAGTTTACATGTATATTTGCCATGAAACACAACAATTAATTAAAGTCTTGAAACCAAGTTAATTCTCACCTGAAACATCTTAAAATGTTTTAAAATTGTATTTGTAAGCACATGCAATGCAATTGAGCATATCTAACTTTACAGAATGAAGATATTGCAAAACCATACATAACAAACTTCTCTCAGCTTGATTTGCTCCCACACTGTACTTAAGATCATTCTGTCTCTTAGGTGAAGACCTTACATTACTATTTGCCATGAAACACAACAATTAATTAAAGTCTTGAAACCAAGTTAATTCTATCCTGAAACCAAATGAAATGTTGTAAAATTGTATTTGTAACCATATGAAATGCAATTGAGCTCATCTAACATTACAGAATGAAGATATTGCAAAACCATACAAAACAAGCTTCTCTCAGCTTGATTTTCTCCCACACTATACTTAAGATCATTCTCTGTCATAGGTGAAGACCTTACATTACTATGTGCAAGAAAACCTAACAATTCATTAAAATCTTGAAACCAAGTTCATTCGTACCTGAAACAACATGAAATGTTGTAAAATTGTATTTGTAACCATATGCAATGCAATTGAGCTCATCTAACATTACAGAATGAAGATATTGCAAAACCATACAAAACAAGCTTCTCTCAGCCTGATTTGCTCCCACACTATACTTAAGATCATTCTCTGTCATAGGTGAAGACCTTACATTACTATGTGCAAGAAAACCTACCAATTCATTAAAATCTTGAAACCAAGTCAGATCAGACCTGATACAGCAAGAAATGTTGTCAAATTGTATTTGTAAGCACATGCAATGCAATTGAGCATATCTAACTTTACAGAATGAAGATATTGCAAAACCATACAAAACAAACTTCTCTCAGCTTGATTTGCTCCCACACTGTACTTAAGATCATTCTGTCTCTTAGGTGAAGACCTTACATTACTATTTGCCATGAAACACAGCAATTAATTAAAGTCTTGAAACCAAGTTAATTCTAACCTGAAACCAAATGAAATGTTGTAAAAATGTATTTGTAACCATATGCAATGCAATTGAGCTCATCTAACATTACAGAATGAAGATATTGCAAAACCATACAAAACAAGCTTCTCTCAGCTTGATTTGCTACCACACTATACTTAAGATCATTCTCTGTCATAGGTGAAGACCTTACATTACTATGTGCAAGAAAACCTAACAATTCATTAAAATCTTGAAACCAAGTCAGTTCAGACCTGATACAGCAAGAAATGTTGTCAAATTGTATTTGTAAGCATATGCAATGCAATTGAGCTCATCTACCTTTACAGAATGAAGATATTGCAAAACCACACAAAACAAGTCAGATCTAACCTGAAACATCTTAAAATGTTTTAAAATTGTATTTGTAAGCACATGTAATGCAATTGAGCATATTTAACTTTACAGAATGAAGATATTGCAAAACCATACAAAACAAGCTTCTCTCAGCCTGATTTGCTCCCACACTAAACTTAAGATCATTCTCTGTCATAGGTGAAGACCTTACATTACTATGTGCAAGAAAACCTAACAATTCATTAAAATCTTGAAACCAAGTTCATTCGTACCTGAAACAACATGAAATGTTGTAAAATCGTATTTGTAACCATATGCAATGCAATTGAGCTTATCAAACTTTACAGAATGAAGATATTGCAAAACCATACAAAACAAACTTCTTCTCAGCCTGATTTGCTCCCACACTGTACTTAAGATCATTCTCTGTCATAGGTGAAGACCTTACATTACTATGTGCAAGAAAACCTAACAAATCTATAAAATCTTGAAACCAAGTTCATTCGTACCTGAAACAACTTGAAATGTTGTAAAATCGTATTTGTAACCATATGCAATGCAATTGAGCTTATCAGACTTTACAGAATGAAGATATTGCAAAACCACACAAATCAAGTCAGATCTAACCTGAAACATCTTAAAATGTTTTAAAATTGTATTTGTAAGCACATGCAATGCAATTGAGCATATCTAACTCTACAGAATGAAGATATTGCAAAACCATACAAAACAAACTTCTCTCAGCTTGATTTGCTCCCACACTGTACTTAAGATCATTCTGTCTCTTAGGTGAAGACCTTACATTACTATTTGCCATGAAACACAGCAATTAATTAAAGTCTTGAAACCAAGTTAATTCTAACCTGAAACCAAATGAAATGTTGTAAAATTGTATTTGTAACCATATGCAATGCAATTGAGCTCATCTAACTTTACAGAATGATGATATTGCAAAACTATACAAAACAAGCTTCTCTCAGCCTGATTTGCTCCCACACTATACTTAAGGGCATTCTCTGTAATAGGTGAAGACCTTACATTACTATTTGCAATAAAACATAACAATTCATTAAAATCTTGAAACCAAGTTCATTCTCACCTGAAACAACATGAAATGTAGTCAAATCGTATTTCTAAGCAATTGTAATGCAGTTGAGCATATGTAACTTTACAGAATGATGATATTGCAAAACCATACAAAACAAGCTTCTCTTTGCCTGATTTGCTCCCACACTATACTTAAGGGCATTCTCTTTCATAGGTGAGGAGTGTACATGTATATTTACAAGAAATCACCATTTATCAAACTTTTGAAACCAAGTCAGTTCTGACCTGATACATCACGAAATGTTGTAAAATCGTATTTGTAAGCATATGCAATGCAATTGAGCTTATCAGACTTCACAGAATGAAGATATTGCAAAACCACACAAATCAAGTCAGATCTAACCTGAAACATCTTAAAATGTTTTAAAATTGTATTTGTAAGCACATGCAATGCAATTGAGCATTTCTAACTTTACAGAATGAAGATATTGCAAAACCATACAAAACAAACTTCACTCAACTTGATTTACTCCCACACTGTACTTGAGATCATTCTGTCTCTTAGGTGAAGTCCTTACATTACTATTTGCCATGAAACACAACAATTAATTAAAGTCTTGAAACCAAGTTAAATCTAACCTGAAACCAAATGAAATGTTGTAAAATTGTATTTGTAACCATATGCAATGCAATTGAGCTCATCTAACTTAACAGAATGAAGATATTGCAAAACCATACAAAACAAGCTTCTCTCAGCTTGATTTGCTCCCACACTATACTTAAGATCATTCTCAGTCATAGGTGAAGACCTTACATTACTATATGCAAGAAAACCTAGCAATTCATTAAAATCTTGAAACCAAGTTCATTCTCACCTGAAACAACATGAAATGATGTCAAATTGTATTTGTAAGCATGTGTAATGCAGTTGAGCATATGTAACTTTAACAGAATGATGATATTGCAAAACCATACAAAACAAGCTTCTCTCAGCTTGATTTGCTCCCACACTATACTTAAGATCATTCTCTGTCATAGGTGAAGACATTACATTACTATGTGCAAGAAAACCTAACAAATCATTAAAATCTTGAAACCAAGTTCATTCGTACCTGAAACAACATGAAATGTTGTAAAATCGTATTTGTAACCATATGCAATGCAATTGAGCTTATCAAACTTTACAGAATGAAGATATTGCAATACCATTCAATACAAGTCAGATCTAACCTGAAACAACTTTAAATGTTGTAAAATTGAATTTGTAACCATATGCTATTCAATTGAGCATATCTAACTTTACAGAATGAAGATATTGCAAAACCATACAAAACAAACTTCTCTCAGCTTGATTTGCTCCCACACTGCACTTAAGATCATTCTGTCTCTTAGGTGAAGACCTTACATTACTATTTGCCATGAAACACAGCAATTAATTGAAGTCTTGAAACCAAGTTAATTCTAACCTGAAACCAAATGAAATGTTGTAAAAATGTATTTGTAACCATATGCAATGCAATTGAGCTCATCTAACATTACAGAATGAAGATATTGCAAAACCATACAAAACAAGCTTCTCTCAGCTTGATTTGCTACCACACTATACTTAAGATCATTCTCTGTCATAGGTGAAGACCTTACATTACTATGTGCAAGAAAACCTAACAATTCATTAAAATCTTGAAACCAAGTCAGTTCAGACCTGATACAGCAAGAAATGTTGTCAAATTGTATTTGTAAGCATATGCAATGCAATTGAGCTCATCTACCTTTACAGAATGAAGATATTGCAAAACCACACAAAACAAGTCAGATCTAACCTGAAACATCTTAAAATGTTTTAAAATTGTATTTGTAAGCACATGTAATGCAATTGAGCATATCTAACTTTACAGAATGAAGATATTGCAAAACCATACAAAACAAGCTTCTCTCAGCCTGATTTGCTCCCACATTATACTTAAGGGCATTCTCTGTAATAGGTGAAGAGTTTACATGTATTTTTACAAGAAAACATTACAATTCATTAAAATCTTGAAACCAAGTTCATTCTCACCTGAAACAACATAAAATGTTGTAAAATTGCATTTGTATTCATATGCAATGCAATTGAGCTCATCTAACTTTTCAGAATGAAGATATTGCAAAACCATACTAAACAAACTTCTCTCAGCTTGATTTGCTCCCACACTGTACTTATGATCATTCTCTCTCTTAGGTGAAGACCTTACATTACTATTTGCCATGAAATACAACAATTAATTATAGTCTTGAAACCAAGTTAATTCTAATCTGAAACCAACTGAAATGTTGTAAAATTGTATTTGTAACCAGATGCAATGCAATTGAGCTCATCTACCTTTACAGAATGAAGATATTGCAAAACCACACAAAACAAGTCAGATCTGACCTGAAACATCTTAAAATGTTTTAAAATTGTATTTGTAAGCACTTGCAATGCAATTGAGCATATCTAACTTTACAGAATTAAGATATTGCAAAACCATACAAAACAAACTTCTCTCAGCTTGATTTGCTCCCACACTATACTTAAGATCATTCTCTGTCATAGGTGAAGAGTTTACATGTATTTTTACAAGAAAACATTTCAATTCATTAAAATCTTGAAACCAAGTTAATTCTAACCTGAAACCAAATTAAATGTTGTAAAATTGTATTTGTAACCATATGCAATGCAATTGAGCTCATCTAACTTTACAGAATGATGATATTGCAAAACTATACAAAACAAGCTTCTCTCAGCCTGATTTGCTCCCACACTATACTTAAGGGCATTCTCTGTAATAGGTGAAGACCTTACATTACTATTTGCAATAAAACATAACAATTCATTAAAATCTTGAAACCAAGTTCATTCTCACCTGAAACAACATGAAATGTTGTCAAATCGTATTTCTAAGCAATTGTAATGCAGTTGAGCATATGTAACTTTACAGAATGATGATATTGCAAAACCATACAAAACAAGCTTCTTTTTGCCTGATTTGCTCCCACACTATACTTAAGGGCATTCTCTTTCATAGGTGAGGAGTGTACATGTATATTTACAAGAAATCACCATTTATCAAACTTTTCAAACCAAGTCAGTTCTGACCTGATACATCACGAAATGTTGTAAAATCGTATTTGTAAGCATATGCAATGCAATTGAGCTTATCAGACTTTACAGAATGAAGATATTGCAAAACCACACAAATCAAGTCAGATCTAACCTGAAACATCTTAAAATGTTTTAAAATTGTATTTGTAAGCACATGCAATGCAATTGAGCATATCTAACTTTACAGAATGAAGATATTGCAAAACCATACAAAACAAACTTCTCTCAGCTTGATTTGCTCCCACACTGTACTTAAGATCATTCTGTCTCTTAGGTGAAGACCTTACATTACTATTTGCCATGAAACACAGCAATTAATTAAAGTCTTGAAACCAAGTTAATTCTAACCTGAAACCAAATGAAATGTTGTAAAATTGTATTTGTAACCATATGCAATGCAATTGAGCTCATCTAACTTTACAGAATGATGATATTGCAAAACTATACAAAACAAGCTTCTCTCAGCCTGATTTGCTCGCACACTATACTTAAGGGCATTCTCTGTAATAGGTGAAGACCTTACATTACTATTTGCAAGAAAACATAACAATTCATTAAAATCTTGAAACCAAGTTCATTCTCACCTGAAACAACATGAAATGTTGTCAAATCGTATTTCTAAGCAATTGTAATGCGGTTGAGCATATGTAACTTTACAGAATGATGATATTGCAAAACCATACAAAACAAGCTTCTCTTTGCCTGATTTGCTCCCACACTATACTTAAGGGCATTCTCTTTCATAGGTGAGGAGTGTACATGTATATTTACAAGAAATCACCATTTATCAAACTTTTGAAACCAAGTCAGTTCTGACCTGATACATCACGAAATGTTGTAAAATCGTATTTGTAAGCATATGCAATGCAATTGAGCTTATCAGACTTTACAGAATGAAGATATTGCAAAACCACACAAATCAAGTCAGATCTAACCTGAAACATCTTAAAATGTTTTAAAATTGTATTTGTAAGCACATGCAATGCAATTGAGCATATCTAACTTTACAGAATGAAGATATTGCAAAACCATACAAAACAAACTTCTCTCAGCTTGATTTGCTCCCACACTGTACTTAAGATCATTCTGTCTCTTAGGTGAAGACCTTACATTACTATTTGCCATGAAACACAGCAATTAATTAAAGTCTTGAAACCAAGTTAATTCTAACCTGAAACCAAATGAAATGTTGTAAAATTGTATTTGTAACCATATGCAATGCAATTGAGCTCATCTAACTTTACAGAATGATGATATTGCAAAACTATACAAAACAAGCTTCTCTCAGCCTGATTTGCTCCCACACTATACTTAAGGGCATTCTCTGTAATAGGTGAAGACCTTACATTACTATTTGCAAGAAAACATAACAATTCATTAAAATCTTGAAACCAAGTTCATTCTCACCTGAAACAACATGAAATGTTGTCAAATCGTATTTCTAAGCAATTGTAATGCAGTTGAGCATATGTAACTTTACAGAATGATGATATTGCAAAACCATACAAAACAAGCTTCTCTCAGCCTGATTTGCTCCCACACTATACTTAAGGTCATTCTCTGTAATAGGTGAAGAGTTTACATGTATTTTTACAAGAAAACATTACAATTCATTAAAATCTTGAAACCAAGTTCATTCTCACCTGAAACAACATAAAATGTTGTAAAAATGTATTTGTATTCATATGCAATGCAATTGAGCTCATCTAACTTTACAGAATGAAGATATTGCAAAACCACACAAAACAAGTCAGATCTAACCTGAAACATCTTAAAATGTTTTAAAATTGTATTTTTAAGCACATGCAATGCAATTGAGCATATCTAACTTTACAGAATGAAGATATTGCAAAACCATACAAAACAAGCTTCTCTCAGCATGATTTGCTCCCACACTATACTTAAGGGCATTCTCTGTAATAGGTGAAGAGTTTAAATGTATTTTTACAAGAAAACATTACAATTCATTAAAATCTTGAAACCAAGTTCATTCCCACCTGAAACAACATGAAATGTTGTCAAATTGTATTTGTAAGCATGTGTAATGCAGTTGAGCATATGTAACTTTAACAGAATGATGATATTGCAAAACCATACAAAACAAGCTTCTCTCAGCTTGATTTGCTCCCACACTATACTTAAGATCATTCTCTGTCATAGGTGAAGACCTTACATTACTATGTGCAAAAAAAACTAACAATTCATTAGAATCTTGAAACCAAGTTAATTCTCACCTGAAACAACATGAAATGTTGTAAAAATGTATTTGTATTCATATGCAATGCAATTGAGCTCATCTAACTTTACAGAATGAAGATATTGCAAAACCATACAAAACAAACTTCTCTCAGCTTGATTTGCTCCCACACTGTACTTGAGATCATTCTGTCTCTTAGGTGAAGACCTTACATTACTATTTGCCATGAAACACAACAATTAATTAAAGTCTTGAAACCAAGTTAATTCTTACCTGAAACCAAATGAAATGTTGTAAAATTGTATGTGTAACCATATGCAATGCAATTGAGCTCATCTAACAATACAGAATGAAGATATTGCAAAACCATACAAAACAAGATTCTCTCAGCTTGATTTGCTACCACACTATACTTAAGATCATTCTCTGTCATAGGTGAAGACCTTACATTACTATGTGCAAGAAAACCTAACAATTCATTAAAATCTTGAAACCAAGTTCATTCGTACCTGAAACAACATGAAATGTTGTAAAATCGTATTTGTAACCATATGCAATGCAATTGAGCTTATCAAACTTTACAGAATGAAGATATTGAAAAACCACACAAAACAAGTCAGATCTAACCTGAAACATCATGAAATGTTTTAAAATTGTATTTGTAAGCACATGCAATGCAATTGAGCATATCGAACTTTACAGAATGAAGATATTGCAAAACCATACAAAACAAGCTTCTCTCAGCCTGATTTGCTCCCACACTATACTTAAGGGCATTCTCTGTAACAGGCGAAGAGTTTACATGTATGTTTACAAGAAAACATTACAATTCATTAAAATCTTGAAACCAAGTTCATTCTCACCTGAAACAACATAAAATGTTGTAAAATTGTATTTTTATTCATATGCAATGCAATTGAGCTCATCTAACTTTACAGAATGAAGATATTGCAAAACCATACAAATCAAACTTCTCTCAGCTTGATTTGCTCCCACACTGTACTTGAGATCATTCTGTCTCTTAGGTGAAGACCTTACATTACTATTTGCCATGAAACACAACAATTAATTAATGTCTTGAAACCAATTTCATTCTCATCTGAAACAACATGAAATGTTGTCAAATTGTATTTGTAAGCATGTGTAATGCAGTTGAGCATATGTAATTTTAACAGAATGATGATATTGCAAAACCATACAAAACAAGCTTCTCTCAGCTTGATTTGCTCCCACACTATACTTAAGATCATTCTCTGTCATAGGTGAAGACCTTACATTACTATGTGCAAAAAAACCTAACAATTCATTACAATCTTGAAATCAAGTTCATTCGTACCTGAAACAACATGAAATGTTGTAAAATCGTATTTGTAACCATATGCAATGCAATTGAGCTCATCTACCTTTACAGAATGAAGATATTGCAAAACCACACAAAACATGTCAGATCTGACCTGAAACATCTTAAAATGTATTAAAATTGTATTTGTAAGCACATGCAATGCAATTGAGCATATCTAACTTTACAGAATGAAGATATTGCAAAACCATACAAAACAAGCTTCTCTCAGCTTGATTTGCTCCCACACTGTACTTAAGGGCATTCTCTTTCATAGGTGAAGAGTTTACATGTATATTTACAAGAAAACACCATTTGTCAAACTTTTGAAACCAAGTCAGTTCTGACCTGATACAGCAAGAAATGTTGTCAAATGGTATTTGTAAGCATATGCAATGCAATTGAGCTCATCTAACTTTACAGAATGAAGATATTGCAAAACCACACACAACAAGTCAGATCTAACCTGAAACTTCTTAAAATGTTTTAAAATTGTATTTGTAAGCACATGCAATGCAATTGAGCATATCTAACTTTGCAGAATGAAGATATTGCAAAACCATACAAAACAAGCTTCTCTCAGCTTGATTTGCTCCCACACTGTACTTGAGATCATTCTGTCTCTTAGGTGAAGACCTTACATTACTATTTGCCATGAAACACAACAATTAATTAAAGTCTTGAAACCAAGTTCATTCTCATCTGAAACAACATGAAATGTTGTCAAATTGTATTTGTAAGCATGTGTAATGCAGTTGAGCATATGTTACTTTAACAGAATGATGATATTGCAAAACCATACAAAACAAGCTTCTCTCAGCTTGATTTGCTCCCACACTATACTTAAGATCATTCTCTGTCATAGGTGAAGACCTTACATTACTATGTGCAAAAAAAACTAACAATTCATTAAAATCTTGAAACCAAGTTCATTCGTACCTGAAACAACATGAAATGTTGTAAAATTGTATTTGTAACCATATGCAATGCAATTGAGCTCATCTACCTTTAAAGAATGAAGATATTGCAAAACCACACAAAACAAGTCAGATCTGACCTGAAACATCTTAAATGTTTTAAAATTGTATTTGTAAGCACATGCAATGCAATTGAGCATATCTAACTTTACAGAATGAAGATGTTGCAAAACCATACAAAACAAGCTTCTCTCAGCCTGATTTGCTCCCACACTATACTTAAGGGCATTCTCTGTAATAGGTGAAGAGTTTACATGTATTTTTACAAGAAAACATTACAATTCATTAAAATCTTGAAAACAAGTTCATTCTCACCTGAAACAACATAAAATGTAAAATTGTATTTGTACTCATATGCAATGCAATTGAGCTCATCTAACTTTACAGAATGAAGATATTGCAAAACCATGCAAAACAAGCTTGTCTCAGCTTGATTTGCTCCCACACTGTACTTGAGATCATTCTGTCACTTATGTGAAGACCTTACATTACTATGTGCAAGAAAACCTAGCAATTCATTAAAATCTTGAAACCAAGTTCATTCGTACCTGAAACAACATGAAATGTTGTAAAATCGTATTTGTAACCATATGCAATGCAATTGAGCTTATCAAACTTTACAGAATAAAGATATTGCAAAACCACACAAAACAAGTCAGATCTAACCTGAAACATCTTAAAATGTTTTAAAATTGTATTTGTAAGCACATGCAATGCAATTGAGCATATCTAACTTTACAGAATGAAGATATTGCAAAACCATACAAAACAAGCTTCTCTCAGCCTGATTTGCTCCCACACTATACTTAAATGCATTCTCTGTAATAGGTCAAGAGTTTACATGTATTTTTACAAGAAAACATTACAATTCATTAAAATCTTGAAACCAAGTTCATTCTCACCTGAAACAACATAAAATGTTGTAAAATTGTATTTGTATTCATATGCAATGCAATTCAGCTCATCTAACTTTACAGAATGAAGATATTGCAAAACCATGCAAAACAAGCTTCTCTCAGCTTGATTTGCTCCCACACTGTACATGAGATCATTCTGTCACTTAGGTGAAGACCTTACATTACTATTTGCCATGAAACACAACAATTAATTAAAGTCTTGAAACCAAGTTAATTCTAACCTGAAACCAAATGAAATGTTGTAAAATTGTATTTGTAACCATATGCAATGCAATTGAGCTCATCTAACATTACAGAATGAAGATATTGCAAAACCATACAAAACAAGCTTCTCTAAGGCTGGATTTGCTACCACACTATACTTAAGGTCATTCTCTGTCATAGGTGAAGACCTTACATTACTATGTGCAAGAAAACCTAACAATTCATTAAAATCTTGAAACCAAGTTCATTCGTACACATGAAATGTTGTAAAATCGTATTTGTAACCATATGCAATGTAATTGAGCTTATCAAACTTTACAGAATGAAGATATTGCATCCCAACAACAAAACAAGTCAGATCTAACCTGAAACATCTTAAAATGTTTTAAAATTGTATTTGTAAGCACATGCAATGCAATTGAGCATATCTAACTTTACAGAATGAAGATATTGAAAAACCATACAAAACAAGTCAGATCTAACCTGAAACATCTTAAAATGTTTTAAAATTGTATTTGTAAGCACATGCAATGCAATTGAGAATATCTAACTTTACAGAATGAAGATATTGCAAAACCATACAAAACAAGCTTCTCTCAGCCTGATTTGCTCCCACACTATACTTAAGGGCATTCTCTGTAATAGGTGAAGAGTTTACATGTATTTTTACAAGAAAACATTACAATTCATTAAAATCTTGAAAACAAGTTCATTCTCACCTGAAACAACATAAAATGTAAAATTGTATTTGTACTCATATGCAATGCAATTGAGCTCATCTAACTTTACAGAATGAAGATATTGCAAAACCATGCAAAACAAGCTTGTCTCAGCTTGATTTGCTCCCACACTGTACTTGAGATCATTCTGTCACTTATGTGAAGACCTTACATTACTATGTGCAAGAAAACCTAGCAATTCATTAAAATCTTGAAACCAAGTTCATTCGTACCTGAAACAACATGAAATGTTGTAAAATCGTATTTGTAACCATATGCAATGCAATTGAGCTTATCAAACTTTACAGAATAAAGATATTGCAAAACCACACAAAACAAGTCAGATCTAACCTGAAACATCTTAAAATGTTTTAAAATTGTATTTGTAAGCACATGCAATGCAATTGAGCATATCTAACTTTACAGAATGAAGATATTGCAAAACCATACAAAACAAGCTTCTCTCAGCCTGATTTGCTCCCACACTATACTTAAGTGCATTCTCTGTAATAGGTCAAGAGTTTACATGTATTTTTACAAGAAAACATTACAATTCATTAAAATCTTGAAACCAAGTTCATTCTCACCTGAAACAACATAAAATGTTGTAAAATTGTATTTGTATTCATATGCAATGCAATTCAGCTCATCTAACTTTACAGAATGAAGATATTGCAAAACCATGCAAAACAAGCTTCTCTCAGCTTGATTTGCTCCCACACTGTACATGAGATCATTCTGTCACTTAGGTGAAGACCTTACATTACTATTTGCCATGAAATACAACAATTAATTACAGTCTTGAAACCAAGTTAATTCTAATCTGAAACCAAATGAAATGTTGTAAAATTGTATTTGTAACCATATGCAATGCAATTGAGCTCATCTAACATTACAGAATGAAGATATTGCAAAACCATACAAAATAAGCTTCTCTAAGGCTGGATTTGCTACCACACTATACTTAAGGTCATTCTCTGTCATAGGTGAAGACCTTACATTACTATGTGCAAGAAAACCTAACAATTCATTAAAATCTTGAAACCAAGTTCATTCGTACACATGAAATGTTGTAAAATCGTATTTGTAACCATATGCAATGTAATTGAGCTTATCAAACTTTACAGAATGAAGATATTGCAAAACCACACAAAACAAGTCAGATCTAACCTGAAACATCTTAAAATGTTTTAAAATTGTATTTGTAAGCACATGCAATGCAATTGAGCATATCTAACTTTACAGAATGAAGATATTGAAAAACCATACAAAACAAGTCAGATCTAACCTGAAACATCTTAAAATGTTTTAAAATTGTATTTGTAAGCACATGCAATGCAATTGAGAATATCTAACTTTACAGAATGAAGATATTGCAAAACCATACAAAACAAGCTTCTCTCAGCCTGATTTGCTCCCACACTATACTTAAGGGCATTCTCTGTAATAGGTGAAGAGTTTACATGTATTTTTACAAGAAAACATTACAATTCATTAAAATCTTGAAACCAAGTTCATTCGTACCTGAAACAACATGAAATGTTGTAAAATTGTATTTGTAACCATATGCAATGCAATTGAGCTCATCTACCTTTAAAGAATGAAGATATTGCAAAACCACACAAAACAAGTCAGATCTGACCTGAAACATCTTAAATGTTTTAAAATTGTATTTGTAAGCACGTGCAATGCAATTGAGCATATCTAACTTTACAGAATGAAGATGTTGCAAAACCATACAAAACAAGCTTCTCTCAGCCTGATTTGCTCCCACACTATACTTAAGGGCATTCTCTGTAATAGGTGAAGAGTTTACATGTATTTTTACAAGAAAACATTACAATTCATTAAAATCTTGAAAACAAGTTCATTCTCACCTGAAACAACATAAAATGTAAAATTGTATTTGTACTCATATGCAATGCAATTGAGCTCATCTAACTTTACAGAATGAAGATATTGCAAAACCATGCAAAACAAGCTTGTCTCAGCTTGATTTGCTCACACACTGTACTTGAGATCATTCTGTCACTTATGTGAAGACCTTACATTACTATGTGCAAGAAAACCTAGCAATTCATTAAAATCTTGAAACCAAGTTCATTCGTACCTGAAACAACATGAAATGTTGTAAAATCGTATTTGTAACCATATGCAATGCAATTGAGCTTATCAAACTTTACAGAATAAAGATATTGCAAAACCACACAAAACAAGTCAGATCTAACCTGAAACATCTTAAAATGTTTTAAAATTGTATTTGTAAGCACATGCAATGCAATTGAGCATATCTAACTTTACAGAATGAAGATATTGCAAAACCATACAAAACAAGCTTCTCTCAGCCTGATTTGCTCCCACACTATACTTAAGTGCATTCTCTGTAATAGGTCAAGAGTTTACATGTATTTTTACAAGAAAACATTACAATTCATTAAAATCTTGAAACCAAGTTCATTCTCACCTGAAACAAAAAAAAATGTTGTAAAATTGTATTTGTATTCATATGCAATGCAATTCAGCTCATCTAACTTTACAGAATGAAGATATTGCAAAACCATGCAAAACAAGCTTCTCTCAGCTTGATTTGCTCCCACACTGTACATGAGATCATTCTGTCACTTAGGTGAAGACCTTACATTACTATTTGCCATGAAACACAACAATTAATTAAAGTCTTGAAACCAAGTTAATTCTAACCTGAAACCAAATGAAATGTTGTAAAATTGTATTTGTAACCATATGCAATGCAATTGAGCTCATCTAACATTACAGAATGAACATATTGCAAAACCATACAAAATAAGCTTCTCTAAGGCTGGATTTGCTACCACACTATACTTAAGGTCATTCTCTGTCATAGGTGAAGACCTTACATTACTATGTGCAAGAAAACCTAAAAATTCATTAAAATCTTGAAACCAAGTTCATTCGTACACATGAAATGTTGTAAAATCGTATTTGTAACCATATGCAATGTAATTGAGCTTATCAAACTTTACAGAATGAAGATATTGCAAAACCACACAAAACAAGTCAGATCTAACCTGAAACATCTTAAAATGTTTTAAAATTGTATTTGTAAGCACATGCAATGCAATTGAGCATATCTAACTTTACAGAATGAAGATATTGAAAAACCATACAAAACAAGTCAGATCTAACCTGAAACATCTTAAAATGTTTTAAAATTGTATTTGTAAGCACATGCAATGCAATTGAGAATATCTAACTTTACAGAATGAAGATATTGCAAAACCATACAAAACAAGCTTCTCTCAGCCTGATTTGCTCCCACACTATACTTAAGGGCATTCTCTGTAATAGGTGAAGAGTTTACATGTATTTTTACAAGAAAACATTACAATTCATTAAAATCTTGAAACCAAGTTCATTCGTACCTGAAACAACATGAAATGTTGTAAAATTGTATTTGTAACCATATGCAATGCAATTGAGCTCATCTACCTTTAAAGAATGAAGATATTGCAAAACCACACAAAACAAGTCAGATCTGGCCTGAAACATCTTAAATGTTTTAAAATTGTATTTGTAAGCACATGCAATGCAATTGAGCATATCTAACTTTACAGAATGAAGATGTTGCAAAACCATACAAAACAAGCTTCTCTCAGCCTGATTTGCTCCCACACTATACTTAAGTGCATTCTCTGTAATAGGTCAAGAGTTTACATGTATTTTTACAAGAAAACATTACAATTCATTAAAATCTTGAAACCAAGTTCATTCTCACCTGAAACAACATAAAATGTTGTAAAATTGTATTTGTATTCATATGCAATGCAATTCAGCTCATCTAACTTTACAGAATGAAGATATTGCAAAACCATGCAAAACAAGCTTCTCTCAGCTTGATTTGCTCCCACACTGTACATGAGATCATTCTGTCACTTAGGTGAAGACCTTACATTACTATTTGCCATGAAACACAACAATTAATTAAAGTCTTGAAACCAAGTTAATTCTAACCTGAAACCAAATGAAATGTTGTAAAATTGTATTTGTAACCATATGCAATGCAATTGAGCTCATCTAACATTACAGAATGAACATATTGCAAAACCATACAAAATAAGCTTCTCTAAGGCTGGATTTGCTACCACACTATACTTAAGGTCATTCTCTGTCATAGGTGATGACCTTACATTACTATGTGCAAGAAAACCTAACAATTCATTAAAATCTTGAAACCAAGTTCATTTGTACACATGAAATGTTGTAAAATCGTATTTGTAACCATATGCAATGTAATTGAGCTTATCAAACTTTACAGAATGAAGATATTGCAAAACCACACAAAACAAGTCAGATCTAACCTGAAACATCTTAAAATGTTTTAAAATTGTATTTGTAAGCACATGCAATGCAATTGAGCATATCTAACTTTACAGAATGAAGATATTGAAAAACCATACAAAACAAGTCAGATCTAACCTGAAACATCTTAAAATGTTTTAAAATTGTATTTGTAAGCACATGCAATGCAATTGAGAATATCTAACTTTACAGAATGAAGATATTGCAAAACCATACAAAACAAGCTTCTCTCAGCCTGATTTGCTCCCACACTATACTTAAGGGCATTCTCTGTAATAGGTGAAGAGTTTACATGTATTTTTACAAGAAAACATTACAATTCATTAAAATCTTGAAACCAAGTTCATTCGTACCTGAAACAACATGAAATGTTGTAAAATTGTATTTGTAACCATATGCAATGCAATTGAGCTCATCTACCTTTAAAGAATGAAGATATTGCAAAACCACACAAAACAAGTCAGATCTGGCCTGAAACATCTTAAATGTTTTAAAATTGTATTTGTAAGCACATGCAATGCAATTGAGCATATCTAACTTTACAGAATGAAGATATTGCAAAACCATACAAAACAAGCTTCTCTCAGCCTGATTTGCTCCCACACTATACTTAAGTGCATTCTCTGTAATAGGTCAAGAGTTTACATGTATTTTTACAAGAAAACATTACAATTCATTAAAATCTTGAAACCAAGTTCATTCTCACCTGAAACAACATAAAATGTTGTAAAATTGTATTTGTATTCATATGCAATGCAATTCAGCTCATCTAACTTTACAGAATGAAGATATTGCAAAACCATGCAAAACAAGCTTCTCTCAGCTTGATTTGCTCCCACACTGTACATGAGATCATTCTGTCACTTAGGTGAAGACCTTACATTACTATTTGCCATGAAACACAACAATTAATTAAAGTCTTGAAACCAAGTTAATTCTAACCTGAAACCAAATGAAATGTTGTAAAATTGTATTTGTAACCATATGCAATGCAATTGAGCTCATCTAACATTACAGAATGAAGATATTGCAAAACCATACAAAATAAGCTTCTCTAAGGCTGGATTTGCTACCACACTATACTTAAGGTCATTCTCTGTCATAGGTGAAGACCTTACATTACTATGTGCAAGAAAACCTAACAATTCATTAAAATCTTGAAACCAAGTTCATTCGTACACATGAAATGTTGTAAAATCGTATTTGTAACCATATGCAATGTAATTGAGCTTATCAAACTTTACAGAATGAAGATATTGCAAAACCACACAAAACAAGTCAGATCTAACCTGAAACATCTTAAAATGTTTTAAAATTGTATTTGTAAGCACATGCAATGCAATTGAGCATATCTAACTTTACAGAATGAAGATATTGAAAAACCATACAAAACAAGTCAGATCTAACCTGAAACATCTTAAAATGTTTTAAAATTGTATTTGTAAGCACATGCAATGCAATTGAGAATATCTAACTTTACAGAATGAAGATATTGCAAAACCATACAAAACAAGCTTCTCTCAGCCTGATTTGCTCCCACACTATACTTAAGGGCATTCTCTGTAATACGTGAAGAGTTTACATGTATTTTTACAAGAAAACATTACAATTCATTAAAATCTTGAAACCAAGTTCATTCGTACCTGAAACAACATGAAATGTTGTAAAATTGTATTTGTAACCATATGCAATGCAATTGAGCTCATCTACCTTTAAAGAATGAAGATATTGCAAAACCACACAAAACAAGTCAGATCTGGCCTGAAACATCTTAAATGTTTTAAAATTGTATTTGTAAGCACATGCAATGCAATTGAGCATATCTAACTTTACAGAATGAAGATGTTGCAAAACCATACAAAACAAGCTTCTCTCAGCCTGATTTGCTCCCACACTATACTTAAGTGCATTCTCTGTAATAGGTCAAGAGTTTACATGTATTTTTACAAGAAAACATTACAATTCATTAAAATCTTGAAACCAAGTTCATTCTCACCTGAAACAACATAAAATGTTGTAAAATTGTATTTGTATTCATATGCAATGCAATTCAGCTCATCTAACTTTACAGAATGAAGATATTGCAAAACCATGCAAAACAAGCTTCTCTCAGCTTGATTTGCTCCCACACTGTACATGAGATCATTCTGTCACTTAGGTGAAGACCTTACATTACTATTTGCCATGAAACACAACAATTAATTAAAGTCTTGAAACCAAGTTAATTCTAACCTGAAACCAAATGAAATGTTGTAAAATTGTATTTGTAACCATATGCAATGCAATTGAGCTCATCTAACATTACAGAATGAACATATTGCAAAACCATACAAAATAAGCTTCTCTAAGGCTGGATTTGCTACCACACTATACTTAAGGTCATTCTCTGTCATAGGTGATGACCTTACATTACTATGTGCAAGAAAACCTAACAATTCATTAAAATCTTGAAACCAAGTTCATTTGTACACATGAAATGTTGTAAAATCGTATTTGTAACCATATGCAATGTAATTGAGCTTATCAAACTTTACAGAATGAAGATATTGCAAAACCACACAAAACAAGTCAGATCTAACCTGAAACATCTTAAAATGTTTTAAAATTGTATTTGTAAGCACATGCAATGCAATTGAGCATATCTAACTTTACAGAATGAAGATATTGAAAAACCATACAAAACAAGTCAGATCTAACCTGAAACATCTTAAAATGTTTTAAAATTGTATTTGTAAGCACATGCAATGCAATTGAGAATATCTAACTTTACAGAATGAAGATATTGCAAAACCATACAAAACAAGCTTCTCTCAGCCTGATTTGCTCCCACACTATACTTAAGGGCATTCTCTGTAATAGGTGAAGAGTTTACATGTATTTTTACAAGAAAACATTACAATTCATTAAAATCTTGAAACCAAGTTCATTCGTACCTGAAACAACATGAAATGTTGTAAAATTGTATTTGTAACCATATGCAATGCAATTGAGCTCATCTACCTTTAAAGAATGAAGATATTGCAAAACCACACAAAACAAGTCAGATCTGGCCTGAAACATCTTAAATGTTTTAAAATTGTATTTGTAAGCACATGCAATGCAATTGAGCATATCTAACTTTACAGAATGAAGATATTGCAAAACCATACAAAACAAGCTTCTCTCAGCCTGATTTGCTCCCACACTATACTTAAGTGCATTCTCTGTAATAGGTCAAGAGTTTACATGTATTTTTACAAGAAAACATTACAATTCATTAAAATCTTGAAACCAAGTTCATTCTCACCTGAAACAACATAAAATGTTGTAAAATTGTATTTGTATTCATATGCAATGCAATTCAGCTCATCTAACTTTACAGAATGAAGATATTGCAAAACCATGCAAAACAAGCTTCTCTCAGCTTGATTTGCTCCCACACTGTACATGAGATCATTCTGTCACTTAGGTGAAGACCTTACATTACTATTTGCCATGAAACACAACAATTAATTAAAGTCTTGAAACCAAGTTAATTCTAACCTGAAACCAAATGAAATGTTGTAAAATTGTATTTGTAACCATATGCAATGCAATTGAGCTCATCTAACATTACAGAATGAAGATATTGCAAAACCATACAAAATAAGCTTCTCTAAGGCTGGATTTGCTACCACACTATACTTAAGGTCATTCTCTGTCATAGGTGAAGACCTTACATTACTATGTGCAAGAAAACCTAACAATTCATTAAAATCTTGAAACCAAGTTCATTCGTACACATGAAATGTTGTAAAATCGTATTTGTAACCATATGCAATGTAATTGAGCTTATCAAACTTTACAGAATGAAGATATTGCAAAACCACACAAAACAAGTCAGATCTAACCTGAAACATCTTAAAATGTTTTAAAATTGTATTTGTAAGCACATGCAATGCAATTGAGCATATCTAACTTTACAGAATGAAGATATTGAAAAACCATACAAAACAAGTCAGATCTAACCTGAAACATCTTAAAATGTTTTAAAATTGTATTTGTAAGCACATGCAATGCAATTGAGAATATCTAACTTTACAGAATGAAGATATTGCAAAACCATACAAAACAAGCTTCTCTCAGCCTGATTTGCTCCCACACTATACTTAAGGGCATTCTCTGTAATACGTGAAGAGTTTACATGTATTTTTACAAGAAAACATTACAATTCATTAAAATCTTGAAACCAAGTTCATTCTCACCTGAAAAGACATGAAATGTTGTCAAATTGTATTTGTATGCATGTGCAATGCAGTTGAGCATATGTAACTTTAACAGAATGATGATATTGCAAAACCATACAAAACAAGCTTCTCTCAGCTTGATTTGCTCCCACACTATACTTAAGATCATTCTCTGTCATAGGTGAAGACCTTACATTACTATGTGCAAGAAAACCTAACAATTCATTAAAATCTTGAAACCAAGTTCATTCGTACACATGAAATGTTGTAAAATCGTATTTGTAACCATATGCAATGCAATTGAGCTCATCTACCTTTACAGAATGTAGATATTGCAAAACCACACAAAACATGTCAGATATGACCTGAAACATCATAAAATGTATTAAAATTGTATTTGTAAGCACATGCAATGCAATTGAGCATATCTAACCTTACAGAATGAAGATATTGCAAAACCATACAAAACAAGCTTCTCTCAGCTTGATTTGCTCCCACACTATACTTAAGTGCATTCTTTGTAATAGGTGAAGAGTTTACATGTGTTTTTACAAGAAAACCTAACAATTCATTAAAATCTTGAAACCAAGTTCACTCGTACCTGAAACAACATGAAATGTTGTAAAATCGTATTTGAAACCATATGCAATGCAATTGAGCTCATCTACCTTTACAGAATGAAGATATTGCAAAACCACACAAAACAAGTCAGATCTAACCTGAAACATCTTAAAATGTTTTAAAATTGTATTTGTAAGCACATGCAATGCAATTGAGCTCTTCTAACTTTACAGAATGAAGATATTGCAAATCCATACAAAACAAACTTCTCTCAGCTTGATTTGCTCCCACACTGTACTTAAGATCATTCTCTCTCTTAGGTGAACACCTTACATTTCTATTTGCCATGAAATACAACAATTAATTACAGTCTTGAAACCAAGTTAATTCTAATCTGAAACCAAATGAAATGTTGTCAAATTGTATTTGTAACCATATGCAATGCAATTGAGCTCATCTAACTTTACAGAATGAAGATATTGCAAAACCATACAAAACAAGCTTCTCTCAGCTTGATTTGCTCCCACACTGTACTTAAGATCATTCTCTGTCATAGGTGAAGAGTTTACATGTATTTTTACAAGAAAACATTACAATTCATTAAAATCTTGAAACCAAGTTCATTCTCACCTGAAACAACATAAAATGTTGTAAAATTGTATTTGTATTCATATGCAATGCAATTGAGCTCATCTAACTTTACAGAATGAAGATATTGCAAAACCATACAAAACAAACTTCTCTCAGCTTGATTTGCTCCCACACTGTACTTGAGATCATTCTGTCTCTTAGGTGAAGACCTTACATTACTATTTGCCATGAAACACAACAATTAATTAAAGTCTTGAAACCAAGTTCATTCTCATCTGAAACAACATGAAATGTTGTCAAATTGTATTTGTAAGCATGTGTAATGCAGTTGAGCATATGTTACTTTAACAGAATGATGATATTGCAAAACCATACAAAACAAGCTTCTTTTAGCTTGATTTGCTCCCACACTATACTTAAGTTCATTCTCTGTCATAGGTGAAGACCTTACATTACTATGTCCAAAAAAAACTAACAATTCATTAAAATCTTGAAACCAAGTTCATTCGTACCTGAAACAACATGAAATGTTGTAAAATTGTATTTGTAACCATATGCAATGCAATTGAGCTCATCTACCTTTACAGAATGAAGATATTGCAAAACCACACAACAAGTCAGATCTGACCTGAAACATCTTAAAATGTTTTAAAATTGTATTTGTAAGCATGTGTAATGCAGTTGAGCATATCTAACTTTACAGAATGAAGATATTGCAAAACCATACAAAACAAGCTTCTCTCAGCTTGATTTGCTCCCACACTATACTTAAGATCATTCTCTGTAATAGGTGAAGAGTTTACATGTATTTTTACAAGAAAACCTAACAATTCATTAAAATCTTGAAACCAAGTTCATTCGTACCTGAAACAACATGAAATGTTGTAAAATCGTATTTGTAACCATATGCAATGCAATTGAGCTCATCTACCTTTACAGAATGAAGATATTGCAAAACAACACAAAACAAGTCAGATCTAACCTGAAACATCTTAAAATGTTTTAAAATTGTATTTGTAAGCACATGCAATGCAATTGAGCTCATCTAACTTTACAGAATGAAGATATTGCAAAACCACACAAAACAAGTCAGATCTGACCTGAAACATCTTAAAATGTTTTAAAATTGTATTTGTAAGCATGTGTAATGCAGTTGAGCATATCTAACTTTACAGAATGAAGATATTGCAAAACCATACAAAACAAGCTTCTCTCAGCTTGATTTGCTCCCACACTATACTTAAGATCATTCTCTGTAATAGGTGAAGAGTTTACATGTATTTTTATAAGAAAACCTAACAATTCATTAAAATCTTGAAACCAAGTTCATTCGTACCTGAAACAACATAAAATGTTGTAAAATCGTATTTGTAACCATATGCAATGCAATTGAGCTCATCTACCTTTACAGAATGAAGATATTGCAAAACCACACAAAACAAGTCAGATCTAACCTGAAACATCTTAAAATGTTTTAAAATTGTATTTGTAAGCACATGCAATGCAATTGAGCTCATCTAACTTTACAGAATGAAGATATTGCAAAACCATACAAAACAAACTTCTCTCAGCTTGATTTGCTCCCACACTGTACTTAAGATCATTCTCTCTCTTAGGTGAACACCTTACATTTCTATTTGCCATGAAATACAACAATTAATTACAGTCTTGAAACCAAGTTAGTTCTAATCTGAAACCAAATGAAATGTTGTAAAATTGTATTTGTAACCATATGCAATGCAATTGAGCTCATCAAACTTTACAGAATGAAGATATTGCAAAACCATACAAAACCAGCTTTTCTCAGCTTGATTTGCTCCCACACTGTACTTAAGATCATTCTCTGTCATAGGTGAAGACCTTACATTACTATGTGCAAGAAAACCTATCAATTCAAAAAAATCTTGAAACCAAGTTCATTCACACCTGAAACAACATGAAATGTTGTCAAATTGTATTTGTAAGCATGTGTAATGCAGTTGAGCATATGTAACTTTAACAGAATGATGATATTGCAAAACCATACAAAACAAGCTTCTCTTAGCCTGATTTGCTCCCACACTATACTTAAGGGCATTCTCTTTCATAGGTGAAGAGTTTACATGTATATTTACAAGAAAACACCATTTATCAAACTTTTGAAACCAAGTCAGCTCTGACCTGATACAGCAAGAAATGTTGTCAAATTGTATTTGTAAGCATGTGTAATGCAGTTGAGCATATGTAACTTTAACAGAATGATGATATTGCAAAACCATACAAAACAAGCTTCTCTTAGCCTGATTTGCTCCCACATTATACTTAAGGGCATTCTCTTTCATAGGTGAAGAGTTTACATGTATATTTACAAGAAAACACCATTTATCAAACTTTTGAAACCAAGTCAGTTCTGACCTGAAACAGCAAGAAATGTTGTCAAATGGTATTTGTAAGCATATGCAATGCAATTGAGCTCATCTACCTTTACAGAATGAAGATATTGCAAAACCACACAAAACAAGTCAGATCTGACCTGAAACATCTTAAAATGTTTTAAAATTGTATTTGTAAGCACATGTAATGCAATTGAGCATATCTAACTTTACAGAATGAAGATATTGCAAAACCATACAAAACAAGCTTCTCTCAGCCTGATTTGCTCCCACACTATACTTATGGGCATTCTCTGTAATATGTGAAGAGTTTACATGTATTTTTACAAGAAAACATTACAATTCATTAAAATCTTGAAAACAAGTTCATTCTCACCTGAAACAACATAAAATGTTGTAAAATTGTATTCGTATTCATATGCAATGCAATTGAGCTCATCTAACTTTACAGAATGAAGATATTGCAAAACCATGCAAAACAAGCTTCTCTCAGCTTGATTTGCTCCCACACTGTACTTGAGATCATTCTGTCACTTAGGTGAAGACCTTACATTACTATTTGCCATGAAACACAACAATTAATTAAAGTCTTGAAACCAAGTTAATTCTAACCTGAAACCAAATGAAATGTTGTCGAATTGTATTTGTAAGCATGTGTAATGCAGTTGAGCATATGTAACTTTAACAGAATGATGATATTGCAAAACCATACAAAACAAGCTTCTCTCAGCTTGATTTGCTCCCACACTATACTTAAGATCATTCTCTGTCATAGGTGAAGACCTTACATTACTATGTGCAAAAAAACCTAACAATTCATTAAAATCTTGAAATCAAGTTCATTCGTACCTGAAACAACATGAAATGTTGTAAAATCGTATTTGTAACCATATGCAATGCAATTGAGCTTATCTACCTTTACAGAATGAAGATATTGCAAAACCGCACAAAACATGTCAGATCTGACCTGAAACATCTTAAAATGTATTAAAATTGTATTTGTAAGCACATGCAATGCAATTGAGCATATCTAACTTTACAGAATGAAGATATTGCAAAACCATACAAAACAAACTTCTCTCAGCTTGATTTGCTCCCACACTGTACTTAAGATCATTCTCTGTCTTAGGTGAACACCTTACATTTCTATTTGCCATGAAATACAACAATTAATTACAGTCTTGAAACCAAGTTAATTCTAATCTGAAACCAAATGAAATGTTGTAAAATTGTATTTGTAACCATATGCAATGCAATTGAGCTCATCAAACTTTACAGAATGAAGATATTGCAAAACCATACAAAACCAGCTTCTCTCAGCTTGATTTGCTCCCACACTGTACTTAAGATCATTCTCTGTCATAGGTGAAGACCTTACATTACTATGTGCAAGAAAACCTATCAATTCAATAAAATCTTGAAACCAAGTTCATTCACACCTGAAACAACATGAAATGTTGTCAAATTGTATTTGTAAGCATGTGTAATGCAGATGAGCATATGTAACTTTAACAGAATGATGATATTGCAAAACCATACAAAACAAGCTTCTCTTAGCCTGATTTGCTCCCACACTATACTTAAGGGCATTCTCTTTCATAGGTGAAGAGTTTACATGTATATTTACAAGAAAACACCATTTATCAAATTTTTGAAACCAAGTCAGCTCTGACCTGATACAGCAAGAAATGTTGTCAAATTGTATTTGTAAGCATATGCAATGCAATTGAGCTCATCAACCTTTACAGAATGAAGATATTGCAAAACCACACAAAACAAGTCAGATCTAACCTGAAACATCTTAAAATATTTTAAAATTGTATTTGTAAGCACATGCAATGCAATTGAGCATATCTAACTTTACAGAATGATGATATTGCAAAACCATACAAAACAAGCTTCTCTCAGCCTGATTTGCTCCCACACTATACTTAAGGGCATTCTCTGTAACAGGTGAAGAGTTTACATGTATTTTTACAAGAAAACATTACAATTCATTAAAATCTTGAAAACAAGTTCATTCTCACCTGAAACAACATAAAATGTAAAATTGTATTTGTACTCATATGCAATGCAATTGAGCTCATCTAACTTTACAGAATGAAGATATTGCAAAACCATGCAAAACAAGCTTGTCTCAGCTTGATTTGCTCCCACACTGTACTTGAGATCATTCTGTCACTTATGTGAAGACCTTACATTACTATGTGCAAGAAAACCTAGCAATTCATTAAAATCTTGAAACCAAGTTCATTCGTACCTGAAACAACATGAAATGTTGTAAAATCGTATTTGTAACCATATGCAATGCAATTGAGCTTATCAAACTTTACAGAATAAAGATATTGCAAAACCACACAAAACAAGTCAGATCTAACCTGAAACATCTTAAAATGTTTTAAAATTGTATTTGTAAGCACATGCAATGCAATTGAGCATATCTAACTTTACAGAATGAAGATATTGCAAAACCATACAAAACAAGCTTCTCTCAGCCTGATTTGCTCCCACACTATACTTAAGTGCATTCTCTGTAATAGGTCAAGAGTTTACATGTATTTTTACAAGAAAACATTACAATTCATTAAAATCTTGAAACCAAGTTCATTCTCACCTGAAACAACATAAAATGTTGTAAAATTGTATTTGTATTCATATGCAATGCAATTCAGCTCATCTAACTTTACAGAATGAAGATATTGCAAAACCATGCAAAACAAGCTTCTCTCAGCTTGATTTGCTCCCACACTGTACATGAGATCATTCTGTCACTTAGGTGAAGACCTTACATTACTATTTGCCATGAAACACAACAATTAATTAAAGTCTTGAAACCAAGTTAATTCTAACCTGAAACCAAATGAAATGTTGTAAAATTGTATTTGTAACCATATGCAATGCAATTGAGCTCATCTAACATTACAGAATGAAGATATTGCAAAACCATACAAAATAAGCTTCTCTAAGGCTGGATTTGCTACCACACTATACTTAAGGTCATTCTCTGTCATAGGTGAAGACCTTACATTACTATGTGCAAGAAAACCTAACAATTCATTAATATCTTGAAACCAAGTTCATTCGTACACATGAAATGTTGTAAAATCGTATTTGTAACCATATGCAATGTAATTGAGCTTATCAAACTTTACAGAATGAAGATATTGCAAAACCACACAAAACAAGTCAGATCTAACCTGAAACATCTTAAAATGTTTTAAAATTGTATTTGTAAGCACATGCAATGCAATTGAGCATATCTAACTTTACAGAATGAAGATATTGAAAAACCATACAAAACAAGTCAGATCTAACCTGAAACATCTTAAAATGTTTTAAAATTGTATTTGTAAGCACATGCAATGCAATTGAGAATATCTAACTTTACAGAATGAAGATATTGCAAAACCATACAAAACAAGCTTCTCTCAGCCTGATTTGCTCCCACACTATACTTAAGGGCATTCTCTGTAATAGGTGAAGAGTTTACATGTATTTTTACAAGAAAACATTACAATTCATTAAAATCTTGAAACCAAGTTCATTCGTACCTGAAACAACATGAAATGTTGTAAAATTGTATTTGTAACCATATGCAATGCAAATGAGCTCATCTACCTTTAAAGAATGAAGATATTGCAAAACCACACAAAACAAGTCAGATCTGGCCTGAAACATCTTAAATGTTTTAAAATTGTATTTGTAAGCACATGCAATGCAATTGAGCATATCTAACTTTACAGAATGAAGATGTTGCAAAACCATACAAAACAAGCTTCTCTCAGCCTGATTTGCTCCCACACTATACTTAAGGGCATTCTCTGTAATAGGTGAAGAGTTTACATGTATTTTTACAAGAAAACATTACAATTCATTAAAATCTTGAAAACAAGTTCATTCTCACCTGAAACAACATAAAATGTAAAATTGTATTTGTATTCATATGCAATGCAATTGAGCTCATCTAACTTTACAGAATGAAGATATTGCAAAACCATGCAAAACAAGCTTGTCTCAGCTTGATTTGCTCCCACACTGTACTTGAGATCATTCTGTCACTTATGTGAAGACCTTACATTACTATGTGCAAGAAAACCTAGCAATTCATTAAAATCTTGAAACCAAGTTCATTCGTACCTGAAACAACATGAAATGTTGTAAAATCGTATTTGTAACCATATGCAATGCAATTGAGCTTATCAAACTTTACAGAATAAAGATATTGCAAAACCACACAAAACAAGTCAGATCTAACCTGAAACATCTTAAAATGTTTTAAAATTGTATTTGTAAGCACATGCAATGCAATTGAGCATATCTAACTTTACAGAATGAAGATATTGCAAAACCATACAAAACAAGCTTCTCTCAGCCTGATTTGCTCCCACACTATACTTAAGTGCATTCTCTGTAATAGGTCAAGAGTTTACATGTATTTTTACAAGAAAACATTACAATTCATTAAAATCTTGAAACCAAGTTCATTCTCACCTGAAACAACATAAAATGTTGTAAAATTGTATTTGTATTCATATGCAATGCAATTCAGCTCATCTAACTTTACAGAATGAAGATATTGCAAAACCATACAAAATAAGCTTCTCTAAGGCTGGATTTGATACCACACTATACTTAAGGTCATTCTCTGTCATAGGTGAAGACCTTACATTACTATGTGCAAGAAAACCTAACAATTCATTAAAATCTTGAAACCAAGTTCATTCGTACACATGAAATGTTGTAAAATCGTATTTGTAACCATATGCAATGTAATTGAGCTTATCAAACTTTACAGAATGAAGATATTGCAAAACCACACAAAACAAGTCAGATCTAACCTGAAACATCTTAAAATATTTTAAAATTGTATTTGTAAGCACATGCAATGCAATTGAGCATATCTAACTTTACAGAATGAAGATATTGAAAAACCATACAAAACAAGTCAGATCTAACCTGAAACATCTTAAAATGTTTTAAAATTGTATTTGTAAGCACATGCAATGCAATTGAGAATATCTAACTTTACAGAATGAAGATATTGCAAAACCATACAAAACAAGCTTCTCTCAGCCTGATTTGCTCCCACACTATACTTAAGGGCATTCTCTGTAATAGGTGAAGAGTTTACATGTATTTTTACAAGAAAACATTACAATTCATTAAAATCTTGAAACCAAGTTCATTCTCACCTGAAAAGACATGAAATGTTGTCAAATTGTATTTGTATGCATGTGCAATGCAGTTGAGCATATGTAACTTTAACAGAATGATGATATTGCAAAACCATACAAAACAAGCTTCTCTCAGCTTGATTTGCTCCCACACTATACTTAAGATCATTCTCTGTCATAGGTGAAGACCTTACATTACTATGTGCAAGAAAACCTAACAATTCATTAAAATCTTGAAACCAAGTTCATTCGTACACATGAAATGTTGTAAAATCGTATTTGTAACCATATGCAATGCAATTGAGCTCATCTACCTTTACAGAATGAAGATATTGCAAAACCACACAAAACATGTCAGATATGACCTGAAACATCTTAAAATGTATTAAAATTGTATTTGTAAGCACATGCAATGCAATTGAGCATATCTAACCTTACAGAATGAAGATATTGGAAAACCATACAAAACAAGCTTCTCTCAGCTTGATTTGCTCCCACACTATACTTAAGTGCATTCTTTGTAATAGGTGAAGAGTTTACATGTGTTTTTACAAGAAAACCTAACAATTCATTAAAATCTTGAAACCAAGTTCACTCGTACCTGAAACAACATGAAATGTTGTAAAATCGTATTTGAAACCATATGCAATGCAATTGAGCTCATCTACCTTTACAGAATGAAGATATTGCAAAACCACACAAAACAAGTCAGATCTAACCTGAAACATCTTAAAATGTTTTAAAATTGTATTTGTAAGCACATGCAATGCAATTGAGCTCTTCTAACTTTACAGAATGAAGATATTGCAAATCCATACAAAACAAACTTCTCTCAGCTTGATTTGCTCCCACACTGTACTTAAGATCATTCTCTCTCTTAGGTGAACACCTTACATTTCTATTTGCCATGAAATACAACAATTAATTACAGTCTTGAAACCAAGTTAATTCTAATCTGAAACCAAATGAAATGTTGTCAAATTGTATTTGTAACCATATGCAATGCAATTGAGCTCATCTAACTTTACAGAATGAAGATATTGCAAAACCATACAAAACAAGCTTCTCTCAGCTTGATTTGCTCCCACACTGTACTTAAGATCATTCTCTGTCATAGGTGAAGACCTTACATTACTATGTGCAAGAAAACCTAGCAATTCATTAAAATCTTGAAACCAAGTTCATTCACACCTGAAACAACATGAAATGTTGTCAAATTGTATTTGTAAGCATGTGTAATGCAGTTGAGCATATGTAACTTTAACAGAATGAAGACATTGCAAAACCATACAAAACAAGCTTCTCTTAGCCTGATTTGCTCCCACACTATACTTAAGGGCATTCTCTTTCATAGGTGAAGAGTTTACATGTATATTTACAAGAAAACACCATTTATCAAACTTTTGAAACCAAGTCAGTTCTGACCTGATACAGCAAGAACTGTTGTCAAATGGTATTTGTAAGCATATACAATGCAATTGAGCTCATCAACCTTTACAGAATGAAGATATTGCAAAACCACACAAAACAAGTCAGATCTAACCTGAAACATCTTAAAATGTTTTAAAATTGTATTTGTAAGCACATGCAATGCAATTGAGCATATCTAACTTTACAGAATGAAGGTATTGCAAAACCATACAAAACAAGCCTCTCTCAGCCTGATTTGCTCCCACACTATACTTAAGGGCATTCTCTGTAACAGGTGAAGAGTTTACATGTATTTTTACAAGAAAACATTACAATTCATTAAAATCTTGAAACCAAGTTCATTCTCACCTGAAACAACATAAAATGTTGTAAAATTGTACTTGTATTCATATGCAATGCAATTGAGCTCATCTAACTTTACAGAATGAAGATATTGCAAAACCATACAAAACAAACGTCTCTCAGCTTGATTTGCTCCCACACTGTACTTGAGATCATTCTGTCTCTTAGGTGAAGACCTTACATTACTATTTGCCATGAAACACAACAATTAATTAAAGTCTTGAAACCAAGTTCATTCTCATCTGAAACAACATGAAATGTTGTCAAATTGTATTTGTAAGCATGTGTAATGCAGTTGAGCATATGTTACTTTAACAGAATGATGATATTGCAAAACCATACAAAACAAGCTTCTCTCAGCTTGATTTGCTCCCACACTATACTTAAGTTCATTCTCTGTCATAGGTGAAGACCTTACATTACTATGTGCAAAAAAAACTAACAATTCATTAAAATCTTGAAACCAAGTTCATTCGTACCTGAAACAACATGAAATGTTATAAAATTGTATTTGTAACCATATGCAATGCAATTGAGCTCATCTACCTTTACAGAATGAAGATATTGCAAAACCACACAACAAGTCAGATCTGACCTGAAACATCTTAAAATGTTTTAAAATTGTATTTGTAAGCATGTGTAATGCAGTTGAGCATATCTAACTTTACAGAATGAAGATATTGCAAAACCATACAAAACCAGCTTCTCTCAGCTTGATTTGCTCCCACACTGTACTTAAGATCATTCTCTGTCATAGGTGAAGACCTTACATTACTATGTGCAAGAAAACCTATCAATTCAATAAAATCTTGAAACCAAGTTCATTCACACCTGAAACAACATGAAATGTTGTCAAATTGTATTTGTAAGCATGTGTAATGCAGATGAGCATATGTAACTTTAACAGAATGATGATATTGCAAAACCATACAAAACAAGCTTCTCTTAGCCTGATTTGCTCCCACACTATACTTAAGGGCATTCTCTTTCATAGGTGAAGAGTTTACATGTATATTTACAAGAAAACACCATTTATCAAACTTTTGAAACCAAGTCAGTTCTGACCTGATACAGCAAGAACTGTTGTCAAATGGTATTTGTAAGCATATACAATGCAATTGAGCTCATCAACCTTTACAGAATGAAGATATTGCAAAACCACACAAAACAAGTCAGATCTAACCTGAAACATCTTAAAATGTTTTAAAATTGTATTTGTAAGCACATGCAATGCAATTGAGCATATCTAACTTTACAGAATGAAGGTATTGCAAAACCATACAAAACAAGCCTCTCTCAGCCTGATTTGCTCCCACACTATACTTAAGGGCATTCTCTGTAACAGGTGAAGAGTTTACATGTATTTTTACAAGAAAACATTACAATTCATTAAAATCTTGAAACCAAGTTCATTCTCACCTGAAACAACATAAAATGTTGTAAAATTGTACTTGTATTCATATGCAATGCAATTGAGCTCATCTAACTTTACAGAATGAAGATATTGCAAAACCATACAAAACAAACGTCTCTCAGCTTGATTTGCTCCCACACTGTACTTGAGATCATTCTGTCTCTTAGGTGAAGACCTTACATTACTATTTGCCATGAAACACAACAATTAATTAAAGTCTTGAAACCAAGTTCATTCTCATCTGAAACAACATGAAATGTTGTCAAATTGTATTTGTAAGCATGTGTAATGCAGTTGAGCATATGTTACTTTAACAGAATGATGATATTGCAAAACCATACAAAACAAGCTTCTCTCAGCTTGATTTGCTCCCACACTATACTTAAGTTCATTCTCTGTCATAGGTGAAGACCTTACATTACTATGTGCAAAAAAAACTAACAATTCATTAAAATCTTGAAACCAAGTTCATTCGTACCTGAAACAACATGAAATGTTATAAAATTGTATTTGTAACCATATGCAATGCAATTGAGCTCATCTACCTTTACAGAATGAAGATATTGCAAAACCACACAACAAGTCAGATCTGACCTGAAACATCTTAAAATGTTTTAAAATTGTATTTGTAAGCATGTGTAATGCAGTTGAGCATATCTAACTTTACAGAATGAAGATATTGCAAAACCATACAAAACCAGCTTCTCTCAGCTTGATTTGCTCCCACACTGTACTTAAGATCATTCTCTGTCATAGGTGAAGACCTTACATTACTATGTGCAAGAAAACCTATCAATTCAATAAAATCTTGAAACCAAGTTCATTCACACCTGAAACAACATGAAATGTTGTCAAATTGTATTTGTAAGCATGTGTAATGCAGATGAGCATATGTAACTTTAACAGAATGATGATATTGCAAAACCATACAAAACAAGCTTCTCTTAGCCTGATTTGCTCCCACACTATACTTAAGGGCATTCTCTTTCATAGGTGAAGAGTTTACATGTATATTTACAAGAAAACACCATTTATCAAATTTTTGAAACCAAGTCAGCTCTGACCTGATACAGCAAGAAATGTTGTCAAATTGTATTTGTAAGCATATGCAATGCAATTGAGCTCATCAACCTTTACAGAATGAAGATATTGCAAAACCACACAAAACAAGTCAGATCTAACCTGAAACATCTTAAAATATTTTAAAATTGTATTTGTAAGCACATGCAATGCAATTGAGCATATCTAACTTTACAGAATGATGATATTGCAAAACCATACAAAACAAGCTTCTCTCAGCCTGATTTGCTCCCACACTATACTTAAGGGCATTCTCTGTAACAGGTGAAGAGTTTACATGTATTTTTACAAGAAAACATTACAATTCATTAAAATCTTGAAAACAAGTTCATTCTCACCTGAAACAACATAAAATGTAAAATTGTATTTGTACTCATATGCAATGCAATTGAGCTCATCTAACTTTACAGAATGAAGATATTGCAAAACCATGCAAAACAAGCTTGTCTCAGCTTGATTTGCTCCCACACTGTACTTGAGATCATTCTGTCACTTATGTGAAGACCTTACATTACTATGTGCAAGAAAACCTAGCAATTCATTAAAATCTTGAAACCAAGTTCATTCGTACCTGAAACAACATGAAATGTTGTAAAATCGTATTTGTAACCATATGCAATGCAATTGAGCTTATCAAACTTTACAGAATAAAGATATTGCAAAACCACACAAAACAAGTCAGATCTAACCTGAAACATCTTAAAATGTTTTAAAATTGTATTTGTAAGCACATGCAATGCAATTGAGCATATCTAACTTTACAGAATGAAGATATTGCAAAACCATACAAAACAAGCTTCTCTCAGCCTGATTTGCTCCCACACTATACTTAAGTGCATTCTCTGTAATAGGTCAAGAGTTTACATGTATTTTTACAAGAAAACATTACAATTCATTAAAATCTTGAAACCAAGTTCATTCTCACCTGAAACAACATAAAATGTTGTAAAATTGTATTTGTATTCATATGCAATGCAATTCAGCTCATCTAACTTTACAGAATGAAGATATTGCAAAACCATGCAAAACAAGCTTCTCTCAGCTTGATTTGCTCCCACACTGTACATGAGATCATTCTGTCACTTAGGTGAAGACCTTACATTACTATTTGCCATGAAACACAACAATTAATTAAAGTCTTGAAACCAAGTTAATTCTAACCTGAAACCAAATGAAATGTTGTAAAATTGTATTTGTAACCATATGCAATGCAATTGAGCTCATCTAACATTACAGAATGAAGATATTGCAAAACCATACAAAATAAGCTTCTCTAAGGCTGGATTTGCTACCACACTATACTTAAGGTCATTCTCTGTCATAGGTGAAGACCTTACATTACTATGTGCAAGAAAACCTAACAATTCATTAAAATCTTGAAACCAAGTTCATTCGTACACATGAAATGTTGTAAAATCGTATTTGTAACCATATGCAATGTAATTGAGCTTATCAAACTTTACAGAATGAAGATATTGCAAAACCACACAAAACAAGTCAGATCTAACCTGAAACATCTTAAAATGTTTTAAAATTGTATTTGTAAGCACATGCAATGCAATTGAGCATATCTAACTTTACAGAATGAAGATATTGAAAAACCATACAAAACAAGTCAGATCTAACCTGAAACATCTTAAAATGTTTTAAAATTGTATTTGTAAGCACATGCAATGCAATTGAGAATATCTAACTTTACAGAATGAAGATATTGCAAAACCATACAAAACAAGCTTCTCTCAGCCTGATTTGCTCCCACACTATACTTAAGGGCATTCTCTGTAATAGGTGAAGAGTTTACATGTATTTTTACAAGAAAACATTACAATTCATTAAAATCTTGAAACCAAGTTCATTCTCACCTGAAAAGACATGAAATGTTGTCAAATTGTATTTGTATGCATGTGCAATGCAGTTGAGCATATGTAACTTTAACAGAATGATGATATTGCAAAACCATACAAAACAAGCTTCTCTCAGCTTGATTTGCTCCCACACTATACTTAAGATCATTCTCTGTCATAGGTGAAGACCTTACATTACTATGTGCAAGAAAACCTAACAATTCATTAAAATCTTGAAACCAAGTTCATTCGTACACATGAAATGTTGTAAAATCGTATTTGTAACCATATGCAATGCAATTGAGCTCATCTACCTTTACAGAATGAAGATATTGCAAAACCACACAAAACATGTCAGATATGACCTGAAACATCTTAAAATGTATTAAAATTGTATTTGTAAGCACATGCAATGCAATTGAGCATATCTAACCTTACAGAATGAAGATATTGGAAAACCATACAAAACAAGCTTCTCTCAGCTTGATTTGCTCCCACACTATACTTAAGTGCATTCTTTGTAATAGGTGAAGAGTTTACATGTGTTTTTACAAGAAAACCTAACAATTCATTAAAATCTTGAAACCAAGTTCACTCGTACCTGAAACAACATGAAATGTTGTAAAATCGTATTTGAAACCATATGCAATGCAATTGAGCTCATCTACCTTTACAGAATGAAGATATTGCAAAACCACACAAAACAAGTCAGATCTAACCTGAAACATCTTAAAATGTTTTAAAATTGTATTTGTAAGCACATGCAATGCAATTGAGCTCTTCTAACTTTACAGAATGAAGATATTGCAAATCCATACAAAACAAACTTCTCTCAGCTTGATTTGCTCCCACACTGTACTTAAGATCATTCTCTCTCTTAGGTGAACACCTTACATTTCTATTTGCCATGAAATACAACAATTAATTACAGTCTTGAAACCAAGTTAATTCTAATCTGAAACCAAATGAAATGTTGTCAAATTGTATTTGTAACCATATGCAATGCAATTGAGCTCATCTAACTTTACAGAATGAAGATATTGCAAAACCATACAAAACAAGCTTCTCTCAGCTTGATTTGCTCCCACACTGTACTTAAGATCATTCTCTGTCATAGGTGAAGACCTTACATTACTATGTGCAAGAAAACCTAGCAATTCATTAAAATCTTGAAACCAAGTTCATTCACACCTGAAACAACATGAAATGTTGTCAAATTGTATTTGTAAGCATGTGTAATGCAGTTGAGCATATGTAACTTTAACAGAATGAAGACATTGCAAAACCATACAAAACAAGCTTCTCTTAGCCTGATTTGCTCCCACACTATACTTAAGGGCATTCTCTTTCATAGGTGAAGAGTTTACATGTATATTTACAAGAAAACACCATTTATCAAACTTTTGAAACCAAGTCAGTTCTGACCTGATACAGCAAGAACTGTTGTCAAATGGTATTTGTAAGCATATACAATGCAATTGAGCTCATCAACCTTTACAGAATGAAGATATTGCAAAACCACACAAAACAAGTCAGATCTAACCTGAAACATCTTAAAATGTTTTAAAATTGTATTTGTAAGCACATGCAATGCAATTGAGCATATCTAACTTTACAGAATGAAGGTATTGCAAAACCATACAAAACAAGCCTCTCTCAGCCTGATTTGCTCCCACACTATACTTAAGGGCATTCTCTGTAACAGGTGAAGAGTTTACATGTATTTTTACAAGAAAACATTACAATTCATTAAAATCTTGAAACCAAGTTCATTCTCACCTGAAACAACATAAAATGTTGTAAAATTGTACTTGTATTCATATGCAATGCAATTGAGCTCATCTAACTTTACAGAATGAAGATATTGCAAAACCATACAAAACAAACGTCTCTCAGCTTGATTTGCTCCCACACTGTACTTGAGATCATTCTGTCTCTTAGGTGAAGACCTTACATTACTATTTGCCATGAAACACAACAATTAATTAAAGTCTTGAAACCAAGTTCATTCTCATCTGAAACAACATGAAATGTTGTCAAATTGTATTTGTAAGCATGTGTAATGCAGTTGAGCATATGTTACTTTAACAGAATGATGATATTGCAAAACCATACAAAACAAGCTTCTCTCAGCTTGATTTGCTCCCACACTATACTTAAGATCATTCTCTGTAATAGGTGAAGAGTTTACATGTATTTTTACAAGAAAACCTTACAATTCATTAAAATCTTGAAACCAAGTTCATTCGTACCTGAAACAACATGAAATGTTGTAAAATCGTATTTGTAACCATATGCAATGCAATTGAGCTCATCTACCTTTACAGAATGAAGATATTGCAAAACCACACAAAACAAGTCAGATCTAACCTGAAACATCTTAAAATGTTTTAAAATTGTATTTGTAAGCACATGCAATGCAATTGAGCTCATCTAACTTTACAGAATGAAGATATTGCAAAACCACACTAAACAAGTCAGATCTGACCTGAAACATCTTAAAATGTTTTAAAATTGTATTTGTAAGCATGTGTAATGCAGTTGAGCATATCTAACTTTACAGAATGAAGATATTGCAAAACCATACAAAACAAGCTTCTCTCAGCTTGATTTGCTCCCACACTATACTTAAGATCATTCTCTGTAATAGGTGAAGAGTTTACATGTATTTTTACAAGAAAACCTAACAATTCATTAAAATCTTGAAACCAAGTTCATTCGTACCTGAAACAACATGAAATGTTGTAAAATCGTATTTGTAACCATATGCAATGCAATTGAGCTCATCTACCTTTACAGAATGAAGATATTGCAAAACCACACAAAACAAGTCAGATCTAATCTGAAACATCTTAAAATGTTTTAAAATTGTATTTGTAAGCACATGCAATGCAATTGAGCTCATCTAACTTTACAGAATGAAGATATTGCAAAACCATACAAAACAAACTTCTCTCAGCTTGATTTGCTCCCACACTGTACTTAAGATCATTCTCTCTCTTAGGTGAACACCTTACATTTCTATTTGCCATGAAATACAACAATTAATTACAGTCTTGAAACCAAGTTAGTTCTAATCTGAAACCAAATGAAATGTTGTAAAATTGTATTTGTAACCATATGCAATGCAATTGAGCTCATCAAACTTTACAGAATGAAGATATTGCAAAACCATACAAAACCAGCTTTTCTCAGCTTGATTTGCTCCCACACTGTACTTAAGATCATTCTCTGTCATAGGTGAAGACCTTACATTACTATGTGCAAGAAAACCTATCAATTCAAAAAAATCTTGAAACCAAGTTCATTCACACCTGAAACAACATGAAATGTTGTCAAATTGTATTTGTAAGCATGTGTAATGCAGTTGAGCATATGTAACTTTAACAGAATGATGATATTGCAAAACCATACAAAACAAGCTTCTCTTAGCCTGATTTGCTCCCACACTATACTTAAGGGCATTCTCTTTCATAGGTGAAGAGTTTACATGTATATTTACAAGAAAACACCATTTATCAAACTTTTGAAACCAAGTCAGCTCTGACCTGATACAGCAAGAAATGTTGTCAAATTGTATTTGTAAGCATGTGTAATGCAGTTGAGCATATGTAACTTTAACAGAATGATGATATTTCAAAACCATACAAAACAAGCTTCTCTTAGCCTGATTTGCTCCCACACTATACTTAAGGGCATTCTCTTTCATAGGTGAAGAGTTTACATGTATATTTACAAGAAAACACCATTTATCAAATTTTTGAAACCAAGTCAGCTCTGACCTGATACAGCAAGAAATGTTGTCAAATTGTATTTGTAAGCATATGCAATGCAATTGAGCTCATCAACCTTTACAGAATGAAGATATTGCAAAACCACACAAAACAAGTCAGATCTAACCTGAAACATCTTAAAATGTTTTAAAATTGTATTTGTAAGCACATGCAATGCAATTGAGCATATCTAACTTTACAGAATGATGATATTGCAAAACCATACAAAACAAGCTTCTCTCAGCCTGATTTGCTCCCACACTATACTTAAGGGCATTCTCTGTAACAGGTGAAGAGTTTACATGTATTTTTACAAGAAAACATTACAATTCATTAAAATCTTGAAACCAAGTTCATTCTCACCTGAAACAACATAAAATGTTGTAAAATTGTATTTGTATTCATATGCAATGCAATTGAGCTCATCTAACTTTACAGAATGAAGATATTTCAAAACCATACAAAACAAACTTCTCTCAGCTTGATTTGCTCCCACACTGTACTTGAGATCATTCTGTCTCTTAGGTGAAGACCTTACATTACTATTTGCCATGAAACACAACAATTAATTAAAGTCTTGAAACCAAGTTCATTCTCATCTGAAACAACATGAAATGTTGTCAAATTGTATTTGTAAGCATGTGTAATGCAGTTGAGCATATGTTACTTTAACAGAATGATGATATTGCAAAACCATACAAAACAAGCTTCTCTCAGCTTGATTTGCTCCCACACTATACTAAAGATCATTCTCTGTCATAGGTGAAGACCTTACATTACTATGTGCAAAAAAACCTAACAATTCATTAAAATCTTGAAACCAAGTTCATTCGTACCTGAAACAACATGAAATGTTGTAAAATTGTATATGTAACCATATGCAATGCAATTGAGCTCATCTACCTTTACAGAATGAAGATATTGCAAAACCACACAAAACAAGTCAGATCTAACCTGAAACATCTTAAAATGTTTTAAAATTGTATTTGTAAGCACATGCAATGCAATTGAGCATATCTAACTTTACAGAATGAAGATATTGCAAAACCATACAAAACAAGCTTCTCTCAGCCTGATTTGCTCCCACACTATACTTAAGGGCATTCTCTGTAATAGGTAAAGAGTTTACATGCATTTTTACAAGAAAACCTAACAATTCATTAAAATCTTGAAACCAAATTCATTCGTACCTGAAACAACATGAAATGTTGTAAAATCGTATTTGTAACCAAATGCAATGCAATTGAGCTTATCAAACTTTACAGAATGAAGATATTGCAATACCATACAATACAAGTCAGATCTAACCTGAAACAACTTTAAATGTTGTAAAATTGTATTTGTAACCATATGCTATGCAATTGAGCATATCTAACTTTACAGAATGATGACATTGCAAAACTATACAAAACAAGCTTCTCTCAGCCTGATTTGCTCCCACACTATACTTAAGATCATTCTCTGTAATAGGTGAAGACCTTACATTACTATTTGCAAGAAAACATAACAATTCATTAAAATCTTGAAACCAAGTTCATTATCACCTGAAACCAAATGAAATGATGTCGAATTGTATTTGTAAGCATGTGTAATGCAGTTGAGCATATGTAACTTTAACAGAATGATGATATTGCAAAACCATACAAAACAAGCTTCTCTCAGCTTGATTTGCTCCCACACTATACTTAAGATCATTCTCTGTCATAGGTGAAGACCTTACATTACTATGTGCAAAAAAACCTAACAATTCATTAAAATCTTGAAATCAAGTTCATTCGTACCTGAAACAACATGAAATGTTGTAAAATCGTATTTGTAACCATATGCAATGCAATTGAGCTTATCTACCTTTACAGAATGAAGATATTGCAAAACCGCACAAAACATGTCAGATCTGACCTGAAACATCTTAAAATGTATTAAAATTGTATTTGTAAGCACATGCAATGCAATTGAGCTCATCTAACTTTACAGAATGAAGATATTGCAAAACCATACAAAACAAACTTCTCTCAGCTTGATTTGCTCCCACACTATACTTAAGATCATTCTCTGTCATAGGTGAAGACCTTACATTACTATGTGCAAGAAAACCTAGCAATTCATTAAAATCTTGAAACCAAGTTCATTCTCACCTGAAACAACATGAAATGTTGTCAAATTGTATTTGTAAGCATGTGTAATGCAGTTGAGAATATGTAACTTTAACAGAATGATGATATTGCAAAACCATACAAAACAAGCTTCTCTTAGCCTCATTTGCTCCCACACTATACTTAAGGGCATTCTCTGTAATAGGTGAAGAGTTTACATGTATATTTTCAAGAAAACACCATTTATTAAACTTTTGAAACCAAGTCAGTTCTGACCTGATACAGCAAGAAATGTTGTCTAATTGTATTTGTAAGCATATGCAATGCAATTGAGCTCATCTACCTTTACAGAATGAAGATATTGTAAAACCACACAAAACAAGTCAGATCTAACCTGAAACATCTTAAAATGTTGTAAAATTGTATTTGTAAGCACATGCAATGCAATTGAGCATATCTATCTTTACAGAATGAAGATATTGCAAAACCACACAAAACAAATCAGATCTAACCTGAATCAACATGAAATGTTGTTAAATTGTATTTTTAAGCATTTGTAATGCAGTGAAGCACATCTAATTTTACAGAATGAAGATATTGCAATACCATACAAAGCAAGTTAGCTCTAACCTGAAACGACATAAACTGTTGTAAAATTGTATTTGTAAGCACATGCAATGCAGTTGAGCATATCTAACTTTACAGAATGATAATACTGCAATACCATACAAAAATAAGCTTCTCTCAGCCTGATTTGCTCCCACACTAAACTTAAGGGCAATCTCTTTCACAGGTGAAGAGTTTACATGTATATTTACAAGAAAACATTACAATTCATTAAAATCTTGAAACCAAGTTCATTCTCACCTGAAACAACATGAAATGTTGTCAAATTCTTTTTGGAAGCATATGTAATGCAGTTGAGCATATGTAACTTTACAGAATGAAGATATTGCAAAACCATACAAAACAAGCTTCTCTCAGCTTGATTTGCTCCCACACTGTACATGAGATCATTCTGTCACTTAGGTGAAGACCTTACATTACTATTTGCCATGAAACACAACAATTAATTAAAGTCTTGAAACCAAGTTAATTCTAACCTGAAACCAAATGAAATGTTGTAAAATTGTATTTGTAACCATATGCAATGCAATTGAGCTCATCTAACATTACAGAATGAACATATTGCAAAACCATACAAAATAAGCTTCTCTAAGGCTGGATTTGCTACCACACTATACTTAAGGTCATTCTCTGTCATAGGTGAAGACCTTACATTACTATGTGCAAGAAAACCTAAAAATTCATTAAAATCTTGAAACCAAGTTCATTCGTACACATGAAATGTTGTAAAATCGTATTTGTAACCATATGCAATGTAATTGAGCTTATCAAACTTTACAGAATGAAGATATTGCAAAACCACACAAAACAAGTCAGATCTAACCTGAAACATCTTAAAATGTTTTAAAATTGTATTTGTAAGCACATGCAATGCAATTGAGCATATCTAACTTTACAGAATGAAGATATTGAAAAACCATACAAAACAAGTCAGATCTAACCTGAAACATCTTAAAATGTTTTAAAATTGTATTTGTAAGCACATGCAATGCAATTGAGAATATCTAACTTTACAGAATGAAGATATTGCAAAACCATACAAAACAAGCTTCTCTCAGCCTGATTTGCTCCCACACTATACTTAAGGGCATTCTCTGTAATAGGTGAAGAGTTTACATGTATTTTTACAAGAAAACATTACAATTCATTAAAATCTTGAAACCAAGTTCATTCGTACCTGAAACAACATGAAATGTTGTAAAATTGTATTTGTAACCATATGCAATGCAATTGAGCTCATCTACCTTTAAAGAATGAAGATATTGCAAAACCACACAAAACAAGTCAGATCTGGCCTGAAACATCTTAAATGTTTTAAAATTGTATTTGTAAGCACATGCAATGCAATTGAGCATATCTAACTTTACAGAATGAAGATGTTGCAAAACCATACAAAACAAGCTTCTCTCAGCCTGATTTGCTCCCACACTATACTTAAGTGCATTCTCTGTAATAGGTCAAGAGTTTACATGTATTTTTACAAGAAAACATTACAATTCATTAAAATCTTGAAACCAAGTTCATTCTCACCTGAAACAACATAAAATGTTGTAAAATTGTATTTGTATTCATATGCAATGCAATTCAGCTCATCTAACTTTACAGAATGAAGATATTGCAAAACCATGCAAAACAAGCTTCTCTCAGCTTGATTTGCTCCCACACTGTACATGAGATCATTCTGTCACTTAGGTGAAGACCTTACATTACTATTTGCCATGAAACACAACAATTAATTAAAGTCTTGAAACCAAGTTAATTCTAACCTGAAACCAAATGAAATGTTGTAAAATTGTATTTGTAACCATATGCAATGCAATTGAGCTCATCTAACATTACAGAATGAAGATATTGCAAAACCATACAAAACAAGCTTCTCTCAGCTTGATTTGCTCCCACACTGTACTTAAGATCATTCTGTCTCTTAGGTGAAGACCTTACATTACTATTTGCCATGAAACACAGCAATTAATTAAAGTCTTGAAACCAAGTTCATTCTAATCTGAAAACAAGTGAAATGTTGTAAAATTGTATTTGTAACCATATGCAATGCAATTGAGCTCATCTAACTTTACAGAATGAAGATTTTGCAAAACCATACAAAACAAGCTTCTCTCAGCTTGATTTGCTCCCACACTATACTTAAGATCATTCTCTGTCATAGGTGAAGACCTTACATTACTATGTGCAAGAAAACCTAGCAATTCATTAAAATCTTGAAACCAAGTTCATTCTCACCTGAAACAACATGAAATGTTTTAAAATTGTATTTGTAAGCACATGCAATGCAATTGAGCATATGTAACTTTAACAGAATGATGATATTGCAAAACCATACAAAACAAGCTTCTCTCAGCCTGATTTGCTCCCACACTATACTTAAGTGCATTCTCTGTAATAGGTCAAGAGTTTACATGTATTTTTACAAGAAAACATTACAATTCATTAAAATCTTGAAACCAAGTTCATTCTCACCTGAAACAACATAAAATGTTGTAAAATTGTATTTGTATTCATATGCAATGCAATTGAGCTCATCTAACTTTACAAAATGAAGATATTGCAAAACCATACAAAACAAGCTTCTCTCAGCTTGATTTGCTCCCACACTGTACTTAAGATCATTCTGTCTCTTAGGTGAAGACCTTACATTACTATTTGCCATGAAACACAACAATTAATTAAAGTCTTGAAACCAAGTTAATTCTAACCTGAAACCAAATGAAATGTTGTAAAATTGTATTTGTAACCATATGCAATGCAATTGAGCTCATCTAACATTACAGAATGAAGATATTGCAAAACCATACAAAATAAGCTTCTCTAAGGCTGGATTTGCTACCACACTATACTTAAGGTCATTCTCTGTCATAGGTGAAGACCTTACATTACTATGTCCAAAAAAAACTAACAATTCATTAAAATCTTGAAACCAAGTTCATTCGTACCTGAAACAACATGAAATGTTGTAAAATTGTATTTGTAACCATATGCAATGCAATTGAGCTCATCTACCTTTACAGAATGAAGATATTGCAAAACCACACAACAAGTCAGATCTGACCTGAAACATCTTAAAATGTTTTAAAATTGTATTTGTAAGCATGTGTAATGCAGTTGAGCATATCTAACTTTACAGAATGAAGATATTGCAAAACCACACAAAACAAGCTTCTCTCAGCTTGATTTGCTCCCACACTATACTTAAGATCATTCTCTGTAATAGGTGAAGAGTTTACATGTATTTTTACAAGAAAACCTAACAATTCATTAAAATCTTGAAACCAAGTTCATTCGTACCTGAAACAACATGAAATGTTGTAAAATCGTATTTGTAACCATATGCAATGCAATTGAGCTCATCTACCTTTACAGAATGAAGATATTGCAAAACAACACAAAACAAGTCAGATCTAACCTGAAACATCTTAAAATGTTTTAAAATTGTATTTGTAAGCACATGCAATGCAATTGAGCTCATCTAACTTTACAGAATGAAGATATTGCAAAACCATACAAAACAAACTTCTCTCAGCTTGATTTGCTCCCACACTGTACTTAAGATCATTCTCTCTCTTAGGTGAACACCTTACATTTCTATTTGCCATGAAATACAACAATTAATTACAGTCTTGAAACCAAGTTAATTCTAATCTGAAACCAAATGAAATGTTGTAAAATTGTATTTGTAACCATATGCAATGCAATTGAGCTCATCAAACTTTACAGAATGAAGATATTGCAAAACCATACAAAACCAGCTTCTCTCAGCTTGATTTGCTCCCACACTGTACTTAAGATCATTCTCTGTCATAGGTGAAGACCTTACATTACTATGTGCAAGAAAACCTATCAATTCAAAAAAATCTTGAAACCAAGTTCATTCACACCTGAAACAACATGAAATGTTGTCAAATTGTATTTGTAAGCATGTGTAATGCAGTTGAGCATATGTAACTTTAACAGAATGATGATATTGCAAAACCATACAAAACAAGCTTCTCTTAGCCTGATTTGCTCCCACACTATACTTAAGGGCATTCTCTTTCATAGGTGAAGAGTTTACATGTATATTTACAAGAAAACACCATTTATCAAATTTTTGAAACCAAGTCAGCTCTGACCTGATACAGCAAGAAATGTTGTCAAATTGTATTTGTAAGCATATGCAATGCAATTGAGCTCATCAACCTTTACAGAATGAAGATATTGCAAAACCACACAAAACAAGTCAGATCTAACCTGAAACATCTTAAAATATTTTAAAATTGTATTTGTAAGCACATGCAATGCAATTGAGCATATCTAACTTTACAGAATGATGATATTGCAAAACCATACAAAACAAGCTTCTCTCAGCCTGATTTGCTCCCACACTATACTTAAGGGCATTCTCTGTAACAGGTGAAGAGTTTACATGTATTTTTACAAGAAAACATTACAATTCATTAAAATCTTGAAAACAAGTTCATTCTCACCTGAAACAACATAAAATGTAAAATTGTATTTGTACTCATATGCAATGCAATTGAGCTCATCTAACTTTACAGAATGAAGATATTGCAAAACCATGCAAAACAAGCTTGTCTCAGCTTGATTTGCTCCCACACTGTACTTGAGATCATTCTGTCACTTATGTGAAGACCTTACATTACTATGTGCAAGAAAACCTAGCAATTCATTAAAATCTTGAAACCAAGTTCATTCGTACCTGAAACAACATGAAATGTTGTAAAATCGTATTTGTAACCATATGCAATGCAATTGAGCTTATCAAACTTTACAGAATAAAGATATTGCAAAACCACACAAAACAAGTCAGATCTAACCTGAAACATCTTAAAATGTTTTAAAATTGTATTTGTAAGCACATGCAATGCAATTGAGCATATCTAACTTTACAGAATGAAGATATTGCAAAACCATACAAAACAAGCTTCTCTCAGCCTGATTTGCTCCCACACTATACTTAAGTGCATTCTCTGTAATAGGTCAAGAGTTTACATGTATTTTTACAAGAAAACATTACAATTCATTAAAATCTTGAAACCAAGTTCATTCTCACCTGAAACAACATAAAATGTTGTAAAATTGTATTTGTATTCATATGCAATGCAATTCAGCTCATCTAACTTTACAGAATGAAGATATTGCAAAACCATGCAAAACAAGCTTCTCTCAGCTTGATTTGCTCCCACACTGTACATGAGATCATTCTGTCACTTAGGTGAAGACCTTACATTACTATTTGCCATGAAACACAACAATTAATTAAAGTCTTGAAACCAAGTTAATTCTAACCTGAAACCAAATGAAATGTTGTAAAATTGTATTTGTAACCATATGCAATGCAATTGAGCTCATCTAACATTACAGAATGAAGATATTGCAAAACCATACAAAATAAGCTTCTCTAAGGCTGGATTTGCTACCACACTATACTTAAGGTCATTCTCTGTCATAGGTGAAGACCTTACATTACTATGTGCAAGAAAACCTAACAATTCATTAAAATCTTGAAACCAAGTTCATTCGTACACATGAAATGTTGTAAAATCGTATTTGTAACCATATGCAATGTAATTGAGCTTATCAAACTTTACAGAATGAAGATATTGCAAAACCACACAAAACAAGTCAGATCTAACCTGAAACATCTTAAAATGTTTTAAAATTGTATTTGTAAGCACATGCAATGCAATTGAGCATATCTAACTTTACAGAATGAAGATATTGAAAAACCATACAAAACAAGTCAGATCTAACCTGAAACATCTTAAAATGTTTTAAAATTGTATTTGTAAGCACATGCAATGCAATTGAGAATATCTAACTTTAACAGAATGATGATATTGCAAAACCATACAAAACAAGCTTCTCTCAGCTTGATTTGCTCCCACACTATACTTAAGATCATTCTCTGTCATAGGTGAAGACCTTACATTACTATGTGCAAGAAAACCTAACAATTCATTAAAATCTTGAAACCAAGTTCATTCGTACACATGAAATGTTGTAAAATCGTATTTGTAACCATATGCAATGCAATTGAGCTCATCTACCTTTACAGAATGAAGATATTGCAAAACCACACAAAACATGTCAGATATGACCTGAAACATCTTAAAATGTATTAAAATTGTATTTGTAAGCACATGCAATGCAATTGAGCATATCTAACCTTACAGAATGAAGATATTGGAAAACCATACAAAACAAGCTTCTCTCAGCTTGATTTGCTCCCACACTATACTTAAGTGCATTCTTTGTAATAGGTGAAGAGTTTACATGTGTTTTTACAAGAAAACCTAACAATTCATTAAAATCTTGAAACCAAGTTCACTCGTACCTGAAACAACATGAAATGTTGTAAAATCGTATTTGAAACCATATGCAATGCAATTGAGCTCATCTACCTTTACAGAATGAAGATATTGCAAAACCACACAAAACAAGTCAGATCTAACCTGAAACATCTTAAAATGTTTTAAAATTGTATTTGTAAGCACATGCAATGCAATTGAGCTCTTCTAACTTTACAGAATGAAGATATTGCAAATCCATACAAAACAAACTTCTCTCAGCTTGATTTGCTCCCACACTGTACTTAAGATCATTCTCTCTCTTAGGTGAACACCTTACATTTCTGTTTGCCATGAAATACAACAATTAATTACAGTCTTGAAACCAAGTTAATTCTAATCTGAAACCAAATGAAATGTTGTCAAATTGTATTTGTAACCATATGCAATGCAATTGAGCTCATCTAACTTTACAGAATGAAGATATTGCAAAACCATACAAAACAAGCTTCTCTCAGCTTGATTTGCTCCCACACTGTACTTAAGATCATTCTCTGTCATAGGTGAAGACCTTACATTACTATGTGCAAGAAAACCTAGCAATTCATTAAAATCTTGAAACCAAGTTCATTCACACCTGAAACAACATGAAATGTTGTCAAATTGTATTTGTAAGCATGTGTAATGCAGTTGAGCATATGTAACTTTAACAGAATGAAGACATTGCAAAACCATACAAAACAAGCTTCTCTTAGCCTGATTTGCTCCCACACTATACTTAAGGGCATTCTCTTTCATAGGTGAAGAGTTTACATGTATATTTACAAGAAAACACCATTTATCAAACTTTTGAAACCAAGTCAGTTCTGACCTGATACAGCAAGAACTGTTGTCAAATGGTATTTGTAAGCATATACAATGCAATTGAGCTCATCAACCTTTACAGAATGAAGATATTGCAAAACCACACAAAACAAGTCAGATCTAACCTGAAACATCTTAAAATGTTTTAAAATTGTATTTGTAAGCACATGCAATGCAATTGAGCATATCTAACTTTACAGAATGAAGGTATTGCAAAACCATACAAAACAAGCCTCTCTCAGCCTGATTTGCTCCCACACTATACTTAAGGGCATTCTCTGTAACAGGTGAAGAGTTTACATGTATTTTTACAAGAAAACATTACAATTCATTAAAATCTTGAAACCAAGTTCATTCTCACCTGAAACAACATAAAATGTTGTAAAATTGTACTTGTATTCATATGCAATGCAATTGAGCTCATCTAACTTTACAGAATGAAGATATTGCAAAACCATACAAAACAAACGTCTCTCAGCTTGATTTGCTCCCACACTGTACTTGAGATCATTCTGTCTCTTAGGTGAAGACCTTACATTACTATTTGCCATGAAACACAACAATTAATTAAAGTCTTGAAACCAAGTTCATTCTCATCTGAAACAACATGAAATGTTGTCAAATTGTATTTGTAAGCATGTGTAATGCAGTTGAGCATATGTTACTTTAACAGAATGATGATATTGCAAAACCATACAAAACAAGCTTCTCTCAGCTTGATTTGCTCCCACACTATACTTAAGTTCATTCTCTGTCATAGGTGAAGACCTTACATTACTATGTGCAAAAAAAACTAACAATTCATTAAAATCTTGAAACCAAGTTCATTCGTACCTGAAACAACATGAAATGTTATAAAATTGTATTTGTAACCATATGCAATGCAATTGAGCTCATCTACCTTTACAGAATGAAGATATTGCAAAACCACACAACAAGTCAGATCTGACCTGAAACATCTTAAAATGTTTTAAAATTGTATTTGTAAGCATGTGTAATGCAGTTGAGCATATCTAACTTTACAGAATGAAGATATTGCAAAACCATACAAAACCAGCTTCTCTCAGCTTGATTTGCTCCCACACTGTACTTAAGATCATTCTCTGTCATAGGTGAAGACCTTACATTACTATGTGCAAGAAAACCTATCAATTCAATAAAATCTTGAAACCAAGTTCATTCACACCTGAAACAACATGAAATGTTGTCAAATTGTATTTGTAAGCATGTGTAATGCAGATGAGCATATGTAACTTTAACAGAATGATGATATTGCAAAACCATACAAAACAAGCTTCTCTTAGCCTGATTTGCTCCCACACTATACTTAAGGGCATTCTCTTTCATAGGTGAAGAGTTTACATGTATATTTACAAGAAAACACCATTTATCAAATTTTTGAAACCAAGTCAGCTCTGACCTGATACAGCAAGAAATGTTGTCAAATTGTATTTGTAAGCATATGCAATGCAATTGAGCTCATCAACCTTTACAGAATGAAGATATTGCAAAACCACACAAAACAAGTCAGATCTAACCTGAAACATCTTAAAATATTTTAAAATTGTATTTGTAAGCACATGCAATGCAATTGAGCATATCTAACTTTACAGAATGATGATATTGCAAAACCATACAAAACAAGCTTCTCTCAGCCTGATTTGCTCCCACACTATACTTAAGGGCATTCTCTGTAACAGGTGAAGAGTTTACATGTATTTTTACAAGAAAACATTACAATTCATTAAAATCTTGAAAACAAGTTCATTCTCACCTGAAACAACATAAAATGTAAAATTGTATTTGTACTCATATGCAATGCAATTGAGCTCATCTAACTTTACAGAATGAAGATATTGCAAAACCATGCAAAACAAGCTTGTCTCAGCTTGATTTGCTCCCACACTGTACTTGAGATCATTCTGTCACTTATGTGAAGACCTTACATTACTATGTGCAAGAAAACCTAGCAATTCATTAAAATCTTGAAACCAAGTTCATTCGTACCTGAAACAACATGAAATGTTGTAAAATCGTATTTGTAACCATATGCAATGCAATTGAGCTTATCAAACTTTACAGAATAAAGATATTGCAAAACCACACAAAACAAGTCAGATCTAACCTGAAACATCTTAAAATGTTTTAAAATTGTATTTGTAAGCACATGCAATGCAATTGAGCATATCTAACTTTACAGAATGAAGATATTGCAAAACCATACAAAACAAGCTTCTCTCAGCCTGATTTGCTCCCACACTATACTTAAGTGCATTCTCTGTAATAGGTCAAGAGTTTACATGTATTTTTACAAGAAAACATTACAATTCATTAAAATCTTGAAACCAAGTTCATTCTCACCTGAAACAACATAAAATGTTGTAAAATTGTATTTGTATTCATATGCAATGCAATTCAGCTCATCTAACTTTACAGAATGAAGATATTGCAAAACCATGCAAAACAAGCTTCTCTCAGCTTGATTTGCTCCCACACTGTACATGAGATCATTCTGTCACTTAGGTGAAGACCTTACATTACTATTTGCCATGAAACACAACAATTAATTAAAGTCTTGAAACCAAGTTAATTCTAACCTGAAACCAAATGAAATGTTGTAAAATTGTATTTGTAACCATATGCAATGCAATTGAGCTCATCTAACATTACAGAATGAAGATATTGCAAAACCATACAAAATAAGCTTCTCTAAGGCTGGATTTGCTACCACACTATACTTAAGGTCATTCTCTGTCATAGGTGAAGACCTTACATTACTATGTGCAAGAAAACCTAACAATTCATTAAAATCTTGAAACCAAGTTCATTCGTACACATGAAATGTTGTAAAATCGTATTTGTAACCATATGCAATGTAATTGAGCTTATCAAACTTTACAGAATGAAGATATTGCAAAACCACACAAAACAAGTCAGATCTAACCTGAAACATCTTAAAATGTTTTAAAATTGTATTTGTAAGCACATGCAATGCAATTGAGCATATCTAACTTTACAGAATGAAGATATTGAAAAACCATACAAAACAAGTCAGATCTAACCTGAAACATCTTAAAATGTTTTAAAATTGTATTTGTAAGCACATGCAATGCAATTGAGAATATCTAACTTTACAGAATGAAGATATTGCAAAACCATACAAAACAAGCTTCTCTCAGCCTGATTTGCTCCCACACTATACTTAAGGGCATTCTCTGTAATAGGTGAAGAGTTTACATGTATTTTTACAAGAAAACATTACAATTCATTAAAATCTTGAAACCAAGTTCATTCTCACCTGAAAAGACATGAAATGTTGTCAAATTGTATTTGTATGCATGTGCAATGCAGTTGAGCATATGTAACTTTAACAGAATGATGATATTGCAAAACCATACAAAACAAGCTTCTCTCAGCTTGATTTGCTCCCACACTATACTTAAGATCATTCTCTGTCATAGGTGAAGACCTTACATTACTATGTGCAAGAAAACCTAACAATTCATTAAAATCTTGAAACCAAGTTCATTCGTACACATGAAATGTTGTAAAATCGTATTTGTAACCATATGCAATGCAATTGAGCTCATCTACCTTTACAGAATGAAGATATTGCAAAACCACACAAAACATGTCAGATATGACCTGAAACATCTTAAAATGTATTAAAATTGTATTTGTAAGCACATGCAATGCAATTGAGCATATCTAACCTTACAGAATGAAGATATTGGAAAACCATACAAAACAAGCTTCTCTCAGCTTGATTTGCTCCCACACTATACTTAAGTGCATTCTTTGTAATAGGTGAAGAGTTTACATGTGTTTTTACAAGAAAACCTAACAATTCATTAAAATCTTGAAACCAAGTTCACTCGTACCTGAAACAACATGAAATGTTGTAAAATCGTATTTGAAACCATATGCAATGCAATTGAGCTCATCTACCTTTACAGAATGAAGATATTGCAAAACCACACAAAACAAGTCAGATCTAACCTGAAACATCTTAAAATGTTTTAAAATTGTATTTGTAAGCACATGCAATGCAATTGAGCTCTTCTAACTTTACAGAATGAAGATATTGCAAATCCATACAAAACAAACTTCTCTCAGCTTGATTTGCTCCCACACTGTACTTAAGATCATTCTCTCTCTTAGGTGAACACCTTACATTTCTATTTGCCATGAAATACAACAATTAATTACAGTCTTGAAACCAAGTTAATTCTAATCTGAAACCAAATGAAATGTTGTCAAATTGTATTTGTAACCATATGCAATGCAATTGAGCTCATCTAACTTTACAGAATGAAGATATTGCAAAACCATACAAAACAAGCTTCTCTCAGCTTGATTTGCTCCCACACTGTACTTAAGATCATTCTCTGTCATAGGTGAAGACCTTACATTACTATGTGCAAGAAAACCTAGCAATTCATTAAAATCTTGAAACCAAGTTCATTCACACCTGAAACAACATGAAATGTTGTCAAATTGTATTTGTAAGCATGTGTAATGCAGTTGAGCATATGTAACTTTAACAGAATGAAGACATTGCAAAACCATACAAAACAAGCTTCTCTTAGCCTGATTTGCTCCCACACTATACTTAAGGGCATTCTCTTTCATAGGTGAAGAGTTTACATGTATATTTACAAGAAAACACCATTTATCAAACTTTTGAAACCAAGTCAGTTCTGACCTGATACAGCAAGAACTGTTGTCAAATGGTATTTGTAAGCATATACAATGCAATTGAGCTCATCAACCTTTACAGAATGAAGATATTGCAAAACCACACAAAACAAGTCAGATCTAACCTGAAACATCTTAAAATGTTTTAAAATTGTATTTGTAAGCACATGCAATGCAATTGAGCATATCTAACTTTACAGAATGAAGGTATTGCAAAACCATACAAAACAAGCCTCTCTCAGCCTGATTTGCTCCCACACTATACTTAAGGGCATTCTCTGTAACAGGTGAAGAGTTTACATGTATTTTTACAAGAAAACATTACAATTCATTAAAATCTTGAAACCAAGTTCATTCTCACCTGAAACAACATAAAATGTTGTAAAATTGTACTTGTATTCATATGCAATGCAATTGAGCTCATCTAACTTTACAGAATGAAGATATTGCAAAACCATACAAAACAAACGTCTCTCAGCTTGATTTGCTCCCACACTGTACTTGAGATCATTCTGTCTCTTAGGTGAAGACCTTACATTACTATTTGCCATGAAACACAACAATTAATTAAAGTCTTGAAACCAAGTTCATTCTCATCTGAAACAACATGAAATGTTGTCAAATTGTATTTGTAAGCATGTGTAATGCAGTTGAGCATATGTTACTTTAACAGAATAATGATATTGCAAAACCATACAAAACAAGCTTCTCTCAGCTTGATTTGCTCCCACACTATACTTAAGTTCATTCTCTGTCATAGGTGAAGACCTTACATTACTATGTGCAAAAAAAACTAACAATTCATTAAAATCTTGAAACCAAGTTCATTCGTACCTGAAACAACATGAAATGTTATAAAATTGTATTTGTAACCATATGCAATGCAATTGAGCTCATCTACCTTTACAGAATGAAGATATTGCAAAACCACACAACAAGTCAGATCTGACCTGAAACATCTTAAAATGTTTTAAAATTGTATTTGTAAGCATGTGTAATGCAGTTGAGCATATCTAACTTTACAGAATGAAGATATTGCAAAACCATACAAAACAAGCTTCTCTCAGCTTGATTTGCTCCCACACTATACTTAAGATCATTCTCTGTAATAGGTGAAGAGTTTACATGTATTTTTACAAGAAAACCTTACAATTCATTAAAATCTTGAAACCAAGTTCATTCGTACCTGAAACAACATGAAATGTTGTAAAATCGTATATGTAACCATATGCAATGCAATTGAGCTCATCTACCTTTACAGAATGAAGATATTGCAAAACCACACAAAACAAGTCAGATCTAACCTGAAACATCTTAAAATGTTTTAAAATTGTATTTGTAAGCACATGCAATGCAATTGAGCTCATCTAACTTTACAGAATGAAGATATTGCAAAACCACACTAAACAAGTCAGATCTGACCTGAAACATCTTAAAATGTTTTAAAATTGTATTTGTAAGCATGTGTAATGCAGTTGAGCATATCTAACTTTACAGAATGAAGATATTGCAAAACCATACAAAACAAGCTTCTCTCAGCTTGATTTGCTCCCACACTATACTTAAGATCATTCTCTGTAATAGGTGAAGAGTTTACATGTATTTTTACAAGAAAACCTAACAATTCATTAAAATCTTGAAACCAAGTTCATTCGTACCTGAAACAACATGAAATGTTGTAAAATCGTATTTGTAACCATATGCAATGCAATTGAGCTCATCTACCTTTACAGAATGAAGATATTGCAAAACCACACAAAACAAGTCAGATCTAATCTGAAACATCTTAAAATGTTTTAAAATTGTATTTGTAAGCACATGCAATGCAATTGAGCTCATCTAACTTTACAGAATGAAGATATTGCAAAACCATACAAAACAAACTTCTCTCAGCTTGATTTGCTCCCACACTGTACTTAAGATCATTCTCTCTCTTAGGTGAACACCTTACATTTCTATTTGCCATGAAATACAACAATTAATTACAGTCTTGAAACCAAGTTAGTTCTAATCTGAAACCAAATGAAATGTTGTAAAATTGTATTTGTAACCATATGCAATGCAATTGAGCTCATCAAACTTTACAGAATGAAGATATTGCAAAACCATACAAAACCAGCTTTTCTCAGCTTGATTTGCTCCCACACTGTACTTAAGATCATTCTCTGTCATAGGTGAAGACCTTACATTACTATGTGCAAGAAAACCTATCAATTCAAAAAAATCTTGAAACCAAGTTCATTCACACCTGAAACAACATGAAATGTTGTCAAATTGTATTTGTAAGCATGTGTAATGCAGTTGAGCATATGTAACTTTAACAGAATGATGATATTGCAAAACCATACAAAACAAGCTTCTCTTAGCCTGATTTGCTCCCACACTATACTTAAGGGCATTCTCTGTAATAGGTGAAGAGTTTACATGTATTTTTATAAGAAAACATTACAATTCATTAAAATCTTGAAACCAAGTTCATTCTCACCTGAAACAACATGAAATGTTGTCAAATCGTATTTCTAAGCAATTGTAATGCAGTTGAGCATATGTAACTTTACAGAATGAAGATATTGCAAAACAATACAAAACAAGTCAGATCTAACCTGAAACATCTTAAAATGTTGTAAAATTGTATTTGTAAGCACATGCAATGCAATTGAGCATATCTATCTTTACAGAATGAAGATATTGCAAAACCACACAAAACAAATCAGATCTAACCTGAATCAACATAAAATGTTGTTAAATTGTATTTTTAAGCATTTGTAATGCAGTGAAGCACATCTAATTTTACAGAATGAAGATATTGCAATACCATACAAAGCAAGTTAGCTCTAACCTGAAACGACATAAACTGTTGTAAAATTGTATTTGTAAGCACATGCAATGCAGTTGAGCATATCTAACTTTACAGAATGATAATACTGCAATACCATACAAAAATAAGCTTCTCTCAGCCTGATTTGCTCCCACACTAAACTTAAGGGCAATCTCTTTCACAGGTGAAGAGTTTACATGTATATTTACAAGAAAACATTACAATTCATTAAAATCTTGAAACCAAGTTCATTCTCACCTGAAACAACATGAAATGTTGTCAAATTCTTTTTGGAAGCATATGTAATGCAGTTGAGCATATGTAACTTTACAGAATGATGATATTGCAAAACCATACAAAACAAGCTTCTCTCAGCCTGATTTGATCCCACACTACACTTAAGGGCATTCTCTGTCATAGGTGAAGAGCTTAGATTTATATTTGCAAAACAACAATACAATTCATCAAATTCTTGAAACCAAGTTCATTCTCACTTGAAACAACATGAAATGTTGTCAATTTGTATTTGGAAGCATATGTAATGCAATTGAGCTCATCTAACTTTACAGAATGAAGATATTGCAAAACCACACAAAACAAATCAGATCTAACCTGAATCAACATGAAATGTTGTTAAATTGTATTTTTAAGCATTTGTAATGCAGTGAAGCACATCTAACTTTACAGAATGAAGATATTGCAAAACCATACAAAACAAACTTCTCTCAGCTTGATTTGCTCCCACACTGTACTTAAGATCATTCTGTCTCTTAGGTGAAGACCTTACATTACTATTTGCCATGAAACACAACAATTAATTAAAGTCTTGAAACCAAGTTCATTCTAACCTGAAACCAAATGAAATGTTGTAAAATTGTATTTGTAACCATATGCAATGCAATTGAGCTCATCTAACATTACAGAATGAAGATATTGCAAAACCATACAAAACAAGCTTCTCTCAGCTTGATTTGCTCCCACACTATACTTAAGATCATTCTCTGTCATAGGTGAAGACCTTACATTACTATGTGCAAGAAAACCTAGCAATTCATTAAAATCTTGAAACCAAGTTCATTCTCACCTGAAACAACATGAAATGTTGTCAAATTGTATTTGTAAGCATGTGTAATGCAGTTGAGCATATGTAACTTTAACAGAATGATGATATTGCAAAACCATACAAAACAACCTTCTCTTAGCTTGATTTGCTCCCACACTATACTTAAGGGCATTCTCTGTAATAGGTGAAGAGTTTACATGAATATTTACAAGAAAACATTACAATTCATTAAAATCTTGAAACCAAGTTCATTCTCACCTGAAACAACATAAAATGTTGTGAAATTGTATTTGTATTCATATGCAATGCAATTGAGCTCATCTAACTTTACAAAATGAAGATATTGCAAAACCATACAAAACAAGCTTCTCTCAGCTTGATCTGCTACCACACTATACTTAAGGGCATTCTCTGTAATAGGTGAAGAGTTTACATGTATATTTACAAGAAAACATTACAATTCATTAACGTCATGAAACCAAGTTAATTCTAACCTGAAACCAAATGAAATGTTGTAAAATTGTTATTGTAACCATATGCAATGCAATTGAGCTCATCTAACTTTACAGAATGAAGATATTGCAAAACCATACAAAACAAGCTTCTCTCAGTTTGATTTGCTCCCACACTATACTTAATAATCATTCTCTGTCATAGGTGAAGACCTTACATTACTATGTGCAAGAAAACCTAGCAATTCATTAAAATCTTGAAACCAAGTTCATTCTCACCTGAAACAACATGAAATGTTATCAAATTGTATTTGTAAGCATGTGTAATGCAGTTGAGCATATGTAACTTTACAGAATGATGATATTGCAAAACCATACAAAACAAGCTTCTCTTAGCCTGATTTGCTCCCACACTATACTTAAGGGCATTCTCTTTCATAGGTGAAGAGTTTACATGTATATTTTCAAGAAAACACCATTTATCAAACTTTTGAAACCAAGTCAGTTCTGACCTGATACAGCAAGAAATGTTGTCTAATTGTATTTGTAAGCATATGCAATGCAATTGAGCTCATCTACCTTTACAGAATGAAGATATTGTAAAACCACACAAAACAAGTCAGATCTAACCTGAAACATCTTTAAATGTTTTAAAATTGTATTTGTAAGCACATGCAATGCAATTGAGCTTATCTAACTTTACAGAATGAAGATATTGCAAAACCATACAAAACAAGCTTCTCTCAGCCTGATTTGCTCCCACACAATACTTAAGGGCATTCTCTGTAATAGGTGAAGAGTTTACATGTATTTTTATAAGAAAACATTACAATTCATTAAAATCTTGAAACCAAGTTCATTCTCACCTGAAACAACATGAAATGTTGTCAAATCGTATTTCTAAGCAATTGTAATGCAGTTGAGCATATGTAACTTTACAGAATGAAGATATTGCAAAACAATACAAAACAAGTCAGATCTAACCTGAAACATCTTAAAATGTTGTAAAATTGTATTTGTAAGCACATGCAATGCAATTGAGCATATCTATCTTTACAGAATGAAGATATTGCAAAACCACACAAAACAAATCAGATCTAACCTGAATCAACATGAAATGTTGTTAAATTGTATTTTTAAGCATTTGTAATGCAGTGAAGCACATCTAATTTTACAGAATGAAGATATTGCAATACCATACAAAGCAAGTTAGCTCTAACCTGAAACGACATAAACTGTTGTAAAATTGTATTTGTAAGCACATGCAATGCAGTTGAGCATATCTAACTTTACAGAATGATAATACTGCAATACCATACAAAAATAAGCTTCTCTCAGCCTGATTTGCTCCCACACTAAACTTAAGGGCAATCTCTTTCACAGGTGAAGAGTTTACATGTATATTTACAAGAAAACATTACAATTCATTAAAATCTTGAAACCAAGTTCATTCTCACCTGAAACAACATGAAATGTTGTCAAATTCTTTTTGGAAGCATATGTAATGCAGTTGAGCATATGTAACTTTACAGAATGATGATATTGCAAAACCATACAAAACAAGCTTCTCTCAGCCTGATTTGTTCCCACACTACACTTAAGGGCATTCTCTGTCATAGGTGAAGAGCTTAGATTTATATTTGCAAAACAACAATACAATTCATCAAATTCTTGAAACCAAGTTCATTCTCACTTGAAACAACATGAAATGTTGTCAATTTGTATTTGGAAGCATATGTAATGCAATTGAGCTCATCTAACTTTACAGAATGAAGATATTGCAAAACCATACAAAACAAGCTTCTCTCAGCTTGATTTGCTCCCACACTATACTTAAGATCATTCTCTGTCATAGGTGAAGACCTTACATTACTATGTGCAAGAAAACCTAGCAATTCAATAAAATCTTGAAACCAAGTTCATTCTCACCTGAAACAACATGAAATGTTATCAAATTGTATTTGTAAGCATGTGTAATGCAGTTGAGCATATGTAACTTTAACAGAATGATGATATTGCAAAACCATACAAAACAACCTTCTCTTAGCTTGATTTGCTCCCACACTATACTTAAGGGCATTCTCTGTAATAGGTGAAGAGTTTACATGTATATTTACAAGAAAACATAACAATTCATTAAAATCTTGAAACCAAGTTCATTCTCACCTGAAACAACATGAAATGTTGTCAAATCGTATTTCTAAGCAATTGTAATGCAGTTGAGCATATGTAACTTTACAGAATGATGATATTGCAAAACCATACAAATCAAGCTTCTCTTAGCCTGATTTGCTCCCACACTATACTTAAGGGCATTCTCTTTCATAGGTGAAGAGTTTACATGTATATTTACAAGAAAACACCATTTATCAAACTTTTGAAACCAAGTTCATTCGTACCTGAAACAACATGAAATGTTGTAAAATCGTATTTGTAACCATATGCAATGCAATTGAGCTCATCTACCTTTACAGAATGAAGATATTGCATAACCACACAAAACAAGTCAGATCTAACCTGAAACATCTTAAAATGTTTTAAAATTGTATTTGTAAGCACATGCAATGCAATTGAGCATATCTAACTTTACAGAATGAAGATATTGCAAAACCATACAAAACAAGCTTCTCTCAGCCTGATTTGCTCCCACACTATACTTAAGGGCATTCTCTATCATAGGTGAAGAGTTTACATGTGTATTTGCAAGTTTACATTACAATTCATCAAACTCTTGAAACCAAGTCAGTTCTGACCTGAAACAACATGAAATGTTGTAAAATTGTATTTGTTAGCAAATGCAATGCAATTGAGCATATCTAACTTTACAGAATGAAGATATTGCAAAACCACACAAAACAAGTCAGATCTAACCTGAAACATCTTAAAATGTTTTAAAATTGTATTTGTAAGCACATGCAATGCAATTGAGCTCATCTAACATTACAGAATGAAGATATTGCAAAACCATACAAAACAAGCATCTCTCAGCTTGATTTGCTCCCACACTATACTTGAGATCATTCTCTGTCAGAGGTGAAGACCTTACATTACTATGTGCAAGAAAACCTAGCAATTCATTAAAATCTTGAAACCAAGTTAATTCTCACCTGAAACAACATGAAATGTTGTCAAATTGTATTTGTAAGCATGTGTAATGCAGTTGAGCATATGTAACTTTAACAGAATGATGATATTGCAAAACCATACAAAACAAGCTTCTCTTAGCTTGATTTGCTCCCACACTATACTTAAGGGCATTCTCTGTAATAGGTGAAGAGTTTACATGTATATTTGCCATGAAACACAACAATTAATTAAAGTCTTGAAACCAAGTTAATTCTCACCTGAACATCTTAAAATGTTTTAAAATTGTATTTGTAAGCACATGCAATGCAATTGAGCATATCTAGCTTTACAGAATGAAGATATTGCAAAACCATACAAAACAAACTTCTCTCAGCTTGATTTGCTCCCACACTGTACTTAAGATCATTCTGTCTCTTAGGTGAAGACCTTACATTACTATTTGCCATGAAACACAACAAGTAATTAAAGTCTTGAAACCAAGTTAATTCTAACCTGAAACCAAATGAAATGTTGTAAAATTGTATTTGTAACCATATGCAATGCAATTGAGCTCATCTAACATTACAGAATGAAGATATTGCAAAACCATCCAAATCAAGCTTCTCTCTGCTTGATATGCTTCCACACTGTACATAAGGGCATTCTCTATCATAGGTGAAGAGTTTACATGTGTATTTGCAAGTTTACATTACAATTCATCAAACTCTTGAAACCAAGTCAGTTCTGACCTGAAACAACATGAAATGTTGTAAAATTGCAATTGTAAGCATATGTAATGCAGTTGAGCACATCTATCTTTGCAGAATGAAGATATTGCAAAACCATCCAAATCAAGCTTCTCTCAGCTTGATATGCTTCCACACTGTACATAAGGGCATTCTCTATCATAGGTGAAGAGTTTACATGTGTATTTGCAAGTTTACTTTACAATTCTGGAAACTCTTGAAACCAAGTCAGTTCTGACCTGAAACAACATGAAATGTTGTAAAATTGCATTTGTGAGCATATGTAATGCAGTTGAGCACATCCAACTTTACAGATTGAAGATATTGCAAAACCATCCAAATCATGCTTCTCTCTGCTTGATATTCTTCCACACTGTACATAAGGGCATTCTCTATCATAGGTGAAGAGTTTACATGTGTATTTGCAAGTTTACATTACATTTCATCAAACTCTTGAAACCAAGTCAGTTCTGACCTGAAACAACATGAAATGTTATACAATTGCATTTGTGAGCATATGTAATGCAGTTGAGCACATCTAACTTTACAGAATGAAGATATTGCAAAACCATCCAAATCAAGCTTCTCTCAGCTTGATATGCTTCCACACTGTACATAAGGGCATTCTCTATCATAGGTGAAGAGTTTACATGTGTATTTGCAAGTTTACATTACAATTCATCAAACTCTTGAAACCAAGTCAGTTCTGACCTGAAACAACATGAAATGTTGTACAATTGCATTTGTGAGCATATGTAATGCAGTTGAGCACATCTAACTTTACAGAATGAAGATATTGCAAAACCATCCAAATCAAGCTTCTCTCAGCTTGACATGTTTCCACACTGTACATAAGGGCATTCTCTATCAAAGGTGAAGAGTTTACATGTGTATTTGCAAGTTTACATTACAATTCTGGAAACTCTTGAAACCAAGTCAGTTCTGACCTGAAACAACATGAAATGTTGTAAAATTGCATTTGTGAGCATATGTATTGCAGTTGAGCACATCCAACTTTACAGAATGAAGATATTGCAAAACCATCCAAATCAAGCTTCTCTCTGCTTGATATGCTTCCACACTGTACATAAGGGCATTCTCTATCATAGGTGAAGAGTTTACATGTGTATTTGCAAGTTTACATTACAATTCATCAAACTCTTGAAACCAAGTCAGTTCTGACCTGAAACAACATGAAATGTTGTAAAATTGCATTTGTGAGCATATGTAATGCAGTTGAGCACATCTAACTTTACAGAATGAAGATATTGCAAAACCATCCAAATCAAGCTTCTCTCAGCTTGATATGCTTCCACACTGTACATAAGGGCATTCTCTATCATAGGTGAAGAGTTTACATGTGTATTTGCAAGTTTACATTACAATTCATCAAACTCTTGAAACCAAGTCAGTTCTGACCTGAAACAACATGAAATGTTGTAAAATTGCAATTGTAAGCATATGTAATGCAGTTGAGCACATCTATCTTTGCAGAATGAAGATATTGCAAAACCATCCAAATCAAGCTTCTCTCAGCTTGATATGCTTCCACACTGTACATAAGGGCATTCTCTATCATAGGTGAAGAGTTTACATGTGTATTTGCAAGTTTACTTTACAATTCTGGAAACTCTTGAAACCAAGTCAGTTCTGACCTGAAACAACATGAAATGTTGTAAAATTGCATTTGTGAGCATATGTAATGCAGTTGAGCACATCCAACTTTACAGATTGAAGATATTGCAAAACCATCCAAATCATGCTTCTCTCTGCTTGATATTCTTCCACACTGTACATAAGGGCATTCTCTATCATAGGTGAAGAGTTTACATGTGTATTTGCAAGTTTACATTACATTTCATCAAACTCTTGAAACCAAGTCAGTTCTGACCTGAAACAACATGAAATGTTATACAATTGCATTTGTGAGCATATGTAATGCAGTTGAGCACATCTAACTTTACAGAATGAAGATATTGCAAAACCATCCAAATCAAGCTTCTCTCAGCTTGATATGCTTCCACACTGTACATAAGGGCATTCTCTATCATAGGTGAAGAGTTTACATGTGTATTTGCAAGTTTACATTACAATTCATCAAACTCTTGAAACCAAGTCAGTTCTGACCTGAAACAACATGAAATGTTGTACAATTGCATTTGTGAGCATATGTAATGCAGTTGAGCACATCTAACTTTACAGAATGAAGATATTGCAAACCATCCAAATCAAGCTTCTCTCAGCTTGATATGTTTCCACACTGTACATAAGGGCATTCTCTATCAAAGGTGAAGAGTTTACATGTGTATTTGCAAGTTTACATTACAATTCTGGAAACTCTTGAAACCAAGTCAGTTCTGACCTGAAACAACATGAAATGTTGTAAAATTGCATTTGTGAGCATATGTATTGCAGTTGAGCACATCCAACTTTACAGAATGAAGATATTGCAAAACCATCCAAATCAAGCTTCTCTCTGCTTGATATGCTTCCACACTGTACATAAGGGCATTCTCTATCATAGGTGAAGAGTTTACATGTGTATTTGCAAGTTTACATTACATTTCATCAAACTCTTGAAACCAAGTCAGCTCTGACCTGAAACAACATGAAATGTTGTACAATTGCATTTGTGAGCATATGTAATGCAGTTGAGCACATCTAACTTTACAGAATGAAGATATTGCAACACCATCCAAATCAAGCTTCTCTCAGCTTGATATGCTTCCACACTGTACATAAGGGCATTCTCTATCATAGGTGAAGAGTTTACATGTGTATTTGCAAGTTAACATTACAATTCATCAAACTCTTGAAACCAAGTCAGTTCTGACCTGAAACAACATGAAATGTTGTAAAATGGCATTTGTAAGCATATGTAATTCAGTTGAGCACATTTATCTTTGCAGAATGAAGATATTGCAAAATCATCCAAATCAAGCTTCTCTCAGCTTGATATGCTTCCACACAGTACATAAGGGCATTCTCTATCATAGGTGAAGAGTTTACATGTGTATTTGCAAGTTTACATTACAATTCTGGAAACTCTTGAAACCAAGTCAGTTCTGACCTGAAACAACATGAAATGTTGTAAAATTGCATTTGTGAGCATATGTATTGCAGTTGAGCACATCCAACTTTACAGAATGAAGATATTGCAAAACCATCCAAATCAAGCTTCTCTCTGCTTGATATGCTTCCACACTGTACATAAGGGCATTCTCTATCATAGGTGAAGAGTTTACATGTGTATTTGCAAGTTTACATTACAATTCATCAAACTCTTGAAACCAAGTCAGTTCTGACCTGAAACAACATGAAATGTTGTAAAATTGCATTTGTGAGCATATGTAATGCAGTTGAGCACATCTAACTTTACAGAATGAAGATATTGCAAAACCATCCAAATCAAGCTTCTCTCAGCTTGATATGCTTCCACACTGTACATAAGGGCATTCTCTATCATAGGTGAAGAGTTTACATGTGTATTTGCAAGTTTACATTACAATTCATCAAACTCTTGAAACCAAGTCAGTTCTGACCTGAAACAACATGAAATGTTGTAAAATTGCAATTGTAAGCATATGTAATGCAGTTGAGCACATCTATCTTTGCAGAATGAAGATATTGCAAAACCATCCAAATCAAGCTTCTCTCAGCTTGATATGCTTCCACACTGTACATAAGGGCATTCTCTATCATAGGTGAAGAGTTTACATGTGTATTTGCAAGTTTACTTTACAATTCTGGAAACTCTTGAAACCAAGTCAGTTCTGACCTGAAACAACATGAAATGTTGTAAAATTGCATTTGTGAGCATATGTAATGCAGTTGAGCACATCCAACTTTACAGATTGAAGATATTGCAAAACCATCCAAATCATGCTTCTCTCTGCTTGATATTCTTCCACACTGTACATAAGGGCATTCTCTATCATAGGTGAAGAGTTTACATGTGTATTTGCAAGTTTACATTACATTTCATCAAACTCTTGAAACCAAGTCAGTTCTGACCTGAAACAACATGAAATGTTATACAATTGCATTTGTGAGCATATGTAATGCAGTTGAGCACATCTAACTTTACAGAATGAAGATATTGCAAAACCATCCAAATCAAGCTTCTCTCAGCTTGATATGCTTCCACACTGTACATAAGGGCATTCTCTATCATAGGTGAAGAGTTTACATGTGTATTTGCAAGTTTACATTACAATTCATCAAACTCTTGAAACCAAGTCAGTTCTGACCTGAAACAACATGAAATGTTGTACAATTGCATTTGTGAGCATATGTAATGCAGTTGAGCACATCTAACTTTACAGAATGAAGATATTGCAAAACCATCCAAATCAAGCTTCTCTCAGCTTGATATGTTTCCACACTGTACATAAGGGCATTCTCTATCAAAGGTGAAGAGTTTACATGTGTATTTGCAAGTTTACATTACAATTCTGGAAACTCTTGAAACCAAGTCAGTTCTGACCTGAAACAACATGAAATGTTGTAAAATTGCATTTGTGAGCATATGTATTGCAGTTGAGCACATCCAACTTTACAGAATGAAGATATTGCAAAACCATCCAAATCAAGCTTCTCTCTGCTTGATATGCTTCCACACTGTACATAAGGGCATTCTCTATCATAGGTGAAGAGTTTACATGTGTATTTGCAAGTTTACATTACATTTCATCAAACTCTTGAAACCAAGTCAGCTCTGACCTGAAACAACATGAAATGTTGTACAATTGCATTTGTGAGCATATGTAATGCAGTTGAGCACATCTAACTTTACAGAATGAAGATATTGCAACACCATCCAAATCAAGCTTCTCTCAGCTTGATATGCTTCCACACTGTACATAAGGGCATTCTCTATCATAGGTGAAGAGTTTACATGTGTATTTGCAAGTTAACATTACAATTCATCAAACTCTTGAAACCAAGTCAGTTCTGACCTGAAACAACATGAAATGTTGTAAAATGGCATTTGTAAGCATATGTAATTCAGTTGAGCACATTTATCTTTGCAGAATGAAGATATTGCAAAATCATCCAAATCAAGCTTCTCTCAGCTTGATATGCTTCCACACAGTACATAAGGGCATTCTCTATCATAGGTGAAGAGTTTACATGTGTATTTGCAAGTTTACATTACAATTCATCAAACTCTTGAAACCAAGTCAGTTCTGACCTGAAACAACATGAAATGTTGTAAAATTGCAATTGTAAGCATATGTAATGCAGTTGAGCACATCTATCTTTGCAGAATGAAGATATTGCAAAACCATCCAAATCAAGCTTCTCTCAGCTTGATATGCTTCCACACTGTACATAAGGGCATTCTCTATTATAGGTGAAGAGTTTACATGTGTATTTGCAAGTTTACATTACAATTCATCAAACTCTTGAAACCAAGTCAGTTCTGACCTGAAACAACATGAAATGTTGTAAAATTGCAATTGTAAGCATATGTAATGCAGTTGAGCACATCTATCTTTGCAGAATGAAGATATTGCAAAACCATCCAAATCAAGCTTCTCTCAGCTTGATATGCTTCCACACTGTACATAAGGGCATTCTCTATCATAGGTGAAGAGTTTACATGTGTATTTGCAAGTTTACATTACAATTCATCAAACTCTTGAAACCAAGTCAGTTTTGACCTGAAACAACATGAAATGTTGTAAATTTGCATTTGTGAGCATATGTAATGCAGTTGAGCACATCTAACTTTACAGAATGAAGATATTGCAAAACCATCCAAATCAAGCTTCTCTCAGCTTGATATGCTTCCACACTGTACATAAGGGCATTCTCTATCATAGGTGAAGAGTTTACATGTGTATTTGCAAGTTTACATTACAATTCATCAAACTCTTGAAACCAAGTTCATTCGTACCTGAAACAACATGAAATGTTGTAAAATCGTATTTGTAACCATATGCAATGCAATTGAGCTCATCTACCTTTACAGAATGAAGATATTGCATAACCACACAAAACAAGTCAGATCTAACCTGAAACATCTTAAAATGTTTTAAAATTGTATTTGTAAGCACATGCAATGCAATTGAGCATATCTAACTTTACAGAATGAAGATATTGCAAAACCATACAAAACAAGCTTCTCTCAGCCTGATTTGCTCCCACACTATACTTAAGGGCATTCTCTATCATAGGTGAAGAGTTTACATGTGTATTTGCAAGTTTACATTACAATTCATCAAACTCTTGAAACCAAGTCAGTTCTGACCTGAAACAACATGAAATGTTGTAAAATTGTATTTGTTAGCAAATGCAATGCAATTGAGCATATCTAACTTTACAGAATGAAGATATTGCAAAACCACACAAAACAAGTCAGATCTAACCTGAAACATCTTAAAATGTTTTAAAATTGTATTTGTAAGCACATGCAATGCAATTGAGCTCATCTAACATTACAGAATGAAGATATTGCAAAACCATACAAAACAAGCATCTCTCAGCTTGATTTGCTCCCACACTATACTTGAGATCATTCTCTGTCAGAGGTGAAGACCTTACATTACTATGTGCAAGAAAACCTAGCAATTCATTAAAATCTTGAAACCAAGTTAATTCTCACCTGAAACAACATGAAATGTTGTCAAATTGTATTTGTAAGCATGTGTAATGCAGTTGAGCATATGTAACTTTAACAGAATGATGATATTGCAAAACCATACAAAACAAGCTTCTCTTAGCTTGATTTGCTCCCACACTATACTTAAGGGCATTCTCTGTAATAGGTGAAGAGTTTACATGTATATTTGCCATGAAACACAACAATTAATTAAAGTCTTGAAACCAAGTTAATTCTCACCTGAAACATCTTAAAATGTTTTAAAATTGTATTTGTAAGCACATGCAATGCAATTGAGCATATCTAGCTTTACAGAATGAAGATATTGCAAAACCATACAAAACAAACTTCTCTCAGCTTGATTTGCTCCCACACTGTACTTAAGATCATTCTGTCTCTTAGGTGAAGACCTTACATTACTATTTGCCATGAAACACAACAAGTAATTAAAGTCTTGAAACCAAGTTAATTCTAACCTGAAACCAAATGAAATGTTGTAAAATTGTATTTGTAACCATATGCAATGCAATTGAGCTCATCTAACATTACAGAATGAAGATATTGCAAAACCATCCAAATCAAGCTTCTCTCTGCTTGATATGCTTCCACACTGTACATAAGGGCATTCTCTATCATAGGTGAAGAGTTTACATGTGTATTTGCAAGTTTACATTACATTTCATCAAACTCTTGAAACCAAGTCAGTTCTGACCTGAAACAACATGAAATGTTATACAATTGCATTTGTGAGCATATGTAATGCAGTTGAGCACATCTAACTTTACAGAATGAAGATATTGCAAAACCATCCAAATCAAGCTTCTCTCAGCTTGATATGCTTCCACACTGTACATAAGGGCATTCTCTATCATAGGTGAAGAGTTTACATGTGTATTTGCAAGTTTACATTACAATTCATCAAACTCTTGAAACCAAGTCAGTTCTGACCTGAAACAACATGAAATGTTGTACAATTGCATTTGTGAGCATATGTAATGCAGTTGAGCACATCTAACTTTACAGAATGAAGATATTGCAAAACCATCCAAATCAAGCTTCTCTCAGCTTGACATGTTTCCACACTGTACATAAGGGCATTCTCTATCAAAGGTGAAGAGTTTACATGTGTATTTGCAAGTTTACATTACAATTCTGGAAACTCTTGAAACCAAGTCAGTTCTGACCTGAAACAACATGAAATGTTGTAAAATTGCATTTGTGAGCATATGTATTGCAGTTGAGCACATCCAACTTTACAGAATGAAGATATTGCAAAACCATCCAAATCAAGCTTCTCTCTGCTTGATATGCTTCCACACTGTACATAAGGGCATTCTCTATCATAGGTGAAGAGTTTACATGTGTATTTGCAAGTTTACATTACAATTCATCAAACTCTTGAAACCAAGTCAGTTCTGACCTGAAACAACATGAAATGTTGTAAAATTGCATTTGTGAGCATATGTAATGCAGTTGAGCACATCTAACTTTACAGAATGAAGATATTGCAAAACCATCCAAATCAAGCTTCTCTCAGCTTGATATGCTTCCACACTGTACATAAGGGCATTCTCTATCATAGGTGAAGAGTTTACATGTGTATTTGCAAGTTTACATTACAATTCATCAAACTCTTGAAACCAAGTCAGTTCTGACCTGAAACAACATGAAATGTTGTAAAATTGCAATTGTAAGCATATGTAATGCAGTTGAGCACATCTATCTTTGCAGAATGAAGATATTGCAAAACCATCCAAATCAAGCTTCTCTCAGCTTGATATGCTTCCACACTGTACATAAGGGCATTCTCTATCATAGGTGAAGAGTTTACATGTGTATTTGCAAGTTTACTTTACAATTCTGGAAACTCTTGAAACCAAGTCAGTTCTGACCTGAAACAACATGAAATGTTGTAAAATTGCATTTGTGAGCATATGTAATGCAGTTGAGCACATCCAACTTTACAGATTGAAGATATTGCAAAACCATCCAAATCATGCTTCTCTCTGCTTGATATTCTTCCACACTGTACATAAGGGCATTCTCTATCATAGGTGAAGAGTTTACATGTGTATTTGCAAGTTTACATTACATTTCATCAAACTCTTGAAACCAAGTCAGTTCTGACCTGAAACAACATGAAATGTTATACAATTGCATTTGTGAGCATATGTAATGCAGTTGAGCACATCTAACTTTACAGAATGAAGATATTGCAAAACCATCCAAATCAAGCTTCTCTCAGCTTGATATGCTTCCACACTGTACATAAGGGCATTCTCTATCATAGGTGAAGAGTTTACATGTGTATTTGCAAGTTTACATTACAATTCATCAAACTCTTGAAACCAAGTCAGTTCTGACCTGAAACAACATGAAATGTTGTACAATTGCATTTGTGAGCATATGTAATGCAGTTGAGCACATCTAACTTTACAGAATGAAGATATTGCAAAACCATCCAAATCAAGCTTCTCTCAGCTTGATATGTTTCCACACTGTACATAAGGGCATTCTCTATCAAAGGTGAAGAGTTTACATGTGTATTTGCAAGTTTACATTACAATTCTGGAAACTCTTGAAACCAAGTCAGTTCTGACCTGAAACAACATGAAATGTTGTAAAATTGCATTTGTGAGCATATGTATTGCAGTTGAGCACATCCAACTTTACAGAATGAAGATATTGCAAAACCATCCAAATCAAGCTTCTCTCTGCTTGATATGCTTCCACACTGTACATAAGGGCATTCTCTATCATAGGTGAAGAGTTTACATGTGTATTTGCAAGTTTACATTACATTTCATCAAACTCTTGAAACCAAGTCAGCTCTGACCTGAAACAACATGATATGTTGTACAATTGCATTTGTGAGCATATGTAATGCAGTTGAGCACATCTAACTTTACAGAATGAAGATATTGCAACACCATCCAAATCAAGCTTCTCTCAGCTTGATATGCTTCCACACTGTACATAAGGGCATTCTCTATCATAGGTGAAGAGTTTACATGTGTATTTGCAAGTTAACATTACAATTCATCAAACTCTTGAAACCAAGTCAGTTCTGACCTGAAACAACATGAAATGTTGTAAAATGGCATTTGTAAGCATATGTAATTCAGTTGAGCACATTTATCTTTGCAGAATGAAGATATTGCAAAATCATCCAAATCAAGCTTCTCTCAGCTTGATATGCTTCCACACAGTACATAAGGGCATTCTCTATCATAGGTGAAGAGTTTACATGTGTATTTGCAAGTTTACATTACATTTCATCAAACTCTTGAAACCAAGTCAGTTCTGACCTGAAACAACATGAAATGTTATACAATTGCATTTGTGAGCATATGTAATGCAGTTGAGCACATCTAACTTTACAGAATGAAGATATTGCAAAACCATCCAAATCAAGCTTCTCTCAGCTTGATATGCTTCCACACTGTACATAAGGGCATTCTCTATCATAGGTGAAGAGTTTACATGTGTATTTGCAAGTTTACATTACAATTCTGGAAACTCTTGAAACCAAGTCAGTTCTGACCTGAAACAACATGAAATGTTGTACAATTGCATTTGTGAGCATATGTAATGCAGTTGAGCACATCTAACTTTACAGAATGAAGATATTGCAACACCATCCAAATCAAGCTTCTCTCAGCTTGATATGCTTCCACACTGTACATAAGGGCATTCTCTATCATAGGTGAAGAGTTTACATGTGTATTTGCAAGTTAACATTACAATTCATCAAACTCTTGAAACCAAGTCAGTTCTGACCTGAAACAACATGAAATGTTGTAAAATGGCATTTGTAAGCATATGTAATTCAGTTGAGCACATTTATCTTTGCAGAATGAAGATATTGCAAAATCATCCAAATCAAGCTTCTCTCAGCTTGATATGCTTCCACACTGTACATAAGGGCATTCTCTATCATAGGTGAAGAGTTTACATGTGTATTTGCAAGTTTACATTACATTTCATCAAACTCTTGAAACCAAGTCAGTTCTGACCTGAAACAACATGAAATGTTATACAATTGCATTTGTGAGCATATGTAATGCAGTTGAGCACATCTAACTTTACAGAATGAAGATATTGCAAAACCATCCAAATCAAGCTTCTCTCAGCTTGATATGCTTCCACACTGTACATAAGGGCATTCTCTATCATAGGTGAAGAGTTTACATGTGTATTTGCAAGTTTACATTACAATTCATCAAACTCTTGAAACCAAGTCAGTTCTGACCTGAAACAACATGAAATGTTGTACAATTGCATTTGTGAGCATATGTAATGCAGTTGAGCACATCTAACTTTACAGAATGAAGATATTGCAAAACCATCCAAATCAAGCTTCTCTCAGCTTGACATGTTTCCACACTGTACAGTGGGAATAAGGGCATTCTCTATCAAAGGTGAAGAGTTTACATGTGTATTTGCAAGTTTACATTACAATTCTGGAAACTCTTGAAACCAAGTCAGTTCTGACCTGAAACAACATGAAATGTTGTAAAATTGCATTTGTGAGCATATGTATTGCAGTTGAGCACATCCAACTTTACAGAATGAAGATATTGCAAAACCATCCAAATCAAGCTTCTCTCTGCTTGATATGCTTCCACACTGTACATAAGGGCATTCTCTATCATAGGTGAAGAGTTTACATGTGTATTTGCAAGTTTACATTACAATTCATCAAACTCTTGAAACCAAGTCAGTTCTGACCTGAAACAACATGAAATGTTGTAAAATTGCATTTGTGAGCATATGTAATGCAGTTGAGCACATCTAACTTTACAGAATGAAGATATTGCAAAACCATCCAAATCAAGCTTCTCTCAGCTTGATATGCTTCCACACTGTACATAAGGGCATTCTCTATCATAGGTGAAGAGTTTACATGTGTATTTGCAAGTTTACATTACAATTCATCAAACTCTTGAAACCAAGTCAGTTCTGACCTGAAACAACATGAAATGTTGTAAAATTGCAATTGTAAGCATATGTAATGCAGTTGAGCACATCTATCTTTGCAGAATGAAGATATTGCAAAACCATCCAAATCAAGCTTCTCTCAGCTTGATATGCTTCCACACTGTACATAAGGGCATTCTCTATCATAGGTGAAGAGTTTACATGTGTATTTGCAAGTTTACTTTACAATTCTGGAAACTCTTGAAACCAAGTCAGTTCTGACCTGAAACAACATGAAATGTTGTAAAATTGCATTTGTGAGCATATGTAATGCAGTTGAGCACATCCAACTTTACAGATTGAAGATATTGCAAAACCATCCAAATCATGCTTCTCTCTGCTTGATATTCTTCCACACTGTACATAAGGGCATTCTCTATCATAGGTGAAGAGTTTACATGTGTATTTGCAAGTTTACATTACATTTCATCAAACTCTTGAAACCAAGTCAGTTCTGACCTGAAACAACATGAAATGTTATACAATTGCATTTGTGAGCATATGTAATGCAGTTGAGCACATCTAACTTTACAGAATGAAGATATTGCAAAACCATCCAAATCAAGCTTCTCTCAGCTTGATATGCTTCCACACTGTACATAAGGGCATTCTCTATCATAGGTGAAGAGTTTACATGTGTATTTGCAAGTTTACATTACAATTCATCAAACTCTTGAAACCAAGTCAGTTCTGACCTGAAACAACATGAAATGTTGTACAATTGCATTTGTGAGCATATGTAATGCAGTTGAGCACATCTAACTTTACAGAATGAAGATATTGCAAAACCATCCAAATCAAGCTTCTCTCAGCTTGATATGTTTCCACACTGTACATAAGGGCATTCTCTATCAAAGGTGAAGAGTTTACATGTGTATTTGCAAGTTTACATTACAATTCTGGAAACTCTTGAAACCAAGTCAGTTCTGACCTGAAACAACATGAAATGTTGTAAAATTGCATTTGTGAGCATATGTATTGCAGTTGAGCACATCCAACTTTACAGAATGAAGATATTGCAAAACCATCCAAATCAAGCTTCTCTCTGCTTGATATGCTTCCACACTGTACATAAGGGCATTCTCTATCATAGGTGAAGAGTTTACATGTGTATTTGCAAGTTTACATTACATTTCATCAAACTCTTGAAACCAAGTCAGCTCTGACCTGAAACAACATGAAATGTTGTACAATTGCATTTGTGAGCATATGTAATGCAGTTGAGCACATCTAACTTTACAGAATGAAGATATTGCAACACCATCCAAATCAAGCTTCTCTCAGCTTGATATGCTTCCACACTGTACATAAGGGCATTCTCTATCATAGGTGAAGAGTTTACATGTGTATTTGCAAGTTAACATTACAATTCATCAAACTCTTGAAACCAAGTCAGTTCTGACCTGAAACAACATGAAATGTTGTAAAATGGCATTTGTAAGCATATGTAATTCAGTTGAGCACATTTATCTTTGCAGAATGAAGATATTGCAAAATCATCCAAATCAAGCTTCTCTCAGCTTGATATGCTTCCACACAGTACATAAGGGCATTCTCTATCATAGGTGAAGAGTTTACATGTGTATTTGCAAGTTTACATTACAATTCATCAAACTCTTGAAACCAAGTCAGTTCTGACCTGAAACAACATGAAATGTTGTAAAATTGCAATTGTAAGCATATGTAATGCAGTTGAGCACATCTATCTTTGCAGAATGAAGATATTGCAAAACCATCCAAATCAAGCTTCTCTCAGCTTGATATGCTTCCACACTGTACATAAGGGCATTCTCTATTATAGGTGAAGAGTTTACATGTGTATTTGCAAGTTTACATTACAATTCATCAAACTCTTGAAACCAAGTCAGTTCTGACCTGAAACAACATGAAATGTTGTAAAATTGCAATTGTAAGCATATGTAATGCAGTTGAGCACATCTATCTTTGCAGAATGAAGATATTGCAAAACCATCCAAATCAAGCTTCTCTCAGCTTGATATGCTTCCACACTGTACATAAGGGCATTCTCTATCATAGGTGAAGAGTTTACATGTGTATTTGCAAGTTTACATTACAATTCATCAAACTCTTGAAACCAAGTCAGTTTTGACCTGAAACAACATGAAATGTTGTAAATTTGCATTTGTGAGCATATGTAATGCAGTTGAGCACATCTAACTTTACAGAATGAAGATATTGCAAAACCATCCAAATCAAGCTTCTCTCAGCTTGATATGCTTCCACACTGTACATAAGGGCATTCTCTATCATAGGTGAAGAGTTTACATGTGTATTTGCAAGTTTACATTACAATTCATCAAACTCTTGAAACCAAGTCAGTTCTGACCTGAAACAACATGAAATGTTGTAAAATTGCAATTGTAAGCATATGTAATGCAGTTGAGCACATCTATCTTTGCAGAATGAAGATATTGCAAAACCATCCAAATCAAGCTTCTCTCAGCTTGATATGCTTCCACACTGTACATAAGGGCATTCTCTATCATAGGTGAAGAGTTTACATGTGTATTTGCAAGTTTACATTACAATTCATCAAACTCTTGAAACCAAGTCAGTTTTGACCTGAAACAACATGAAATGTTGTAGAATTGCATTTTGTGAGCATATGTAATGCAGATGAGCACATCTAACATTACAGAATGAAGATATTGCAAAACCATCCAAATCAAGCTTCTCTCAGCTTGATATGCTTCCACACTGTACATAAGGGCATTCTCTATCATAGGTGAAGAGTTTACATGTGTATTTGCAAGTTTACTTTACAATTCTGGAAACTCTTGAAACCAAGTCAGTTCTGACCTGAAACAACATGAAATGTTGTAAAATTGCATTTGTGAGCATATGTAATGCAGTTGAGCACATCCAACTTTACAGATTGAAGATATTGCAAAACCATCCAAATCATGCTTCTCTCTGCTTGATATGCTTCCACACTGTACATAAGGGCATTCTCTATCATAGGTGAAGAGTTTACATGTGTATTTGCAAGTTTACATTACATTTCATCAAACTCTTGAAACCAAGTCAGTTCTGACCTGAAACAACATGAAATGTTATACAATTGCATTTGTGAGCATTTGTAATGCAGTTGAGCACATCTAACTTTACAGAATGAAGATATTGCAAAACCATCCAAATCAAGCTTCTCTCAGCTTGATATGCTTCCACACTGTACATAAGGGCATTCTCTATCATAGGTGAAGAGTTTACATGTGTATTTGCAAGTTTACATTACAATTCATCAAACTCTTGAAACCAAGTCAGTTATGACCTGAAACAACATGAAATGTTGTACAATTGCATTTGTGAGCATATGTAATGCAGTTGAGCACATCTAACTTTACAGAATGAAGATATTGCAAAACCATCCAAATCAAGCTTCTCTCAGCTTGATATGCTTCCACACTGTACATAAGGGCATTCTCTATCATAGGTGAAGAGTTTACATGTGTATTTGCAAGTTTACATTACAATTCATCAAACTCTTGAAACCAAGTCAGTTCTGACCTGAAACAACATGAAATGTTGTAAAATGGCATTTGTAAGCATATGTAATTCAGTTGAGCACATTTATCTTTGCAGAATGAAGATATTGCAAAATCATCCAAATCAAGCTTCTCTCAGCTTGATATGCTTCCACACTGTACATAAGGGCATTCTATATCATAGGTGAAGAGTTTACATGTGTATTTGCAAGTTTACATTACAATTCATCAAACTCTTGAAACCAAGTCAGTTCTGACCTGAAACAACATGAAATGTTGTAAAATTGCAATTGTAAGCATATGTAATGCAGTTGAGCACATCTATCTTTGCAGAATGAAGATATTGCAAAACCATCCAAATCAAGCTTCTCTCAGCTTGATATGCTTCCACACTGTACATAAGGGCATTCTCTATCATAGGTGAAGAGTTTACATGTGTATTTGCAAGTTTACATTACAATTCATCAAACTCTTGAAACCAAGTCAGTTCTGACCTGAAACAACATGAAATGTTGTAAAATTGCAATTGTAAGCATATGTAATGCAGTTGAGCACATCTATCTTTGCAGAATGAAGATATTGCAAAACCATCCAAATCAAGCTTCTCTCAGCTTGATATGCTTCCACACTGTACATAAGGGCATTCTCTATCATAGGTGAAGAGTTTACATGTGTATTTGCAAGTTTACATTACAATTCATCAAACTCTTGAAACCAAGTCAGTTTTGACCTGAAACAACACGAAATGTTGTAAAATTGCATTTGTGAGCATATGTAATGCAGTTGAGCACATCTAACTTTACAGAATGAAGATATTGCAAAACCATCCAAATCAAGCTTCTCTCAGCTTGATATGCTTCCACACTGTACATAAGGGCATTCTCTATCATAGGTGAAGAGTTTACATGTGTATTTGCAAGTTTACATTACAATTCATCAAACTCTTGAAACCAAGTCAGTTCTGACCTGAAACAACATGAAATGTTGTAAAATTGCAATTGTAAGCATATGTAATGCAGTTGAGCACATCTATCTTTGCAGAATGAAGATATTGCAAAACCATCCAAATCATGCTTCTCTCAGCTTGATATGCTTCCACACTGTACATAAGGGCATTCTCTATCATAGGTGAAGAGTTTACATGTGTATTTGCAAGTTTACTTTACAATTCTGGAAACTCTTGAAACCAAGTCAGTTCTGACCTGAAACAACATGAAATGTTGTAAAATTGCATTTGTGAGCATATGTAATGCAGTTGAGCACATCCAACTTTACAGATTGAAGATATTGCAAAACCATCCAAATCATGCTTCTCTCTGCTTGATATGCTTCCACACTGTACATAAGGGCATTCTCTATCATAGGTGAAGAGTTTACATGTGTATTTGCAAGTTTACATTACATTTCATCAATCTCTTGAAACCAAGTCAGTTCTGACCTGAAACAACATGAAATGTTATACAATTGCATTTGTGAGCATATGTAATGCAGTTGAGCACATCTAACTTTACAGAATGAAGATATTGCAAAACCATCCAAATCAAGCTTCTCTCAGCTTGATATGCTTCCACACTGTACATAAGGGCATTCTCTATCATAGGTGAAGAGTTTACATGTGTATTTGCAAGTTTACATTACAATTCATCAAACTCTTGAAACCAAGTCAGTTCTGACCTGAAACAACATGAAATGTTGTACAATTGCATTTGTGAGCATATGTAATGCAGTTGAGCACATCTAACTTTACAGAATAAAGATATTGCAAAACCATCCAAATCAAGCTTCTCTCTGCTTGATATGCTTCCACACTGTACATAAGGGCATTCTCTATCATAGGTGAAGAGTTTACATGTGTATTTGCAAGTTTACATTACAATTCATCAAACTCTTGAAACCAAGTCAGTTCTGACCTGAAACAACATGAAATGTTGTAAAATGGCATTTGTAAGCATATGTAATGCAGTTGAGCACATCTATCTTTGCAGAATGAAGATATTGCAAAACCATCCAAATCAAGCTTCTCTCAGCTTGATATGCTTCCACACTGTACATAAGGGCATTCTCTATCATAGGTGAAAAGTTTACATGTGTATTTGCAAGTTTACATTACAATTCAACAAACTCTTGAAACCAAGTCAGTTTTGACCTGAAACAACTTGAAATGTTGTAGAATTGCATTTGTGAGCATATGTAATGCAGTTGAGCACATCTAACTTTACAGAATGAAGATATTGCAAAACCATCCAAATCAAGCTTCTCTCAGCTTGATATGCTTCCACACTGTACATAAGGGCATTCTCTATCATAGGTGAAGAGTTTACATGTGTATTTGCAAGTTTACATTACAATTCATCAAACTCTTGAAACCAAGTCAGTTCAGACCTGAAAAAACATGAAATGTTGTAAAATTGCATTTGTGAGCATATGTAATGCAGTTGAGCACATCCAACTTTACAGAATGAAGATATTGCAAAACCATCCAAATCCAGCTTCTCTCAGCTTGATATGATTCCACACTGTACATAAGGGCATTCTCTATCATAGGTGAAGAGTTTACATGTGTATTTGCAAGTTTACATTACAATTCATCAAACTCTTGAAACCAAGTCAGTTTTGACCTGAAACAACATGAAATGTTGTAGAATTGCATTTGTGAGCATATGTAATGCAGTTGAGCACATCTAACTTTACAGAATGAAGATATTGCAAAACCATCCAAATCAAGCTTCTCTCAGCTTGATATGCTTCCACACTGTACATAAGGGCATTCTCTATCATAGGTGAAGAGTTTACATGTGTATTTGCAAGTTTACTTTACAATTCTGGAAACTCTTGAAACCAAGTCAGTTCTGACCTGAAACAACATGAAATGTTGTAAAATTGCATTTGTGAGCATATGTAATGCAGTTGAGCACATCCAACTTTACAGAATGAAGATATTGCAAAACCATCCAAATCATGCTTCTCTCTGCTTGATATGCTTCCACACTGTACATAAGGGCATTCTCTATCATAGAAGAAGAGTTTACATGTGTATTTGCAAGTTTACATTACATTTCATCAAACTCTTGAAACCAAGTCAGTTCTGACCTGAAACAACATGAAATGTTGTAAAATGGCATTTGTAAGCATATGTAATTCAGTTGAGCACATTTATCTTTGCAGAATGAAGATATTGCAAAATCATCCAAATCAAGCTTCTCTCAGCTTGATATGCTTCCACACAGTACATAAGGGCATTCTCTATCATAGGTGAAGAGTTTACATGTGTATTTGCAAGTTTACATTACAATTCATCAAACTCTTGAAACCAAGTCAGTTCTGACCTGAAACAACATGAAATGTTGTAAAATTGCAATTGTAAGCATATGTAATGCAGTTGAGCACATCTATCTTTGCAGAATGAAGATATTGCAAAACCATCCAAATCAAGCTTCTCTCAGCTTGATATGCTTCCACACTGTACATAAGGGCATTCTCTATTATAGGTGAAGAGTTTACATGTGTATTTGCAAGTTTACATTACAATTCATCAAACTCTTGAAACCAAGTCAGTTCTGACCTGAAACAACATGAAATGTTGTAAAATTGCAATTGTAAGCATATGTAATGCAGTTGAGCACATCTATCTTTGCAGAATGAAGATATTGCAAAACCATCCAAATCAAGCTTCTCTCAGCTTGATATGCTTCCACACTGTACATAAGGGCATTCTCTATCATAGGTGAAGAGTTTACATGTGTATTTGCAAGTTTACATTACAATTCATCAAACTCTTGAAACCAAGTCAGTTTTGACCTGAAACAACATGAAATGTTGTAAATTTGCATTTGTGAGCATATGTAATGCAGTTGAGCACATCTAACTTCACAGAATGAAGATATTGCAAAACCATCCAAATCAAGCTTCTCTCAGCTTGATATGCTTCCACACTGTACATAAGGGCATTCTCTATCATAGGTGAAGAGTTTACATGTGTATTTGCAAGTTTACATTACAATTCATCAAACTCTTGAAACCAAGTCAGTTCTGACCTGAAACAACATGAAATGTTGTAAAATTGCAATTGTAAGCATATGTAATGCAGTTGAGCACATCTATCTTTGCAGAATGAAGATATTGCAAAACCATCCAAATCAAGCTTCTCTCAGCTTGATATGCTTCCACACTGTACATAAGGGCATTCTCTATCATAGGTGAAGAGTTTACATGTGTATTTGCAAGTTTACATTACAATTCATCAAACTCTTGAAACCAAGTCAGTTTTGACCTGAAACAACATGAAATGTTGTAGAATTGCATTTTGTGAGCATATGTAATGCAGATGAGCACATCTAACATTACAGAATGAAGATATTGCAAAACCATCCAAATCAAGCTTCTCTCAGCTTGATATGCTTCCACACTGTACATAAGGGCATTCTCTATCATAGGTGAAGAGTTTACATGTGTATTTGCAAGTTTACTTTACAATTCTGGAAACTCTTGAAACCAAGTCAGTTCTGACCTGAAACAACATGAAATGTTGTAAAATTGCATTTGTGAGCATATGTAATGCAGTTGAGCACATCCAACTTTACAGATTGAAGATATTGCAAAACCATGCAAATCATGCTTCTCTCTGCTTGATATGCTTCCACACTGTACATAAGGGCATTCTCTATCATAGGTGAAGAGTTTACATGTGTATTTGCAAGTTTACATTACATTTCATCAAACTCTTGAAACCAAGTCAGTTCTGACCTGAAACAACATGAAATGTTATACAATTGCATTTGTGAGCATTTGTAATGCAGTTGAGCACATCTAACTTTACAGAATGAAGATATTGCAAAACCATCCAAATCAAGCTTCTCTCAGCTTGATATGCTTCCACACTGTACATAAGGGCATTCTCTATCATAGGTGAAGAGTTTACATGTGTATTTGCAAGTTTACATTACAATTCATCAAACTCTTGAAACCAAGTCAGTTATGACCTGAAACAACATGAAATGTTGTACAATTGCATTTGTGAGCATATGTAATGCAGTTGAGCACATCTAACTTTACAGAATGAAGATATTGCAAAACCATCCAAATCAAGCTTCTCTCAGCTTGATATGCTTCCACACTGTACATAAGGGCATTCTCTATCATAGGTGAAGAGTTTACATGTGTATTTGCAAGTTTACATTACAATTCATCAAACTCTTGAAACCAAGTCAGTTCTGACCTGAAACAACATGAAATGTTGTAAAATGGCATTTGTAAGCATATGTAATTCAGTTGAGCACATTTATCTTTGCAGAATGAAGATATTGCAAAATCATCCAAATCAAGCTTCTCTCAGCTTGATATGCTTCCACACTGTACATAAGGGCATTCTATATCATAGGTGAAGAGTTTACATGTGTATTTGCAAGTTTACATTACAATTCATCAAACTCTTGAAACCAAGTCAGTTCTGACCTGAAACAACATGAAATGTTGTAAAATTGCAATTGTAAGCATATGTAATGCAGTTGAGCACATCTATCTTTGCAGAATGAAGATATTGCAAAACCATCCAAATCAAGCTTCTCTCAGCTTGATATGCTTCCACACTGTACATAAGGGCATTCTCTATCATAGGTGAAGAGTTTACATGTGTATTTGCAAGTTTACATTACAATTCATCAAACTCTTGAAACCAAGTCAGTTCTGACCTGAAACAACATGAAATGTTGTAAAATTGCAATTGTAAGCATATGTAATGCAGTTGAGCACATCTATCTTTGCAGAATGAAGATATTGCAAAACCATCCAAATCAAGCTTCTCTCAGCTTGATATGCTTCCACACTGTACATAAGGGCATTCTCTATCATAGGTGAAGAGTTTACATGTGTATTTGCAAGTTTACATTACAATTCATCAAACTCTTGAAACCAAGTCAGTTTTGACCTGAAACAACACGAAATGTTGTAAAATTGCATTTGTGAGCATATGTAATGCAGTTGAGCACATCTAACTTTACAGAATGAAGATATTGCAAAACCATCCAAATCAAGCTTCTCTCAGCTTGATATGCTTCCACACTGTACATAAGGGCATTCTCTATCATAGGTGAAGAGTTTACATGTGTATTTGCAAGTTTACATTACAATTCATCAAACTCTTGAAACCAAGTCAGTTCTGACCTGAAACAACATGAAATGTTGTAAAATTGCAATTGTAAGCATATGTAATGCAGTTGAGCACATCTATCTTTGCAGAATGAAGATATTGCAAAACCATCCAAATCATGCTTCTCTCAGCTTGATATGCTTCCACACTGTACATAAGGGCATTCTCTATCATAGGTGAAGAGTTTACATGTGTATTTGCAAGTTTACTTTACAATTCTGGAAACTCTTGAAACCAAGTCAGTTCTGACCTGAAACAACATGAAATGTTGTAAAATTGCATTTGTGAGCATATGTAATGCAGTTGAGCACATCCAACTTTACAGATTGAAGATATTGCAAAACCATCCAAATCATGCTTCTCTCTGCTTGATATGCTTCCACACTGTACATAAGGGCATTCTCTATCATAGGTGAAGAGTTTACATGTGTATTTGCAAGTTTACATTACATTTCATCAATCTCTTGAAACCAAGTCAGTTCTGACCTGAAACAACATGAAATGTTATACAATTGCATTTGTGAGCATATGTAATGCAGTTGAGCACATCTAACTTTACAGAATGAAGATATTGCAAAACCATCCAAATCAAGCTTCTCTCAGCTTGATATGCTTCCACACTGTACATAAGGGCATTCTCTATCATAGGTGAAGAGTTTACATGTGTATTTGCAAGTTTACATTACAATTCATCAAACTCTTGAAACCAAGTCAGTTCTGACCTGAAACAACATGAAATGTTGTACAATTGCATTTGTGAGCATATGTAATGCAGTTGAGCACATCTAACTTTACAGAATAAAGATATTGCAAAACCATCCAAATCAAGCTTCTCTCTGCTTGATATGCTTCCACACTGTACATAAGGGCATTCTCTATCATAGGTGAAGAGTTTACATGTGTATTTGCAAGTTTACATTACAATTCATCAAACTCTTGAAACCAAGTCAGTTCTGACCTGAAACAACATGAAATGTTGTAAAATGGCATTTGTAAGCATATGTAATGCAGTTGAGCACATCTATCTTTGCAGAATGAAGATATTGCAAAACCATCCAAATCAAGCTTCTCTCAGCTTGATATGCTTCCACACTGTACATAAGGGCATTCTCTATCATAGGTGAAAAGTTTACATGTGTATTTGCAAGTTTACATTACAATTCAACAAACTCTTGAAACCAAGTCAGTTTTGACCTGAAACAACTTGAAATGTTGTAGAATTGCATTTGTGAGCATATGTAATGCAGTTGAGCACATCTAACTTTACAGAATGAAGATATTGCAAAACCATCCAAATCAAGCTTCTCTCAGCTTGATATGCTTCCACACTGTACATAAGGGCATTCTCTATCATAGGTGAAGAGTTTACATGTGTATTTGCAAGTTTACATTACAATTCATCAAACTCTTGAAACCAAGTCAGTTCAGACCTGAAAAAACATGAAATGTTGTAAAATTGCATTTGTGAGCATATGTAATGCAGTTGAGCACATCCAACTTTACAGAATGAAGATATTGCAAAACCATCCAAATCAAGCTTCTCTCAGCTTGATATGATTCCACACTGTACATAAGGGCATTCTCTATCATAGGTGAAGAGTTTACATGTGTATTTGCAAGTTTACATTACAATTCATCAAACTCTTGAAACCAAGTCAGTTTTGACCTGAAACAACATGAAATGTTGTAGAATTGCATTTGTGAGCATATGTAATGCAGTTGAGCACATCTAACTTTACAGAATGAAGATATTGCAAAACCATCCAAATCAAGCTTCTCTCAGCTTGATATGCTTCCACACTGTACATAAGGGCATTCTCTATCATAGGTGAAGAGTTTACATGTGTATTTGCAAGTTTACTTTACAATTCTGGAAACTCTTGAAACCAAGTCAGTTCTGACCTGAAACAACATGAAATGTTGTAAAATTGCATTTGTGAGCATATGTAATGCAGTTGAGCACATCCAACTTTACAGAATGAAGATATTGCAAAACCATCCAAATCATGCTTCTCTCTGCTTGATATGCTTCCACACTGTACATAAGGGCATTCTCTATCATAGGTGAAGAGTTTACATGTGTATTTGCAAGTTTACATTACATTTCATCAAACTCTTGAAACCAAGTCAGTTCTGACCTGAAACAACATGAAATGTTATACAATTGCATTTGTGAGCATATGTAATGCAGTTGAGCACATCTAACTTTACAGAATGAAGATATTGCAAAACCATCCAAATCAAGCTTCTCTCAGCTTGATATGCTTCCACACTGTACATAAGGGCATTCTCTATCATAGGTGAAGAGTTTACATGTGTATTTGCAAGTTTACATTACAATTCATCAAACTCTTGAAACCAAGTCAGTTCTGACCTGAAACAACATGAAATGTTGTAAAATTGCATTTGTGAGCATATGTAATGCAGTTGAGCACATCCAACTTTACAGAATGAAGATATTGCAAAACCATCCAAATCAAGCTTCTCTCTGCTTGATATGCTTCCACACTGTACATAAGGGCATTCTCTATCATAGGTGAAGAGTTTACATGTGTATTTGCAAGTTTACATTACATTTCATCAAACTCTTGAAACCAAGTCAGTTCTGACCTGAAACAACATGAAATGTTGTACAATTGCATTTGTAAGCATATGTAATGCAGTTGAGCACATCTAACTTTACAGAATGAAGATATTGCAAAACCATCCAAATCAAGCTTCTCTCAGCTTGATATGCTTCCACACTGTACATAAGGGCAGTCTCTATCATAGGTGAAGAGTTTACATGTGTATTTGCAAGTTTACATTACAATTCATCAAACTCTTGAAACCAAGTCAGTTCTGACCTGAAACAACATGAAATGTTGTACAATTGCATTTGTGAGCATATGTAATGCAGTTGAGCACATCCAACTTTACAGAATGAAGATATTGCAAAACCATCCAAATCAAGCTTCTCTCTGCTTGATATGCTTCCACACTGTACATAAGGGCTTTCTCTATCATAGGTGAAGAGTTTACATGTGTATTTGCAAGTTTACATTACAATTCATCAAACTCTTGAAACCGAGTCAGTTTTGACCTGAAACAACATGAAATGTTGTAAAATGGCATTTGTAAGCATATGTAATGCAGTTGAGCACATCTATCTTTGCAGAATGAAGATATTGCAAACCCATCCAAATCAAGCTTCTCTCAGCTTGATATGCTTCCACACTGTACATAAGGGCAGTCTCTATCATAGGTGAAGAGTTTACATGTGTATTTGCAAGTTTACATTACATTTCATCAAACTCTTGAAACCAAGTCAGTTCTGACCTGAAACAACATGAAATGTTGTACAATTGCATTTGTGAGCATATGTAATGCAGTTGAGCACATCTAACTTTACAGAATGAAGATATTGCAAAACCATCCAAATCAAGCTTCTCTCAGCTTGATATGCTTCCACACTGTACATAAGGGCAGTCTCTATCATAGGTGAAGAGTTTACATGTGTATTTGCAAGTTTACATTACATTTCATCAAACTCTTGAAACCAAGTCAGTTCTGACCTGAAACAACATTAAATGTTGTAGAATTGCATTTGTGAGCATATGTAATGCAGTTGAGCACATCTAACTTTACAGATTGAAGATATTGCAAAACCATCCAAATCATGCTTCTCTCAGCTTGATATGCTTCCACACTGTACATAAGGGCATTCTCTATCATAGGTGAAGAGTTTACATGTGTATTTGCAAGTTTACATTACATTTCATCAAACTCTTGAAACCAAGTCAGTTCTGACCTGAAACAACATGAAATGTTGTACAATTGCATTTGTGTGCATATGTAATGCAGTTGAGCACATCTAACTTTACAGAATGAAGATATTGCAAAACCATCCATATCAAGCTTCTCTCAGCTTGATATGCTTCCACACTGTACATAAGGGCATTCTCTATCATAGGTGAAGAGTTTACATGTGTATTTGCAAGTTTACATTACAATTCATCAAACTCTTGAAACCAAGTCAGTTCTGACCTGAAACAACATGAAATGTTGTACAATTGCATTTGTGAGCATATGTAATGCAGTTGAGCACATCCAACTTTACAGAATGAAGATATTGCAAAACAATCCAAATCAAGCTTCTCTCTGCTTGATATGCTTCCACACTGTACATAAGGGCATTCTCTATCATAGCTGAAAAGTTTACATGTGTATTTGCAAGTTTACATTACAATTAATCAAACTCTTGAAACCAAGTCAGTTTTGACCTGAAACAACATGAAATGTTGTAGAATTGCATTTGTGAGCATATGTAATGCAGTTGAGCACATCTAACTTTACAGATTGAAGATATTGCAAAACCATCCAAATCATGCTTCTCTCAGCTTGATATGCTTCCACACTGTACATAAGGGCATTCTCTATCATAGGTGAAGAGTTTACATGTGTATTTGCAAGTTTACATTACATTTCATCAAACTCTTGAAACCAAGTCAGTTCTGACCTGAAACAACATGAAATGTTGTACAATTGCATTTGTGAGCATATGTAATGCAGTTGAGCACATCTAACTTTACAGAATGAAGATATTGCAAAACCATCCAAATCAAGCTTCTCTCAGCTTGATATGCTTCCACACTGTACATAAGGGCAGTCTCTATCATAGGTGAAGAGTTTACATGTGTATTTGCAAGTTTACATTACATTTCATCAAACTCTTGAAACCAAGTCAGTTCTGACCTGAAACAACATGAAATGTTGTACAATTGCATTTGTGAGCATATGTAATGCAGTTGAGCACATCTAACTTTACAGAATGAAGATATTGCAAAACCATCCAAATCAAGCTTCTCTCAGCTTGATATGCTTCCACACTGTACATAAGGGCAGTCTCTATCATAGGTGAAGAGTTTACATGTGTATTTGCAAGTTTACATTACATTTCATCAAACTCTTGAAACCAAGTCAGTTCTGACCTGAAACAACATTAAATGTTGTAGAATTGCATTTGTGAGCATATGTAATGCAGTTGAGCACATCTAACTTTACAGATTGAAGATATTGCAAAACCATCCAAATCATGCTTCTCTCAGCTTGATATGCTTCCACACTGTACATAAGGGCATTCTCTATCATAGGTGAAGAGTTTACATATGTATTTGCAAGTTTACATTACATTTCATCAAACTCTTGAAACCAAGTCAGTTCTGACCTGAAACAACATGAAATGTTGTACAATTGCATTTGTGAGCATATGTAATGCAGTTGAGCACATCTAACTTTACAGAATGAAGATATTGCAAAACCATCCAAATCAAGCTTCTCTCAGCTTGATATGCTTCCACACTGTACATAAGGGCATTCTCTATCATAGGTGAAGAGTTTACATGTGTATTTGCAAGTTTACATTACAATTCATCAAACTCTTGAAACCAAGTCAGTTCTGACCTGAAACAACATGAAATGTTGTTCAATTGCATTTGTGAGCATATGTAATGCAGTTGAGCACATCCAACTTTACAGAATGAAGATATTGCAAAACCATCCAAATCAAGCTTCTCTCTGCTTGATATGCTTTCACACTGTACATAAGGGCATTCTCTATCATAGCTGAAAAGTTTACATGTGTATTTGCAAGTTTACATTACAATTCATCAAACTCTTGAAACCAAGTCAGTTTTGACCTGAAACAACATGAAATGTTGTAGAATTGCATTTGTGAGCATATGTAATGCAGTTGAGCACATCTAACTTTACAGATTGAAGATATTGCAAAACCATCCAAATCATGCTTCTCTCAGCTTGATATGCTTCCACACTGTACATAAGGGCATTCTCTTATCATAGGTGAAGAGTTTACATGTGTATTTGCAAGTTTACATTACAATTCATCAAACTCTTGAAACCAAGTCAGTTCTGACCTGAAACAACATGAAATGTTGTAATATGGCATTTGTAAGCATATGTAATTCAGTTGAGCACATTTATCTTTGCAGAATGAAGATATTGCAAAATCATCCAAATCAAGTTTCTCTCAGCTTGATATGCTTCCACACTGTACATAAGGGCATTCTCTATCATAGGTGAAGAGTTAACATGTGTATTTGCAAGTTTACATTACAATTCATCAAACTCTTGAAACCAAGTCAGTTTTGACCTGAAACAACATGAAATGTTGTACAATTGCATTTGTGAGCATATGTAATGCAGTTGAGCACATCTTACTTTACAGAATGAAGATATTGCAAAACCATCCAAATCAAGCTTCTCTCAGCTTGATATGCTTCCACACTGTACATAAGGGCATTCTCTATCATAGGTGAAGAGTTTACATGTGTATTTGCAAGTTTACATTACAATTAATCAAACTCTTGAAACCAAGTCAGTTTTGACCTGAAACAACATGAAATGTTGTACAATTGCTTTTGTGAGCATATGTAATGCAGTTGAGCACATCTAACTTTACAGATTGAAGATATTGCAAAACCATCCAAATCAAGCTTCTCTCAGCTTGATATGCTTCCACACTGTACATAAGGGCATTCTCTATCATAGGTGAAGAGTATACATGTGTATTTGCAAGTTTACATTACAATTCATCAAACTCTTGAAACCAAGTCAGTTTTGACCTGAAACAACATGAAATGTTGTACAATTGCATTTGTGAGCATATGTAATGCAGTTGAGCACATCTAACTTTACAGAATGAAGATATTGCAAAACCATCCAAATCAAGCTTCTTTCAGCTTGATATGCTTCCACACTGTACATAAGGGCATTCTCTATCATAGGTGAAGAGTTTACATGTGTATTTGCAAGTTTACATTACAATTCATCAAACTCTTGAAACCAAGTCAGTTTTGACCTGAAACAACATGAAATGTTGTAAAATTGCATTTGTGAGCATATGTAATGCAGTTGAGCACATCTAACTTTACAGAATGAAGATATTGCAAAACCATCCAAATCAAGCTTCTCTCAGCTTGATATGCTTCCACACTGTACATAAGGGCATTCTCTATCATAGGTGAAGAGTTTACATGTGTATTTGCAAGTTTACATTACAATTCATCAAACTCTTGAAACCAAGTCAGTTCTGACCTGAAACAACATGAAATGTTGTAAAATTGCATTTGTGAGCATATGTAATGCAGTTGAGCACATCCAACTTTACAGAATGAAGATATTGCAAAACCATCCAAATCAAGCTTCTCTCTGCTTGATATGCTTCCACACTGTACATAAGGGCATTCTCTATCATAGGTGAAGAGTTTACATGTGTATTTGCAAGTTTACATTACATTTCATCAAACTCTTGAAACCAAGTCAGTTCTGACCTGAAACAACATGAAATGTTGTACAATTGCATTTGTAAGCATATGTAATGCAGTTGAGCACATCTAACTTTACAGAATGAAGATATTGCAAAACCATCCAAATCAAGCTTCTCTCAGCTTGATATGCTTCCACACTGTACATAAGGGCAGTCTCTATCATAGGTGAAGAGTTTACATGTGTATTTGCAAGTTTACATTACAATTCATCAAACTCTTGAAACCAAGTCAGTTCTGACCTGAAACAACATGAAATGTTGTACAATTGCATTTGTGAGCATATGTAATGCAGTTGAGCACATCCAACTTTACAGAATGAAGATATTGCAAAACCATCCAAATCAAGCTTCTCTCTGCTTGATATGCTTCCACACTGTACATAAGGGCATTCTCTATCATAGGTGAAGAGTTTACATGTGTATTTGCAAGTTTACATTACAATTCATCAAACTCTTGAAACCGAGTCAGTTTTGACCTGAAACAACATGAAATGTTGTAAAATGGCATTTGTAAGCATATGTAATGCAGTTGAGCACATCTATCTTTGCAGAATGAAGATATTGCAAACCCATCCAAATCAAGCTTCTCTCAGCTTGATATGCTTCCACACTGTACATAAGGGCAGTCTCTATCATAGGTGAAGAGTTTACATGTGTATTTGCAAGTTTACATTACATTTCATCAAACTCTTGAAACCAAGTCAGTTCTGACCTGAAACAACATGAAATGTTGTACAATTGCATTTGTGAGCATATGTAATGCAGTTGAGCACATCTAACTTTACAGAATGAAGATATTGCAAAACCATCCAAATCAAGCTTCTCTCAGCTTGATATGCTTCCACACTGTACATAAGGGCAGTCTCTATCATAGGTGAAGAGTTTACATGTGTATTTGCAAGTTTACATTACATTTCATCAAACTCTTGAAACCAAGTCAGTTCTGACCTGAAACAACATTAAATGTTGTAGAATTGCATTTGTGAGCATATGTAATGCAGTTGAGCACATCTAACTTTACAGATTGAAGATATTGCAAAACCATCCAAATCATGCTTCTCTCAGCTTGATATGCTTCCACACTGAACATAATGGCATTCTCTATCATAGGTGAAGAGTTTACATGTGTATTTGCAAGTTTACATTACATTTCATCAAACTCTTGAAACCAAGTCAGTTCTGACCTGAAACAACATGAAATGTTGTACAATTGCATTTGTGAGCATATGTAATGCAGTTGAGCACATCTAACTTTACAGAATGAAGATATTGCAAAACCATCCATATCAAGCTTCTCTCAGCTTGATATGCTTCCACACTGTACATAAGGGCATTCTCTATCATAGGTGAAGAGTTTACATGTGTATTTGCAAGTTTACATTACAATTCATCAAACTCTTGAAACCAAGTCAGTTCTGACCTGAAACAACATGAAATGTTGTACAATTGCATTTGTGAGCATATGTAATGCAGTTGAGCACATCCAACTTTACAGAATGAAGATATTGCAAAACAATCCAAATCAAGCTTCTCTCTGCTTGATATGCTTCCACACTGTACATAAGGGCATTCTCTATCATAGCTGAAAAGTTTACATGTGTATTTGCAAGTTTACATTACAATTAATCAAACTCTTGAAACCAAGTCAGTTTTGACCTGAAACAACATGAAATGTTGTAGAATTGCATTTGTGAGCATATGTAATGCAGTTGAGCACATCTAACTTTACAGATTGAAGATATTGCAAAACCATCCAAATCATGCTTCTCTCAGCTTGATATGCTTCCACACTGTACATAAGGGCATTCTCTATCATAGGTGAAGAGTTTACATGTGTATTTGCAAGTTTACATTACATTTCATCAAACTCTTGAAACCAAGTCAGTTCTGACCTGAAACAACATGAAATGTTGTACAATTGCATTTGTGAGCATATGTAATGCAGTTGAGCACATCTAACTTTACAGAATGAAGATATTGCAAAACCATCCAAATCAAGCTTCTCTCAGCTTGATATGCTTCCACACTGTACATAAGGGCAGTCTCTATCATAGGTGAAGAGTTTACATGTGTATTTGCAAGTTTACATTACATTTCATCAAACTCTTGAAACCAAGTCAGTTCTGACCTGAAACAACATGAAATGTTGTACAATTGCATTTGTGAGCATATGTAATGCAGTTGAGCACATCTAACTTTACAGAATGAAGATATTGCAAAACCATCCAAATCAAGCTTCTCTCAGCTTGATATGCTTCCACACTGTACATAAGGGCAGTCTCTATCATAGGTGAAGAGTTTACATGTGTATTTGCAAGTTTACATTACATTTCATCAAACTCTTGAAACCAAGTCAGTTCTGACCTGAAACAACATTAAATGTTGTAGAATTGCATTTGTGAGCATATGTAATGCAGTTGAGCACATCTAACTTTACAGATTGAAGATATTGCAAAACCATCCAAATCATGCTTCTCTCAGCTTGATATGCTTCCACACTGTACATAAGGGCATTCTCTATCATAGGTGAAGAGTTTACATATGTATTTGCAAGTTTACATTACATTTCATCAAACTCTTGAAACCAAGTCAGTTCTGACCTGAAACAACATGAAATGTTGTACAATTGCATTTGTGAGCATATGTAATGCAGTTGAGCACATCTAACTTTACAGAATGAAGATATTGCAAAACCATCCAAATCAAGCTTCTCTCAGCTTGATATGCTTCCACACTGTACATAAGGGCATTCTCTATCATAGGTGAAGAGTTTACATGTGTATTTGCAAGTTTACATTACAATTCATCAAACTCTTGAAACCAAGTCAGTTCTGACCTGAAACAACATGAAATGCTGTTCAATTGCATTTGTGAGCATATGTAATGCAGTTGAGCACATCCAACTTTACAGAATGAAGATATTGCAAAACCATCCAAATCAAGCTTCTCTCTGCTTGATATGCTTTCACACTGTACATAAGGGCATTCTCTATCATAGCTGAAAAGTTTACATGTGTATTTGCAAGTTTACATTACAATTCATCAAACTCTTGAAACCAAGTCAGTTTTGACCTGAAACAACATGAAATGTTGTAGAATTGCATTTGTGAGCATATGTAATGCAGTTGAGCACATCTAACTTTACAGATTGAAGATATTGCAAAACCATCCAAATCATGCTTCTCTCAGCTTGATATGCTTCCACACTGTACATAAGGGCATTCTCTTATCATAGGTGAAGAGTTTACATGTGTATTTGCAAGTTTACATTACAATTCATCAAACTCTTGAAACCAAGTCAGTTCTGACCTGAAACAACATGAAATGTTGTTCAATTGCATTTGTGAGCATATGTAATGCAGTTGAGCACATCCAACTTTACAGAATGAAGATATTGCAAAACCATCCAAATCAAGCTTCTCTCTGCTTGATATGCTTTCACACTGTACATAAGGGCATTCTATATCATAGGTGAAGAGTTTACATGTGTATTTGCAAGTTTACATTACATTTCATCAAACTCTTGAAACCAAGTCAGTTTTGACCTGAAACAACATGAAATGTTGTAGAATTGCATTTGTGAGCATATGTAATGCAGTTGAGCACATCTAACTTTACAGATTGAAGATATTGCAAAACCATCCAAATCATGCTTCTCTCAGCTTGATATGCTTCCACACTGTACATAAGGGCATTCTCTTATCATAGGTGAAGAGTTTACATGTGTATTTGCAAGTTTACATTACAATTCATCAAACTCTTGAAACCAAGTCAGTTCTGACCTGAAACAACATGAAATGTTGTAATATGGCATTTGTAAGCATATGTAATTCAGTTGAGCACATTTATCTTTGCAGAATGAAGATATTGCAAAATCATCCAAATCAAGTTTCTCTCAGCTTGATATGCTTCCACACTGTACATAAGGGCATTCTCTATCATAGGTGAAGAGTTAACATGTGTATTTGCAAGTTTACATTACAATTCATCAAACTCTTGAAACCAAGTCAGTTTTGACCTGAAACAACATGAAATGTTGTACAATTGCATTTGTGAGCATATGTAATGCAGTTGAGCACATCTTACTTTACAGAATGAAGATATTGCAAAACCATCCAAATCAAGCTTCTCTCAGCTTGATATGCTTCCACACTGTACATAAGGGCATTCTCTATCATAGGTGAAGAGTTTACATGTGTATTTGCAAGTTTACATTACAATTAATCAAACTCTTGAAACCAAGTCAGTTTTGACCTGAAACAACATGAAATGTTGTACAATTGCTTTTGTGAGCATATGTAATGCAGTTGAGCACATCTAACTTTACAGATTGAAGATATTGCAAAACCATCCAAATCAAGCTTCTCTCAGCTTGATATGCTTCCACACTGTACATAAGGGCATTCTCTATCATAGGTGAAGAGTATACATGTGTATTTGCAAGTTTACATTACAATTCATCAAACTCTTGAAACCAAGTCAGTTTTGACCTGAAACAACATGAAATGTTGTACAATTGCATTTGTGAGCATATGTAATGCAGTTGAGCACATCTAACTTTACAGAATGAAGATATTGCAAAACCATCCAAATCAAGCTTCTTTCAGCTTGATATGCTTCCACACTGTACATAAGGGCATTCTCTATCATAGGTGAAGAGTTTACATGTGTATTTGCAAGTTTACATTACAATTCATCAAACTCTTGAAACCAAGTCAGTTTTGACCTGAAACAACATGAAATGTTGTAAAATTGCATTTGTGAGCATATGTAATGCAGTTGAGCACATCTAACTTTACAGAATGAAGATATTGCAAAACCATCCAAATCAAGCTTCTCTCAGCTTGATATGCTTCCACACTGTACATAAGGGCATTCTCTATCATAGGTGAAGAGTTTACATGTGTATTTGCAAGTTTACATTACAATTCATCAAACTCTTGAAACCAAGTCAGTTCTGACCTGAAACAACATGAAATGTTGTAAAATTGCATTTGTGAGCATATGTAATGCAGTTGAGCACATCCAACTTTACAGAATGAAGATATTGCAAAACCATCCAAATCAAGCTTCTCTCTGCTTGATATGCTTCCACACTGTACATAAGGGCATTCTCTATCATAGGTGAAGAGTTTACATGTGTATTTGCAAGTTTACATTACATTTCATCAAACTCTTGAAACCAAGTCAGTTCTGACCTGAAACAACATGAAATGTTGTACAATTGCATTTGTAAGCATATGTAATGCAGTTGAGCACATCTAACTTTACAGAATGAAGATATTGCAAAACCATCCAAATCAAGCTTCTCTCAGCTTGATATGCTTCCACACTGTACATAAGGGCAGTCTCTATCATAGGTGAAGAGTTTACATGTGTATTTGCAAGTTTACATTACAATTCATCAAACTCTTGAAACCAAGTCAGTTCTGACCTGAAACAACATGAAATGTTGTACAATTGCATTTGTGAGCATATGTAATGCAGTTGAGCACATCCAACTTTACAGAATGAAGATATTGCAAAACCATCCAAATCAAGCTTCTCTCTGCTTGATATGCTTCCACACTGTACATAAGGGCATTCTCTATCATAGGTGAAGAGTTTACATGTGTATTTGCAAGTTTACATTACAATTCATCAAACTCTTGAAACCGAGTCAGTTTTGACCTGAAACAACATGAAATGTTGTAAAATGGCATTTGTAAGCATATGTAATGCAGTTGAGCACATCTATCTTTGCAGAATGAAGATATTGCAAACCCATCCAAATCAAGCTTCTCTCAGCTTGATATGCTTCCACACTGTACATAAGGGCAGTCTCTATCATAGGTGAAGAGTTTACATGTGTATTTGCAAGTTTACATTACATTTCATCAAACTCTTGAAACCAAGTCAGTTCTGACCTGAAACAACATGAAATGTTGTACAATTGCATTTGTGAGCATATGTAATGCAGTTGAGCACATCTAACTTTACAGAATGAAGATATTGCAAAACCATCCAAATCAAGCTTCTCTCAGCTTGATATGCTTCCACACTGTACATAAGGGCAGTCTCTATCATAGGTGAAGAGTTTACATGTGTATTTGCAAGTTTACATTACATTTCATCAAACTCTTGAAACCAAGTCAGTTCTGACCTGAAACAACATTAAATGTTGTAGAATTGCATTTGTGAGCATATGTAATGCAGTTGAGCACATCTAACTTTACAGATTGAAGATATTGCAAAACCATCCAAATCATGCTTCTCTCAGCTTGATATGCTTCCACACTGAACATAATGGCATTCTCTATCATAGGTGAAGAGTTTACATGTGTATTTGCAAGTTTACATTACATTTCATCAAACTCTTGAAACCAAGTCAGTTCTGACCTGAAACAACATGAAATGTTGTACAATTGCATTTGTGAGCATATGTAATGCAGTTGAGCACATCTAACTTTACAGAATGAAGATATTGCAAAACCATCCATATCAAGCTTCTCTCAGCTTGATATGCTTCCACACTGTACATAAGGGCATTCTCTATCATAGGTGAAGAGTTTACATGTGTATTTGCAAGTTTACATTACAATTCATCAAACTCTTGAAACCAAGTCAGTTCTGACCTGAAACAACATGAAATGTTGTACAATTGCATTTGTGAGCATATGTAATGCAGTTGAGCACATCCAACTTTACAGAATGAAGATATTGCAAAACAATCCAAATCAAGCTTCTCTCTGCTTGATATGCTTCCACACTGTACATAAGGGCATTCTCTATCATAGCTGAAAAGTTTACATGTGTATTTGCAAGTTTACATTACAATTAATCAAACTCTTGAAACCAAGTCAGTTTTGACCTGAAACAACATGAAATGTTGTAGAATTGCATTTGTGAGCATATGTAATGCAGTTGAGCACATCTAACTTTACAGATTGAAGATATTGCAAAACCATCCAAATCATGCTTCTCTCAGCTTGATATGCTTCCACACTGTACATAAGGGCATTCTCTATCATAGGTGAAGAGTTTACATGTGTATTTGCAAGTTTACATTACATTTCATCAAACTCTTGAAACCAAGTCAGTTCTGACCTGAAACAACATGAAATGTTGTACAATTGCATTTGTGAGCATATGTAATGCAGTTGAGCACATCTAACTTTACAGAATGAAGATATTGCAAAACCATCCAAATCAAGCTTCTCTCAGCTTGATATGCTTCCACACTGTACATAAGGGCAGTCTCTATCATAGGTGAAGAGTTTACATGTGTATTTGCAAGTTTACATTACATTTCATCAAACTCTTGAAACCAAGTCAGTTCTGACCTGAAACAACATGAAATGTTGTACAATTGCATTTGTGAGCATATGTAATGCAGTTGAGCACATCTAACTTTACAGAATGAAGATATTGCAAAACCATCCAAATCAAGCTTCTCTCAGCTTGATATGCTTCCACACTGTACATAAGGGCAGTCTCTATCATAGGTGAAGAGTTTACATGTGTATTTGCAAGTTTACATTACATTTCATCAAACTCTTGAAACCAAGTCAGTTCTGACCTGAAACAACATTAAATGTTGTAGAATTGCATTTGTGAGCATATGTAATGCAGTTGAGCACATCTAACTTTACAGATTGAAGATATTGCAAAACCATCCAAATCATGCTTCTCTCAGCTTGATATGCTTCCACACTGTACATAAGGGCATTCTCTATCATAGGTGAAGAGTTTACATATGTATTTGCAAGTTTACATTACATTTCATCAAACTCTTGAAACCAAGTCAGTTCTGACCTGAAACAACATGAAATGTTGTACAATTGCATTTGTGAGCATATGTAATGCAGTTGAGCACATCTAACTTTACAGAATGAAGATATTGCAAAACCATCCAAATCAAGCTTCTCTCAGCTTGATATGCTTCCACACTGTACATAAGGGCATTCTCTATCATAGGTGAAGAGTTTACATGTGTATTTGCAAGTTTACATTACAATTCATCAAACTCTTGAAACCAAGTCAGTTCTGACCTGAAACAACATGAAATGCTGTTCAATTGCATTTGTGAGCATATGTAATGCAGTTGAGCACATCCAACTTTACAGAATGAAGATATTGCAAAACCATCCAAATCAAGCTTCTCTCTGCTTGATATGCTTTCACACTGTACATAAGGGCATTCTCTATCATAGCTGAAAAGTTTACATGTGTATTTGCAAGTTTACATTACAATTCATCAAACTCTTGAAACCAAGTCAGTTTTGACCTGAAACAACATGAAATGTTGTAGAATTGCATTTGTGAGCATATGTAATGCAGTTGAGCACATCTAACTTTACAGATTGAAGATATTGCAAAACCATCCAAATCATGCTTCTCTCAGCTTGATATGCTTCCACACTGTACATAAGGGCATTCTCTTATCATAGGTGAAGAGTTTACATGTGTATTTGCAAGTTTACATTACAATTCATCAAACTCTTGAAACCAAGTCAGTTCTGACCTGAAACAACATGAAATGTTGTAATATGGCATTTGTAAGCATATGTAATTCAGTTGAGCACATTTATCTTTGCAGAATGAAGATATTGCAAAATCATCCAAATCAAGTTTCTCTCAGCTTGATATGCTTCCACACTGTACATAAGGGCATTCTCTATCATAGGTGAAGAGTTAACATGTGTATTTGCAAGTTTACATTACAATTCATCAAACTCTTGAAACCAAGTCAGTTTTGACCTGAAACAACATGAAATGTTGTACAATTGCATTTGTGAGCATATGTAATGCAGTTGAGCACATCTTACTTTACAGAATGAAGATATTGCAAAACCATCCAAATCAAGCTTCTCTCAGCTTGATATGCTTCCACACTGTACATAAGGGCATTCTCTATCATAGGTGAAGAGTTTACATGTGTATTTGCAAGTTTACATTACAATTAATCAAACTCTTGAAACCAAGTCAGTTTTGACCTGAAACAACATGAAATGTTGTACAATTGCTTTTGTGAGCATATGTAATGCAGTTGAGCACATCTAACTTTACAGATTGAAGATATTGCAAAACCATCCAAATCAAGCTTCTCTCAGCTTGATATGCTTCCACACTGTACATAAGGGCATTCTCTATCATAGGTGAAGAGTATACATGTGTATTTGCAAGTTTACATTACAATTCATCAAACTCTTGAAACCAAGTCAGTTTTGACCTGAAACAACATGAAATGTTGTACAATTGCATTTGTGAGCATATGTAATGCAGTTGAGCACATCTAACTTTACAGAATGAAGATATTGCAAAACCATCCAAATCAAGCTTCTTTCAGCTTGATATGCTTCCACACTGTACATAAGGGCATTCTCTATCATAGGTGAAGAGTTTACATGTGTATTTGCAAGTTTACATTACAATTCATCAAACTCTTGAAACCAAGTCAGTTTTGACCTGAAACAACATGAAATGTAGTAAAATTGCATTTGTGAGCATATGTAATGCAGTTGAGCACATCTAACTTTACAGAATGAAGATATTGCAAAACCATCCAAATCAAGCTTCTCTCAGCTTGATATGCTTCCACACTGTACATAAGGGCATTCTCTATCATAGGTGAAGAGTTTACATGTGTATTTGCAAGTTTACATTACAATTCATCAAACTCTTGAAACCAAGTCAGTTCTGACCTGAAACAACATGAAATGTTGTACAATTGCAATTGTAAGCATATGTAATGCAGTTGAGCACATCTATCTTTGCAGAATGATGATATTGCAAAACCATCCAAATCAAGCTTCTCTCAGCTTGATATGCTTCCACACTGTACATAAGGGCATTCTCTATATCATAGGTGAAGAGTTTACATGTGTATTTGCAAGTTTACATTACATTTCATCAAACTCTTGAAACCAAGTCAGTTCTGACCTGAAACAACATGAAATGTTGTACAATTGCATTTGTGAGCATATGTAATGCAGTTGAGCACATCTAACTTTACAGAATGAAGATATTGCAAAACCATCCAAATCAAGCTTCTTTCAGCTTGATATGCTTCCACACTGTACATAAGGGCATTCTCTATCATAGGTGAAGAGTTTACATGTGTATTTGCAAGTTTACATTACAATTCATCAAAATCTTGAAACCAAGTCAGTTTTGACCTGAAACAACATGAAATGTTGTAAAATTGCATTTGTGAGCATATGTAATGCAGTTGAGCACATCTAACTTTACAGAATGAAGATATTGCAAAACCATCCAAATCAAGCTTCTCTCAGCTTGATATGCTTCCACACTGTACATAAGGGCATTCTCTATCATAGGTGAAGAGTTTACATGTGTATTTGCAAGTTTACATTACAATTCATCAAACTCTTGAAACCAAGTCAGTTCTGACCTGAAACAACATGAAATGTTGTACAATTGCAATTGTAAGCATATGTAATGCAGTTGAGCACATCTATCTTTGCAGAATGAAGATATTGCAAAACCATCTAAATCAAGCTTCTCTCAGCTTGATATGCTTCCACACTGTACATAAGGGCATTCTCTATATCATAGGTGAAGAGTTTACATGTGTATTTGCAAGTTTACATTACAATTCATCAAACTCTTGAAACCAAGTCAGTTTTGACCTGAAACAACATGAAATGTTGTACAATTGCATTTGTGAGCATATGTAATGCAGTTGAGCACATCTTACTTTACAGAATGAAGATATTGCAAAACCATCCAAATCAAGCTTCTCTCAGCTTGATATGCTTCCACACTGTACATAAGGGCATTCTCTATCATAGGTGAAGAGTTTACATGTGTATTTGCAAGTTTACATTACAATTCATCAAACTCTTGAAACCAAGTCAGTTTTGACCTGAAACAACATGAAATGTTGTAAAATTGCATTTGTGAGCATATGTAATGCAGTTGAGCACATCTAACTTTACAGAATGAAGATATTGCAAAACCATCCAAATCAAGCTTCTCTCAGCTTGATATGCTTCCACACTGTACATAAGGGCATTCTCTATCATAGGTGAAGAGTTTACATGTGTATTTACAAGTTTACATTACAATTCATCAAACTCTTGAAACCAAGTCAGTTCTGACCTGAAACAACATGAAATGTTGTACAATTGCAATTGTAAGCATATGTAATGCAGTTGAGCACATCTATCTTTGCAGAATGAAGATATTGCAAAACCATCCAAATCAAGCTTCTCTCAGCTTGATATGCTTCCACACTGTACATAAGGGCATTCTCTATATCATAGGTGAAGAGTTTACATGTGTATTGCAAGTTTACATTACAATTAATCAAACTCTTGAAACCAAGTCAGTTTTGACCTGAAACAACATGAAATGTTGTACAATTGCATTTGTGAGCATATGTAATGCAGTTGAGCACATCTATCTTTGCAGAATGAAGATATTGCAAAACCATCCAAATCAAGCTTCTCTCAGCTTGATATGCTTCCACACTGTACATAAGGGCATTCTCTATCATAGGTGAAGAGTTTACATGTGTATTTGCAAGTTTACATTACAATTCATCAAACTCTTGAAACCAAGTCAGTTCTGACCTGAAACAACATGAAATGTTGTACAATTGCAATTGTAAGCATATGTAATGCAGTTGAGCACATCTATCTTTGCAGAATGAAGATATTGCAAAACCATCCAAATCAAGCTTTTCTCAGCTTGATATGCTTCCACACTGTACATAAGGGCATTCTCTATCATAGGTGAAGAGTTAACATGTGTATTTGCAAGTTTACATTACATTTCATCAAACTCTTGAAACCAAGTCAGTTCTGACCTGAAACAACATGAAATGTTGTACAATTGCATTTGTGAGCATATGTAATGCAGTTGAGCACATCTTACTTTACAGAATGAAGATATTGCAAAACCATCCAAATCAAGCTTCTCTCAGCTTGATATGCTTCCACACTGTACATAAGGGCATTCTCTATCATAGGTGAAGAGTTTACATGTGTATTTGCAAGTTTACATTACAATTCATCAAACTCTTGAAACCAAGTCAGTTTTGACCTGAAACAACATGAAATGTTGTAAAATTGCATTTGTGAGCATATGTAATGCAGTTGAGTACATCTAACTTTACAGAATGAAGATATTGCAAAACCATCCAAATCAAGCCCCTCTCAGCTTGATATGCTTCCACACTGTACATAAGGGCATTCTCTATCATAGGTGAAGAGTTTACATGTGTATTTGCAAGTTTACATTACAATTCATCAAACTCTTGAAACCAAGTCAGTTCTGACCTGAAACAACATGAAATGTTGTACAATTGCAATTGTAAGCATATGTAATGCAGTTGAGCACATCTATCTTTGCAGAATGAAGATATTGCAAAACCATCCAAATCAAGCTTCTCTCAGCTTGATATGCTTCCACACTGTACATAAGGGCATTCTCTATCATAGGTGAAGAGTTTACATGTGTATTTGCAAGTTTACATTACAATTAATCAAACTCTTGAAACCAAGTCAGTTTTGACCTGAAACAACATGAAATGTTGTACAATTGCATTTGTGAGCATATGTAATGCAGTTGAGCACATCTAACTTTACATAATGAAGATATTGCAAAACCATTCAAATCAAGCTTCTCTCAGCTTGATATGCTTCCACACTGTACAGAAAGGGCATTCTCTATCATAGGTGAAGAGTTTACATGTGTATTTGCAAGTTTACATTACAATTCATCAAACTCTTGAAACCAAGTCAGTTCTGACCTGAAACAACATGAAATGTTGTAAAATTGCAATTGTAAGCATATGTAATGCAGTTGAGCACATCTATCTTTGCAGAATGAAGATATTGCAAAACCATCCAAATCAAGCTTCTCTCAGCTTGATATGCTTCCACACTGTACATAAGGGCATTCTCTATCATAGGTGAAGAGTTTACATGTGTATTTGCAAGTTTACATTACAATTCATCAAACTCTTGAAACCAAGTCAGTTTTGACCTGAAACAACATGAAATGTTGTAAAATTGCATTTGTGAGCATATGTAATGCAGTTGAGCACATCTAACTTTACAGAATGAAGATATTGCAAAACCATCCAAATCAAGCTTCTCTCAGCTTGATATGCTTCCACACTGTACATAAGGGCATTCTCTATCATAGGTGAAGAGTTTACATGTGTATTTGCAAGTTTACATTACAATTCATCAAACTCTTGAAACCAAGTCAGTTCTGACCTGAAACAACATGAAATGTTGTACAATTGCATTTGTGAGCATATGTAATGCAGTTGAGCACATCTAACTTTACAGAATGAAGATATTGCAAAACCATCCAAATCAAGCTTCTCTCAGCTTGATATGCTTCCACACTGTACAAAAGGGCATTCTCTATCATAGGTGAAGAGTTAACATGTGTATTTGCAAGTTTACATTACATTTCATCAAACTCTTGAAACCAAGTCAGTTCTGACCTGAAACAACATAAAATGTTGTACAATTGCATTTTTGAGCATATGTAATGCAGTTGAGCACATCTTACTTTACAGAATGAAGATATTGCAAAACCATCCAAATCAAGCTTCTCTCAGCTTGATATGCTTCCACACTGTACATAAGGGCATTCTCTATCATAGGTGAAGAGTTTACATGTGTATTTGCAAGTTTACATTACAATTAATCAAACTCTTGAAACCAAGTCAGTTTTGACCTGAAACAACATGAAATGTTGTACAATTGCATTTGTGAGCATATGTAATGCGGTTGAGCACATCTAACTTTACAGAATGAAGATATTGCAAAACCATCCAAATCAAGCTTCTCTCAGCTTGATATGATTCCACACTGTACATAAGGGCATTCTCTATCATAGGTGAAGAGTTTACATGTGTATTTGCAAGTTTACATTACAATTCATCAAACTCTTGAAACCAAGTCAGTTCTGACCTGAAACAACATGAAATGTTGTAAAATTGCAATTGTAAGCATATGTAATGCAGTTGAGCACATCTATCTTTGCAGAATGAAGATATTGCAAAACCATCCAAATCAAGCTTCTCTCAGCTTGATATGCTTCCACACTGTACATAAGGGCATTCTCTATCATAGGTGAAGAGTTTACATGTGTATTTGCAAGTTTACATTACAATTCTGGAAACTCTTGAAACCAAGTCAGTTTTGACCTGAAACAACATGAAATGTTGTAAAATTGCATTTGTGAGCATATGTAATGCAGTTGAGCACATCTAACTTTACCGAATGAAGATATTGCAAAACCATCCAAATCAAGCTTCTCTCAGCTTGATATGCTTCCACACTGTACATAAGGGCATTCTCTATCATAGGTGAAGAGTTTACATGTGTATTTGCAAGTTTACATTACATTTCATCAAACTCTTGAAACCAAGTCAGTTCTGACCTGAAACAACATGAAATGTTGTACAATTGCAATTGTAAGCATATGTAATGCAGTTGAGCACATCTATCTTTGCAGAATGAAGATATTGCAAAACCATCCAAATCAAGCTTCTCTCAGCTTGATATGCTTCCACACTGTACATAAGGGCATTCTCTATATCATAGGTGAAGAGTTTACATGTGTATTTGCAAGTTTACATTACAATTAATCAAACTCTTGAAACCAAGTCAGTTTTGACCTGAAACAACATGAAATGTTGTACAATTGCATTTGTGAGCATATGTAATGCAGTTGAGCACATCTAACTTTACAGAATGAAGATATTGCAAAACCATCCAAATCAAGCCTCTCTCAGCTTGATATGCTTCCACACTGTACATAAGGGCATTCTCTATCATAGGTGAAGAGTTTACATGTGTATTTGCAAGTTTACATTACAATTCATCAAACTCTTGAAACCAAGTCAGTTCTGACCTGAAACAACATGAAATGTTGTAAAATTGCAATTGTAAGCATATGTAATGCAGTTGAGCACATCTATCTTTGCAGAATGAAGATATTGCAAAACCATCCAAATCAAGCTTCTCTCAGCTTGATATGCTTCCACACTGTACATAAGGGCATTCTCTATCATAGGTGAAGAGTTTACATGTGTATTTGCAAGTTTACATTACAATTCTGGAAACTCTTGAAACCAAGTCAGTTTTGACCTGAAACAACATGAAATGTTGTAAAATTGCATTTGTGAGCATATGTAATGCAGTTGAGCACATCTAACTTTACCGAATGAAGATATTGCAAAACCATCCAAATCAAGCTTCTCTCAGCTTGATATGCTTCCACACTGTACATAAGGGCATTCTCTATCATAGGTGAAGAGTTTACATGTGTATTTGCAAGTTTACATTACATTTCATCAAACTCTTGAAACCAAGTCAGTTCTGACCTGAAACAACATGAAATGTTGTACAATTGCAATTGTAAGCATATGTAATGCAGTTGAGCACATCTATCTTTGCAGAATGAAGATATTGCAAAACCATCCAAATCAAGCTTCTCTCAGCTTGATATGCTTCCACACTGTACATAAGGGCATTCTCTATATCATAGGTGAAGAGTTTACATGTGTATTTGCAAGTTTACATTACAATTAATCAAACTCTTGAAACCAAGTCAGTTTTGACCTGAAACAACATGAAATGTTGTACAATTGCATTTGTGAGCATATGGAATGCAGTTGAGCACATCTAACTTTACAGAATGAAGATATTGCAAAACCATCCAAATCAAGCCTCTCTCAGCTTGATATGCTTCCACACTGTACATAAAGGGCATTCTCTATCATAGGTGAAGAGTTTACATGTGTATTTGCAAGTTTACATTACATTTCATCAAACTCTTGAAACCAAGTCAGTTCTGACCTGAAACAACATGAAATGTTGTACAATTGCAATTGTAAGCATATGTAATGCAGTTGAGCACATCTATCTTTGCAGAATGAAGATATTGCAAAACCATCCAAATCAAGCTTCTCTCAGCTTGATATGCTTCCACACTGTACATAAGGGCATTCTCTATATCATAGGTGAAGAGTTTACATGTGTATTTGCAAGTTTACATTACAATTAATCAAACTCTTGAAACCAAGTCAGTTTTGACCTGAAACAACATGAAATGTTGTACAATTGCATTTGTGAGCATATGTAATGCAGTTGAGCACATCTAACTTTACCGAATGAAGATATTGCAAAACCATCCAAATCAAGCTTCTCTCAGCTTGATATGCTTCCACACTGTACATAAGGGCATTCTCTATCATAGGTGAAGAGTTTACATGTGTATTTGCAAGTTTACATTACATTTCATCAAACTCTTGAAACCAAGTCAGTTCTGACCTGAAACAACATGAAATGTTGTACAATTGCAATTGTAAGCATATGTAATGCAGTTGAGCACATCTATCTTTGCAGAATGAAGATATTGCAAAACCATCCAAATCAAGCTTCTCTCAGCTTGATATGCTTCCACACTGTACATAAGGGCATTCTCTATATCATAGGTGAAGAGTTTACATGTGTATTTGCAAGTTTACATTACAATTAATCAAACTCTTGAAACCAAGTCAGTTTTGACCTGAAACAACATGAAATGTTGTACAATTGCATTTGTGAGCATATGTAATGCAGTTGAGCACATCTAACTTTACAGAATGAAGATATTGCAAAACCATCCAAATCAAGCCTCTCTCAGCTTGATATGCTTCCACACTGTACATAAAGGGCATTCTCTATCATAGGTGAAGAGTTTACATGTGTATTTGCAAGTTTACATTACAATTCATCAAACTCTTGAAACCAAGTCAGTTCTGACCTGAAACAACATGAAATGTTGTACAATTGCAATTGTAAGCATATGTAATGCAGTTGAGCACATCTATCTTTGCAGAATGAAGATATTGCAAAACCATCCAAATCAAGCTTCTCTCAGCTTGATATGCTTCCACACTGTACATAAGGGCATTCTCTATCATAGGTGAAGAGTTTACATGTGTATTTGCAAGTTTACATTACATTTCATCAAACTCTTGAAACCAAGTCAGTTTTGACCTGAAACAACATGAAATGTTGTACAATTGCATTTGTGAGCATATGTAATGCAGTTGAGCACATCTAACTTTACAGAATGAAGATATTGCAAAACCATCCAAATCAAGCTTCTCTCAGCTTGATATGCTTCCACACTGTACATAAGGGCATTCTCTATATCATAGGTGAAGAGTTTACATGTGTATTGCAAGTTTACATTACAATTAATCAAACTCTTGAAACCAAGTCAGTTTTGACCTGAAACAACATGAAATGTTGTACAATTGCATTTGTGAGCATATGTAATGCAGTTGAGCACATCTAACTTTACAGAATGAAGATATTGCAAAACCTTCCAAATCAAGCTTCTCTCAGCTTGATATGCTTCCACACTGTACATAAGGGCATTCTCTATCATAGGTGAAGAGTTTACATGTGTATTTGCAAGTTTACATTACAATTCATCAAACTCTTGAAACCAAGTCAGTTCTGACCTGAAACAACATGAAATGTTGTAAAATTGCAATTGTAAGCATATGTAATGCAGTTGAGCACATCTATCTTTGCAGAATGAAGATATTGCAAAACCATCCAAATCAAGCTTCTCTCAGCTTGATATGCTTCCACACTGTACATAAGGGCATTCTCTATCATAGGTGAAGAGTTTACATGTGTATTTGCAAGTTTACATTACAATTCATCAAACTCTTGAAACCAAGTCAGTTTTGACCTGAAACAACATGAAATGTTGTAAAATTGCATTTGTGAGCATATGTAATGCAGTTGAGCACATCTAACTTTACAGAATGAAGATATTGCAAAACCATCCAAATCAAGCTTCTCTCAGCTTGATATGCTTCCACACTGTACATAAGGGCATTCTCTATCATAGGTGAAGAGTTTACATGTGTATTTGCAAGTTTACATTACAATTCATCAAACTCTTGAAACCAAGTCAGTTCTGACCTGAAACAACATGAAATGTTGTACAATTGCAATTGTAAGCATATGTAATGCAGTTGAGCACATCTATCTTTGCAGAATGAAGATATTGCAAAACCATCCAAATCAAGCTTTTCTCAGCTTGATATGCTTCCACACTGTACATAAAGGCATTCTCTATCATAGGTGAAGAGTTAACATGTGTATTTGCAAGTTTACATTACATTTCATCAAACTCTTGAAACCAATTCAGTTCTGACCTGAAACAACATGAAATGTTGTACAATTGCATTTGTGAGCATATGTAATGCAGTTGAGCACATCTTACTTTACAGAATGAAGATATTGCAAAACCATCCAAATCAAGCTTCTCTCAGCTTGATATGCTTCCACACTGTACATAAGGGCATTCTCTATCATAGGTGAAGAGTTTACATGTGTATTTGCCAGTTTACATTACAATTCATCAAACTCTTGAAACCAAGTCAGTTTTGACCTGAAACAACATGAAATGTTGTAAAATTGCATTTGTGAGCATATGTAATGCAGTTGAGTACATCTAACTTTACAGAATGAAGATATTGCAAAACCATCCAAATCAAGCCTCTCTCAGCTTGATATGCTTCCACACTGTACATAAGGGCATTCTCTATCATAGGTGAAGAGTTTACATGTGTATTTGCAAGTTTACATTACAATTCATCAAACTCTTGAAACCAAGTCAGTTCTGACCTGAAACAACATGAAATGTTGTACAATTGCAATTGTAAGCATATGTAATGCAGTTGAGCACATCTATCTTTGCAGAATGAAGATATTGCAAAACCATCCAAATCAAGCTTCTCTCAGCTTGATATGCTTCCACACTGTACATAAGGGCATTCTCTATATCATAGGTGAAGAGTTTACATGTGTATTTGCAAGTTTACATTACAATTAATCAAACTCTTGAAACCAAGTCAGTTTTGACCTGAAACAACATGAAATGTTGTACAATTGCATTTGTGAGCATATGTAATGCAGTTGAGCACATCTAACTTTACAAAATGAAGATATTGCAAAACCATCCAAATCAAGCTTCTCTCAGCTTGATATGCTTCCACACTGTACATAAAGGGCATTCTCTATCATAGGTGAAGAGTTTACATGTGTATTTGCAAGTTTACATTACAATTCATCAAACTCTTGAAACCAAGTCAGTTCTGACCTGAAACAACATGAAATGTTGTAAAATTGCAATTGTAAGCATATGTAATGCAGTTGAGCACATCTATCTTTGCAGAATGAAGATATTGCAATACCATCCAAATCAAGCTTCTCTCAGCTTGATATGCTTCCACACTGTACATAAGGGCATTCTCTATCATAGGTGAAGAGTTTACATGTGTATTTGCAAGTTTACATTACAATTCTTCAAACTCTTGAAACCAAGTCAGTTTTGACCTGAAACAACATGAAATGTTGTAAAATTGCATTTGTGAGCATATGTAATGCAGTTGAGCACATCTAACTTTACAGAATGAAGATATTGCAAAACCATCCAAATCAAGCTTCTCTCAGCTTGATATGCTTCCACACTGTACATAAGGGCATTCTCTATCATAGGTGAAGAGTTTACATGTGTATTTGCAAGTTTACATTACAATTCATCAAACTCTTGAAACCAAGTCAGTTCTGACCTGAAACAACATGAAATGTTATACAATTGCAATTGTAAGCATATGTAATGCAGTTGAGCACATCTATCTTTGCAGAATGAAGATATTGCAAAACCATCCAAATCAAGCTTCTCTCAGCTTGATATGCTTCCACACTGTACATAAGGGCATTCTCTATATCATAGGTGAAGAGTTTACATGTGTATTTGCAAGTTTACATTACAATTAATCAAACTCTAGAAACCAAGTCAGTATTGACCTGAAACAACATGAAATGTTGTACAATTGCATTTGTGAGCATATGTAATGCAGTTGAGCACATCTAACTTTACAAAATGAAGATATTGCAAAACCATCCAAATCAAGCTTCTCTCAGCTTGATATGCTTCCACACTGTACATAAAGGGCATTCTCTATCATAGGTGAAGAGTTTACATGTGTATTTGCAAGTTTACATTACAATTCATCAAACTCTTGAAACCAAGTCAGTTCTGACCTGAAACAACATGAAATGTTGTAAAATTGCAATTGTAAGCATATGTAATGCAGTTGAGCACATCTATCTTTGCAGAATGAAGATATTGCAAAACCATCCAAATCAAGCTTCTCTCAGCTTGATATGCTTCCACACTGTACATAAGGGCATTCTCTATCATAGGTGAAGAGTTTACATGTGTATTTGCAAGTTTACATTACAATTCTTCAAACTCTTGAAACCAAGTCAGTTTTGACCTGAAACAACATGAAATGTTGTAAAATTGCATTTGTGAGCATATGTAATGCAGTTGAGCACATCTAACTTTACAGAATGAAGATATTGCAAAACCATCCAAATCAAGCTTCTCTCAGCTTGATATGCTTCCACACTGTACATAAGGGCATTCTCTATCATAGGTGAAGAGTTTACATGTGTATTTGCAAGTTTACATTACAATTCATCAAACTCTTGAAACCAAGTCAGTTCTGACCTGAAACAACATGAAATGTTGTAAAATTGCATTTGTGAGCATATGTAATGCAGTTGAGCACATCTAACTTTACAGAATGAAGATATTGCAAAACCATCCAAATCAAGCTTCTCTCAGCTTGATATGCTTCCACACTGTACATAAGGGCATTCTCTATCATAGGTGAAGAGTTTACATGTGTATTTGCAAGTTTACATTACAATTCATCAAACTCTTGAAACCAAGTCAGTTCTGACCTGAAACAACATGAAATGTTGTACAATTGCAATTGTAAGCATATGTAATGCAGTTGAGCACATCTATCTTTGCAGAATGAAGATTTTGCAAAACCATCCAAATCAAGCTTTTCTCAGCTTGATATGCTTCCACACTGTACATAAGGGCATTCTCTATCATAGGTGAAGAGTTAACATGTGTATTTGCAAGTTTACATTACATTTCATCAAACTCTTGAAACCAAGTCAGTTCTGACCTGAAACAACATAAAATGTTGTACAATTGCATTTGTGAGCATATGTAATGGAGTTGAGCACATCTTACTTTACAGAATGAAGATATTGCAAAACCATCCAAATCAAGCTTCTCTCAGCTTGATATGCTTCCACACTGTACATAAGGGCATTCTCTATCATAGGTGATGAGTTTACATGTGTATTTGCAAGTTTACATTACAATTAATCAAACTCTTGAAACCAAGTCAGTTTTGACCTGAAACAACATGAAATGTTGTACAATTGCATTTGTGAGCATATGTAATGCAGTTGAGCACATCTAACTTTACAGAATGAAGATATTGCAAAACCATCCAAATCAAGCTTCTCTCAGCTTGATATGCTTCCACACTGTACATAAGGGCATTCTCTATCATAGGTGAAGAGTTTACATGTGTATTTGCAAGTTTACATTACAATTCATCAAACTCTTGAAACCAAGTCAGTTCTGACCTGAAACAACATGAAATGTTGTAAAATTGCAATTGTAAGCATATGTAATGCAGTTGAGCACATCTATCTTTGCAGAATGAAGATATTGCAAAACCATCCAAATCAAGCTTCTCTCAGCTTGATATGCTTCCACACTGTACATAAGGGCATTCTCTATCATAGGTGAAGAGTTTACATGTGTATTTGCAAGTTTACATTACAATTCTGGAAACTCTTGAAACCAAGTCAGTTTTGACCTGAAACAACATGAAATGTTGTAAAATTGCATTTGTGAGCATATGTAATGCAGTAGAGCACATCTAACTTTACCGAATGAAGATATTGCAAAACCATCCAAATCAAGCTTCTCTCAGCTTGATATGCTTCCACACTGTACATAAGGGCATTCTCTATCATAGGTGAAGAGTTTACATGTGTATTTGCAAGTTTACATTACAATTCATCAAACTCTTGAAACCAAGTCAGTTCTGACCTGAAACAACATGAAATGTTGTACAATTGCAATTGTAAGCATATGTAATGCAGTTGAGCACATCTATCTTTGCAGAATGAAGATATTGCAAAACCATCCAAATCAAGCTTCTCTCAGCTTGATATGCTTCCACACTGTACATAAGGGCATTCTCTATATCATAGGTGAAGAGTTTACATGTGTATTTGCAAGTTTACATTACAATTCTGGAAACTCTTGAAACCAAGTCAGTTTTGACCTGAAACAACATGAAATGTTGTACAATTGCATTTGTGAGCATATGTAATGCAGTTGAGCACATCTAACTTTACAGAATGAAGATATTGCAAAACCATCCAAATCAAGCTTCTCTCAGCTTGATATGCTTCCACACTGTACGGCATTCTCTATCATAGGTGAAGAGTTTACATGTGTATTTGCAAGTTTACATTACAATTCATCAAACTCTTGAAACCAAGTCAGTTCTGACCTGAAACAACATGAAATGTTGTAAAATTGCATTTGTGAGCATATGTAATGCAGTTGAGCACATCTAACTTTACAGAATGAAGATATTGCAAAACCATCCAAATCAAGCTTCTCTCAGCTTGATATGCTTCCACACTGTACATAAGGGCATTCTCTATCATAGGTGAAGAGTTTACATGTGTATTTGCAAGTTTACATTACAATTCATCAAACTCTTGAAACCAAGTCAGTTCTGACCTGAAACAACATGAAATGTTGTACAATTGCAATTGTAAGCATATGTAATGCAGTTGAGCACATCTATCTTTGCAGAATGAAGATTTTGCAAAACCATCCAAATCAAGCTTTTCTCAGCTTGATATGCTTCCACACTGTACATAAGGGCATTCTCTATCATAGGTGAAGAGTTAACATGTGTATTTGCAAGTTTACATTACATGTCATCAAACTCTTGAAACCAAGTCAGTTCTGACCTGAAACAACATAAAATGTTGTACAATTGCATTTGTGAGCATATGTAATGCAGTTGAGCACATCTTACTTTACAGAATGAAGATATTGCAAAACCATCCAAATCAAGCTTCTCTCAGCTTGATATGCTTCCACACTGTACATAAGGGCATTCTCTATCATAGGTGAAGAGTTTACATGTGTATTTGCAAGTTTACATTACAATTAATCAAACTCTTGAAACCAAGTCAGTTTTGACCTGAAACAACATGAAATGTTGTACAATTGCATTTGTGAGCATATGTAATGCAGTTGAGCACATCTAACTTTACAGAATGAAGATATTGCAAAACCATCCAAATCAAGCTTCTCTCAGCTTGATATGCTTCCACACTGTACATAAGGGCATTCTCTATCATAGGTGAAGAGTTTACATGTGTATTTGCAAGTTTACATTACAATTCATCAAACTCTTGAAACCAAGTCAGTTCTGACCTGAAACAACATGAAATGTTGTAAAATTGCAATTGTAAGCATATGTAATGCAGTTGAGCACATCTATCTTTGCAGAATGAAGATATTGCAAAACCATCCAAATCAAGCTTCTCTCAGCTTGATATGCTTCCACACTGTACATAAGGGCATTCTCTATCATAGGTGAAGAGTTTACATGTGTATTTGCAAGTTTACATTACAATTCTGGAAACTCTTGAAACCAAGTCAGTTTTGACCTGAAACAACATGAAATGTTGTAAAATTGCATTTGTGAGCATATGTAATGCAGTTGAGCACATCTAACTTTACCGAATGAAGATATTGCAAAACCATCCAAATCAAGCTTCTCTCAGCTTGATATGCTTCCACACTGTACATAAGGGCATTCTCTATCATAGGTGAAGAGTTTACATGTGTATTTGCAAGTTTACATTACAATTCATCAAACTCTTGAAACCAAGTCAGTTCTGACCTGAAACAACATGAAATGTTGTACAATTGCAATTGTAAGCATATGTAATGCAGTTGAGCACATCTATCTTTGCAGAATGAAGATATTGCAAAACCATCCAAATCAAGCTTCTCTCAGCTTGATATGCTTCCACACTGTACATAAGGGCATTCTCTATCATAGGTGAAGAGTTTACATGTGTATTTGCAAGTTTACATTACAATTCATCAAACTTTTGAAACCAAGTAAGTTCTGACCTGAATCAACATGAAATGTTGTAAAATTGCATTTGTGAGCATATGTAATGCAGTTGAGCACATCCAACTTTACAGAATGAAGATATTGCAAAACCATCCAAATCAAGCTTCTCTCTGCTTGATATGGTTCCACACTGTACATAAGGGCATTCTCTATCATAGGTGAAGAGTTTACATGTGTATTTGCAAGTTTACATTACATTTAATCAAACTCTTGAAACCAAGTCAGTTCTGACCTGAAACAACATGAAATGTTGTAAAATTGCAATTGTAAGCATATGTAATGCAGTTGAGCACATCTATCTTTGCAGAATGAAGATATTGCAAAACCATCCAAATCAAGCTTCTCTCAGCTTGATATGCTTCCACACTGTACATAAGGGCATTCTCTGTCATAGGTGAAGAGTTTACATGTGTATTTGCAAGTTTACATTACAATTCATCAAACTCTTGAAACCAAGTCAGTTTTGACCTGAAATAACATGAAATGTTGTAGAATTGCATTTGTGAGCATATGTAATGCAGTTGAGCACATCTAACTTTACAGAATGAAGATATTGCAAAACCATCCAAATCAAGTTTCTCTCAGCTTGATATGCTTCCACACTGTACATAAGGGCATTCTCTATCATAGGTGAAGAGTTTACATGTGTATTTGCAAGTTTACATTACAATTCATCAAACTCTTGAAACCAAGTCAGTTCTGACCTGAATCAACATGAAATGTTGTAGAATTGCATTTGTGAGCATATGTAATGCAGTTGAGCACATCCAACTTTACAGAATGAAGATATTGCAAAACCATCCAAATCAAGCTTCTCTCTGCTTGATATGCTTCCACACTGTACATAAGGGCATTCTCTATCATAGGTGAAGAGTTTACATGTGTATTTGCAAGTTTACATTACATTTAATCAAACTCTTGAAACCAAGTCAGTTCTGACCTGAAACAACATGAAATGCTGTAAAATTGCAATTGTAAGCATATGTAATGCAGTTGAGCACATCTATCTTTGCAGAATGAAGATATTGCAAAACCATCCAAATCAAGCTTCTCTCAGCTTGATATGCTTCCACACTGTACATAAGGACATTCTCTATCATAGGTGAAGAGTTTACATGTGTATTTGCAAGTTTACATTACAATTCATCAAACTCTTGAAACCAAGTCAGTTTGGACCTGAAACAACATGAAATGTTGTAAAATTGCAATTGTAAGCATATGTAATGCAGTTGAGCACATCTATCTTTGCAGAATGAAGATATTGCAAAACCATCCAAATCAAGCTTCTCTCAGTTTGATATGCTTCCACACTGTACATAAGGGCATTCTCTATCATAGGTGAAGAGTTTACATGTGTATTTGCAAGTTTACATTACAATTCATCAAACTTTTGAAACCAAGTAAGTTCTGACCTGAATCAACATGAAATGTTGTAAAATTGCATTTGTGAGCATATGTAATGCAGTTGAGCACATCCAACTTTACAGAATGAAGATATTGCAAAACCATCCAAATCAAGCTTCTCTCTGCTTGATATGGTTCCACACTGTACATAAGGGCATTCTCTATCATAGGTGAAGAGTTTACATGTGTATTTGCAAGTTTACATTACATTTAATCAAACTCTTGAAACCAAGTCAGTTCTGACCTGAAACAACATGAAATGTTGTAAAATTGCAATTGTAAGCATATGTAATGCAGTTGAGCACATCTATCTTTGCAGAATGAAGATATTGCAAAACCATCCAAATCAAGCTTCTCTCAGCTTGATATGCTTCCACACTGTACATAAGGGCATTCTCTGTCATAGGTGAAGAGTTTACATGTGTATTTGCAAGTTTACATTACAATTCATCAAACTCTTGAAACCAAGTCAGTTTTGACCTGAAATAACATGAAATGTTGTAGAATTGCATTTGTGAGCATATGTAATGCAGTTGAGCACATCTAACGTTACAGAATGAAGATATTGCAAAACCATCCAAATCAAGTTTCTCTCAGCTTGATATGCTTCCACACTGTACATAAGGGCATTCTCTATCATAGGTGAAGAGTTTACATGTGTATTTGCAAGTTTACATTACAATTCATCAAACTCTTGAAACCAAGTCAGTTCTGACCTGAATCAACATGAAATGTTGTAAAATTGCATTTGTGAGCATATGTAATGCAGTTGAGCACATCCAACTTTACAGAATGAAGATATTGCAAAACCATCTAAATCAAGCTTCTCTCTGCTTGATATGCTTCCACACTGTACATAAGGGCATTCTCTATCATAGGTGAAGAGTTTACATGTGTATTTGCAAGTTTACATTACATTTAATCAAACTCTTGAAACCAAGTCAGTTCTGACCTGAAACAACATGAAATGTTGTAAAATTGCAATTGTAAGCATATGTAATGCAGTTGAGCACATCTATCTTTGCAGAATGAAGATATTGCAAAACCATACAAATCAAGCTTCTCTCAGCTTGATATGCTTCCACACTGTACATAAGGGCATTCTCTATCATAGGTGAAGAGTTTACATGTGTATTTGCAAGTTTACATTACATTTCATCAAACTCTTGAAACCAAGTCAGTTCTGACCTGAAACAACTTGAAATGTTGTAGAATTGCATTTGTGAGCATATGTAATGCAGTTGAGCACATCCAACTTTACAGAATGAAGATATTGCAAAACCATCCAAATCAAGCTTCTCTCTGCTTGATATGCTTCCACACTGTACATAAGGGCATTCTCTATCATAGGTGAAGAGTTTACATGTGTATTTGCAAGTTTACATTACATTTCATCAAACTCTTGAAACCAAGTCAGTTCTGACCTGAAACAACTTGAAATGTTGTAGAATTGCATTTGTGAGCATATGTAATGCAGTTGAGCACATCCAACTTTACAGAATGAAGATATTGCAAAACCATCCAAATCAAGCTTCTCTCTGCTTGATATGCTTCCACACTGTACATAAGGGCATTCTCTATCATAGGTGAAGAGTTTACATGTGTATTTGCAAGTTTACATTACATTTAATCAAACTCTTGAAACCATGTCAGTTCTGACCTGAAACAACATGAAATGCTGTAAAATTGCAATTGTAAGCATATGTAATGCAGTTGAGCACATCTAACTTTACAGATTGAAGATATTGCAAAACCATGCAAATCATGCTTCTCTCAGCTTGATATGCTTCCACACTGTACATAAGGGCATTCTCTATCATAGGTGAAGAGTTTACATGTGTATTTGCAAGTTTACATTACATTTCATCAAACTCTTGAAACCAAGTCAGTTCTGACCTGAAACAACTTGAAATGTTGTAGAATTGCATTTGTGAGCATATGTAATGCAGTTGAGCACATCCAACTTTACAGAATGAAGATATTGCAAAACCATCCAAATCAAGCTTCTCTCTGCTTGATATGCTTCCACACTGTACATAAGGGCATTCTCTATCATAGGTGAAGAGTTTACATGTGTATTTGCAAGTTTACATTACATTTAATCAAACTCTTGAAACCAAGTCAGTTCTGACCTCAAACAACATGAAATGTTGTAAAATTGCAATTGTAAGCATATGTAATGCAGTTGAGCACATCTATCTTTGCAGAATGAAGATATTGCAAAACCATCCAAATCAAGCTTCTCTCAGCTTGATATGCTTCCACACTGTACATAAGGGCATTCTCTATCATAGGTGAAGAGTTTACATGTGTATTTGCAAGTTTACATTACAATTCATCAAACTCTTGAAACCAAGTCAGTTTTGACCTGAAATAACATGAAATGTTGTAGAATTGCATTTGTGAGCATATGTAATGCAGTTGAGCACATCTAACTTTACAGATTGAAGATATTGCAAAACCATCCAAATCATGCTTCTCTCAGCTTGATATGCTTCCACACTGTACATAAGGGCATTCTCTATCATAGGTGAAGAGTTTACATGTGTATTTGCAAGTTTACATTACAATTCATCAAACTCTTGAAACCAAGTCAGTTCTGACCTGAAACAACATGATATGTTGTTAAATGGCATTTGTAAGCATATGTAATTCAGTTGAGCACATCTATCTTTGCAGAATGAAGATATTGCAAAACCATCCAAATCAAGCTTCTCTCAGCTTGATATGCTTCCACACTGTACATAAGGGCATTCTCTATATCATAGGTGAAGAGTTTACATGTGTATTTGCAAGTTTACATTATAATTCATCAAACTCTTGAAACCAAGTCAGTTTTGACCTGAAACAACATGAAATGTTGTACAATTGCATTTGTGAGCATATGTAATGCAGTTGAGCACATCTTACTTTACAGAATGAAGATATTGCAAAACCATCCAAATCAAGCTTCTCTCAGCTTGATATGCTGCCACACTGTACATAAGGGCATTCTCTATCATAGGTGAAGAGTTTACATGTGTATTTGCAAGTTTACATTACAATTCATCAAACTCTTGAAACCAATCAGTTTTGACCAGAAACAACATGAAATGTTGTACAATTGCATTTGTGAGCATATGTAATGCAGTTGAGCACATCTAACTTTACAGAATGAAGATATTGCAAAACCATCCAAATCAAGCTTCTCTCAGCTTGATATGCTTCCACACTGTACATAAGGGCATTCTCTATCATAGGTGAAGAGTTTACATGTGTATTTGCAAGTTTACATTACATTTCATCAAACTCTTGAAACCAAGTCAGTTCTGACCTGAAACAACATGAAATGTTGTAGAATTGCATTTGTGAGCATATGTAATGCAGTTGAGCACATCTAACTTTACAGATTGAAGATATTGCAAAACCATCCAAATCATGCTTCTCTCAGCTTGATATGCTTCCACACTGTACATAAGGGCATTCTCTATCATAGGTGAAGAGTTTACATGTGTATTTGCAAGTTTATATTACAATTCATCAAACTCTTGAAACCAAGTCAGTTTGGACCTGAAACAACATGAAATGTTGTAGAATTGCATTTGTGAGCATATGTAATGCAGTTGAGCACATCTAACTTTACAGAATGAAGATATTGCAAAACCATCCAAATCAAGCTTCTATCAGCTTGATATGCTTCCACACTGTACATAAGGGCATTCTCTATCATAGGGAAGAGTTTACATGTGTATTTGCAAGTTTACATTACAATTCATCAAACTCTTGAAACCAAGTCAGTTTGGACCTGAAACAACATGAAATGTTGTACAATTGCATTTGTGAGCATATGTAATGCAGTTGAGCACATCTAACTTTACAGAATGAAGATATTGAAAAAACCATCCAAATCAAGCTTCTATCAGCTTGATATGCTTCCACACTGTACATAAGGGCATTCTCTATCATAGGTGAAGAGTTTACATGTGTATTTGCAAGTTTACATTACTATTCATCAAACTCTTGAAACCAAGTCAGTTTGGACCTGAAACAACATGAAATGTTGTAGAATTGCATTTGTGAGCATATGTAATGCAGTTGAGCACATCTATCTTTACAGAATGAAGATATTGCAAAACCATCCAAATCAAGCTTCTATCAGCTTGATATGCTTCCACACTGTACATAAGGGCATTCTCTATCATAGGTGAAGAGTTTACATGTGTATTTGCAAGTTTACATTACAATTCATCAAACTCTTGAAACCAAGTCAGTTTGGACCTGAAACAACATGAAATGTTGTACAATTGCATTTGTGAGCATATGTAATGCAGTTGAGCACATCTAACTTTACAGAATGAAGATATTGCAAAACCATCCAAATCAAGCTTCTATCAGCTTGATATGCTTCCACACTGTACATAAGGGCATTCTCTATCATAGGTGAAGAGTTTACATGTGTATTTGCAAGTTTACATTATTATTCATCAAACTCTTGAAACCAAGTCAGTTCTGACCTGAAACAACATGAAATGTTGTAAAATGGCATTTGTAAGCATATGTAATTCAGTTGAGTACATTTATCTTTGCAGAATGAAGATATTGCAAAATCATCCAAATCAAGCTTCTCTCAGCTTGATATGCTTCCACATTGTACATAAGGGCATTCTCTATCATAGGTGAAGAGTTTACATGTGTATTTGCAAGATTACATTACAATTCATCAAACTCTTGAAACCAAGTCAGTTCTGACCTGAAACAACATGAAATGTTGTTAAATGGCATTTGTAAGCATATGTAATTCAGTTGAGCACATCTATCTTTGCAGAATGAAGATATTGCAAAACCATCCAAATCAAGCTTCTCTCAGCTTGATATGCTTCCACACTGTACATAAGGGCATTCTCTATATCATAGGTGAAGAGTTTACATGTGTATTTGCAAGTTTACATTACAATTCATCAAACTCTTGAAACCAAGTCAGTTTTGACCTGAAACAACATGAAATGTTGTACAATTGCATTTGTGAGCATATGTAATGCAGTTGAGCACATCTAACTTTACAGAATGAAGATATTGCAAAACCATCCAAATCAATCTTCTATCAGCTTGATATGCTTTCACACTGTACATAAGGGCATTCTCTATCATAGGTGAAGAGTTCACATGTGTATTTGCAAGTTTACATTACAATTCATCAAACTCTTGAAACCAAGTCAGTTTGGACCTGAAACAACATGAAATGTTGTACAATTGCATTTGTGAGCATATGTAATGCAGTTGAGCACATCTAACTTTACAGAATGAAGATATTGCAAAACCATCCAAATCAAGCTTCTATCAGCTTGATATGCTTCCACACTGTACATAAGGGCATTCTCTATCATAGGTGAAGAGTTTACATGTGTATTTGCAAGTTTACATTACTATTCATCAAACTCTTGAAACCAAGTCAGTTTGGACCTGAAACAACATGAAATGTTGTAGAATTGCATTTGTGAGCATATGTAATGCAGTTGAGCACATCTAACTTTACAGAATGAAGATATTGCAAAACCATCCAAATCAAGCTTCTATCAGCTTGATATGCTTCCACACTGTACATAAGGGCATTCTCTATCATAGGTGAAGAGTTTACATGTGTATTTGCAAGTTTACATTACAATTCATCAAACTCTTGAAACCAAGTCAGTTTGGACCTGAAACAACATGAAATGTTGTAAAATGGCATTTGTAAGCATATGTAATTCAGTTGAGTACATTTATCTTTGCAGAATGAAGATATTGCAAAATCATCCAAATCAAGCTTCTCTCAGCTTGATATGCTTCCACATTGTACATAAGGGCATTCTCTATCATAGGTGAAGAGTTTACATGTGTATTTGCAAGATTACATTACAATTCATCAAACTCTTGAAACCAAGTCAGTTCTGACCTGAAACAACATGAAATGTTGTTAAATGGCATTTGTAAGCATATGTAATTCAGTTGAGCACATCTATCTTTGCAGAATGAAGATATTGCAAAACCATCCAAATCAAGCTTCTCTCAGCTTGATATGCTTCCACACTGTACATAAGGGCATTCTCTATCATAGGTGAAGAGTTTACATGTGTATTTGCAAGTTTACATTACAATTCATCAAACTCTTGAAACCAATCAGTTTTGACCTGAAACAACATGAAATGTTGTACAATTGCATTTGTGAGCATATGTAATGCAGTTGAGCACATCTAACTTTACAGAATGAAGATATTGCAAAACCATCCAAATCAAGCTTCTCTCAGCTTGATATGCTTCCACACTGTACATAAGGGCATTCTCTATCATAGGTGAAGAGTTTACATGTGTATTTGCAAGTTTATATTACAATTCATCAAACTCTTGAAACCAAGTCAGTTTGGACCTGAAACAACATGAAATGTTGTAGAATTGCATTTGTGAGCATATGTAATGCAGTTGAGCACATCTAACTTTACAGAATGAAGATATTGCAAAACCATCCAAATCAAGCTTCTATCAGCTTGATATGCTTCCACACTGTACATAAGGGCATTCTCTATCATAGGTGAAGAGTTTACATGTGTATTTGCAAGTTTACATTACTATTCATCAAACTCTTGAAACCAAGTCAGTTTGGACCTGAAACAACATGAAATGTTGTAGAATTGTATTTGTGAGCATATGTAATGCAGTTGAGCACATCTAACTTTACAGAATGAAGATATTGCAAAACCATCCAAATCAAGCTTCTATCAGCTTGATATGCTTCCACACTGTACATAAGGGCATTCTCTATCATAGGTGAAGAGTTTACATGTGTATTTGCAAGTTTACATTACTATTCATCAAACTCTTGAAACCAAGTCAGTTTGGACCTGAAACAACATGAAATGTTGTAGAATTGCATTTGTAAGCATATGTAATTCAGTTGAGTACATTTATCTTTGCAGAATGAAGATATTGCAAAATCATCCAAATCAAGCTTCTCTCAGCTTGATATGCTTCCACATTGTACATAAGGGCATTCTCTATCATAGGTGAAGAGTTTACATGTGTATTTGCAAGATTACATTACAATTCATCAAACTCTTGAAACCAAGTCAGTTCTGACCTGAAACAACATGAAATGTTGTTAAATGGCATTTGTAAGCATATGTAATTCAGTTGAGCACATCTATCTTTGCAGAATGAAGATATTGCAAAACCATCCAAATCAAGCTTCTCTCAGCTTGATATGCTTCCACACTGTACATAAGGGCATTCTCTATATCATAGGTGAAGAGTTTACATGTGTATTTGCAAGTTTACATTACAATTCATCAAACTCTTGAAACCAAGTCAGTTTTGACCTGAAACAACATGAAATGTTGTACAATTGCATTTGTGAGCATATGTAATGCAGTTGAGCACATCTTACTTTACAGAATGAAGATATTGCAAAACCATCCAAATCAAGCTTCTCTCAGCTTGATATGCTTCCACACTGTACATAAGGGCATTCTCTATCATAGGTGAAGAGTTTACATGTGTATTTGCAAGTTTACATTACAATTCATCAAACTCTTGAAACCAATCAGTTTTGACCTGAAACAACATGAAATGTTGTACAATTGCATTTGTGAGCATATGTAATGCAGTTGAGCACATCTAACTTTACAGAATGAAGATATTGCAAAACCATCCAAATCAAGCTTCTCTCAGCTTGATATGCTTCCACACTGTACATAAGGGCATTCTCTATCATAGGTGAAGAGTTTACATGTGTATTTGCAAGTTTACATTACTATTCATCAAACTCTTGAAACCAAGTCAGTTTGGACCTGAAACAACATGAAATGTTGTAGAATTGCATTTGTGAGCATATGTAATGCAGTTGAGCACATCTAACTTTACAGAATGAAGATATTGCAAAACCATCCAAATCAAGCTTCTATCAGCTTGATATGCTTCCACACTGTACATAAGGGCATTCTCTATCATAGGTGAAGAGTTTACATGTGTATTTGCAAGTTTACATTACAATTCATCAAACTCTTGAAACCAAGTCAGTTTGGACCTGAAACAACATGAAATGTTGTACAATTGCATTTGTGAGCATATGTAATGCAGTTGAGCACATCTAACTTTACAGAATGAAGATATTGCAAAACCATCCAAATCAAGCTTCTATCAGCTTGATATGCTTCCACACTGTACATAAGGGCATTCTCTATCATAGGTGAAGAGTTTACATGTGTATTTGCAAGTTTACATTACTATTCATCAAACTCTTGAAACCAAGTCAGTTCTGACCTGAAACAACATGAAATGTTGTTAAATGGCATTTGTAAGTATATGTAATTCAGTTGAGCACATCTATCTTCGCAGAATGAAGATATTGCAAAACCATCCAAATCAAGCTTCTCTCAGCTTGATATGCTTCCACACTGTACATAAGGGCATTCTCTATATCATAGGTGAAGAGTTTACATGTGTATTTGCAAGTTTACATTACAATTCATCAAACTCTTGAAACCAAGTCAGTTTTGACCTGAAACAACTTGAAATGTTGTAGAATTGCATTTGTGAGCATATGTAATTCAGTTGAGCACATCTATCTTTGCAGAATGAAGATATTGCAAAACCATCCAAATCAAGCTTCTCTCAGCTTGATATGCTTCCACACTGTACATAAGGGCATTCTCTATATCATAGGTGAAGAGTTTACATGTGTATTTGCAAGTTTACATTACAATTCATCAAACTCTTGAAACCAAGTCAGTTTTGACCTGAAACAACATGAAATGTTGTACAATTGCATTTGTGAGCATATGTAATGCAGTTGAGCACATCTTACTTTACAGAATGAAGATATTGCAAAACCATCCAAATCAAGCTTCTCTCAGCTTGATATGCTTCCACACTGTACATAAGGGCATTCTCTATCATTGGTGAAGAGTTTACATGTGTATTTGCAAGTTTACATTACAATTCATCAAATTCTTGAAACCAATCAGTTTTGACCTGAAACAACATGAAATGTTGTACAATTGCATTTGTGAGCATATGTAATGCAGTTGAGCACATCTAACTTTACAGAATGAAGATATTGCAAAACCATCCAAATCAAGCTTCTCTCAGCTTGATATGCTTCCACACTGTACATAAGGGCATTCTCTATCATAGGTGAAGAGTTTACATGTGTATTTGCAAGTTTATATTACAATTCATCAAACTCTTGAAACCAAGTCAGTTTGGACCTGAAACAACATGAAATGTTGTAGAATTGCATTTGTGAGCATATGTAATGCAGTTGAGCACATCTAACTTTACAGAATGAAGATATTGCAAAACCATCCAAATCAAGCTTCTATCAGCTTGATATGCTTCCACACTGTACATAAGGGCATTCTCTATCATAGGTGAAGAGTTTACATGTGTATTTGCAAGTTTACATTACTATTCATCAAACTCTTGAAACCAAGTCAGTTTGGACCTGAAACAACATGAAATGTTGTAGAATTGCATTTGTGAGCATATGTAATGCAGTTGAGCACATCTAACTTTACAGAATGAAGATATTGCAAAACCATCCAAATCAAACTTCTATCAGCTTGATATGCTTCCACACTGTACATAAGGGCATTCTCTATCATAGGTGAAGAGTTTACATGTGTATTTGCAAGTTTACATTACAATTCATCAAACTCTTGAAACCAAGTCAGTTTTGACCTGAAACAACATGAAATGTTGTACAATTGCATTTGTGAGCATATGTAATGCAGTTGAGCACATCTTACTTTACAGAATGAAGATATTGCAAAACCATCCAAATCAAGCTTCTCTCAGCTTGATATGCTTCCACACTGTACATAAGGGCATTCTCTATCATAGGTGAAGAGTTTACATGTGTATTTGCAAGTTTACATTACAATTCATCAAACTCTTGAAACCAAGTCAGTTCTGACCTGAAACAACATGACATGTTGTAAAATTGCAATTGTAAGCATATGTAATGCAGTTGAGCACATCTATCTTTGCAGAATGAAGATATTGCAAAACCATCCAAATCAAGCTTCTCTCAGCTTGATATGCTTCCACACTGTACATAAGGGCATTCTCTATCATAGGTGAAGAGTTTACATGTGTATTTGCAAGTTTACATTACAATTCATCAAACTCTTGAAACCAAGTCAGTTTTGACCTGAAACAACTTGAAATGTTGTAGAATTGCATTTGTGAGCATATGTAATGCAGTTGAGCACATCCAACTTTACAGAATGAAGATATTGCAAAACCATCCAAATCAAGCTTCTCTCAGCTTGATATGCTTCCACACTGTACATAAGGGCATTCTCTATCATAGGTGAAGAGTTTACATGTGTATTTGCAAGTTTACATTACATTTAATCAAATTCTTGAAACCAAGTCAGTTTTGACCTGAAACAACATGAAATGTTGTACAATTGCATTTGTGAGCATATGTAATGCAGTTGAGCACATCTTACTTTACAGAATGAAGATATTGCAAAACCATCCAAATCAAGCTTCTCTCAGCTTGATATGCTTCCACACTGTACATAAGGGCATTCTCTATCATAGGTGAAGAGTTTACATGTGTATTTGCAAGTTTACATTACAATTCATCAAACTCTTGAAACCAAGTCAGTTTTGACCTGAAACAACATGAAATGTTGTACAATTGCATTTGTGAGCATATGTAATGCAGTTGAGCACATCTAACTTTACAGAATGAAGATATTGCAAAACCATCCAAATCAAGCTTCTCTCAGCTTGATATGCTTCCACACTGTACATAAGGGCATTCTCTATATCATAGGTGAAGAGTTTACATGTGTATTTGCAAGTTTACATTACAATTCATCAAACTCTTGAAACCAAGTCAGTTTTGACCTGAAACAACTTGAAATGTTGTAGAATTGCATTTGTGAGCATATGTAATTCAGTTGAGCACATCTATCTTTGCAGAATGAAGATATTGCAAAACCATCCAAATCAAGCTTCTCTCAGCTTGATATGCTTCCACACTGTACATAAGGGCATTCTCTATATCATAGGTGAAGAGTTTACATGTGTATTTGCAAGTTTACATTACAATTCATCACACTCTTGAAACCAAGTCAGTTTTGACCTGAAACAACATGAAATGTTGTACAATTGCATTTGTGAGCATATGTAATGCAGTTGAGCACATCTTACTTTACAGAATGAAGATATTGCAAAACCATCCAAATCAAGCTTCTCTCAGCTTGATATGCTTCCACACTGTACATAAGGGCATTCTCTATCATTGGTGAAGAGTTTACATGTGTATTTGCAAGTTTACATTACAATTCATCAAATTCTTGAAACCAATCAGTTTTGACCTGAAACAACATGAAATGTTGTACAATTGCATTTGTGAGCATATGTAATGCAGTTGAGCACATCTAACTTTACAGAATGAAGATATTGCAAAACCATCCAAATCAAGCTTCTCTCAGCTTGATATGCTTCCACACTGTACATAAGGGCATTCTCTATCATAGGTGAAGAGTTTACATGTGTATTTGCAAGTTTATATTACAATTCATCAAACTCTTGAAACCAAGTCAGTTTGGACCTGAAACAACATGAAATGTTGTAGAATTGCATTTGTGAGCATATGTAATGCAGTTGAGCACATCTAACTTTACAGAATGAAGATATTGCAAAACCATCCAAATCAAGCTTCTATCAGCTTGATATGCTTCCACACTGTACATAAGGGCATTCTCTATCATAGGTGAAGAGTTTACATGTGTATTTGCAAGTTTACATTACTATTCATCAAACTCTTGAAACCAAGTCAGTTTGGACCTGAAACAACATGAAATGTTGTAGAATTGCATTTGTGAGCATATGTAATGCAGTTGAGCACATCTAACTTTACAGAATGAAGATATTGCAAAACCATCCAAATCAAGCTTCTATCAGCTTGATATGCTTCCACACTGTACATAAGGGCATTCTCTATCATAGGTGAAGAGTTTACATGTGTATTTGCAAGTTTACATTACAATTCATCAAACTCTTGAAACCAAGTCAGTTTTGACCTGAAACAACATGAAATGTTGTACAATTGCATTTGTGAGCATATGTAATGCAGTTGAGCACATCTATCTTCGCAGAATGAAGATATTGCAAAACCATCCAAATCAAGCTTCTCTCAGCTTGATATGCTTCCACACTGTACATAAGGGCATTCTCTATCATAGGTGAAGAGTTTACATGTGTATTTGCAAGTTTACATTACAATTCATCAAACTCTTGAAACCAAGTCAGTTCTGACCTGAAACAACATGACATGTTGTAAAATTGCAATTGTAAGCATATGTAATGCAGTTGAGCACATCTATCTTTGCAGAATGAAGATATTGCAAAACCATCCAAATCAAGCTTCTCTCAGCTTGATATGCTTCCACACTGTACATAAGGGCATTCTCTATCATAGGTGAAGAGTTTACATGTGTATTTGCAAGTTTACATTACAATTCATCAAACTCTTGAAACCAAGTCAGTTTTGACCTGAAACAACTTGAAATGTTGTAGAATTGCATTTGTGAGCATATGTAATGCAGTTGAGCACATCCAACTTTACAGAATGAAGATATTGCAAAACCATCCAAATCAAGCTTCTCTCAGCTTGATATGCTTCCACACTGTACATAAGGGCATTCTCTATCATAGGTGAAGAGTTTACATGTGTATTTGCAAGTTTACATTACATTTAATCAAATTCTTGAAACCAAGTCAGTTTTGACCTGAAACAACATGAAATGTTGTACAATTGCATTTGTGAGCATATGTAATGCAGTTGAGCACATCTTACTTTACAGAATGAAGATATTGCAAAACCATCCAAATCAAGCTTCTCTCAGCTTGATATGCTTCCACACTGTACATAAGGGCATTCTCTATCATAGGTGAAGAGTTTACATGTGTATTTGCAAGTTTACATTACAATTCATCAAACTCTTGAAACCAAGTCAGTTTTGACCTGAAACAACATGAAATGTTGTACAATTGCATTTGTGAGCATATGTAATGCAGTTGAGCACATCTAACTTTACAGAATGAAGATATTGCAAAACCATCCAAATCAAGCTTCTCTCAGCTTGATATGCTTCCACACTGTACATAAGGGCATTCTCTATATCATAGGTGAAGAGTTTACATGTGTATTTGCAAGTTTACATTACAATTCATCAAACTCTTGAAACCATGTCAGTTTTGACCTGAAACAACATGAAATGTTGTACAATTGCATTTGTGAGCATATGTAATGCAGTTGAGCACATCTTACTTTACAGAATGAAGATATTGCAAAACCATCCAAATCAAGCTTCTCTCAGCTTGATATGCTTCCACACTGTACATAAGGGCATTCTCTATCATAGGTGAAGAGTTTACATGTGTATTTGCAAGTTTACATTACAATTCATCAAACTCTTGAAACCAAGTCAGTTCTGACCTGAAACAACATGACATGTTGTAAAATTGCAATTGTAAGCATATGTAATGCAGTTGAGCACATCTATCTTTGCAGAATGAAGATATTGCAAAACCATCCAAATCAAGCTTCTCTCAGCTTGATATGCTTCCACACTGTACATAAGGGCATTCTCTATCATAGGTGAAGAGTTTACATGTGTATTTGCAAGTTTACATTACAATTCATCAAACTCTTGAAACCAAGTCAGTTTTGACCTGAAACAACTTGAAATGTTGTAGAATTGCATTTGTGAGCATATGTAATGCAGTTGAGCACATCTATCTTCGCAGAATGAAGATATTGCAAAACCATCCAAATCAAGCTTCTCTCAGCTTGATATGCTTCCACACTGTACATAAGGGCATTCTCTATATCATAGGTGAAGAGTTTACATGTGTATTTGCAAGTTTACATTACAATTCATCAAACTCTTGAAACCAAGTCAGTTTTGACCTGAAACAACTTGAAATGTTGTAGAATTGCATTTGTGAGCATATGTAATTCAGTTGAGCACATCTATCTTTGCAGAATGAAGATATTGCAAAACCATCCAAATCAAGCTTCTCTCAGCTTGATATGCTTCCACACTGTACATAAGGGCATTCTCTATATCATAGGTGAAGAGTTTACATGTGTATTTGCAAGTTTACATTACAATTCATCAAACTCTTGAAACCAAGTCAGTTTTGACCTGAAACAACATGAAATGTTGTACAATTGCATTTGTGAGCATATGTAATGCAGTTGAGCACATCTTACTTTACAGAATGAAGATATTGCAAAACCATCCAAATCAAGCTTCTCTCAGCTTGATATGCTTCCACACTGTACATAAGGGCATTCTCTATCATTGGTGAAGAGTTTACATGTGTATTTGCAAGTTTACATTACAATTCATCAAATTCTTGAAACCAATCAGTTTTGACCTGAAACAACATGAAATGTTGTACAATTGCATTTGTGAGCATATGTAATGCAGTTGAGCACATCTAACTTTACAGAATGAAGATATTGCAAAACCATCCAAATCAAGCTTCTCTCAGCTTGATATGCTTCCACACTGTACATAAGGGCATTCTCTATCATAGGTGAAGAGTTTACATGTGTATTTGCAAGTTTATATTACAATTCATCAAACTCTTGAAACCAAGTCAGTTTGGACCTGAAACAACATGAAATGTTGTAGAATTGCATTTGTGAGCATATGTAATGCAGTTGAGCACATCTAACTTTACAGAATGAAGATATTGCAAAACCATCCAAATCAAGCTTCTATCAGCTTGATATGCTTCCACACTGTACATAAGGGCATTCTCTATCATAGGTGAAGAGTTTACATGTGTATTTGCAAGTTTACATTACTATTCATCAAACTCTTGAAACCAAGTCAGTTTGGACCTGAAACAACATGAAATGTTGTAGAATTGCATTTGTGAGCATATGTAATGCAGTTGAGCACATCTAACTTTACAGAATGAAGATATTGCAAAACCATCCAAATCAAGCTTCTATCAGCTTGATATGCTTCCACACTGTACATAAGGGCATTCTCTATCATAGGTGAAGAGTTTACATGTGTATTTGCAAGTTTACATTACAATTCATCAAACTCTTGAAACCAAGTCAGTTTTGACCTGAAACAACATGAAATGTTGTACAATTGCATTTGTGAGCATATGTAATGCAGTTGAGCACATCTTACTTTACAGAATGAAGATATTGCAAAACCATCCAAATCAAGCTTCTCTCAGCTTGATATGCTTCCACACTGTACATAAGGGCATTCTCTATCATAGGTGAAGAGTTTACATGTGTATTTGCAAGTTTACATTACAATTCATCAAACTCTTGAAACCAAGTCAGTTCTGACCTGAAACAACATGACATGTTGTAAAATTGCAATTGTAAGCATATGTAATGCAGTTGAGCACATCTATCTTTGCAGAATGAAGATATTGCAAAACCATCCAAATCAAGCTTCTCTCAGCTTGATATGCTTCCACACTGTACATAAGGGCATTCTCTATCATAGGTGAAGAGTTTACATGTGTATTTGCAAGTTTACATTACAATTCATCAAACTCTTGAAACCAAGTCAGTTTTGACCTGAAACAACTTGAAATGTTGTAGAATTGCATTTGTGAGCATATGTAATGCAGTTGAGCACATCCAACTTTACAGAATGAAGATATTGCAAAACCATCCAAATCAAGCTTCTCTCAGCTTGATATGCTTCCACACTGTACATAAGGGCATTCTCTATCATAGGTGAAGAGTTTACATGTGTATTTGCAAGTTTACATTACATTTAATCAAATTCTTGAAACCAAGTCAGTTTTGACCTGAAACAACATGAAATGTTGTACAATTGCATTTGTGAGCATATGTAATGCAGTTGAGCACATCTTACTTTACAGAATGAAGATATTGCAAAACCATCCAAATCAAGCTTCTCTCAGCTTGATATGCTTCCACACTGTACATAAGGGCATTCTCTATCATAGGTGAAGAGTTTACATGTGTATTTGCAAGTTTACATTACAATTCATCAAACTCTTGAAACCAAGTCAGTTTTGACCTGAAACAACATGAAATGTTGTACAATTGCATTTGTGAGCATATGTAATGCAGTTGAGCACATCTAACTTTACAGAATGAAGATATTGCAAAACCATCCAAATCAAGCTTCTCTCAGCTTGATATGCTTCCACACTGTACATAAGGGCATTCTCTATATCATAGGTGAAGAGTTTACATGTGTATTTGCAAGTTTACATTACAATTCATCAAACTCTTGAAACCAAGTCAGTTTTGACCTGAAACAACTTGAAATGTTGTAGAATTGCATTTGTGAGCATATGTAATTCAGTTGAGCACATCTATCTTTGCAGAATGAAGATATTGCAAAACCATCCAAATCAAGCTTCTCTCAGCTTGATATGCTTCCACACTGTACATAAGGGCATTCTCTATATCATAGGTGAAGAGTTTACATGTGTATTTGCAAGTTTACATTACAATTCATCACACTCTTGAAACCAAGTCAGTTTTGACCTGAAACAACATGAAATGTTGTACAATTGCATTTGTGAGCATATGTAATGCAGTTGAGCACATCTTACTTTACAGAATGAAGATATTGCAAAACCATCCAAATCAAGCTTCTCTCAGCTTGATATGCTTCCACACTGTACATAAGGGCATTCTCTATCATTGGTGAAGAGTTTACATGTGTATTTGCAAGTTTACATTACAATTCATCAAATTCTTGAAACCAATCAGTTTTGACCTGAAACAACATGAAATGTTGTACAATTGCATTTGTGAGCATATGTAATGCAGTTGAGCACATCTAACTTTACAGAATGAAGATATTGCAAAACCATCCAAATCAAGCTTCTCTCAGCTTGATATGCTTCCACACTGTACATAAGGGCATTCTCTATCATAGGTGAAGAGTTTACATGTGTATTTGCAAGTTTATATTACAATTCATCAAACTCTTGAAACCAAGTCAGTTTGGACCTGAAACAACATGAAATGTTGTAGAATTGCATTTGTGAGCATATGTAATGCAGTTGAGCACATCTAACTTTACAGAATGAAGATATTGCAAAACCATCCAAATCAAGCTTCTATCAGCTTGATATGCTTCCACACTGTACATAAGGGCATTCTCTATCATAGGTGAAGAGTTTACATGTGTATTTGCAAGTTTACATTACTATTCATCAAACTCTTGAAACCAAGTCAGTTTGGACCTGAAACAACATGAAATGTTGTAGAATTGCATTTGTGAGCATATGTAATGCAGTTGAGCACATCTAACTTTACAGAATGAAGATATTGCAAAACCATCCAAATCAAGCTTCTATCAGCTTGATATGCTTCCACACTGTACATAAGGGCATTCTCTATCATAGGTGAAGAGTTTACATGTGTATTTGCAAGTTTACATTACAATTCATCAAACTCTTGAAACCAAGTCAGTTTTGACCTGAAACAACATGAAATGTTGTACAATTGCATTTGTGAGCATATGTAATGCAGTTGAGCACATCTTACTTTACAGAATGAAGATATTGCAAAACCATCCAAATCAAGCTTCTCTCAGCTTGATATGCTTCCACACTGTACATAAGGGCATTCTCTATCATAGGTGAAGAGTTTACATGTGTATTTGCAAGTTTACATTACAATTCATCAAACTCTTGAAACCAAGTCAGTTCTGACCTGAAACAACATGACATGTTGTAAAATTGCAATTGTAAGCATATGTAATGCAGTTGAGCACATCTATCTTTGCAGAATGAAGATATTGCAAAACCATCCAAATCAAGCTTCTCTCAGCTTGATATGCTTCCACACTGTACATAAGGGCATTCTCTATCATAGGTGAAGAGTTTACATGTGTATTTGCAAGTTTACATTACAATTCATCAAACTCTTGAAACCAAGTCAGTTTTGACCTGAAACAACTTGAAATGTTGTAGAATTGCATTTGTGAGCATATGTAATGCAGTTGAGCACATCCAACTTTACAGAATGAAGATATTGCAAAACCATCCAAATCAAGCTTCTCTCAGCTTGATATGCTTCCACACTGTACATAAGGGCATTCTCTATCATAGGTGAAGAGTTTACATGTGTATTTGCAAGTTTACATTACATTTAATCAAATTCTTGAAACCAAGTCAGTTTTGACCTGAAACAACATGAAATGTTGTACAATTGCATTTGTGAGCATATGTAATGCAGTTGAGCACATCTTACTTTACAGAATGAAGATATTGCAAAACCATCCAAATCAAGCTTCTCTCAGCTTGATATGCTTCCACACTGTACATAAGGGCATTCTCTATCATAGGTGAAGAGTTTACATGTGTATTTGCAAGTTTACATTACAATTCATCAAACTCTTGAAACCAAGTCAGTTTTGACCTGAAACAACATGAAATGTTGTACAATTGCATTTGTGAGCATATGTAATGCAGTTGAGCACATCTAACTTTACAGAATGAAGATATTGCAAAACCATCCAAATCAAGCTTCTCTCAGCTTGATATGCTTCCACACTGTACATAAGGGCATTCTCTATATCATAGGTGAAGAGTTTACATGTGTATTTGCAAGTTTACATTACAATTCATCAAACTCTTGAAACCATGTCAGTTTTGACCTGAAACAACATGAAATGTTGTACAATTGCATTTGTGAGCATATGTAATGCAGTTGAGCACATCTTACTTTACAGAATGAAGATATTGCAAAACCATCCAAATCAAGCTTCTCTCAGCTTGATATGCTTCCACACTGTACATAAGGGCATTCTCTATCATAGGTGAAGAGTTTACATGTGTATTTGCAAGTTTACATTACAATTCATCAAACTCTTGAAACCAAGTCAGTTCTGACCTGAAACAACATGACATGTTGTAAAATTGCAATTGTAAGCATATGTAATGCAGTTGAGCACATCTATCTTTGCAGAATGAAGATATTGCAAAACCATCCAAATCAAGCTTCTCTCAGCTTGATATGCTTCCACACTGTACATAAGGGCATTCTCTATCATAGGTGAAGAGTTTACATGTGTATTTGCAAGTTTACATTACAATTCATCAAACTCTTGAAACCAAGTCAGTTTTGACCTGAAACAACTTGAAATGTTGTAGAATTGCATTTGTGAGCATATGTAATGCAGTTGAGCACATCCAACTTTACAGAATGAAGATATTGCAAAACCATCCAAATCAAGCTTCTCTCAGCTTGATATGCTTCCACACTGTACATAAGGGCATTCTCTATTATAGGTGAAGAGTTTACATGTGTATTTGCAAGTTTACATTACATTTAATCAAACTCTTGAAACCAAGTCAGTTTTGACCTGAAACAACATGAAATGTTGTACAATTGCATTTGTGAGCATATGTAATGCAGTTGAGCACATCTTACTTTACAGAATGAAGATATTGCAAAACCATCCAAATCAAGCTTCTCTCAGCTTGATATGCTTCCACACTGTACATAAGGGCATTCTCTATCATAGGTGAAGAGTTTACATGTGTATTTGCAAGTTTACATTACAATTCATCAAACTCTTGAAACCAAGTCAGTTTTGACCTGAAACAACATGAAATGTTGTACAATTGCATTTGTGAGCATATGTAATGCAGTTGAGCACATCTAACTTTACAGAATGAAGATATTGCAAAACCATCCAAATCAAGCTTCTCTCAGCTTGATATGCTTCCACACTGTACATAAGGGCATTCTCTATATCATAGGTGAAGAGTTTACATGTGTATTTGCAAGTTTACATTACAATTCATCAAACTCTTGAAACCATGTCAGTTTTGACCTGAAACAACATGAAATGTTGTACAATTGCATTTGTGAGCATATGTAATGCAGTTGAGCACATCTTACTTTACAGAATGAAGATATTGCAAAACCATCCAAATCAAGCTTCTCTCAGCTTGATATGCTTCCACACTGTACATAAGGGCATTCTCTATCATAGGTGAAGAGTTTACATGTGTATTTGCAAGTTTACATTACAATTCATCAAACTCTTGAAACCAAGTCAGTTCTGACCTGAAACAACATGAAATGTTGTTAAATGGCATTTGTAAGCATATGTAATTCAGTTGAGCACATCTATCTTCGCAGAATGAAGATATTGCAAAACCATCCAAATCAAGCTTCTCTCAGCTTGATATGCTTCCACACTGTACATAAGGGCATTCTCTATATCATAGGTGAAGAGTTTACATGTGTATTTGCAAGTTTACATTACAATTCATCAAACTCTTGAAACCAAGTCAGTTTTGACCTGAAACAACATGAAATGTTGTACAATTGCATTTGTGAGCATATGTAATGCAGTTGAGCACATCTAACTTTACAGAATGAAGATATTGCAAAACCATCCAAATCAAGCTTCTCTCAGCTTGATATGCTTCCACACTGTACATAAGGGCATTCTCTATATCATAGGTGAAGAGTTTACATGTGTATTTGCAAGTTTACATTACAATTCATCAAACTCTTGAAACCATGTCAGTTTTGACCTGAAACAACATGAAATGTTGTACAATTGCATTTGTGAGCATATGTAATGCAGTTGAGCACATCTTACTTTACAGAATGAAGATATTGCAAAACCATCCAAATCAAGCTTCTCTCAGCTTGATATGCTTCCACACTGTACATAAGGGCATTCTCTATATCATAGGTGAAGAGTTTACATGTGTATTTGCAAGTTTACATTACAATTCATCAAACTCTTGAAACCATGTCAGTTTTGACCTGAAACAACATGAAATGTTGTACAATTGCATTTGTGAGCATATGTAATGCAGTTGAGCACATCTTACTTTACAGAATGAAGATATTGCAAAACCATCCAAATCAAGCTTCTCTCAGCTTGATATGCTTCCACACTGTACATAAGGGCATTCTCTATCATAGGTGAAGAGTTTACATGTGTATTTGCAAGTTTACATTACAATTCATCAAACTCTTGAAAGCAAGTCAGTTTTGACCTGAAACAACTTGAAATGTTGTAGAATTGCATTTGTGAGCATATGTAATGCAGTTGAGCACATCCAACTTTACAGAATGAAGATATTGCAAAACCATCCAAATCAAGCTTCTCTCAGCTTGATATGCTTCCACACTGTACATAAGGGCATTCTCTATCATAGGTGAAGAGTTTACATGTGTATTTGCAAGTTTACATTACAATTCATCAAACTCTTGAAACCAAGTCAGTTCTGACCTGAAACAACATGAAATGTTGTTAAATGGCATTTGTAAGCATATGTAATTCAGTTGAGCACATCTATCTTTGCAGAATGAAGATATTGCAAAACCATCCAAATCAAGCTTCTCTCAGCTTGATATGCTTCCACACTGTACATAAGGGCATTCTCTATATCATAGGTGAAGAGTTTACATGTGTATTTGCAAGTTTACATTACAATTCATCAAACTCTTGAAACCAAGTCAGTTTTGACCTGAAACAACATGAAATGTTGTACAATTGCATTTGTGAGCATATGTAATGCAGTTGAGCACATCTTACTTTACAGAATGAAGATATTGCAAAACCATCCAAATCAAGCTTCTCTCAGCTTGATATGCTTCCACACTGTACATAAGGGCATTCTCTATCATAGGTGAAGAGTTTACATGTGTATTTGCAAGTTTACATTACAATTCATCAAACTCTTGAAACCAAGTCAGTTCTGACCTGAAACAACATGACATGTTGTAAAATTGCAATTGTAAGCATATGTAATGCAGTTGAGCACATCTATCTTTGCAGAATGAAGATATTGCAAAACCATCCAAATCAAGCTTCTCTCAGCTTGATATGCTTCCACACTGTACATAAGGGCATTCTCTATCATAGGTGAAGAGTTTACATGTGTATTTGCAAGTGTACATTACAATTCATCAAACTCTTGAAACCAAGTCAGTTTTGACCTGAAACAACTTGAAATGTTGTAGAATTGCATTTGTGAGCATATGTAATGCAGTTGAGCACATCCAACTTTACAGAATGAAGATATTGCAAAACCATCCAAATCAAGCTTCTCTCAGCTTGATATGCTTCCACACTGTACATAAGGGCATTCTCTATCCTAGGTGAAGAGTTTACATGTGTATTTGCAAGTTTACATTACATTTAATCAAACTCTTGAAACCAAGTCAGTTTTGACCTGAAACAACATGAAATGTTGTACAATTGCATTTGTGAGCATATGTAATGCAGTTGAGCACATCTTACTTTACAGAATGAAGATATTGCAAAACCATCCAAATCAAGCTTCTCTCAGCTTGATATGCTTCCACACTGTACATAAGGGCATTCTCTATCATAGGTGAAGAGTTTACATGTGTATTTGCAAGTTTACATTACAATTCATCAAACTCTTGAAACCAAGTCAGTTTTGACCTGAAACAACATGAAATGTTGTACAATTGCATTTGTGAGCATATGTAATGCAGTTGAGCACATCTAACTTTACAGAATGAAGATATTGCAAAACCATCCAAATCAAGCTTCTCTCAGCTTGATATGCTTCCACACTGTACATAAGGGCATTCTCTATATCATAGGTGAAGAGTTTACATGTGTATTTGCAAGTTTACATTACAATTCATCAAACTCTTGAAACCATGTCAGTTTTGACCTGAAACAACATGAAATGTTGTACAATTGCATTTGTGAGCATATGTAATGCAGTTGAGCACATCTTACTTTACAGAATGAAGATATTGCAAAACCATCCAAATCAAGCTTCTCTCAGCTTGATATGCTTCCACACTGTACATAAGGGCATTCTCTATCATAGGTGAAGAGTTTACATGTGTATTTGCAAGTTTACATTACAATTCATCAAACTCTTGAAACCAAGTCAGTTCTGACCTGAAACAACATGAAATGTTGTTAAATGGCATTTGTAAGCATATGTAATTCAGTTGAGCACATCTATCTTCGCAGAATGAAGATATTGCAAAACCATCCAAATCAAGCTTCTCTCAGCTTGATATGCTTCCACACTGTACATAAGGGCATTCTCTATCATAGGTGAAGAGTTTACATGTGTATTTGCAAGTTTACATTACAATTCATCAAACTCTTGAAACCAAGTCAGTTTTGACCTGAAACAACTTGAAATGTTGTAGAATTGCATTTGTGAGCATATGTAATGCAGTTGAGCACATCCAACTTTACAGAATGAAGATATTGCAAAACCATCCAAATCAAGCTTCTCTCAGCTTGATATGCTTCCACACTGTACATAAGGGCATTCTCTATCCTAGGTGAAGAGTTTACATGTGTATTTGCAAGTTTACATTACATTTAATCAAACTCTTGAAACCAAGTCAGTTTTGACCTGAAACAACATGAAATGTTGTACAATTGCATTTGTGAGCATATGTAATGCAGTTGAGCACATCTTACTTTACAGAATGAAGATATTGCAAAACCATCCAAATCAAGCTTCTCTCAGCTTGATATGCTTCCACACTGTACATAAGGGCATTCTCTATCATAGGTGAAGAGTTTACATGTGTATTTGCAAGTTTACATTACAATTCATCAAACTCTTGAAACCATGTCAGTTTTGACCTGAAACAACATGAAATGTTGTACAATTGCATTTGTGAGCATATGTAATGCAGTTGAGCACATCTTACTTTACAGAATGAAGATATTGCAAAACCATCCAAATCAAGCTTCTCTCAGCTTGATATGCTTCCACACTGTACATAAGGGCATTCTCTATCATAGGTGAAGAGTTTACATGTGTATTTGCAAGTTTACATTACAATTCATCAAACTCTTGAAACCAAGTCAGTTCTGACCTGAAACAACATGAAATGTTGTTAAATGGCATTTGTAAGCATATGTAATTCAGTTGAGCACATCTATCTTCGCAGAATGAAGATATTGCAAAACCATCCAAATCAAGCTTCTCTCAGCTTGATATGCTTCCACACTGTACATAAGGGCATTCTCTATATCATAGGTGAAGAGTTTACATGTGTATTTGCAAGTTTACATTACAATTCATCAAACTCTTGAAACCAAGTCAGTTTTGACCTGAAACAACTTGAAATGTTGTAGAATTGCATTTGTGAGCATATGTAATTCAGTTGAGCACATCTATCTTTGCAGAATGAAGATATTGCAAAACCATCCAAATCAAGCTTCTCTCAGCTTGATATGCTTCCACACTGTACATAAGGGCATTCTCTATATCATAGGTGAAGAGTTTACATGTGTATTTGCAAGTTTACATTACAATTCATCAAACTCTTGAAACCAAGTCAGTTTTGACCTGAAACAACATGAAATGTTGTACAATTGCATTTGTGAGCATATGTAATGCAGTTGAGCACATCTTACTTTACAGAATGAAGATATTGCAAAACCATCCAAATCAAGCTTCTCTCAGCTTGATATGCTTCCACACTGTACATAAGGGCATTCTCTATCATAGGTGAAGAGTTTACATGTGTATTTGCAAGTTTACATTACAATTCATCAAACTCTTGAAACCATGTCAGTATTGACCTGAAACAACATGAAATGTTGTACAATTGCATTTGTGAGCATATGTAATGCAGTTGAGCACATCTTACTTTACAGAATGAAGATATTGCAAAACCATCCAAATCAAGCTTCTCTCAGCTTGATATGCTTCCACACTGTACATAAGGGCATTCTCTATCATAGGTGAAGAGTTTACATGTGTATTTGCAAGTTTACATTACAATTCATCAAACTCTTGAAACCAAGTCAGTTTTGACCTGAAACAACTTGAAATGTTGTAGAATTGCATTTGTGAGCATATGTAATGCAGTTGAGCACATCCAACTTTACAGAATGAAGATATTGCAAAACCATCCAAATCAAGCTTCTCTCAGCTTGATATGCTTCCACACTGTACATAAGGGCATTCTCTATCATAGGTGAAGAGTTTACATGTGTATTTGCAAGTTTACATTACAATTCATCAAACTCTTGAAACCAAGTCAGTTCTGACCTGAAACAACATGAAATGTTGTTAAATGGCATTTGTAAGCATATGTAATTCAGTTGAGCACATCTATCTTTGCAGAATGAAGATATTGCAAAACCATCCAAATCAAGCTTCTCTCAGCTTGATATGCTTCCACACTGTACATAAGGGCATTCTCTATATCATAGGTGAAGAGTTTACATGTGTATTTGCAAGTTTACATTACAATTCATCAAACTCTTGAAACCAAGTCAGTTTTGACCTGAAACAACATGAAATGTTGTACAATTGCATTTGTGAGCATATGTAATGCAGTTGAGCACATCTTACTTTACAGAATGAAGATATTGCAAAACCATCCAAATCAAGCTTCTCTCAGCTTGATATGCTTCCACACTGTACATAAGGGCATTCTCTATCATAGGTGAAGAGTTTACATGTGTATTTGCAAGTTTACATTACAATTCATCAAACTCTTGAAACCAAGTCAGTTCTGACCTGAAACAACATGACATGTTGTAAAATTGCAATTGTAAGCATATGTAATGCAGTTGAGCACATCTATCTTTGCAGAATGAAGATATTGCAAAACCATCCAAATCAAGCTTCTCTCAGCTTGATATGCTTCCACACTGTACATAAGGGCATTCTCTATCATAGGTGAAGAGTTTACATGTGTATTTGCAAGTTTACATTACAATTCATCAAACTCTTGAAACCAAGTCAGTTTTGACCTGAAACAACTTGAAATGTTGTAGAATTGCATTTGTGAGCATATGTAATGCAGTTGAGCACATCCAACTTTACAGAATGAAGATATTGCAAAACCATCCAAATCAAGCTTCTCTCAGCTTGATATGCTTCCACACTGTACATAAGGGCATTCTCTATCATAGGTGAAGAGTTTACATGTGTATTTGCAAGTTTACATTACAATTCATCAAACTCTTGAAACCAAGTCAGTTCTGACCTGAAACAACATGAAATGTTGTTAAATGGCATTTGTAAGCATATGTAATTCAGTTGAGCACATCTATCTTTGCAGAATGAAGATATTGCAAAACCATCCAAATCAAGCTTCTCTCAGCTTGATATGCTTCCACACTGTACATAAGGGCATTCTCTATATCATAGGTGAAGAGTTTACATGTGTATTTGCAAGTTTACATTACAATTCATCAAACTCTTGAAACCAAGTCAGTTTTGACCTGAAACAACATGAAATGTTGTACAATTGCATTTGTGAGCATATGTAATGCAGTTGAGCACATCTTACTTTACAGAATGAAGATATTGCAAAACCATCCAAATCAAGCTTCTCTCAGCTTGATATGCTTCCACACTGTACATAAGGGCATTCTCTATCATAGGTGAAGAGTTTACATGTGTATTTGCAAGTTTACATTACAATTCATCAAACTCTTGAAACCAAGTCAGTTTTGACCTGAAACAACATGAAATGTTGTAGAATTGCATTTGTGAGCATATGTAATGCAGTTGAGCACATCCAACTTTACAGAATGAAGATATTGCAAAACCATCCAAATCAAGCTTCTCTCAGCTTGATATGCTTCCACACTGTACATAAGGGCATTCTCTATCATAGGTGAAGAGTTTACATGTGTATTTGCAAGTTTACATTACATTTAATCAAACTCTTGAAACCAAGTCAGTTTTGACCTGAAACAACATGAAATGTTGTACAATTGCATTTGTGAGCATATGTAATGCAGTTGAGCACATCTTACTTTACAGAATGAAGATATTGCAAAACCATCCAAATCAAGCTTCTCTCAGCTTGATATGCTTCCACACTGTACATAAGGGCATTCTCTATCATAGGTGAAGAGTTTACATGTGTATTTGCAAGTTTACATTACAATTCATCAAACTCTTGAAACCAAGTCAGTTTTGACCTGAAACAACATGAAATGTTGTACAATTGCATTTGTGAGCATATGTAATGCAGTTGAGCACATCTAACTTTACAGAATGAAGATATTGCAAAACCATCCAAATCAAGCTTCTCTCAGCTTGATATGCTTCCACACTGTACATAAGGGCATTCTCTATATCATAGGTGAAGAGTTTACATGTGTATTTGCAAGTTTACATTACAATTCATCAAACTCTTGAAACCATGTCAGTTTTGACCTGAAACAACATGAAATGTTGTACAATTGCATTTGTGAGCATATGTAATGCAGTTGAGCACATCTTACTTTACAGAATGAAGATATTGCAAAACCATCCAAATCAAGCTTCTCTCAGCTTGATATGCATCCACACTGTACATAAGGGCATTCTCTATCATAGGTGAAGAGTTTACATGTGTATTTGCAAGTTTACATTACAATTCATCAAACTCTTGAAACCAAGTCAGTTCTGACCTGAAACAACATGAAATGTTGTTAAATGGCATTTGTAAGCATATGTAATTCAGTTGAGCACATCTATCTTCGCAGAATGAAGATATTGCAAAACCATCCAAATCAAGCTTCTCTCAGCTTGATATGCTTCCACACTGTACATAAGGGCATTCTCTATATCATAGGTGAAGAGTTTACATGTGTATTTGCAAGTTTACATTACAATTCATCAAACTCTTGAAACCAAGTCAGTTTTGACCTGAAACAACTTGAAATGTTGTAGAATTGCATTTGTGAGCATATGTAATTCAGTTGAGCACATCTATCTTTGCAGAATGAAGATATTGCAAAACCATCCAAATCAAGCTTCTCTCAGCTTGATATGCTTCCACACTGTACATAAGGGCATTCTCTATATCATAGGTGAAGAGTTTACATGTGTATTTGCAAGTTTACATTACAATTCATCAAACTCTTGAAACCAAGTCAGTTTTGACCTGAAACAACATGAAATGTTGTACAATTGCATTTGTGAGCATATGTAATGCAGTTGAGCACATCTTACTTTACAGAATGAAGATATTGCAAAACCATCCAAATCAAGCTTCTCTCAGCTTGATATGCTTCCACACTGTACATAAGGGCATTCTCTATCATAGGTGAAGAGTTTACATGTGTATTTGCAAGTTTACATTACAATTCATCAAACTCTTGAAACCAAGTCAGTTCTGACCTGAAACAACATGACATGTTGTAAAATTGCAATTGTAAGCATATGTAATGCAGTTGAGCACATCTATCTTTGCAGAATGAAGATATTGCAAAACCATCCAAATCAAGCTTCTCTCAGCTTGATATGCTTCCACACTGTACATAAGGGCATTCTCTATCATAGGTGAAGAGTTTACATGTGTATTTGCAAGTTTACATTACAATTCATCAAACTCTTGAAACCAAGTCAGTTTTGACCTGAAACAACTTGAAATGTTGTAGAATTGCATTTGTGAGCATATGTAATGCAGTTGAGCACATCCAACTTTACAGAATGAAGATATTGCAAAACCATCCAAATCAAGCTTCTCTCAGCTTGATATGCTTCCACACTGTACATAAGGGCATTCTCTATCATAGGTGAAGAGTTTACATGTGTATTTGCAAGTTTACATTACATTTAATCAAATTCTTGAAACCAAGTCAGTTTTGACCTGAAACAACATGAAATGTTGTACAATTGCATTTGTGAGCATATGTAATGCAGTTGAGCACATCTTACATTACAGAATGAAGATATTGCAAAACCATCCAAATCAAGCTTCTCTCAGCTTGATATGCTTCCACACTGTACATAAGGGCATTCTCTATCATAGGTGAAGAGTTTACATGTGTATTTGCAAGTTTACATTACAATTCATCAAACTCTTGAAACCAAGTCAGTTTTGACCTGAAACAACATGAAATGTTGTACAATTGCATTTGTGAGCATATGTAATGCAGTTGAGCACATCTAACTTTACAGAATGAAGATATTGCAAAACCATCCAAATCAAGCTTCTCTCAGCTTGATATGCTTCCACACTGTACATAAGGGCATTCTCTATATCATAGGTGAAGAGTTTACATGTGTATTTGCAAGTTTACATTACAATTCATCAAACTCTTGAAACCATGTCAGTTTTGACCTGAAACAACATGAAATGTTGTACAATTGCATTTGTGAGCATATGTAATGCAGTTGAGCACATCTTACTTTACAGAATGAAGATATTGCAAAACCATCCAAATCAAGCTTCTCTCAGCTTGATATGCTTCCACACTGTACATAAGGGCATTCTCTATCATAGGTGAAGAGTTTACATGTGTATTTGCAAGTTTACATTACAATTCATCAAACTCTTGAAACCAAGTCAGTTTTGACCTGAAACAACATGAAATGTTGTACAATTGCATTTGTGAGCATATGTAATGCAGTTGAGCACATCTAACTTTACAGAATGAAGATATTGCAAAACCATCCAAATCAAGCTTCTCTCAGCTTGATATGCTTCCACACTGTACATAAGGGCATTCTCTATATCATAGGTGAAGAGTTTACATGTGTATTTGCAAGTTTACATTACAATTCATCAAACTCTTGAAACCATGTCAGTTTTGACCTGAAACAACATGAAATGTTGTACAATTGCATTTGTGAGCATATGTAATGCAGTTGAGCACATCTTACTTTACAGAATGAAGATATTGCAAAACCATCCAAATCAAGCTTCTCTCAGCTTGATATGCTTCCACACTGTACATAAGGGCATTCTCTATCATAGGTGAAGAGTTTACATGTGTATTTGCAAGTTTACATTACATTTCATCAAACTCTTGAAACCAAGTCAGTTCTGACCTGAAACAACATGAAATGTTGTAAAATGGCATTTGTAAGCATATGTAATTCAGTTAAGCACATCTATCTTTGCAGATTGAAGATATTGCAAAACCATCCAAATCAAGCTTCTATCAGCTTGATATGCTTCCACACTGTACATAAGGGCATTCTCTATCATAGGTGAAGAGTTTACATGTGTATTTGCAAGTTTACATTACAATTCATCAAACTCTTGAAACCAAGTCAGTTCTGACCTGAAACAACATGAAATGTTGTAAAATTGCAATTGTAAGCATATGTAATGCAGTTGAGCACATCTATCTTTGCAGAATGAAGATATTGCAAAACCATCCAAATCAAGCTTCTCTCTGCTTGATATGCTTCCACACTGTACATAAGGGCATTCTCTATCATAGGTGAAGAGTTTACATGTGTATTTGCAAGTTTACATTACATTTCATCATACTCTTGAAACCAAGTCAGTTCTGACCTGAAACAACATGAAATGTTGTAAAATTGCAATTGTAAGCATATGTAATGCAGTTGAGCACATCTATCTTTGCAGAATGAAGATATTGCAAAACCATCCAAATCAAGCTTCTCTCAGCTTGATATGCTTCCACACTGTACATAAGGGCATTCTCTATCATAGCTGAAGAGTTTACATGTGTATTTGCAAGTTTACATTACAATTCAGCAAACTCTTGAAACCAAGTCAGTTTTGACCTGAAACAACATGAAATGTTGTAGAATTGCATTTGTGAGCATATGTAATGCAGTTGAGCACATCTAACTTTACAGATTGAAGATATTGCAAAACCATCCAAATCATGCTTCTCTCAGCTTGATATGCTTCCACACTGTACATAAGGGCATTCTCTATCATAGGTGAAGAGTTTACATGTGTATTTGCAAGTTTACATTACAATTCATCAAACTCTTGAAACCAAGTCAGTTTTGACCTGAAACAACATGAAATGTTGTACAATTGCATTTGTGAGCATATGTAATGCAGTTGAGCACATCTTACTTTACAGAATGAAGATATTGCAAAACCATCCAAATCAAGCTTCTCTCAGCTTGATATGCTTCCACACTGTACATAAGGGCATTCTCTATCATAGGTGAAGAGTTTACATGTGTATTTGCAAGTTTACATTACATTTCATCAAACTCTTGAAACCAAGTCAGTTCTGACCTGAAACAACATGAAATGTTGTAAAATGGCATTTGTAAGCATATGTAATTCAGTTAAGCACATCTATCTTTGCAGATTGAAGATATTGCAAAACCATCCAAATCAAGCTTCTATCAGCTTGATATGCTTCCACACTGTACATAAGGGCATTCTCTATCATAGGTGAAGAGTTTACATGTGTATTTGCAAGTTTACATTACAATTCATCAAACTCTTGAAACCAAGTCAGTTCTGACCTGAAACAACATGAAATGTTGTAAAATTGCAATTGTAAGCATATGTAATGCAGTTGAGCACATCTATCTTTGCAGAATGAAGATATTGCAAAACCATCCAAATCAAGCTTCTCTCTGCTTGATATGCTTCCACACTGTACATAAGGGCATTCTCTATCATAGGTGAAGAGTTTACATGTGTATTTGCAAGTTTACATTACATTTCATCATACTCTTGAAACCAAGTCAGTTCTGACCTGAAACAACATGAAATGTTGTAAAATTGCAATTGTAAGCATATGTAATGCAGTTGAGCACATCTATCTTTGCAGAATGAAGATATTGCAAAACCATCCAAATCAAGCTTCTCTCAGCTTGATATGCTTCCACACTGTACATAAGGGCATTCTCTATCATAGCTGAAGAGTTTACATGTGTATTTGCAAGTTTACATTACAATTCAGCAAACTCTTGAAACCAAGTCAGTTTTGACCTGAAACAACATGAAATGTTGTAGAATTGCATTTGTGAGCATATGTAATGCAGTTGAGCACATCTAACTTTACAGATTGAAGATATTGCAAAACCATCCAAATCATGCTTCTCTCAGCTTGATATGCTTCCACACTGTACATAAGGGCATTCTCTATCATAGGTGAAGAGTTTACATGTGTATTTGCAAGTTTACATTACAATTCATCAAACTCTTGAAACCAAGTCAGTTTTGACCTGAAACAACATGAAATGTTGTACAATTGCATTTGTGAGCATATGTAATGCAGTTGAGCACATCTTACTTTACAGAATGAAGATATTGCAAAACCATCCAAATCAAGCTTCTCTCAGCTTGATATGCTTCCACACTGTACATAAGGGCATTCTCTATCATAGGTGAAGAGTTTACATGTGTATTTGCAAGTTTACAATTCATCATACTCTTGAAACCAAGTCAGTTTTGACCTGAAACAACATGAAATGTTGTACAATTGCATTTGTGAGCATATGTAATGCAGTTGAGCACATCTAACTTTACAGAATGAAGATATTGCAAAACCATCCAAATCAAGCTTCTCTCAGCTTGATATGCTTCCACACTGTACATAAGGGCATTCTCTATCATAGGTGAAGAGTTTACATGTGTATTTGCAAGTTTACATTACAATTCATCAAACTCTTGAAACCAAGTCAGTTCTGACCTGAAACAACATGACATGTTGTAAAATTGCAATTGTAAGCATATGTAATGCAGTTGAGCACATCTATCTTTGCAGAATGAAGATATTGCAAAACCATCCAAATCAAGCTTCTCTCTGCTTGATATGCTTCCACACTGTACATAAGGGCATTCTCTATCATAGGTGAAGAGTTTACATGTGTATTTGCAAGTTTACATTACAATTCATCAAACTCTTGAAACCAAGTCAGTTTTGACCTGAAACAACTTGAAATGTTGTAGAATTGCATTTGTGAGCATATGTAATGCAGTTGAGCACATCCAACTTTACAGAATGAAGATATTGCAAAACCATCCAAATCAAGCTTCTCTCAGCTTGATATGCTTCCACACTGTACATAAGGGCATTCTCTATCCTAGGTGAAGAGTTTACATGTGTATTTGCAAGTTTACATTACATTTAATCAAACTCTTGAAACCAAGTCAGTTTTGACCTGAAACAACATGAAATGTTGTACAATTGCATTTGTGAGCATATGTAATGCAGTTGAGCACATCTTACTTTACAGAATGAAGATATTGCAAAACCATCCAAATCAAGCTTCTCTCAGCTTGATATGCTTCCACACTGTACATAAGGGCATTCTCTATCATAGGTGAAGAGTTTACATGTGTATTTGCAAGTTTACATTACAATTCATCAAATTCTTGAAACCATGTCAGTTTTGACCTGAAACAACATGAAATGTTGTACAATTGCATTTGTGAGCATATGTAATGCAGTTGAGCACATCTTACTTTACAGAATGAAGATATTGCAAAACCATCCAAATCAAGCTTCTCTCAGCTTGATATGCTTCCACACTGTACATAAGGGCATTCTCTATCATAGGTGAAGAGTTTACATGTGTATTTGCAAGTTTACATTACAATTCATCAAACTCTTGAAACCAAGTCAGTTTTGACCTGAAACAACATGAAATGTTGTACAATTGCATTTGTGAGCATATGTAATGCAGTTGAGCACATCTAACTTTACAGAATGAAGATATTGCAAAACCATCCAAATCAAGCTTCTCTCAGCTTGATATGCTTCCACACTGTACATAAGGGCATTCTCTATATCATAGGTGAAGAGTTTACATGTGTATTTGCAAGTTTACATTACAATTCATCAAACTCTTGAAACCATGTCAGTTTTGACCTGAAACAACATGAAATGTTGTACAATTGCATTTGTGAGCATATGTAATGCAGTTGAGCACATCTTACTTTACAGAATGAAGATATTGCAAAACCATCCAAATCAAGCTTCTCTCAGCTTGATATGCTTCCACACTGTACATAAGGGCATTCTCTATCATAGGTGAAGAGTTTACATGTGTATTTGCAAGTTTACATTACATTTCATCAAACTCTTGAAACCAAGTCAGTTCTGACCTGAAACAACATGAAATGTTGTAAAATGGCATTTGTAAGCATATGTAATTCAGTTAAGCACATCTATCTTTGCAGATTGAAGATATTGCAAAACCATCCAAATCAAGCTTCTATCAGCTTGATATGCTTCCACACTGTACATAAGGGCATTCTCTATCATAGGTGAAGAGTTTACATGTGTATTTGCAAGTTTACATTACAATTCATCAAACTCTTGAAACCAAGTCAGTTCTGACCTGAAACAACATGAAATGTTGTAAAATTGCAATTGTAAGCATATGTAATGCAGTTGAGCACATCTATCTTTGCAGAATGAAGATATTGCAAAACCATCCAAATCAAGCTTCTCTCTGCTTGATATGCTTCCACACTGTACATAAGGGCATTCTCTATCATAGGTGAAGAGTTTACATGTGTATTTGCAAGTTTACATTACATTTCATCATACTCTTGAAACCAAGTCAGTTCTGACCTGAAACAACATGAAATGTTGTAAAATTGCAATTGTAAGCATATGTAATGCAGTTGAGCACATCTATCTTTGCAGAATGAAGATATTGCAAAACCATCCAAATCAAGCTTCTCTCAGCTTGATATGCTTCCACACTGTACATAAGGGCATTCTCTATCATAGCTGAAGAGTTTACATGTGTATTTGCAAGTTTACATTACAATTCAGCAAACTCTTGAAACCAAGTCAGTTTTGACCTGAAACAACATGAAATGTTGTAGAATTGCATTTGTGAGCATATGTAATGCAGTTGAGCACATCTAACTTTACAGATTGAAGATATTGCAAAACCATCCAAATCATGCTTCTCTCAGCTTGATATGCTTCCACACTGTACATAAGGGCATTCTCTATCATAGGTGAAGAGTTTACATGTGTATTTGCAAGTTTACATTACAATTCATCAAACTCTTGAAACCAAGTCAGTTTTGACCTGAAACAACATGAAATGTTGTACAATTGCATTTGTGAGCATATGTAATGCAGTTGAGCACATCTTACTTTACAGAATGAAGATATTGCAAAACCATCCAAATCAAGCTTCTCTCAGCTTGATATGCTTCCACACTGTACATAAGGGCATTCTCTATCATAGGTGAAGAGTTTACATGTGTATTTGCAAGTTTACATTACATTTCATCAAACTCTTGAAACCAAGTCAGTTCTGACCTGAAACAACATGAAATGTTGTAAAATGGCATTTGTAAGCATATGTAATTCAGTTAAGCACATCTATCTTTGCAGATTGAAGATATTGCAAAACCATCCAAATCAAGCTTCTATCAGCTTGATATGCTTCCACACTGTACATAAGGGCATTCTCTATCATAGGTGAAGAGTTTACATGTGTATTTGCAAGTTTACATTACAATTCATCAAACTCTTGAAACCAAGTCAGTTCTGACCTGAAACAACATGAAATGTTGTAAAATTGCAATTGTAAGCATATGTAATGCAGTTGAGCACATCTATCTTTGCAGAATGAAGATATTGCAAAACCATCCAAATCAAGCTTCTCTCTGCTTGATATGCTTCCACACTGTACATAAGGGCATTCTCTATCATAGGTGAAGAGTTTACATGTGTATTTGCAAGTTTACATTACATTTCATCATACTCTTGAAACCAAGTCAGTTCTGACCTGAAACAACATGAAATGTTGTAAAATTGCAATTGTAAGCATATGTAATGCAGTTGAGCACATCTATCTTTGCAGAATGAAGATATTGCAAAACCATCCAAATCAAGCTTCTCTCAGCTTGATATGCTTCCACACTGTACATAAGGGCATTCTCTATCATAGCTGAAGAGTTTACATGTGTATTTGCAAGTTTACATTACAATTCAGCAAACTCTTGAAACCAAGTCAGTTTTGACCTGAAACAACATGAAATGTTGTAGAATTGCATTTGTGAGCATATGTAATGCAGTTGAGCACATCTAACTTTACAGATTGAAGATATTGCAAAACCATCCAAATCATGCTTCTCTCAGCTTGATATGCTTCCACACTGTACATAAGGGCATTCTCTATCATAGGTGAAGAGTTTACATGTGTATTTGCAAGTTTACATTACAATTCATCAAACTCTTGAAACCAAGTCAGTTTTGACCTGAAACAACATGAAATGTTGTACAATTGCATTTGTGAGCATATGTAATGCAGTTGAGCACATCTTACTTTACAGAATGAAGATATTGCAAAACCATCCAAATCAAGCTTCTCTCAGCTTGATATGCTTCCACACTGTACATAAGGGCATTCTCTATCATAGGTGAAGAGTTTACATGTGTATTTGCAAGTTTACAATTCATCATACTCTTGAAACCAAGTCAGTTTTGACCTGAAACAACATGAAATGTTGTACAATTGCATTTGTGAGCATATGTAATGCAGTTGAGCACATCTAACTTTACAGAATGAAGATATTGCAAAACCATCCAAATCAAGCTTCTCTCAGCTTGATATGCTTCCACACTGTACATAAGGGCATTCTCTATCATAGGTGAAGAGTTTACATGTGTATTTGCAAGTTTACATTACAATTCATCAAACTCTTGAAACCAAGTCAGTTCTGACCTGAAACAACATGACATGTTGTAAAATTGCAATTGTAAGCATATGTAATGCAGTTGAGCACATCTATCTTTGCAGAATGAAGATATTGCAAAACCATCCAAATCAAGCTTCTCTCTGCTTGATATGCTTCCACACTGTACATAAGGGCATTCTCTATCATAGGTGAAGAGTTTACATGTGTATTTGCAAGTTTACATTACAATTCATCAAACTCTTGAAACCAAGTCAGTTTTGACCTGAAACAACTTGAAATGTTGTAGAATTGCATTTGTGAGCATATGTAATGCAGTTGAGCACATCCAACTTTACAGAATGAAGATATTGCAAAACCATCCAAATCAAGCTTCTCTCAGCTTGATATGCTTCCACACTGTACATAAGGGCATTCTCTATCCTAGGTGAAGAGTTTACATGTGTATTTGCAAGTTTACATTACATTTAATCAAACTCTTGAAACCAAGTCAGTTTTGACCTGAAACAACATGAAATGTTGTACAATTGCATTTGTGAGCATATGTAATGCAGTTGAGCACATCTTACTTTACAGAATGAAGATATTGCAAAACCATCCAAATCAAGCTTCTCTCAGCTTGATATGCTTCCACACTGTACATAAGGGCATTCTCTATCATAGGTGAAGAGTTTACATGTGTATTTGCAAGTTTACATTACAATTCATCAAATTCTTGAAACCAAGTCAGTTTTGACCTGAAACAACATGAAATGTTGTACAATTGCATTTGTGAGCATATGTAATGCAGTTGAGCACATCTTACATTACAGAATGAAGATATTGCAAAACCATCCAAATCAAGCTTCTCTCAGCTTGATATGCTTCCACACTGTACATAAGGGCATTCTCTATCATAGGTGAAGAGTTTACATGTGTATTTGCAAGTTTACATTACAATTCATCAAACTCTTGAAACCAAGTCAGTTTTGACCTGAAACAACATGAAATGTTGTACAATTGCATTTGTGAGCATATGTAATGCAGTTGAGCACATCTAACTTTACAGAATGAAGATATTGCAAAACCATCCAAATCAAGCTTCTCTCAGCTTGATATGCTTCCACACTGTACATAAGGGCATTCTCTATATCATAGGTGAAGAGTTTACATGTGTATTTGCAAGTTTACATTACAATTCATCAAACTCTTGAAACCATGTCAGTTTTGACCTGAAACAACATGAAATGTTGTACAATTGCATTTGTGAGCATATGTAATGCAGTTGAGCACATCTTACTTTACAGAATGAAGATATTGCAAAACCATCCAAATCAAGCTTCTCTCAGCTTGATATGCTTCCACACTGTACATAAGGGCATTCTCTATCATAGGTGAAGAGTTTACATGTGTATTTGCAAGTTTACATTACATTTCATCAAACTCTTGAAACCAAGTCAGTTCTGACCTGAAACAACATGAAATGTTGTAAAATGGCATTTGTAAGCATATGTAATTCAGTTAAGCACATCTATCTTTGCAGATTGAAGATATTGCAAAACCATCCAAATCAAGCTTCTATCAGCTTGATATGCTTCCACACTGTACATAAGGGCATTCTCTATCATAGGTGAAGAGTTTACATGTGTATTTGCAAGTTTACATTACAATTCATCAAACTCTTGAAACCAAGTCAGTTCTGACCTGAAACAACATGAAATGTTGTAAAATTGCAATTGTAAGCATATGTAATGCAGTTGAGCACATCTATCTTTGCAGAATGAAGATATTGCAAAACCATCCAAATCAAGCTTCTCTCTGCTTGATATGCTTCCACACTGTACATAAGGGCATTCTCTATCATAGGTGAAGAGTTTACATGTGTATTTGCAAGTTTACATTACATTTCATCATACTCTTGAAACCAAGTCAGTTCTGACCTGAAACAACATGAAATGTTGTAAAATTGCAATTGTAAGCATATGTAATGCAGTTGAGCACATCTATCTTTGCAGAATGAAGATATTGCAAAACCATCCAAATCAAGCTTCTCTCAGCTTGATATGCTTCCACACTGTACATAAGGGCATTCTCTATCATAGCTGAAGAGTTTACATGTGTATTTGCAAGTTTACATTACAATTCAGCAAACTCTTGAAACCAAGTCAGTTTTGACCTGAAACAACATGAAATGTTGTAGAATTGCATTTGTGAGCATATGTAATGCAGTTGAGCACATCTAACTTTACAGATTGAAGATATTGCAAAACCATCCAAATCATGCTTCTCTCAGCTTGATATGCTTCCACACTGTACATAAGGGCATTCTCTATCATAGGTGAAGAGTTTACATGTGTATTTGCAAGTTTACATTACAATTCATCAAACTCTTGAAACCAAGTCAGTTTTGACCTGAAACAACATGAAATGTTGTACAATTGCATTTGTGAGCATATGTAATGCAGTTGAGCACATCTTACTTTACAGAATGAAGATATTGCAAAACCATCCAAATCAAGCTTCTCTCAGCTTGATATGCTTCCACACTGTACATAAGGGCATTCTCTATCATAGGTGAAGAGTTTACATGTGTATTTGCAAGTTTACAATTCATCATACTCTTGAAACCAAGTCAGTTTTGACCTGAAACAACATGAAATGTTGTACAATTGCATTTGTGAGCATATGTAATGTAGTTGAGCACATCTAACTTTACAGAATGAAGATATTGCAAAACCATCCAAATCAAGCTTCTCTCAGCTTGATATGCTTCCACACTGTACATAAGGGCATTCTCTATCATAGGTGAAGAGTTTACATGTGTATTTGCAAGTTTACATTACAATTCATCAAACTCTTGAAACCAAGTCAGTTCTGACCTGAAACAACATGACATGTTGTAAAATTGCAATTGTAAGCATATGTAATGCAGTTGAGCACATCTATCTTTGCAGAATGAAGATATTGCAAAACCATCCAAATCAAGCTTCTCTCTGCTTGATATGCTTCCACACTGTACATAAGGGCATTCTCTATCATAGGTGAAGAGTTTACATGTGTATTTGCAAGTTTACATTACAATTCATCAAACTCTTGAAACCAAGTCAGTTTTGACCTGAAACAACTTGAAATGTTGTAGAATTGCATTTGTGAGCATATGTAATGCAGTTGAGCACATCCAACTTTACAGAATGAAGATATTGCAAAACCATCCAAATCAAGCTTCTCTCAGCTTGATATGCTTCCACACTGTACATAAGGGCATTCTCTATCCTAGGTGAAGAGTTTACATGTGTATTTGCAAGTTTACATTACATTTAATCAAACTCTTGAAACCAAGTCAGTTTTGACCTGAAACAACATGAAATGTTGTACAATTGCATTTGTGAGCATATGTAATGCAGTTGAGCACATCTTACTTTACAGAATGAAGATATTGCAAAACCATCCAAATCAAGCTTCTCTCAGCTTGATATGCTTCCACACTGTACATAAGGGCATTCTCTATCATAGGTGAAGAGTTTACATGTGTATTTGCAAGTTTACATTACAATTCATCAAACTCTTGAAACCATGTCAGTTTTGACCTGAAACAACATGAAATGTTGTACAATTGCATTTGTGAGCATATGTAATGCAGTTGAGCACATCTTACTTTACAGAATGAAGATATTGCAAAACCATCCAAATCAAGCTTCTCTCAGCTTGATATGCTTCCACACTGTACATAAGGGCATTCTCTATCATAGGTGAAGAGTTTACATGTGTATTTGCAAGTTTACATTACAATTCATCAAACTCTTGAAACCAAGTCAGTTCTGACCTGAAACAACATGAAATGTTGTTAAATGGCATTTGTAAGCATATGTAATTCAGTTGAGCACATCTATCTTCGCAGAATGAAGATATTGCAAAACCATCCAAATCAAGCTTCTCTCAGCTTGATATGCTTCCACACTGTACATAAGGGCATTCTCTATATCATAGGTGAAGAGTTTACATGTGTATTTGCAAGTTTACATTACAATTCATCAAACTCTTGAAACCAAGTCAGTTTTGACCTGAAACAACTTGAAATGTTGTAGAATTGCATTTGTGAGCATATGTAATTCAGTTGAGCACATCTATCTTTGCAGAATGAAGATATTGCAAAACCATCCAAATCAAGCTTCTCTCAGCTTGATATGCTTCCACACTGTACATAAGGGCATTCTCTATATCATAGGTGAAGAGTTTACATGTGTATTTGCAAGTTTACATTACAATTCATCAAACTCTTGAAACCAAGTCAGTTTTGACCTGAAACAACATGAAATGTTGTACAATTGCATTTGTGAGCATATGTAATGCAGTTGAGCACATCTTACTTTACAGAATGAAGATATTGCAAAACCATCCAAATCAAGCTTCTCTCAGCTTGATATGCTTCCACACTGTACATAAGGGCATTCTCTATCATAGGTGAAGAGTTTACATGTGTATTTGCAAGTTTACATTACAATTCATCAAACTCTTGAAACCATGTCAGTATTGACCTGAAACAACATGAAATGTTGTACAATTGCATTTGTGAGCATATGTAATGCAGTTGAGCACATCTTACTTTACAGAATGAAGATATTGCAAAACCATCCAAATCAAGCTTCTCTCAGCTTGATATGCTTCCACACTGTACATAAGGGCATTCTCTATCATAGGTGAAGAGTTTACATGTGTATTTGCAAGTTTACATTACAATTCATCAAACTCTTGAAACCAAGTCAGTTTTGACCTGAAACAACTTGAAATGTTGTAGAATTGCATTTGTGAGCATATGTAATGCAGTTGAGCACATCCAACTTTACAGAATGAAGATATTGCAAAACCATCCAAATCAAGCTTCTCTCAGCTTGATATGCTTCCACACTGTACATAAGGGCATTCTCTATCATAGGTGAAGAGTTTACATGTGTATTTGCAAGTTTACATTACAATTCATCAAACTCTTGAAACCAAGTCAGTTCTGACCTGAAACAACATGAAATGTTGTTAAATGGCATTTGTAAGCATATGTAATTCAGTTGAGCACATCTATCTTTGCAGAATGAAGATATTGCAAAACCATCCAAATCAAGCTTCTCTCAGCTTGATATGCTTCCACACTGTACATAAGGGCATTCTCTATATCATAGGTGAAGAGTTTACATGTGTATTTGCAAGTTTACATTACAATTCATCAAACTCTTGAAACCAAGTCAGTTTTGACCTGAAAAAACATGAAATGTTGTACAATTGCATTTGTGAGCATATGTAATGCAGTTGAGCACATCTTACTTTACAGAATGAAGATATTGCAAAACCATCCAAATCAAGCTTCTCTCAGCTTGATATGCTTCCACACTGTACATAAGGGCATTCTCTATCATAGGTGAAGAGTTTACATGTGTATTTGCAAGTTTACATTACAATTCATCAAACTCTTGAAACCAAGTCAGTTCTGACCTGAAACAACATGACATGTTGTAAAATTGCAATTGTAAGCATATGTAATGCAGTTGAGCACATCTATCTTTGCAGAATGAAGATATTGCAAAACCATCCAAATCAAGCTTCTCTCAGCTTGATATGCTTCCACACTGTACATAAGGGCATTCTCTATCATAGGTGAAGAGTTTACATGTGTATTTGCAAGTTTACATTACAATTCATCAAACTCTTGAAACCAAGTCAGTTTTGACCTGAAACAACTTGAAATGTTGTAGAATTGCATTTGTGAGCATATGTAATGCAGTTGAGCACATCCAACTTTACAGAATGAAGATATTGCAAAACCATCCAAATCAAGCTTCTCTCAGCTTGATATGCTTCCACACTGTACATAAGGGCATTCTCTATCATAGGTGAAGAGTTTACATGTGTATTTGCAAGTTTACATTACAATTCATCAAACTCTTGAAACCAAGTCAGTTCTGACCTGAAACAACATGAAATGTTGTTAAATGGCATTTGTAAGCATATGTAATTCAGTTGAGCACATCTATCTTTGCAGAATGAAGATATTGCAAAACCATCCAAATCAAGCTTCTCTCAGCTTGATATGCTTCCACACTGTACATAAGGGCATTCTCTATATCATAGGTGAAGAGTTTACATGTGTATTTGCAAGTTTACATTACAATTCATCAAACTCTTGAAACCAAGTCAGTTTTGACCTGAAACAACATGAAATGTTGTACAATTGCATTTGTGAGCATATGTAATGCAGTTGAGCACATCTTACTTTACAGAATGAAGATATTGCAAAACCATCCAAATCAAGCTTCTCTCAGCTTGATATGCTTCCACACTGTACATAAGGGCATTCTCTATCATAGGTGAAGAGTTTACATGTGTATTTGCAAGTTTACATTACAATTCATCAAACTCTTGAAACCAAGTCAGTTTTGACCTGAAACAACATGAAATGTTGTAGAATTGCATTTGTGAGCATATGTAATGCAGTTGAGCACATCCAACTTTACAGAATGAAGATATTGCAAAACCATCCAAATCAAGCTTCTCTCAGCTTGATATGCTTCCACACTGTACATAAGGGCATTCTCTATCATAGGTGAAGAGTTTACATGTGTATTTGCAAGTTTACATTACATTTAATCAAACTCTTGAAACCAAGTCAGTTTTGACCTGAAACAACATGAAATGTTGTACAATTGCATTTGTGAGCATATGTAATGCAGTTGAGCACATCTTACTTTACAGAATGAAGATATTGCAAAACCATCCAAATCAAGCTTCTCTCAGCTTGATATGCTTCCACACTGTACATAAGGGCATTCTCTATCATAGGTGAAGAGTTTACATGTGTATTTGCAAGTTTACATTACAATTCATCAAACTCTTGAAACCAAGTCAGTTTTGACCTGAAACAACATGAAATGTTGTACAATTGCATTTGTGAGCATATGTAATGCAGTTGAGCACATCTAACTTTACAGAATGAAGATATTGCAAAACCATCCAAATCAAGCTTCTCTCAGCTTGATATGCTTCCACACTGTACATAAGGGCATTCTCTATATCATAGGTGAAGAGTTTACATGTGTATTTGCAAGTTTACATTACAATTCATCAAACTCTTGAAACCATGTCAGTTTTGACCTGAAACAACATGAAATGTTGTACAATTGCATTTGTGAGCATATGTAATGCAGTTGAGCACATCTTACTTTACAGAATGAAGATATTGCAAAACCATCCAAATCAAGCTTCTCTCAGCTTGATATGCATCCACACTGTACATAAGGGCATTCTCTATCATAGGTGAAGAGTTTACATGTGTATTTGCAAGTTTACATTACAATTCATCAAACTCTTGAAACCAAGTCAGTTCTGACCTGAAACAACATGAAATGTTGTTAAATGGCATTTGTAAGCATATGTAATTCAGTTGAGCACATCTATCTTCGCAGAATGAAGATATTGCAAAACCATCCAAATCAAGCTTCTCTCAGCTTGATATGCTTCCACACTGTACATAAGGGCATTCTCTATATCATAGGTGAAGAGTTTACATGTGTATTTGCAAGTTTACATTACAATTCATCAAACTCTTGAAACCAAGTCAGTTTTGACCTGAAACAACTTGAAATGTTGTAGAATTGCATTTGTGAGCATATGTAATTCAGTTGAGCACATCTATCTTTGCAGAATGAAGATATTGCAAAACCATCCAAATCAAGCTTCTCTCAGCTTGATATGCTTCCACACTGTACATAAGGGCATTCTCTATATCATAGGTGAAGAGTTTACATGTGTATTTGCAAGTTTACATTACAATTCATCAAACTCTTGAAACCAAGTCAGTTTTGACCTGAAACAACATGAAATGTTGTACAATTGCATTTGTGAGCATATGTAATGCAGTTGAGCACATCTTACTTTACAGAATGAAGATATTGCAAAACCATCCAAATCAAGCTTCTCTCAGCTTGATATGCTTCCACACTGTACATAAGGGCATTCTCTATCATAGGTGAAGAGTTTACATGTGTATTTGCAAGTTTACATTACAATTCATCAAACTCTTGAAACCAAGTCAGTTCTGACCTGAAACAACATGACATGTTGTAAAATTGCAATTGTAAGCATATGTAATGCAGTTGAGCACATCTATCTTTGCAGAATGAAGATATTGCAAAACCATCCAAATCAAGCTTCTCTCAGCTTGATATGCTTCCACACTGTACATAAGGGCATTCTCTATCATAGGTGAAGAGTTTACATGTGTATTTGCAAGTTTACATTACAATTCATCAAACTCTTGAAACCAAGTCAGTTTTGACCTGAAACAACTTGAAATGTTGTAGAATTGCATTTGTGAGCATATGTAATGCAGTTGAGCACATCCAACTTTACAGAATGAAGATATTGCAAAACCATCCAAATCAAGCTTCTCTCAGCTTGATATGCTTCCACACTGTACATAAGGGCATTCTCTATCATAGGTGAAGAGTTTACATGTGTATTTGCAAGTTTACATTACATTTAATCAAATTCTTGAAACCAAGTCAGTTTTGACCTGAAACAACATGAAATGTTGTACAATTGCATTTGTGAGCATATGTAATGCAGTTGAGCACATCTTACTTTACAGAATGAAGATATTGCAAAACCATCCAAATCAAGCTTCTCTCAGCTTGATATGCTTCCACACTGTACATAAGGGCATTCTCTATCATAGGTGAAGAGTTTACATGTGTATTTGCAAGTTTACATTACAATTCATCAAACTCTTGAAACCAAGTCAGTTTTGACCTGAAACAACATGAAATGTTGTACAATTGCATTTGTGAGCATATGTAATGCAGTTGAGCACATCTAACTTTACAGAATGAAGATATTGCAAAACCATCCAAATCAAGCTTCTCTCAGCTTGATATGCTTCCACACTGTACATAAGGGCATTCTCTATATCATAGGTGAAGAGTTTACATGTGTATTTGCAAGTTTACATTACAATTCATCAAACTCTTGAAACCATGTCAGTTTTGACCTGAAACAACATGAAATGTTGTACAATTGCATTTGTGAGCATATGTAATGCAGTTGAGCACATCTTACTTTACAGAATGAAGATATTGCAAAACCATCCAAATCAAGCTTCTCTCAGCTTGATATGCTTCCACACTGTACATAAGGGCATTCTCTATCATAGGTGAAGAGTTTACATGTGTATTTGCAAGTTTACATTACATTTCATCAAACTCTTGAAACCAAGTCAGTTCTGACCTGAAACAACATGAAATGTTGTAAAATGGCATTTGTAAGCATATGTAATTCAGTTAAGCACATCTATCTTTGCAGATTGAAGATATTGCAAAACCATCCAAATCAAGCTTCTATCAGCTTGATATGCTTCCACACTGTACATAAGGGCATTCTCTATCATAGGTGAAGAGTTTACATGTGTATTTGCAAGTTTACATTACAATTCATCAAACTCTTGAAACCAAGTCAGTTCTGACCTGAAACAACATGAAATGTTGTAAAATTGCAATTGTAAGCATATGTAATGCAGTTGAGCACATCTATCTTTGCAGAATGAAGATATTGCAAAACCATCCAAATCAAGCTTCTCTCTGCTTGATATGCTTCCACACTGTACATAAGGGCATTCTCTATCATAGGTGAAGAGTTTACATGTGTATTTGCAAGTTTACATTACATTTCATCATACTCTTGAAACCAAGTCAGTTCTGACCTGAAACAACATGAAATGTTGTAAAATTGCAATTGTAAGCATATGTAATGCAGTTGAGCACATCTATCTTTGCAGAATGAAGATATTGCAAAACCATCCAAATCAAGCTTCTCTCAGCTTGATATGCTTCCACACTGTACATAAGGGCATTCTCTATCATAGCTGAAGAGTTTACATGTGTATTTGCAAGTTTACATTACAATTCAGCAAACTCTTGAAACCAAGTCAGTTTTGACCTGAAACAACATGAAATGTTGTAGAATTGCATTTGTGAGCATATGTAATGCAGTTGAGCACATCTAACTTTACAGATTGAAGATATTGCAAAACCATCCAAATCATGCTTCTCTCAGCTTGATATGCTTCCACACTGTACATAAGGGCATTCTCTATCATAGGTGAAGAGTTTACATGTGTATTTGCAAGTTTACATTACAATTCATCAAACTCTTGAAACCAAGTCAGTTTTGACCTGAAACAACATGAAATGTTGTACAATTGCATTTGTGAGCATATGTAATGCAGTTGAGCACATCTTACTTTACAGAATGAAGATATTGCAAAACCATCCAAATCAAGCTTCTCTCAGCTTGATATGCTTCCACACTGTACATAAGGGCATTCTCTATCATAGGTGAAGAGTTTACATGTGTATTTGCAAGTTTACAATTCATCATACTCTTGAAACCAAGTCAGTTTTGACCTGAAACAACATGAAATGTTGTACAATTGCATTTGTGAGCATATGTAATGCAGTTGAGCACATCTAACTTTACAGAATGAAGATATTGCAAAACCATCCAAATCAAGCTTCTCTCAGCTTGATATGCTTCCACACTGTACATAAGGGCATTCTCTATCATAGGTGAAGAGTTTACATGTGTATTTGCAAGTTTACATTACAATTCATCAAACTCTTGAAACCAAGTCAGTTCTGACCTGAAACAACATGACATGTTGTAAAATTGCAATTGTAAGCATATGTAATGCAGTTGAGCACATCTATCTTTGCAGAATGAAGATATTGCAAAACCATCCAAATCAAGCTTCTCTCTGCTTGATATGCTTCCACACTGTACATAAGGGCATTCTCTATCATAGGTGAAGAGTTTACACGTGTATTTGCAAGTTTACATTACATTTCATCACACTCTTGAAACCAAGTCAGTTCTGACCTGAAACAACATGAAATGTTGTAAAATTGCAATTGTAAGCATATGTAATGCAGTTGAGCACATCTATCTTTGCAGAATGAAGATATTGCAAAACCATCCAAATCAAGCTTCTCTCAGCTTGATATGCTTCCACACTGTACATAAGGGCATTCTCTATCATAGGTGAAGAGTTTACATGTGTATTTGCAAGTTTACATTACAATTCATCAAACTCTTGAAACCAAGTCAGTTTTGACCTGAAACAACATGAAATGTTGTAAAATTGCAATTGTAAGCATATGTAATGCAGTTGAGCACATCTATCTTTGCAGAATGAAGATATTGCAAAACCATCCAAATCAAGCTTCTCTCTGCTTGATATGCTTCCACACTGTACATAAGGGCATTCTCTATCATAGGTGAAGAGTTTACACGTGTATTTGCAAGTTTACATTACATTTCATCACACTCTTGAAACCAAGTCAGTTCTGACCTGAAACAACATGAAATGTTGTAAAATTGCAATTGTAAGCATATGTAATGCAGTTGAGCACATCTATCTTTGCAGAATGAAGATATTGCAAAACCATCCAAATCAAGCTTCTCTCAGCTTGATATGCTTCCACACTGTACATAAGGGCATTCTCTATCATAGGTGAAGAGTTTACATGTGTATTTGCAAGTTTACATTACAATTCATCAAACTCTTGAAACCAAGTCAGTTTTGACCTGAAACAACATGAAATGTTGTACAATTGCATTTGTGAGCATATGTAATGCAGTTGAGCAGATCTAACTTTACAGAATGAAGATATTGCAAAACCATCCAAATCAAGCTTCTCTCAGCTTGATATGCTTCCACACTGTACATAAGGGCATTCTCTATCATAGGTGAAGAGTTTACATGTGTATTTGCAAGTTTACATTACAATTCATCAAACTCTTGAAACCAAGTCAGTTTTGACCTGAAACAACATGAAATGTTGTACAATTGCATTTGTGAGCATATGTAATGCAGTTGAGCACATCTTACTTTACAGAATGAAGATATTGCAAAACCATCCAAATCAAGCTTCTCTCAGCTTGATATGCTTCCACACTGTACATAAGGGCATTCTCTATCATAGGTGAAGAGTTTACATGTGTATTTGCAAGTTTACATTACAATTCATCAAACTCTTGAAACCAAGTCAGTTTTGACCTGAAACAACATGAAATGTTGTACAATTGCATTTGTGAGCATATGTAATGCAGTTGAGCACATCTAACTTTACAGAATGAAGATATTGCAAAACCATCCAAATCAAGCTTCTCTCAGCTTGATATGCTTCCACACTGTACATAAGGGCATTCTCTATATCATAGGTGAAGAGTTTACATGTGTATTTGCAAGTTTACATTACAATTCATCAAACTCTTGAAACCATGTCAGTTTTGACCTGAAACAACATGAAATGTTGTACAATTGCATTTGTGAGCATATGTAATGCAGTTGAGCACATCTTACTTTACAGAATGAAGATATTGCAAAACCATCCAAATCAAGCTTCTCTCAGCTTGATATGCTTCCACACTGTACATAAGGGCATTCTCTATCATAGGTGAAGAGTTTACATGTGTATTTGCAAGTTTACATTACAATTCATCAAACTCTTGAAACCAAGTCAGTTTTGACCTGAAACAACATGAAATGTTGTACAATTGCATTTGTGAGCATATGTAATGCAGTTGAGCACATCTAACTTTACAGAATGAAGATATTGCAAAACCATCCAAATCAAGCTTCTCTCAGCTTGATATGCTTCCACACTGTACATAAGGGCATTCTCTATCATAGGTGAAGAGTTTACATGTGTATTTGCAAGTTTACATTACAATTCATCAAACTCTTGAAACCAAGTCAGTTCTGACCTGAAACAACATGAAATGTTGTAAAATTGCAATTGTAAGCATATGTAATGCAGTTGAGCACATCTATCTTTGCAGAATGAAGATATTGCAAAACCATCCAAATCAAGCTTCTCTCTGCTTGATATGCTTCCACACTGTACATAAGGGCATTCTCTATCATAGGTGAAGAGTTTACACGTGTATTTGCAAGTTTACATTACATTTCATCACACTCTTGAAACCAAGTCAGTTCTGACCTGAAACAACATGAAATGTTGTAAAATTGCAATTGTAAGCATATGTAATGCAGTTGAGCACATCTATCTTTGCAGAATGAAGATATTGCAAAACCATCCAAATCAAGCTTCTCTCAGCTTGATATGCTTCCACACTGTACATAAGGGCATTCTCTATCATAGGTGAAGAGTTTACATGTGTATTTGCAAGTTTACATTACAATTCATCAAACTCTTGAAACCAAGTCAGTTTTGACCTGAAACAACATGAAATGTTGTAAAATTGCAATTGTAAGCATATGTAATGCAGTTGAGCACATCTAACTTTACAGAATGAAGATATTGCAAAACCATCCAAATCAAGCTTCTCTCAGCTTGATATGCTTCCACACTGTACATAAGGGCATTCTCTATATCATAGGTGAAGAGTTTACATGTGTATTTGCAAGTTTACATTACAATTCATCAAACTCTTGAAACCATGTCAGTTTTGACCTGAAACAACATGAAATGTTGTACAATTGCATTTGTGAGCATATGTAATGCAGTTGAGCACATCTTACTTTACAGAATGAAGATATTGCAAAACCATCCAAATCAAGCTTCTCTCAGCTTGATATGCTTCCACACTGTACATAAGGGCATTCTCTATCATAGGTGAAGAGTTTACATGTGTATTTGCAAGTTTACATTACAATTCATCAAACTCTTGAAACCAAGTCAGTTTTGACCTGAAACAACATGAAATGTTGTACAATTGCATTTGTGAGCATATGTAATGCAGTTGAGCACATCTAACTTTACAGAATGAAGATATTGCAAAACCATCCAAATCAAGCTTCTCTCAGCTTGATATGCTTCCACACTGTACATAAGGGCATTCTCTATCATAGGTGAAGAGTTTACATGTGTATTTGCAAGTTTACATTACAATTCATCAAACTCTTGAAACCAAGTCAGTTTTGACCTGAAACAACATGACATGTTGTAAAATTGCAATTGTAAGCATATGTAATGCAGTTGAGCACATCTAACTTTACAGAATGAAGATATTGCAAAACCATCCAAATCAAGCTTCTATCAGCTTGATATGCTTCCACACTGTACATAAGGGCATTCTCTATCATAGGTGAAGAGTTTACATGTGTATTTGCAAGTTTACATTACATTTCATCAAACTCTTGAAACCAAGTCAGTTCTGACCTGAAACAACATGAAATGTTGTAAAATGGCATTTGTAAGCATATGTAATTCAGTTAAGCACATCTATCTTTGCAGATTGAAGATATTGCAAAACCATCCAAATCAAGCTTCTATCAGCTTGATATGCTTCCACACTGTACATAAGGGCATTCTCTATCATAGGTGAAGAGTTTACATGTGTATTTGCAAGTTTACATTACAATTCATCAAACTCTTGAAACCAAGTCAGTTCTGACCTGAAACAACATGAAATGTTGTAAAATTGCAATTGTAAGCATATGTAATGCAGTTGAGCACATCTATCTTTGCAGAATGAAGATATTGCAAAACCATCCAAATCAAGCTTCTCTCAGCTTGATATGCTTCCACACTGTACATAAGGGCATTCTCTATCATAGGTGAAGAGTTTACATGTGTATTTGCAAGTTTACATTACAATTCATCAAACTCTTGAAACCAAGTCAGTTCTGACCTGAAACAACATGAAATGTTGTAAAATTGCAATTGTAAGCATATGTAATGCAGTTGAGCACATCTATCTTTGCAGAATGAAGATATTGCAAAACCATCCAAATCAAGCTTCTCTCTGCTTGATATGCTTCCACACTGTACATAAGGGCATTCTCTATCATAGGTGAAGAGTTTACACGTGTATTTGCAAGTTTACATTACATTTCATCACACTCTTGAAACCAAGTCAGTTCTGACCTGAAACAACATGAAATGTTGTAAAATTGCAATTGTAAGCATATGTAATGCAGTTGAGCACATCTATCTTTGCAGAATGAAGATATTGCAAAACCATCCAAATCAAGCTTCTCTCAGCTTGATATGCTTCCACACTGTACATAAGGGCATTCTCTATCATAGGTGAAGAGTTTACATGTGTATTTGCAAGTTTACATTACAATTCATCAAACTCTTGAAACCAAGTCAGTTTTGACCTGAAACAACATGAAATGTTGTAAAATTGCAATTGTAAGCATATGTAATGCAGTTGAGCACATCTAACTTTACAGAATGAAGATATTGCAAAACCATCCAAATCAAGCTTCTCTCAGCTTGATATGCTTCCACACTGTACATAAGGGCATTCTCTATATCATAGGTGAAGAGTTTACATGTGTATTTGCAAGTTTACATTACAATTCATCAAACTCTTGAAACCATGTCAGTTTTGACCTGAAACAACATGAAATGTTGTACAATTGCATTTGTGAGCATATGTAATGCAGTTGAGCACATCTTACTTTACAGAATGAAGATATTGCAAAACCATCCAAATCAAGCTTCTCTCAGCTTGATATGCTTCCACACTGTACATAAGGGCATTCTCTATCATAGGTGAAGAGTTTACATGTGTATTTGCAAGTTTACATTACAATTCATCAAACTCTTGAAACCAAGTCAGTTTTGACCTGAAACAACATGAAATGTTGTACAATTGCATTTGTGAGCATATGTAATGCAGTTGAGCACATCTAACTTTACAGAATGAAGATATTGCAAAACCATCCAAATCAAGCTTCTCTCAGCTTGATATGCTTCCACACTGTACATAAGGGCATTCTCTATCATAGGTGAAGAGTTTACATGTGTATTTGCAAGTTTACATTACAATTCATCAAACTCTTGAAACCAAGTCAGTTTTGACCTGAAACAACATGACATGTTGTAAAATTGCAATTGTAAGCATATGTAATGCAGTTGAGCACATCTAACTTTACAGAATGAAGATATTGCAAAACCATCCAAATCAAGCTTCTCTCAGCTTGATATGCTTCCACACTGTACATAAGTGCATTCTCTATCATAGGTGAAGAGTTTACATGTGTATTTGCAAGTTTACATTACATTTCATCAAACTCTTGAAACCAAGTCAGTTCTGACCTGAAACAACATGAAATGTTGTAAAATGGCATTTGTAAGCATATGTAATTCAGTTAAGCACATCTATCTTTGCAGATTGAAGATATTGCAAAACCATCCAAATCAAGCTTCTATCAGCTTGATATGCTTCCACACTGTACATAAGGGCATTCTCTATCATAGGTGAAGAGTTTACATGTGTATTTGCAAGTTTACATTACAATTCATCAAACTCTTGAAACCAAGTCAGTTCTGACCTGAAACAACATGAAATGTTGTAAAATTGCAATTGTAAGCATATGTAATGCAGTTGAGCACATCTATCTTTGCAGAATGAAGATATTGCAAAACCATCCAAATCAAGCTTCTGTCTGCTTGATATGCTTCCACACTGTACATAAGGGCATTCTCTATCATAGGTGAAGAGTTTACATGTGTATTTGCAAGTTTACATTACATTTCATCATACTCTTGAAACCAAGTCAGTTCTGACCTGAAACAACATGAAATGTTGTAAAATTGCAATTGTAAGCATATGTAATGCAGTTGAGCACATCTATCTTTGCAGAATGAAGATATTGCAAAACCATCCAAATCAAGCTTCTCTCAGCTTGATATGCTTCCACACTGTACATAAGGGCATTCTCTATCATAGCTGAAGAGTTTACATGTGTATTTGCAAGTTTACATTACAATTCAGCAAACTCTTGAAACCAAGTCAGTTTTGACCTGAAACAACATGAAATGTTGTAGAATTGCATTTGTGAGCATATGTAATGCAGTTGAGCACATCTAACTTTACAGATTGAAGATATTGCAAAACCATCCAAATCATGCTTCTCTCAGCTTGATATGCTTCCACACTGTACATAAGGGCATTCTCTATCATAGGTGAAGAGTTTACATGTGTATTTGCAAGTTTACATTACAATTCATCAAACTCTTGAAACCAAGTCAGTTTTGACCTGAAACAACATGAAATGTTGTACAATTGCATTTGTGAGCATATGTAATGCAGTTGAGCACATCTTACTTTACAGAATGAAGATATTGCAAAACCATCCAAATCAAGCTTCTCTCAGCTTGATATGCTTCCACACTGTACATAAGGGCATTCTCTATCATAGGTGAAGAGTTTACATGTGTATTTGCAAGTTTACAATTCATCATACTCTTGAAACCAAGTCAGTTTTGACCTGAAACAACATGAAATGTTGTACAATTGCATTTGTGAGCATATGTAATGCAGTTGAGCACATCTAACTTTACAGAATGAAGATATTGCAAAACCATCCAAATCAAGCTTCTCTCAGCTTGATATGCTTCCACACTGTACATAAGGGCATTCTCTATCATAGGTGAAGAGTTTACATGTGTATTTGCAAGTTTACATTACAATTCATCAAACTCTTGAAACCAAGTCAGTTCTGACCTGAAACAACATGACATGTTGTAAAATTGCAATTGTAAGCATATGTAATGCAGTTGAGCACATCTATCTTTGCAGAATGAAGATATTGCAAAACCATCCAAATCAAGCTTCTCTCAGCTTGATATGCTTCCACACTGTACATAAGGGCATTCTCTATCATAGGTGAAGAGTTTACATGTGTATTTGCAAGTTTACATTACAATTCATCAAACTCTTGAAACCAAGTCAGTTTTGACCTGAAACAACATGAAATGTTGTACAATTGCATTTGTGAGCATATGTAATGCAGTTGAGCACATCTAACTTTACAGAATGAAGATATTGCAAAACCATCCAAATCAAGCTTCTCTCAGCTTGATATGCTTCCACACTGTACATAAGGGCATTCTCTATCATAGGTGAAGAGTTTACATGTGTATTTGCAAGTTTACATTACAATTCATCAAACTCTTGAAACCAAGTCAGTTTTGACCTGAAACAACATGACATGTTGTAAAATTGCAATTGTAAGCATATGTAATGCAGTTGAGCACATCTAACTTTACAGAATGAAGATATTGCAAAACCATCCAAATCAAGCTTCTCTCAGCTTGATATGCTTCCACACTGTACATAAGTGCATTCTCTATCATAGGTGAAGAGTTTACATGTGTATTTGCAAGTTTACATTACATTTCATCAAACTCTTGAAACCAAGTCAGTTCTGACCTGAAACAACATGAAATGTTGTAAAATGGCATTTGTAAGCATATGTAATTCAGTTAAGCACATCTATCTTTGCAGATTGAAGATATTGCAAAACCATCCAAATCAAGCTTCTATCAGCTTGATATGCTTCCACACTGTACATAAGGGCATTCTCTATCATAGGTGAAGAGTTTACATGTGTATTTGCAAGTATACATTACAATTCATCAAACTCTTGAAACCAAGTCAGTTCTGACCTGAAACAACATGAAATGTTGTAAAATTGCAATTGTAAGCATATGTAATGCAGTTGAGCACATCTATCTTTGCAGAATGAAGATATTGCAAAACCATCCAAATCAAGCTTCTGTCTGCTTGATATGCTTCCACACTGTACATAAGGGCATTCTCTATCATAGGTGAAGAGTTTACATGTGTATTTGCAAGTTTACATTACATTTCATCATACTCTTGAAACCAAGTCAGTTCTGACCTGAAACAACATGAAATGTTGTAAAATTGCAATTGTAAGCATATGTAATGCAGTTGAGCACATCTATCTTTGCAGAATGAAGATATTGCAAAACCATCCAAATCAAGCTTCTCTCAGCTTGATATGCTTCCACACTGTACATAAGGGCATTCTCTATCATAGCTGAAGAGTTTACATGTGTATTTGCAAGTTTACATTACAATTCAGCAAACTCTTGAAACCAAGTCAGTTTTGACCTGAAACAACATGAAATGTTGTAGAATTGCATTTGTGAGCATATGTAATGCAGTTGAGCACATCTAACTTTACAGATTGAAGATATTGCAAAACCATCCAAATCATGCTTCTCTCAGCTTGATATGCTTCCACACTGTACATAAGGGCATTCTCTATCATAGGTGAAGAGTTTACATGTGTATTTGCAAGTTTACATTACAATTCATCAAACTCTTGAAACCAAGTCAGTTTTGACCTGAAACAACATGAAATGTTGTACAATTGCATTTGTGAGCATATGTAATGCAGTTGAGCACATCTTACTTTACAGAATGAAGATATTGCAAAACCATCCAAATCAAGCTTCTCTCAGCTTGATATGCTTCCACACTGTACATAAGGGCATTCTCTATCATAGGTGAAGAGTTTACATGTGTATTTGCAAGTTTACAATTCATCATACTCTTGAAACCAAGTCAGTTTTGACCTGAAACAACATGAAATGTTGTACAATTGCATTTGTGAGCATATGTAATGCAGTTGAGCACATCTAACTTTACAGAATGAAGATATTGCAAAACCATCCAAATCAAGCTTCTCTCAGCTTGATATGCTTCCACACTGTACATAAGGGCATTCTCTATCATAGGTGAAGAGTTTACATGTGTATTTGCAAGTTTACATTACAATTCATCAAACTCTTGAAACCAAGTCAGTTCTGACCTGAAACAACATGACATGTTGTAAAATTGCAATTGTAAGCATATGTAATGCAGTTGAGCACATCTATCTTTGCAGAATGAAGATATTGCAAAACCATCCAAATCAAGCTTCTCTCAGCTTGATATGCTTCCACACTGTACATAAGGGCATTCTCTATCATAGGTGAAGAGTTTACATGTGTATTTGCAAGTTTACATTACAATTCATCAAACTCTTGAAACCAAGTCAGTTCTGACCTGAAACAACATGAAATGTTGTAAAATTGCAATTGTAAGCATATGTAATGCAGTTGAGCACATCTATCTTTGCAGAATGAAGATATTGCAAAACCATCCAAATCAAGCTTCTCTCTGCTTGATATGCTTCCACACTGTACATAAGGGCATTCTCTATCATAGGTGAAGAGTTTACACGTGTATTTGCAAGTTTACATTACATTTCATCACACTCTTGAAACCAAGTCAGTTCTGACCTGAAACAACATGAAATGTTGTAAAATTGCAATTGTAAGCATATGTAATGCAGTTGAGCACATCTATCTTTGCAGAATGAAGATATTGCAAAACCATCCAAATCAAGCTTCTCTCAGCTTGATATGCTTCCACACTGTACATAAGGGCATTCTCTATCATAGGTGAAGAGTTTACATGTGTATTTGCAAGTTTACATTACAATTCATCAAACTCTTGAAACCAAGTCAGTTTTGACCTGAAACAACATGAAATGTTGTAAAATTGCAATTGTAAGCATATGTAATGCAGTTGAGCACATCTAACTTTACAGAATGAAGATATTGCAAAACCATCCAAATCAAGCTTCTCTCAGCTTGATATGCTTCCACACTGTACATAAGGGCATTCTCTATATCATAGGTGAAGAGTTTACATGTGTATTTGCAAGTTTACATTACAATTCATCAAACTCTTGAAACCATGTCAGTTTTGACCTGAAACAACATGAAATGTTGTACAATTGCATTTGTGAGCATATGTAATGCAGTTGAGCACATCTTACTTTACAGAATGAAGATATTGCAAAACCATCCAAATCAAGCTTCTCTCAGCTTGATATGCTTCCACACTGTACATAAGGGCATTCTCTATCATAGGTGAAGAGTTTACATGTGTATTTGCAAGTTTACATTACAATTCATCAAACTCTTGAAACCAAGTCAGTTTTGACCTGAAACAACATGAAATGTTGTACAATTGCATTTGTGAGCATATGTAATGCAGTTGAGCACATCTAACTTTACAGAATGAAGATATTGCAAAACCATCCAAATCAAGCTTCTCTCAGCTTGATATGCTTCCACACTGTACATAAGGGCATTCTCTATCATAGGTGAAGAGTTTACATGTGTATTTGCAAGTTTACATTACAATTCATCAAACTCTTGAAACCAAGTCAGTTTTGACCTGAAACAACATGACATGTTGTAAAATTGCAATTGTAAGCATATGTAATGCAGTTGAGCACATCTAACTTTACAGAATGAAGATATTGCAAAACCATCCAAATCAAGCTTCTATCAGCTTGATATGCTTCCACACTGTACATAAGGGCATTCTCTATCATAGGTGAAGAGTTTACATGTGTATTTGCAAGTTTACATTACATTTCATCAAACTCTTGAAACCAAGTCAGTTCTGACCTGAAACAACATGAAATGTTGTAAAATGGCATTTGTAAGCATATGTAATTCAGTTAAGCACATCTATCTTTGCAGATTGAAGATATTGCAAAACCATCCAAATCAAGCTTCTATCAGCTTGATATGCTTCCACACTGTACATAAGGGCATTCTCTATCATAGGTGAAGAGTTTACATGTGTATTTGCAAGTTTACATTACAATTCATCAAACTCTTGAAACCAAGTCAGTTCTGACCTGAAACAACATGAAATGTTGTAAAATTGCAATTGTAAGCATATGTAATGCAGTTGAGCACATCTATCTTTGCAGAATGAAGATATTGCAAAACCATCCAAATCAAGCTTCTGTCTGCTTGATATGCTTCCACACTGTACATAAGGGCATTCTCTATCATAGGTGAAGAGTTTACATGTGTATTTGCAAGTTTACATTACATTTCATCATACTCTTGAAACCAAGTCAGTTCTGACCTGAAACAACATGAAATGTTGTAAAATTGCAATTGTAAGCATATGTAATGCAGTTGAGCACATCTATCTTTGCAGAATGAAGATATTGCAAAACCATCCAAATCAAGCTTCTCTCAGCTTGATATGCTTCCACACTGTACATAAGGGCATTCTCTATCATAGCTGAAGAGTTTACATGTGTATTTGCAAGTTTACATTACAATTCAGCAAACTCTTGAAACCAAGTCAGTTTTGACCTGAAACAACATGAAATGTTGTAGAATTGCATTTGTGAGCATATGTAATGCAGTTGAGCACATCTAACTTTACAGATTGAAGATATTGCAAAACCATCCAAATCATGCTTCTCTCAGCTTGATATGCTTCCACACTGTACATAAGGGCATTCTCTATCATAGGTGAAGAGTTTACATGTGTATTTGCAAGTTTACATTACAATTCATCAAACTCTTGAAACCAAGTCAGTTTTGACCTGAAACAACATGAAATGTTGTACAATTGCATTTGTGAGCATATGTAATGCAGTTGAGCACATCTTACTTTACAGAATGAAGATATTGCAAAACCATCCAAATCAAGCTTCTCTCAGCTTGATATGCTTCCACACTGTACATAAGGGCATTCTCTATCATAGGTGAAGAGTTTACATGTGTATTTGCAAGTTTACAATTCATCATACTCTTGAAACCAAGTCAGTTTTGACCTGAAACAACATGAAATGTTGTACAATTGCATTTGTGAGCATATGTAATGCAGTTGAGCACATCTAACTTTACAGAATGAAGATATTGCAAAACCATCCAAATCAAGCTTCTCTCAGCTTGATATGCTTCCACACTGTACATAAGGGCATTCTCTATCATAGGTGAAGAGTTTACATGTGTATTTGCAAGTTTACATTACAATTCATCAAACTCTTGAAACCAAGTCAGTTCTGACCTGAAACAACATGACATGTTGTAAAATTGCAATTGTAAGCATATGTAATGCAGTTGAGCACATCTATCTTTGCAGAATGAAGATATTGCAAAACCATCCAAATCAAGCTTCTCTCAGCTTGATATGCTTCCACACTGTACATAAGGGCATTCTCTATCATAGGTGAAGAGTTTACATGTGTATTTGCAAGTTTACATTACAATTCATCAAACTCTTGAAACCAAGTCAGTTCTGACCTGAAACAACATGAAATGTTGTAAAATTGCAATTGTAAGCATATGTAATGCAGTTGAGCACATCTATCTTTGCAGAATGAAGATATTGCAAAACCATCCAAATCAAGCTTCTTTCTGCTTGATATGCTTCCACACTGTACATAAGGGCATTCTCTATCATAGGTGAAGAGTTTACACGTGTATTTGCAAGTTTACATTACATTTCATCACACTCTTGAAACCAAGTCAGTTCTGACCTGAAACAACATGAAATGTTGTAAAATTGCAATTGTAAGCATATGTAATGCAGTTGAACACATCTATCTTTGCAGAATGAAGATATTGCAAAACCATCCAAATCAAGCTTCTCTCAGCTTGATATGCTTCCACACTGTACATAAGGGCATTCTCTATCATAGGTGAAGAGTTTACATGTGTATTTGCAAGTTTACATTACAATTCATCAAACTCTTGAAACCAAGTCAGTTTTGACCTGAAACAACATGAAATGTTGTAAAATTGCAATTGTAAGCATATGTAATGCAGTTGAGCACATCTATCTTTGCAGAATGAAGATATTGCAAAACCATCCAAATCAAGCTTCTCTCTGCTTGATATGCTTCCACACTGTACATAAGGGCATTCTCTATCATAGGTGAAGAGTTTACACGTGTATTTGCAAGTTTACATTACATTTCATCACACTCTTGAAACCAAGTCAGTTCTGACCTGAAACAACATGAAATGTTGTAAAATTGCAATTGTAAGCATATGTAATGCAGTTGAGCACATCTATCTTTGCAGAATGAAGATATTGCAAAACCATCCAAATCAAGCTTCTCTCAGCTTGATATGCTTCCACACTGTACATAAGGGCATTCTCTATCATAGGTGAAGAGTTTACATGTGTATTTGCAAGTTTACATTACAATTCATCAAACTCTTGAAACCAAGTCAGTTTTGACCTGAAACAACATGAAATGTTGTACAATTGCATTTGTGAGCATATGTAATGCAGTTGAGCAGATCTAACTTTACAGAATGAAGATATTGCAAAACCATCCAAATCAAGCTTCTCTCAGCTTGATATGCTTCCACACTGTACATAAGGGCATTCTCTATCATAGGTGAAGAGTTTACATGTGTATTTGCAAGTTTACATTACAATTCATCAAACTCTTGAAACCAAGTCAGTTCTGACCTGAAACAACATGAAATGTTGTTAAATGGCATTTGTAAGCATATGTAATTCAGTTGAGCACATCTATCTTCGCAGAATGAAGATATTGCAAAACCATCCAAATCAAGCTTCTCTCAGCTTGATATGCTTCCACACTGTACATAAGGGCATTCTCTATATCATAGGTGAAGAGTTTACATGTGTATTTGCAAGTTTACATTACAATTCATCAAACTCTTGAAACCAAGTCAGTTTTGACCTGAAACAACTTGAAATGTTGTAGAATTGCATTTGTGAGCATATGTAATTCAGTTGAGCACATCTATCTTTGCAGAATGAAGATATTGCAAAACCATCCAAATCAAGCTTCTCTCAGCTTGATATGCTTCCACACTGTACATAAGGGCATTCTCTATATCATAGGTGAAGAGTTTACATGTGTATTTGCAAGTTTACATTACAATTCATCAAACTCTTGAAACCAAGTCAGTTTTGACCTGAAACAACATGAAATGTTGTACAATTGCATTTGTGAGCATATGTAATGCAGTTGAGCACATCTTACTTTACAGAATGAAGATATTGCAAAACCATCCAAATCAAGCTTCTCTCAGCTTGATATGCTTCCACACTGTACATAAGGGCATTCTCTATCATAGGTGAAGAGTTTACATGTGTATTTGCAAGTTTACATTACAATTCATCAAACTCTTGAAACCATGTCAGTATTGACCTGAAACAACATGAAATGTTGTACAATTGCATTTGTGAGCATATGTAATGCAGTTGAGCACATCTTACTTTACAGAATGAAGATATTGCAAAACCATCCAAATCAAGCTTCTCTCAGCTTGATATGCTTCCACACTGTACATAAGGGCATTCTCTATCATAGGTGAAGAGTTTACATGTGTATTTGCAAGTTTACATTACAATTCATCAAACTCTTGAAACCAAGTCAGTTTTGACCTGAAACAACTTGAAATGTTGTAGAATTGCATTTGTGAGCATATGTAATGCAGTTGAGCACATCCAACTTTACAGAATGAAGATATTGCAAAACCATCCAAATCAAGCTTCTCTCAGCTTGATATGCTTCCACACTGTACATAAGGGCATTCTCTATCATAGGTGAAGAGTTTACATGTGTATTTGCAAGTTTACATTACAATTCATCAAACTCTTGAAACCAAGTCAGTTCTGACCTGAAACAACATGAAATGTTGTTAAATGGCATTTGTAAGCATATGTAATTCAGTTGAGCACATCTATCTTTGCAGAATGAAGATATTGCAAAACCATCCAAATCAAGCTTCTCTCAGCTTGATATGCTTCCACACTGTACATAAGGGCATTCTCTATATCATAGGTGAAGAGTTTACATGTGTATTTGCAAGTTTACATTACAATTCATCAAACTCTTGAAACCAAGTCAGTTTTGACCTGAAACAACATGAAATGTTGTACAATTGCATTTGTGAGCATATGTAATGCAGTTGAGCACATCTTACTTTACAGAATGAAGATATTGCAAAACCATCCAAATCAAGCTTCTCTCAGCTTGATATGCTTCCACACTGTACATAAGGGCATTCTCTATCATAGGTGAAGAGTTTACATGTGTATTTGCAAGTTTACATTACAATTCATCAAACTCTTGAAACCAAGTCAGTTCTGACCTGAAACAACATGACATGTTGTAAAATTGCAATTGTAAGCATATGTAATGCAGTTGAGCACATCTATCTTTGCAGAATGAAGATATTGCAAAACCATCCAAATCAAGCTTCTCTCAGCTTGATATGCTTCCACACTGTACATAAGGGCATTCTCTATCATAGGTGAAGAGTTTACATGTGTATTTGCAAGTTTACATTACAATTCATCAAACTCTTGAAACCAAGTCAGTTTTGACCTGAAACAACTTGAAATGTTGTAGAATTGCATTTGTGAGCATATGTAATGCAGTTGAGCACATCCAACTTTACAGAATGAAGATATTGCAAAACCATCCAAATCAAGCTTCTCTCAGCTTGATATGCTTCCACACTGTACATAAGGGCATTCTCTATCATAGGTGAAGAGTTTACATGTGTATTTGCAAGTTTACATTACAATTCATCAAACTCTTGAAACCAAGTCAGTTCTGACCTGAAACAACATGAAATGTTGTTAAATGGCATTTGTAAGCATATGTAATTCAGTTGAGCACATCTATCTTTGCAGAATGAAGATATTGCAAAACCATCCAAATCAAGCTTCTCTCAGCTTGATATGCTTCCACACTGTACATAAGGGCATTCTCTATATCATAGGTGAAGAGTTTACATGTGTATTTGCAAGTTTACATTACAATTCATCAAACTCTTGAAACCAAGTCAGTTTTGACCTGAAACAACATGAAATGTTGTACAATTGCATTTGTGAGCATATGTAATGCAGTTGAGCACATCTTACTTTACAGAATGAAGATATTGCAAAACCATCCAAATCAAGCTTCTCTCAGCTTGATATGCTTCCACACTGTACATAAGGGCATTCTCTATCATAGGTGAAGAGTTTACATGTGTATTTGCAAGTTTACATTACAATTCATCAAACTCTTGAAACCAAGTCAGTTTTGACCTGAAACAACATGAAATGTTGTAGAATTGCATTTGTGAGCATATGTAATGCAGTTGAGCACATCCAACTTTACAGAATGAAGATATTGCAAAACCATCCAAATCAAGCTTCTCTCAGCTTGATATGCTTCCACACTGTACATAAGGGCATTCTCTATCATAGGTGAAGAGTTTACATGTGTATTTGCAAGTTTACATTACATTTAATCAAACTCTTGAAACCAAGTCAGTTTTGACCTGAAACAACATGAAATGTTGTACAATTGCATTTGTGAGCATATGTAATGCAGTTGAGCACATCTTACTTTACAGAATGAAGATATTGCAAAACCATCCAAATCAAGCTTCTCTCAGCTTGATATGCTTCCACACTGTACATAAGGGCATTCTCTATCATAGGTGAAGAGTTTACATGTGTATTTGCAAGTTTACATTACAATTCATCAAACTCTTGAAACCAAGTCAGTTTTGACCTGAAACAACATGAAATGTTGTACAATTGCATTTGTGAGCATATGTAATGCAGTTGAGCACATCTAACTTTACAGAATGAAGATATTGCAAAACCATCCAAATCAAGCTTCTCTCAGCTTGATATGCTTCCACACTGTACATAAGGGCATTCTCTATATCATAGGTGAAGAGTTTACATGTGTATTTGCAAGTTTACATTACAATTCATCAAACTCTTGAAACCATGTCAGTTTTGACCTGAAACAACAGGAAATGTTGTACAATTGCATTTGTGAGCATATGTAATGCAGTTGAGCACATCTTACTTTACAGAATGAAGATATTGCAAAACCATCCAAATCAAGCTTCTCTCAGCTTGATATGCATCCACACTGTACATAAGGGCATTCTCTATCATAGGTGAAGAGTTTACATGTGTATTTGCAAGTTTACATTACAATTCATCAAACTCTTGAAACCAAGTCAGTTCTGACCTGAAACAACATGAAATGTTGTTAAATGGCATTTGTAAGCATATGTAATTCAGTTGAGCACATCTATCTTCGCAGAATGAAGATATTGCAAAACCATCCAAATCAAGCTTCTCTCAGCTTGATATGCTTCCACACTGTACATAAGGGCATTCTCTATATCATAGGTGAAGAGTTTACATGTGTATTTGCAAGTTTACATTACAATTCATCAAACTCTTGAAACCAAGTCAGTTTTGACCTGAAACAACTTGAAATGTTGTAGAATTGCATTTGTGAGCATATGTAATTCAGTTGAGCACATCTATCTTTGCAGAATGAAGATATTGCAAAACCATCCAAATCAAGCTTCTCTCAGCTTGATATGCTTCCACACTGTACATAAGGGCATTCTCTATATCATAGGTGAAGAGTTTACATGTGTATTTGCAAGTTTACATTACAATTCATCAAACTCTTGAAACCAAGTCAGTTTTGACCTGAAACAACATGAAATGTTGTACAATTGCATTTGTGAGCATATGTAATGCAGTTGAGCACATCTTACTTTACAGAATGAAGATATTGCAAAACCATCCAAATCAAGCTTCTCTCAGCTTGATATGCATCCACACTGTACATAAGGGCATTCTCTATCATAGGTGAAGAGTTTACATGTGTATTTGCAAGTTTACATTACAATTCATCAAACTCTTGAAACCAAGTCAGTTCTGACCTGAAACAACATGACATGTTGTAAAATTGCAATTGTAAGCATATGTAATGCAGTTGAGCACATCTATCTTTGCAGAATGAAGATATTGCAAAACCATCCAAATCAAGCTTCTCTCAGCTTGATATGCTTCCACACTGTACATAAGGGCATTCTCTATCATAGGTGAAGAGTTTACATGTGTATTTGCAAGTTTACATTACAATTCATCAAACTCTTGAAACCAAGTCAGTTTTGACCTGAAACAACTTGAAATGTTGTAGAATTGCATTTGTGAGCATATGTAATGCAGTTGAGCACATCCAACTTTACAGAATGAAGATATTGCAAAACCATCCAAATCAAGCTTCTCTCAGCTTGATATGCTTCCACACTGTACATAAGGGCATTCTCTATCATAGGTGAAGAGTTTACATGTGTATTTGCAAGTTTACATTACATTTAATCAAATTCTTGAAACCAAGTCAGTTTTGACCTGAAACAACATGAAATGTTGTACAATTGCATTTGTGAGCATATGTAATGCAGTTGAGCACATCTTACTTTACAGAATGAAGATATTGCAAAACCATCCAAATCAAGCTTCTCTCAGCTTGATATGCTTCCACACTGTACATAAGGGCATTCTCTATCATAGGTGAAGAGTTTACATGTGTATTTGCAAGTTTACATTACAATTCATCAAACTCTTGAAACCAAGTCAGTTTTGACCTGAAACAACATGAAATGTTGTACAATTGCATTTGTGAGCATATGTAATGCAGTTGAGCACATCTAACTTTACAGAATGAAGATATTGCAAAACCATCCAAATCAAGCTTCTCTCAGCTTGATATGCTTCCACACTGTACATAAGGGCATTCTCTATATCATAGGTGAAGAGTTTACATGTGTATTTGCAAGTTTACATTACAATTCATCAAACTCTTGAAACCATGTCAGTTTTGACCTGAAACAACATGAAATGTTGTACAATTGCATTTGTGAGCATATGTAATGCAGTTGAGCACATCTTACTTTACAGAATGAAGATATTGCAAAACCATCCAAATCAAGCTTCTCTCAGCTTGATATGCTTCCACACTGTACATAAGGGCATTCTCTATCATAGGTGAAGAGTTTACATGTGTATTTGCAAGTTTACATTACATTTCATCAAACTCTTGAAACCAAGTCAGTTCTGACCTGAAACAACATGAAATGTTGTAAAATGGCATTTGTAAGCATATGTAATTCAGTTAAGCACATCTATCTTTGCAGATTGAAGATATTGCAAAACCATCCAAATCAAGCTTCTCTCTGCTTGATATGCTTCCACACTGTACATAAGGGCATTCTCTATCATAGGTGAAGAGTTTACATGTGTATTTGCAAGTTTACATTACATTTCATCATACTCTTGAAACCAAGTCAGTTCTGACCTGAAACAACATGAAATGTTGTAAAATTGCAATTGTAAGCATATGTAATGCAGTTGAGCACATCTATCTTTGCAGAATGAAGATATTGCAAAACCATCCAAATCAAGCTTCTCTCAGCTTGATATGCTTCCACACTGTACATAAGGGCATTCTCTATCATAGCTGAAGAGTTTACATGTGTATTTGCAAGTTTACATTACAATTCAGCAAACTCTTGAAACCAAGTCAGTTTTGACCTGAAACAACATGAAATGTTGTAGAATTGCATTTGTGAGCATATGTAATGCAGTTGAGCACATCTAACTTTACAGATTGAAGATATTGCAAAACCATCCAAATCATGCTTCTCTCAGCTTGATATGCTTCCACACTGTACATAAGGGCATTCTCTATCATAGGTGAAGAGTTTACATGTGTATTTGCAAGTTTACATTACAATTCATCAAACTCTTGAAACCAAGTCAGTTTTGACCTGAAACAACATGAAATGTTGTACAATTGCATTTGTGAGCATATGTAATGCAGTTGAGCACATCTTACTTTACAGAATGAAGATATTGCAAAACCATCCAAATCAAGCTTCTCTCAGCTTGATATGCTTCCACACTGTACATAAGGGCATTCTCTATCATAGGTGAAGAGTTTACATGTGTATTTGCAAGTTTACAATTCATCATACTCTTGAAACCAAGTCAGTTTTGACCTGAAACAACATGAAATGTTGTACAATTGCATTTGTGAGCATATGTAATGCAGTTGAGCACATCTAACTTTACAGAATGAAGATATTGCAAAACCATCCAAATCAAGCTTCTCTCAGCTTGATATGCTTCCACACTGTACATAAGGGCATTCTCTATCATAGGTGAAGAGTTTACATGTGTATTTGCAAGTTTACATTACAATTCATCAAACTCTTGAAACCAAGTCAGTTCTGACCTGAAACAACATGACATGTTGTAAAATTGCAATTGTAAGCATATGTAATGCAGTTGAGCACATCTATCTTTGCAGAATGAAGATATTGCAAAACCATCCAAATCAAGCTTCTCTCTGCTTGATATGCTTCCACACTGTACATAAGGGCATTCTCTATCATAGGTGAAGAGTTTACACGTGTATTTGCAAGTTTACATTACATTTCATCACACTCTTGAAACCAAGTCAGTTCTGACCTGAAACAACATGAAATGTTGTAAAATTGCAATTGTAAGCATATGTAATGCAGTTGAGCACATCTATCTTTGCAGAATGAAGATATTGCAAAACCATCCAAATCAAGCTTCTCTCAGCTTGATATGCTTCCACACTGTACATAAGGGCATTCTCTATCATAGGTGAAGAGTTTACATGTGTATTTGCAAGTTTACATTACAATTCATCAAACTCTTGAAACCAAGTCAGTTTTGACCTGAAACAACATGAAATGTTGTAAAATTGCAATTGTAAGCATATGTAATGCAGTTGAGCACATCTATCTTTGCAGAATGAAGATATTGCAAAACCATCCAAATCAAGCTTCTCTCTGCTTGATATGCTTCCACACTGTACATAAGGGCATTCTCTATCATAGGTGAAGAGTTTACACGTGTATTTGCAAGTTTACATTACAATTCATCAAACTCTTGAAACCAAGTCAGTTTTGACCTGAAACAACATGAAATGTTGTACAATTGCATTTGTGAGCATATGTAATGCAGTTGAGCAGATCTAACTTTACAGAATGAAGATATTGCAAAACCATCCAAATCAAGCTTCTCTCAGCTTGATATGCTTCCACACTGTACATAAGGGCATTCTCTATCATAGGTGAAGAGTTTACATGTGTATTTGCAAGTTTACATTACAATTCATCAAACTCTTGAAACCAAGTCAGTTTTGACCTGAAACAACATGAAATGTTGTACAATTGCATTTGTGAGCATATGTAATGCAGTTGAGCACATCTTACTTTACAGAATGAAGATATTGCAAAACCATCCAAATCAAGCTTCTCTCAGCTTGATATGCTTCCACACTGTACATAAGGGCATTCTCTATCATAGGTGAAGAGTTTACATGTGTATTTGCAAGTTTACATTACAATTCATCAAACTCTTGAAACCAAGTCAGTTTTGACCTGAAACAACATGAAATGTTGTACAATTGCATTTGTGAGCATATGTAATGCAGTTGAGCACATCTAACTTTACAGAATGAAGATATTGCAAAACCATCCAAATCAAGCTTCTCTCAGCTTGATATGCTTCCACACTGTACATAAGGGCATTCTCTATATCATAGGTGAAGAGTTTACATGTGTATTTGCAAGTTTACATTACAATTCATCAAACTCTTGAAACCATGTCAGTTTTGACCTGAAACAACATGAAATGTTGTACAATTGCATTTGTGAGCATATGTAATGCAGTTGAGCACATCTTACTTTACAGAATGAAGATATTGCAAAACCATCCAAATCAAGCTTCTCTCAGCTTGATATGCTTCCACACTGTACATAAGGGCATTCTCTATCATAGGTGAAGAGTTTACATGTGTATTTGCAAGTTTACATTACAATTCATCAAACTCTTGAAACCAAGTCAGTTTTGACCTGAAACAACATGAAATGTTGTACAATTGCATTTGTGAGCATATGTAATGCAGTTGAGCACATCTAACTTTACAGAATGAAGATATTGCAAAACCATCCAAATCAAGCTTCTCTCAGCTTGATATGCTTCCACACTGTACATAAGGGCATTCTCTATCATAGGTGAAGAGTTTACATGTGTATTTGCAAGTTTACATTACAATTCATCAAACTCTTGAAACCAAGTCAGTTCTGACCTGAAACAACATGAAATGTTGTAAAATTGCAATTGTAAGCATATGTAATGCAGTTGAGCACATCTATCTTTGCAGAATGAAGATATTGCAAAACCATCCAAATCAAGCTTCTCTCTGCTTGATATGCTTCCACACTGTACATAAGGGCATTCTCTATCATAGGTGAAGAGTTTACACGTGTATTTGCAAGTTTACATTACATTTCATCACACTCTTGAAACCAAGTCAGTTCTGACCTGAAACAACATGAAATGTTGTAAAATTGCAATTGTAAGCATATGTAATGCAGTTGAGCACATCTATCTTTGCAGAATGAAGATATTGCAAAACCATCCAAATCAAGCTTCTCTCAGCTTGATATGCTTCCACACTGTACATAAGGGCATTCTCTATCATAGGTGAAGAGTTTACATGTGTATTTGCAAGTTTACATTACAATTCATCAAACTCTTGAAACCAAGTCAGTTTTGACCTGAAACAACATGAAATGTTGTAAAATTGCAATTGTAAGCATATGTAATGCAGTTGAGCACATCTAACTTTACAGAATGAAGATATTGCAAAACCATCCAAATCAAGCTTCTCTCAGCTTGATATGCTTCCACACTGTACATAAGGGCATTCTCTATATCATAGGTGAAGAGTTTACATGTGTATTTGCAAGTTTACATTACAATTCATCAAACTCTTGAAACCATGTCAGTTTTGACCTGAAACAACATGAAATGTTGTACAATTGCATTTGTGAGCATATGTAATGCAGTTGAGCACATCTTACTTTACAGAATGAAGATATTGCAAAACCATCCAAATCAAGCTTCTCTCAGCTTGATATGCTTCCACACTGTACATAAGGGCATTCTCTATCATAGGTGAAGAGTTTACATGTGTATTTGCAAGTTTACATTACAATTCATAAAACTCTTGAAACCAAGTCAGTTTTGACCTGAAACAACATGAAATGTTGTACAATTGCATTTGTGAGCATATGTAATGCAGTTGAGCACATCTAACTTTACAGAATGAAGATATTGCAAAACCATCCAAATCAAGCTTCTCTCAGCTTGATATGCTTCCACACTGTACATAAGGGCATTCTCTATCATAGGTGAAGAGTTTACATGTGTATTTGCAAGTTTACATTACAATTCATCAAACTCTTGAAACCAAGTCAGTTTTGACCTGAAACAACATGACATGTTGTAAAATTGCAATTGTAAGCATATGTAATGCAGTTGAGCACATCTAACTTTACAGAATGAAGATATTGCAAAACCATCCAAATCAAGCTTCTATCAGCTTGATATGCTTCCACACTGTACATAAGGGCATTCTCTATCATAGGTGAAGAGTTTACATGTGTATTTGCAAGTTTACATTACATTTCATCAAACTCTTGAAACCAAGTCAGTTCTGACCTGAAACAACATGAAATGTTGTAAAATGGCATTTGTAAGCATATGTAATTCAGTTAAGCACATCTATCTTTGCAGATTGAAGATATTGCAAAACCATCCAAATCAAGCTTCTATCAGCTTGATATGCTTCCACACTGTACATAAGGGCATTCTCTATCATAGGTGAAGAGTTTACATGTGTATTTGCAAGTTTACATTACAATTCATCAAACTCTTGAAACCAAGTCAGTTCTGACCTGAAACAACATGAAATGTTGTAAAATTGCAATTGTAAGCATATGTAATGCAGTTGAGCACATCTATCTTTGCAGAATGAAGATATTGCAAAACCATCCAAATCAAGCTTCTCTCAGCTTGATATGCTTCCACACTGTACATAAGGGCATTCTCTATCATAGGTGAAGAGTTTACATGTGTATTTGCAAGTTTACATTACAATTCATCAAACTCTTGAAACCAAGTCAGTTCTGACCTGAAACAACATGAAATGTTGTAAAATTGCAATTGTAAGCATATGTAATGCAGTTGAGCACATCTATCTTTGCAGAATGAAGATATTGCAAAACCATCCAAATCAAGCTTCTCTCTGCTTGATATGCTTCCACACTGTACATAAGGGCATTCTCTATCATAGGTGAAGAGTTTACACGTGTATTTGCAAGTTTACATTACATTTCATCACACTCTTGAAACCAAGTCAGTTCTGACCTGAAACAACATGAAATGTTGTAAAATTGCAATTGTAAGCATATGTAATGCAGTTGAGCACATCTATCTTTGCAGAATGAAGATATTGCAAAACCATCCAAATCAAGCTTCTCTCAGCTTGATATGCTTCCACACTGTACATAAGGGCATTCTCTATCATAGGTGAAGAGTTTACATGTGTATTTGCAAGTTTACATTACAATTCATCAAACTCTTGAAACCAAGTCAGTTTTGACCTGAAACAACATGAAATGTTGTAAAATTGCAATTGTAAGCATATGTAATGCAGTTGAGCACATCTAACTTTACAGAATGAAGATATTGCAAAACCATCCAAATCAAGCTTCTCTCAGCTTGATATGCTTCCACACTGTACATAAGGGCATTCTCTATATCATAGGTGAAGAGTTTACATGTGTATTTGCAAGTTTACATTACAATTCATCAAACTCTTGAAACCATGTCAGTTTTGACCTGAAACAACATGAAATGTTGTACAATTGCATTTGTGAGCATATGTAATGCAGTTGAGCACATCTTACTTTACAGAATGAAGATATTGCAAAACCATCCAAATCAAGCTTCTCTCAGCTTGATATGCTTCCACACTGTACATAAGGGCATTCTCTATCATAGGTGAAGAGTTTACATGTGTATTTGCAAGTTTACATTACAATTCATCAAACTCTTGAAACCAAGTCAGTTTTGACCTGAAACAACATGAAATGTTGTACAATTGCATTTGTGAGCATATGTAATGCAGTTGAGCACATCTAACTTTACAGAATGAAGATATTGCAAAACCATCCAAATCAAGCTTCTCTCAGCTTGATATGCTTCCACACTGTACATAAGGGCATTCTCTATCATAGGTGAAGAGTTTACATGTGTATTTGCAAGTTTACATTACAATTCATCAAACTCTTGAAACCAAGTCAGTTTTGACCTGAAACAACATGACATGTTGTAAAATTGCAATTGTAAGCATATGTAATGCAGTTGAGCACATCTAACTTTACAGAATGAAGATATTGCAAAACCATCCAAATCAAGCTTCTATCAGCTTGATATGCTTCCACACTGTACATAAGGGCATTCTCTATCATAGGTGAAGAGTTTACATGTGTATTTGCAAGTTTACATTACATTTCATCAAACTCTTGAAACCAAGTCAGTTCTGACCTGAAACAACATGAAATGTTGTAAAATGGCATTTGTAAGCATATGTAATTCAGTTAAGCACATCTATCTTTGCAGATTGAAGATATTGCAAAACCATCCAAATCAAGCTTCTATCAGCTTGATATGCTTCCACACTGTACATAAGGGCATTCTCTATCATAGGTGAAGAGTTTACATGTGTATTTGCAAGTTTACATTACAATTCATCAAACTCTTGAAACCAAGTCAGTTCTGACCTGAAACAACATGAAATGTTGTAAAATTGCAATTGTAAGCATATGTAATGCAGTTGAGCACATCTATCTTTGCAGAATGAAGATATTGCAAAACCATCCAAATCAAGCTTCTGTCTGCTTGATATGCTTCCACACTGTACATAAGGGCATTCTCTATCATAGGTGAAGAGTTTACATGTGTATTTGCAAGTTTACATTACATTTCATCATACTCTTGAAACCAAGTCAGTTCTGACCTGAAACAACATGAAATGTTGTAAAATTGCAATTGTAAGCATATGTAATGCAGTTGAGCACATCTATCTTTGCAGAATGAAGATATTGCAAAACCATCCAAATCAAGCTTCTCTCAGCTTGATATGCTTCCACACTGTACATAAGGGCATTCTCTATCATAGCTGAAGAGTTTACATGTGTATTTGCAAGTTTACATTACAATTCAGCAAACTCTTGAAACCAAGTCAGTTTTGACCTGAAACAACATGAAATGTTGTAGAATTGCATTTGTGAGCATATGTAATGCAGTTGAGCACATCTAACTTTACAGATTGAAGATATTGCAAAACCATCCAAATCATGCTTCTCTCAGCTTGATATGCTTCCACACTGTACATAAGGGCATTCTCTATCATAGGTGAAGAGTTTACATGTGTATTTGCAAGTTTACATTACAATTCATCAAACTCTTGAAACCAAGTCAGTTTTGACCTGAAACAACATGAAATGTTGTACAATTGCATTTGTGAGCATATGTAATGCAGTTGAGCACATCTTACTTTACAGAATGAAGATATTGCAAAACCATCCAAATCAAGCTTCTCTCAGCTTGATATGCTTCCACACTGTACATAAGGGCATTCTCTATCATAGGTGAAGAGTTTACATGTGTATTTGCAAGTTTACAATTCATCATACTCTTGAAACCAAGTCAGTTTTGACCTGAAACAACATGAAATGTTGTACAATTGCATTTGTGAGCATATGTAATGCAGTTGAGCACATCTAACTTTACAGAATGAAGATATTGCAAAACCATCCAAATCAAGCTTCTCTCAGCTTGATATGCTTCCACACTGTACATAAGGGCATTCTCTATCATAGGTGAAGAGTTTACATGTGTATTTGCAAGTTTACATTACAATTCATCAAACTCTTGAAACCAAGTCAGTTCTGACCTGAAACAACATGACATGTTGTAAAATTGCAATTGTAAGCATATGTAATGCAGTTGAGCACATCTATCTTTGCAGAATGAAGATATTGCAAAACCATCCAAATCAAGCTTCTCTCAGCTTGATATGCTTCCACACTGTACATAAGGGCATTCTCTATCATAGGTGAAGAGTTTACATGTGTATTTGCAAGTTTACATTACAATTCATCAAACTCTTGAAACCAAGTCAGTTCTGACCTGAAACAACATGAAATGTTGTAAAATTGCAATTGTAAGCATATGTAATGCAGTTGAGCACATCTATCTTTGCAGAATGAAGATATTGCAAAACCATCCAAATCAAGCTTCTTTCTACTTGATATGCTTCCACACTGTACATAAGGGCATTCTCTATCATAGGTGAAGAGTTTACACGTGTATTTGCAAGTTTACATTACATTTCATCACACTCTTGAAACCAAGTCAGTTCTGACCTGAAACAACATGAAATGTTGTAAAATTGCAATTGTAAGCATATGTAATGCAGTTGAACACATCTATCTTTGCAGAATGAAGATATTGCAAAACCATCCAAATCAAGCTTCTCTCAGCTTGATATGCTTCCACACTGTACATAAGGGCATTCTCTATCATAGGTGAAGAGTTTACATGTGTATTTGCAAGTTTACATTACAATTCATCAAACTCTTGAAACCAAGTCAGTTTTGACCTGAAACAACATGAAATGTTGTAAAATTGCAATTGTAAGCATATGTAATGCAGTTGAGCACATCTATCTTTGCAGAATGAAGATATTGCAAAACCATCCAAATCAAGCTTCTCTCTGCTTGATATGCTTCCACACTGTACATAAGGGCATTCTCTATCATAGGTGAAGAGTTTACACGTGTATTTGCAAGTTTACATTACATTTCATCACACTCTTGAAACCAAGTCAGTTCTGACCTGAAACAACATGAAATGTTGTAAAATTGCAATTGTAAGCATATGTAATGCAGTTGAGCACATCTATCTTTGCAGAATGAAGATATTGCAAAACCATCCAAATCAAGCTTCTCTCAGCTTGATATGCTTCCACACTGTACATAAGGGCATTCTCTATCATAGGTGAAGAGTTTACATGTGTATTTGCAAGTTTACATTACAATTCATCAAACTCTTGAAACCAAGTCAGTTTTGACCTGAAACAACATGAAATGTTGTACAATTGCATTTGTGAGCATATGTAATGCAGTTGAGCAGATCTAACTTTACAGAATGAAGATATTGCAAAACCATCCAAATCAAGCTTCTCTCAGCTTGATATGCTTCCACACTGTACATAAGGGCATTCTCTATCATAGGTGAAGAGTTTACATGTGTATTTGCAAGTTTACATTACAATTCATCAAACTCTTGAAACCAAGTCAGTTCTGACCTGAAACAACATGACATGTTGTAAAATTGCAATTGTAAGCATATGTAATGCAGTTGAGCACATCTATCTTTGCAGAATGAAGATATTGCAAAACCATCCAAATCAAGCTTCTCTCAGCTTGATATGCTTCCACACTGTACATAAGGGCATTCTCTATCATAGGTGAAGAGTTTACATGTGTATTTGCAAGTTTACATTACAATTCATCAAACTCTTGAAACCAAGTCAGTTCTGACCTGAAACAACATGAAATGTTGTAGAATTGCATTTGTGAGCATATGTAATGCAGTTGAGCACATCCAACTTAACAGAATAAAGATATTGCAAAACCATCCAAATCAAGCTTCTCTCAGCTTGATATGCTTCCACACTGTACATAAGGGCATTCTCTATCATAGGTGAAGAGTTTACATGTGTATTTGCAAGTTTACATTACAATTCATCAAACTCTTGAAACCAAGTCAGTTCTGACCTGAAACAACATGAAATGTTGTATAATTGCAAATGTAAGCATATGTAATGCAGTTGAGCACATCTATCTTTGCAGAATGAAGATATTGCAAAACCATCCAAATCAAGCTTCTCTCAGCTTGATATGCTTCCACACTGTACATAAGGGCATTCTCTATCATAGCTGAAGAGTTTACATGTGTATTTGCAAGTTTACATTACAATTCATCAAACTCTTGAAACCAAGTCAGTTTTGACCTGAAACAACATGAAATGTTGTAGAATTGCATTTGTGAGCATATGTAATGCAGTTGAGTACATCTAACTTTACAGATTGAAGATATTGCAAAACCATCCAAATCATGCTTCTCTCAGCTTGATATGCTTCCACACTGTACATAAGGGCATTCTCTATCATAGGTGAAGAGTTTACATGTGTATTTGCAAGTTTACATTACAATTCATCAAACTCTTGAAACCAAGTCAGTTTTGACCTGAAATAACATGAAATGTTGTAGAATTGCATTTGTGAGCATATGTAATGCAGTTGAGCACATCTAACTTTACAGAATGAAGATATTGCAAAACCATCCAAATCAAGCTTCTCTCAGCTTGATATGCTTCCACACTGTACATAAGGGCATTCTCTATCATAGGTGAAGAGTTTACATGTGTATTTGCAAGTTTACATTACAATTCATCAAACTCTTGAAACCAAGTCAGTTCTGACCTGAAACAACATGACATGTTGTAAAATTGCAATTGTAAGCATATGTAATGCAGTTGAGCACATCTATCTTTGCAGAATGAAGATATTGCAAAACCATCCAAATCAAGCTTCTCTCAGCTTGATATGCTTCCACACTGTACATAAGGGCATTCTCTATCATAGGTGAAGAGTTTACATGTGTATTTGCAAGTTTACATTACAATTCATCAAACTCTTGAAACCAAGTCAGTTCTGACCTGAAACAACATGAAATGTTGTATAATTGCAAATGTAAGCATATGTAATGCAGTTGAGCACATCTATCTTTGCAGAATGAAGATATTGCAAAACCATCCAAATCAAGCTTCTCTCAGCTTGATATGCTTCCACACTGTACATAAGGGCATTCTCTATCATAGCTGAAGAGTTTACATGTGTATTTGCAAGTTTACATTACAATTCATCAAACTCTTGAAACCAAGTCAGTTTTGACCTGAAACAACATGAAATGTTGTAGAATTGCATTTGTGAGCATATGTAATGCAGTTGAGTACATCTAACTTTACAGATTGAAGATATTGCAAAACCATCCAAATCATGCTTCTCTCAGCTTGATATGCTTCCACACTGTACATAAGGGCATTCTCTATCATAGGTGAAGAGTTTACATGTGTATTTGCAAGTTTACATTACATTTCATCAAACTCTTGAAACCAAGTCAGTTCTGACCTGAAACAACATGAAATGTTGTAAAATGGCATTTGTAAGCATATGTAATTCAGTTAAGCACATCTATCTTTGCAGAATGAAGATATTGCAAAACCATCCAAATCAAGCTTCTCTCTGCTTGATATGCTTCCACACTGTACATAAGGGCATTCTCTATCATAGGTGAAGAGTTTACACGTGTATTTGCAAGTTTACATTACATTTCATCACACTCTTGAAACCAAGTCAGTTCTGACCTGAAACAACATGAAATGTTGTAAAATTGCAATTGTAAGCATATGTAATGCAGTTGAGCACATCTATCTTTGCAGAATGAAGATATTGCAAAACCATCCAAATCAAGCTTCTCTCAGCTTGATATGCTTCCACACTGTACATAAGGGCATTCTCTATCATAGGTGAAGAGTTTACATGTGTATTTGCAAGTTTACATTACAATTCATCAAACTCTTGAAACCAAGTCAGTTTTGACCTGAAACAACATGAAATGTTGTACAATTGCATTTGTGAGCATATGTAATGCAGTTGAGCAGATCTAACTTTACAGAATGAAGATATTGCAAAACCATCCAAATCAAGCTTCTCTCAGCTTGATATGCTTCCACACTGTACATAAGGGCATTCTCTATCATAGGTGAAGAGTTTACATGTGTATTTGCAAGTTTACATTACAATTCATCAAACTCTTGAAACCAAGTCAGTTCTGACCTGAAACAACATGACATGTTGTAAAATTGCAATTGTAAGCATATGTAATGCAGTTGAGCACATCTATCTTTGCAGAATGAAGATATTGCAAAACCATCCAAATCAAGCTTCTCTCAGCTTGATATGCTTCCACACTGTACATAAGGGCATTCTCTATCATAGGTGAAGAGTTTACATGTGTATTTGCAAGTTTACATTACAATTCATCAAACTCTTGAAACCAAGTCAGTTCTGACCTGAAACAACATGAAATGTTGTAGAATTGCATTTGTGAGCATATGTAATGCAGTTGAGCACATCCAACTTAACAGAATAAAGATATTGCAAAACCATCCAAATCAAGCTTCTCTCAGCTTGATATGCTTCCACACTGTACATAAGGGCATTCTCTATCATAGGTGAAGAGTTTACATGTGTATTTGCAAGTTTACATTACAATTCATCAAACTCTTGAAACCAAGTCAGTTCTGACCTGAAACAACATGAAATGTTGTATAATTGCAAATGTAAGCATATGTAATGCAGTTGAGCACATCTATCTTTGCAGAATGAAGATATTGCAAAACCATCCAAATCAAGCTTCTCTCAGCTTGATATGCTTCCACACTGTACATAAGGGCATTCTCTATCATAGCTGAAGAGTTTACATGTGTATTTGCAAGTTTACATTACAATTCATCAAACTCTTGAAACCAAGTCAGTTTTGACCTGAAACAACATGAAATGTTGTAGAATTGCATTTGTGAGCATATGTAATGCAGTTGAGTACATCTAACTTTACAGATTGAAGATATTGCAAAACCATCCAAATCATGCTTCTCTCAGCTTGATATGCTTCCACACTGTACATAAGGGCATTCTCTATCATAGGTGAAGAGTTTACATGTGTATTTGCAAGTTTACATTACAATTCATCAAACTCTTGAAACCAAGTCAGTTTTGACCTGAAATAACATGAAATGTTGTAGAATTGCATTTGTGAGCATATGTAATGCAGTTGAGCACATCTAACTTTACAGAATGAAGATATTGCAAAACCATCCAAATCAAGCTTCTCTCAGCTTGATATGCTTCCACACTGTACATAAGGGCATTCTCTATCATAGGTGAAGAGTTTACATGTGTATTTGCAAGTTTACATTACAATTCATCAAACTCTTGAAACCAAGTCAGTTCTGACCTGAAACAACATGACATGTTGTAAAATTGCAATTGTAAGCATATGTAATGCAGTTGAGCACATCTATCTTTGCAGAATGAAGATATTGCAAAACCATCCAAATCAAGCTTCTCTCAGCTTGATATGCTTCCACACTGTACATAAGGGCATTCTCTATCATAGGTGAAGAGTTTACATGTGTATTTGCAAGTTTACATTACAATTCATCAAACTCTTGAAACCAAGTCAGTTCTGACCTGAAACAACATGAAATGTTGTATAATTGCAAATGTAAGCATATGTAATGCAGTTGAGCACATCTATCTTTGCAGAATGAAGATATTGCAAAACCATCCAAATCAAGCTTCTCTCAGCTTGATATGCTTCCACACTGTACATAAGGGCATTCTCTATCATAGCTGAAGAGTTTACATGTGTATTTGCAAGTTTACATTACAATTCATCAAACTCTTGAAACCAAGTCAGTTTTGACCTGAAACAACATGAAATGTTGTAGAATTGCATTTGTGAGCATATGTAATGCAGTTGAGTACATCTAACTTTACAGATTGAAGATATTGCAAAACCATCCAAATCATGCTTCTCTCAGCTTGATATGCTTCCACACTGTACATAAGGGCATTCTCTATCATAGGTGAAGAGTTTACATGTGTATTTGCAAGTTTACATTACAATTCATCAAACTCTTGAAACCAAGTCAGTTTTGACCTGAAACAACATGAAATGTTGTACAATTGCAATTGTAAGCATATGTAATGCAGTTGAGCACATCTATCTTTGCAGAATGAAGATATTGCAAAACCATCCAAATCAAGCTTCTCTCAGCTTGATATGCTTCCACACTGTACATAAGGGCATTCTCTATCATAGGTGAAGAGTTTACATGTGTATTTGCAAGTTTACATTACAATTCATCAAACTCTTGAAACCAAGTCAGTTCTGACCTGAAACAACATGAAATGTTGTAGAATTGCATTTGTGAGCATATGTAATGCAGTTGAGCACATCCAACTTAACAGAATAAAGATATTGCAAAACCATCCAAATCAAGCTTCTCTCAGCTTGATATGCTTCCACACTGTACATAAGGGCATTCTCTATCATAGCTGAAGAGTTTACATGTGTATTTGCAAGTTTACATTACAATTCATCAAACTCTTGAAACCAAGTCAGTTTTGACCTGAAACAACATGAAATGTTGTAAAATTGCATTTGTGAGCATATGTAATGCAGTTGAGTACATCTAACTTTACAGATTGAAGATATTGCAAAACCATCCAAATCATGCTTCTCTCAGCTTGATATGCTTCCACACTGTACATAAGGGCATTCTCTATCATAGGTGAAGAGTTTACATGTGTATTTGCAAGTTTACATTACAATTCATCAAACTCTTGAAACCAAGTCAGTTTGGACCTGAAACAACATGAAATGTTGTACAATTGCATTTGTGAGCATATGTAATGCAGTTGAGCACATCTAACTTTACAGAATGAAGATATTGCAAAACCATCCAAATCAAGCTTCTCTCAGCTTGATATGCTTCCACACTGTACATAAGGGCATTCTCTATCATAGCTGAAGAGTTTACATGTGTATTTGCAAGTTTACATTACAATTCATCAAACTCTTGAAACCAAGTCAGTTTTGACCTGAAACAACATGAAATGTTGTAGAATTGCATTTGTAAACATATGTAATGCAGTTGAGCACATCTAACTTTACAGATTGAAGATATTGCAAAACCATCCAAATCAAGCTTCTATCAGCTTGATATGCTTCCACACTGTACATAAGGGCATTCTCTATCATAGGTGAAGAGTTTACATGTGTATTTGCAAGTTTACATTACAATTCATCAAACTCTTGAAACCAAGTCAGTTCTGACCTGAAACAACATGAAATGTTGTAAAATTGCAATTGTAAGCATATGTAATGCAGTTGAGCACATCTAACTTTACAGAATGAAGATATTGCAAAACCATCCAAATCAAGCTTCTATCAGCTTGATATGCTTCCACACTGTACATAAGGGCATTCTCTATCATAGGTGAAGAGTTTACATGTGTATTTGCAAGTTTACATTACATTTCATCAAACTCTTGAAACCAAGTCAGTTCTGACCTGAAACAACATGAAATGTTGTAAAATGGCATTTGTAAGCATATGTAATTCAGTTAAGCACATCTATCTTTGCAGATTGAAGATATTGCAAAACCATCCAAATCAAGCTTCTATCAGCTTGATATGCTTCCACACTGTACATAAGGGCATTCTCTATCATAGGTGAAGAGTTTACATGTGTATTTGCAAGTTTACATTACAATTCATCAAACTCTTGAAACCAAGTCAGTTCTGACCTGAAACAACATGAAATGTTGTAAAATTGCAATTGTAAGCATATGTAATGCAGTTGAGCACATCTATCTTTGCAGAATGAAGATATTGCAAAACCATCCAAATCAAGCTTCTCTCTGCTTGATATGCTTCCACACTGTACATAAGGGCATTCTCTATCATAGGTGAAGAGTTTACATGTGTATTTGCAAGTTTACATTACATTTCATCATACTCTTGAAACCAAGTCAGTTCTGACCTGAAACAACATGAAATGTTGTAAAATTGCAATTGTAAGCATATGTAATGCAGTTGAGCACATCTATCTTTGCAGAATGAAGATATTGCAAAACCATCCAAATCAAGCTTCTCTCAGCTTGATATGCTTCCACACTGTACATAAGGGCATTCTCTATCATAGCTGAAGAGTTTACATGTGTATTTGCAAGTTTACATTACAATTCAGCAAACTCTTGAAACCAAGTCAGTTTTGACCTGAAACAACATGAAATGTTGTAGAATTGCATTTGTGAGCATATGTAATGCAGTTGAGCACATCTAACTTTACAGATTGAAGATATTGCAAAACCATCCAAATCATGCTTCTCTCAGCTTGATATGCTTCCACACTGTACATAAGGGCATTCTCTATCATAGGTGAAGAGTTTACATGTGTATTTGCAAGTTTACATTACAATTCATCAAACTCTTGAAACCAAGTCAGTTTTGACCTGAAACAACATGAAATGTTGTACAATTGCATTTGTGAGCATATGTAATGCAGTTGAGCACATCTTACTTTACAGAATGAAGATATTGCAAAACCATCCAAATCAAGCTTCTCTCAGCTTGATATGCTTCCACACTGTACATAAGGGCATTCTCTATCATAGGTGAAGAGTTTACATGTGTATTTGCAAGTTTACAATTCATCATACTCTTGAAACCAAGTCAGTTTTGACCTGAAACAACATGAAATGTTGTACAATTGCATTTGTGAGCATATGTAATGCAGTTGAGCACATCTAACTTTACAGAATGAAGATATTGCAAAACCATCCAAATCAAGCTTCTCTCAGCTTGATATGCTTCCACACTGTACATAAGGGCATTCTCTATCATAGGTGAAGAGTTTACATGTGTATTTGCAAGTTTACATTACAATTCATCAAACTCTTGAAACCAAGTCAGTTCTGACCTGAAACAACATGACATGTTGTAAAATTGCAATTGTAAGCATATGTAATGCAGTTGAGCACATCTATCTTTGCAGAATGAAGATATTGCAAAACCATCCAAATCAAGCTTCTCTCAGCTTGATATGCTTCCACACTGTACATAAGGGCATTCTCTATCATAGGTGAAGAGTTTACATGTGTATTTGCAAGTTTACATTACAATTCATCAAACTCTTGAAACCAAGTCAGTTCTGACCTGAAACAACATGAAATGTTGTAAAATTGCAATTGTAAGCATATGTAATGCAGTTGAGCACATCTATCTTTGCAGAATGAAGATATTGCAAAACCATCCAAATCAAGCTTCTTTCTGCTTGATATGCTTCCACACTGTACATAAGGGCATTCTCTATCATAGGTGAAGAGTTTACACGTGTATTTGCAAGTTTACATTACATTTCATCACACTCTTGAAACCAAGTCAGTTCTGACCTGAAACAACATGAAATGTTGTAAAATTGCAATTGTAAGCATATGTAATGCAGTTGAACACATCTATCTTTGCAGAATGAAGATATTGCAAAACCATCCAAATCAAGCTTCTCTCAGCTTGATATGCTTCCACACTGTACATAAGGGCATTCTCTATATCATAGGTGAAGAGTTTACATGTGTATTTGCAAGTTTACATTACAATTCATCAAACTCTTGAAACCAAGTCAGTTTTGACCTGAAACAACATGAAATGTTGTAAAATTGCAATTGTAAGCATATGTAATGCAGTTGAGCACATCTATCTTTGCAGAATGAAGATATTGCAAAACCATCCAAATCAAGCTTCTCTCTGCTTGATATGCTTCCACACTGTACATAAGGGCATTCTCTATCATAGGTGAAGAGTTTACACGTGTATTTGCAAGTTTACATTACATTTCATCACACTCTTGAAACCAAGTCAGTTCTGACCTGAAACAACATGAAATGTTGTAAAATTGCAATTGTAAGCATATGTAATGCAGTTGAGCACATCTATCTTTGCAGAATGAAGATATTGCAAAACCATCCAAATCAAGCTTCTCTCAGCTTGATATGCTTCCACACTGTACATAAGGGCATTCTCTATCATAGGTGAAGAGTTTACATGTGTATTTGCAAGTTTACATTACAATTCATCAAACTCTTGAAACCAAGTCAGTTTTGACCTGAAACAACATGAAATGTTGTACAATTGCATTTGTGAGCATATGTAATGCAGTTGAGCAGATCTAACTTTACAGAATGAAGATATTGCAAAACCATCCAAATCAAGCTTCTCTCAGCTTGATATGCTTCCACACTGTACATAAGGGCATTCTCTATCATAGGTGAAGAGTTTACATGTGTATTTGCAAGTTTACATTACAATTCATCAAACTCTTGAAACCAAGTCAGTTCTGACCTGAAACAACATGACATGTTGTAAAATTGCAATTGTAAGCATATGTAATGCAGTTGAGCACATCTATCTTTGCAGAATGAAGATATTGCAAAACCATCCAAATCAAGCTTCTCTCAGCTTGATATGCTTCCACACTGTACATAAGGGCATTCTCTATCATAGGTGAAGAGTTTACATGTGTATTTGCAAGTTTACATTACAATTCATCAAACTCTTGAAACCAAGTCAGTTCTGACCTGAAACAACATGAAATGTTGTAGAATTGCATTTGTGAGCATATGTAATGCAGTTGAGCACATCCAACTTAACAGAATAAAGATATTGCAAAACCATCCAAATCAAGCTTCTCTCAGCTTGATATGCTTCCACACTGTACATAAGGGCATTCTCTATCATAGGTGAAGAGTTTACATGTGTATTTGCAAGTTTACATTACAATTCATCAAACTCTTGAAACCAAGTCAGTTCTGACCTGAAACAACATGAAATGTTGTATAATTGCAAATGTAAGCATATGTAATGCAGTTGAGCACATCTATCTTTGCAGAATGAAGATATTGCAAAACCATCCAAATCAAGCTTCTCTCAGCTTGATATGCTTCCACACTGTACATAAGGGCATTCTCTATCATAGCTGAAGAGTTTACATGTGTATTTGCAAGTTTACATTACAATTCATCAAACTCTTGAAACCAAGTCAGTTTTGACCTGAAACAACATGAAATGTTGTAGAATTGCATTTGTGAGCATATGTAATGCAGTTGAGTACATCTAACTTTACAGATTGAAGATATTGCAAAACCATCCAAATCATGCTTCTCTCAGCTTGATATGCTTCCACACTGTACATAAGGGCATTCTCTATCATAGGTGAAGAGTTTACATGTGTATTTGCAAGTTTACATTACAATTCATCAAACTCTTGAAACCAAGTCAGTTTTGACCTGAAATAACATGAAATGTTGTAGAATTGCATTTGTGAGCATATGTAATGCAGTTGAGCACATCTAACTTTACAGAATGAAGATATTGCAAAACCATCCAAATCAAGCTTCTCTCAGCTTGATATGCTTCCACACTGTACATAAGGGCATTCTCTATCATAGGTGAAGAGTTTACATGTGTATTTGCAAGTTTACATTACAATTCATCAAACTCTTGAAACCAAGTCAGTTCTGACCTGAAACAACATGACATGTTGTAAAATTGCAATTGTAAGCATATGTAATGCAGTTGAGCACATCTATCTTTGCAGAATGAAGATATTGCAAAACCATCCAAATCAAGCTTCTCTCAGCTTGATATGCTTCCACACTGTACATAAGGGCATTCTCTATCATAGGTGAAGAGTTTACATGTGTATTTGCAAGTTTACATTACAATTCATCAAACTCTTGAAACCAAGTCAGTTCTGACCTGAAACAACATGAAATGTTGTATAATTGCAAATGTAAGCATATGTAATGCAGTTGAGCACATCTATCTTTGCAGAATGAAGATATTGCAAAACCATCCAAATCAAGCTTCTCTCAGCTTGATATGCTTCCACACTGTACATAAGGGCATTCTCTATCATAGCTGAAGAGTTTACATGTGTATTTGCAAGTTTACATTACAATTCATCAAACTCTTGAAACCAAGTCAGTTTTGACCTGAAACAACATGAAATGTTGTAGAATTGCATTTGTGAGCATATGTAATGCAGTTGAGTACATCTAACTTTACAGATTGAAGATATTGCAAAACCATCCAAATCATGCTTCTCTCAGCTTGATATGCTTCCACACTGTACATAAGGGCATTCTCTATCATAGGTGAAGAGTTTACATGTGTATTTGCAAGTTTACATTACAATTCATCAAACTCTTGAAACCAAGTCAGTTTTGACCTGAAACAACATGAAATGTTGTACAATTGCAATTGTAAGCATATGTAATGCAGTTGAGCACATCTATCTTTGCAGAATGAAGATATTGCAAAACCATCCAAATCAAGCTTCTCTCAGCTTGATATGCTTCCACACTGTACATAAGGGCATTCTCTATCATAGGTGAAGAGTTTACATGTGTATTTGCAAGTTTACATTACAATTCATCAAACTCTTGAAACCAAGTCAGTTCTGACCTGAAACAACATGAAATGTTGTAGAATTGCATTTGTGAGCATATGTAATGCAGTTGAGTACATCTAACTTTACAGATTGAAGATATTGCAAAACCATCCAAATCATGCTTCTCTCAGCTTGATATGCTTCCACACTGTACATAAGGGCATTCTCTATCATAGGTGAAGAGTTTACATGTGTATTTGCAAGTTTACATTACAATTCATCAAACTCTTGAAACCAAGTCAGTTTTGACCTGAAATAACATGAAATGTTGTAGAATTGCATTTGTGAGCATATGTAATGCAGTTGAGCACATCTAACTTTACAGAATGAAGATATTGCAAAACCATCCAAATCAAGCTTCTCTCAGCTTGATATGCTTCCACACTGTACATAAGGGCATTCTCTATCATAGGTGAAGAGTTTACATGTGTATTTGCAAGTTTACATTACAATTCATCAAACTCTTGAAACCAAGTCAGTTCTGACCTGAAACAACATGACATGTTGTAAAATTGCAATTGTAAGCATATGTAATGCAGTTGAGCACATCTATCTTTGCAGAATGAAGATATTGCAAAACCATCCAAATCAAGCTTCTCTCAGCTTGATATGCTTCCACACTGTACATAAGGGCATTCTCTATCATAGGTGAAGAGTTTACATGTGTATTTGCAAGTTTACATTACAATTCATCAAACTCTTGAAACCAAGTCAGTTCTGACCTGAAACAACATGAAATGTTGTATAATTGCAAATGTAAGCATATGTAATGCAGTTGAGCACATCTATCTTTGCAGAATGAAGATATTGCAAAACCATCCAAATCAAGCTTCTCTCAGCTTGATATGCTTCCACACTGTACATAAGGGCATTCTCTATCATAGCTGAAGAGTTTACATGTGTATTTGCAAGTTTACATTACAATTCATCAAACTCTTGAAACCAAGTCAGTTTTGACCTGAAACAACATGAAATGTTGTAGAATTGCATTTGTGAGCATATGTAATGCAGTTGAGTACATCTAACTTTACAGATTGAAGATATTGCAAAACCATCCAAATCATGCTTCTCTCAGCTTGATATGCTTCCACACTGTACATAAGGGCATTCTCTATCATAGGTGAAGAGTTTACATGTGTATTTGCAAGTTTACATTACAATTCATCAAACTCTTGAAACCAAGTCAGTTTTGACCTGAAACAACATGAAATGTTGTACAATTGCAATTGTAAGCATATGTAATGCAGTTGAGCACATCTATCTTTGCAGAATGAAGATATTGCAAAACCATCCAAATCAAGCTTCTCTCAGCTTGATATGCTTCCACACTGTACATAAGGGCATTCTCTATCATAGGTGAAGAGTTTACATGTGTATTTGCAAGTTTACATTACAATTCATCAAACTCTTGAAACCAAGTCAGTTCTGACCTGAAACAACATGAAATGTTGTAGAATTGCATTTGTGAGCATATGTAATGCAGTTGAGCACATCCAACTTAACAGAATAAAGATATTGCAAAACCATCCAAATCAAGCTTCTCTCAGCTTGATATGCTTCCACACTGTACATAAGGGCATTCTCTATCATAGGTGAAGAGTTTACATGTGTATTTGCAAGTTTACATTACAATTCATCAAACTCTTGAAACCAAGTCAGTTCTGACCTGAAACAACATGAAATGTTGTATAATTGCAAATGTAAGCATATGTAATGCAGTTGAGCACATCTATCTTTGCAGAATGAAGATATTGCAAAACCATCCAAATCAAGCTTCTCTCAGCTTGATATGCTTCCACACTGTACATAAGGGCATTCTCTATCATAGCTGAAGAGTTTACATGTGTATTTGCAAGTTTACATTACAATTCATCAAACTCTTGAAACCAAGTCAGTTTTGACCTGAAACAACATGAAATGTTGTAGAATTGCATTTGTAAACATATGTAATGCAGTTGAGCACATCTAACTTTACAGATTGAAGATATTGCAAAACCATCCAAATCAAGCTTCTATCAGCTTGATATGCTTCCACACTGTACATAAGGGCATTCTCTATCATAGGTGAAGAGTTTACATGTGTATTTGCAAGTTTACATTACAATTCATCAAACTCTTGAAACCAAGTCAGTTCTGACCTGAAACAACATGAAATGTTGTAAAATTGCAATTGTAAGCATATGTAATGCAGTTGAGCACATCTATCTTTGCAGAATGAAGATATTGCAAAACCATCCAAATCAAGCTTCTCTCTGCTTGATATGCTTCCACACTGTACATAAGGGCATTCTCTATCATAGGTGAAGAGTTTACATGTGTATTTGCAAGTTTACATTACAATTCATCAAACTCTTGAAACCAAGTCAGTTTTGACCTGAAACAACATGAAATGTTGTACAATTGCATTTGTGAGCATATGTAATGCAGTTGAGCACATCTTACTTTACAGAATGTAGATATTGCAAAACCATCCAAATCAAGCTTCTCTCAGCTTGATATGCTTCCACACTGTACATAAGGGCATTCTCTATCATAGGTGAAGAGTTTACATGTGTATTTGCAAGTTTACATTACAATTCATCAAACTCTTGAAACCAAGTCAGTTTTGACCTGAAACAACATGAAATGTTGTACAATTGCATTTGTGAGCATATGTAATGCAGTTGAGCACATCTAACTTTACAGAATGAAGATATTGCAAAACCATCCAAATCAAGCTTCTCTCAGCTTGATATGCTTCCACACTGTACATAAGGGCATTCTCTATCATAGGTGAAGAGTTTACATGTGTATTTGCAAGTTTACATTACAATTCATCAAACTCTTGAAACCAAGTCAGTTTGGACCTGAAACAACATGAAATGTTGTACAATTGCATTTGTGAGCATATGTAATGCAGTTGAGCACATCTAACTTTACAGAATGAAGATATTGCAAAACCATCCAAATCAAGCTTCTCTCAGCTTGATATGCTTCCACACTGTACATAAGGGCATTCTCTATCATAGCTGAAGAGTTTACATGTGTATTTGCAAGTTTACATTACAATTCATCAAACTCTTGAAACCAAGTCAGTTTTGACCTGAAACAACATGAAATGTTGTAGAATTGCATTTGTAAACATATGTAATGCAGTTGAGCACATCTAACTTTACAGATTGAAGATATTGCAAAACCATCCAAATCAAGCTTCTATCAGCTTGATATGCTTCCACACTGTACATAAGGGCATTCTCTATCATAGGTGAAGAGTTTACATGTGTATTTGCAAGTTTACATTACAATTCATCAAACTCTTGAAACCAAGTCAGTTCTGACCTGAAACAACATGAAATGTTGTAAAATTGCAATTGTAAGCATATGTAATGCAGTTGAGCACATCTATCTTTGCAGAATGAAGATATTGCAAAACCATCCAAATCAAGCTTCTCTCTGCTTGATATGCTTCCACACTGTACATAAGGGCATTCTCTATCATAGGTGAAGAGTTTACATGTGTATTTGCAAGTTTACATTACATTTCATCACACTCTTGAAACCAAGTCAGTTCTGACCTGAAACAACATGAAATGTTGTAAAATTGCAATTGTAAGCATATGTAATGCAGTTGAGCACATCTATCTTTGCAGAATGAAGATATTGCAAAACCATCCAAATCAAGCTTCTCTCAGCTTGATATGCTTCCACACTGTACATAAGGGCATTCTCTATCATAGCTGAAGAGTTTACATGTGTATTTGCAAGTTTACATTACAATTCAGCAAACTCTTGAAACCAAGTCAGTTTTGACCTGAAACAACATGAAATGTTGTAGAATTGCATTTGTGAGCATATGTAATGCAGTTGAGCACATCTAACTTTACAGATTGAAGATATTGCAAAACCATCCAAATCATGCTTCTCTCAGCTTGATATGCTTCCACACTGTACATAAGGGCATTCTCTATCATAGGTGAAGAGTTTACATGTGTATTTGCAAGTTTACATTACAATTCATCAAACTCTTGAAACCAAGTCAGTTTTGACCTGAAACAACATGAAATGTTGTACAATTGCATTTGTGAGCATATGTAATGCAGTTGAGCACATCTTACTTTACAGAATGTAGATATTGCAAAACCATCCAAATCAAGCTTCTCTCAGCTTGATATGCTTCCACACTGTACATAAGGGCATTCTCTATCATAGGTGAAGAGTTTACATGTGTATTTGCAAGTTTACATTACAATTCATCAAACTCTTGAAACCAAGTCAGTTTTGACCTGAAACAACATGAAATGTTGTACAATTGCATTTGTGAGCATATGTAATGCAGTTGAGCACATCTAACTTTACAGAATGAAGATATTGCAAAACCATCCAAATCAAGCTTCTCTCAGCTTGATATGCTTCCACACTGTACATAAGGGCATTCTCTATCATAGGTGAAGAGTTTACATGTGTATTTGCAAGTTTACATTACAATTCATCAAACTCTTGAAACCAAGTCAGTTTTGACCTGAAACAACATGAAATGTTGTACAATTGCATTTGTGAGCATATGTAATGCAGTTGAGCACATCTTACTTTACAGAATGAAGATATTGCAAAACCATCCAAATCAAGCTTCTCTCAGCTTGATATGCTTCCACACTGTACATAAGGGCATTCTCTATCATAGGTGAAGAGTTTACATGTGTATTTGCAAGTTTACATTACAATTCATCAAACTGTTGAAACCAAGTCAGTTTTGACCTGAAACAACATGAAATGTTGTACAATTGCATTTGTGAGCATATGTAATGCAGTTGAGCACATCTAACTTTACAGAATGAAGATATTGCAAAACCATCCAAATCAAGCTTCTCTCAGCTTGATATGCTTCCACACTGTACATAAGGGCATTCTCTATCATAGGTGAAGAGTTTACATGTGTATTTGCAAGTTTACATTACAATTCATCAAACTCTTGAAACCAAGTCAGTTCTGACCTGAAACAACATGACATGTTGTAAAATTGCAATTGTAAGCATATGTAATGCAGTTGAGCACATCTATCTTTGCAGAATGAAGATATTGCAAAACCATCCAAATCAAGCTTCTCTCAGCTTGATATGCTTCCACACTGTACATAAGGGCATTCTCTATCATAGGTGAAGAGTTTACATGTGTATTTGCAAGTTTACATTACAATTCATCAAACTCTTGAAACCAAGTCAGTTCTGACCTGAAACAACATGAAATGTTGTAGAATTGCATTTGTGAGCATATGTAATGCAGTTGAGCACATCCAACTTAACAGAATAAAGATATTGCAAAACCATCCAAATCAAGCTTCTCTCAGCTTGATATGCTTCCACACTGTACATAAGGGCATTCTCTATCATAGGTGAAGAGTTTACATGTGTATTTGCAAGTTTACATTACAATTCATCAAACTCTTGAAACCAAGTCAGTTCTGACCTGAAACAACATGAAATGTTGTATAATTGCAAATGTAAGCATATGTAATGCAGTTGAGCACATCTATCTTTGCAGAATGAAGATATTGCAAAACCATCCAAATCAAGCTTCTCTCAGCTTGATATGCTTCCACACTGTACATAAGGGCATTCTCTATCATAGCTGAAGAGTTTACATGTGTATTTGCAAGTTTACATTACAATTCATCAAACTCTTGAAACCAAGTCAGTTTTGACCTGAAACAACATGAAATGTTGTAAAATTGCATTTGTGAGCATATGTAATGCAGTTGAGTACATCTAACTTTACAGATTGAAGATATTGCAAAACCATCCAAATCATGCTTCTCTCAGCTTGATATGCTTCCACACTGTACATAAGGGCATTCTCTATCATAGGTGAAGAGTTTACATGTGTATTTGCAAGTTTACATTACAATTCATCAAACTCTTGAAACCAAGTCAGTTTGGACCTGAAACAACATGAAATGTTGTACAATTGCATTTGTGATCATATGTAATGCAGTTGAGCACATCTAACTTTACAGAATGAAGATATTGCAAAACCATCCAAATCAAGCTTCTCTCAGCTTGATATGCTTCCACACTGTACATAAGGGCATTCTCTATCATAGCTGAAGAGTTTACATGTGTATTTGCAAGTTTACATTACAATTCATCAAACTCTTGAAACCAAGTCAGTTTTGACCTGAAACAACATGAAATGTTGTAGAATTGCATTTGTAAACATATGTAATGCAGTTGAGCACATCTAACTTTACAGATTGAAGATATTGTAAAACCATCCAAATCAAGCTTCTATCAGCTTGATATGCTTCCACACTGTACATAAGGGCATTCTCTATCATAGGTGAAGAGTTTACATGTGTATTTGCAAGTTTACATTACAATTCATCAAACTCTTGAAACCAAGTCAGTTCTGACCTGAAACAACATGAAATGTTGTAAAATTGCAATTGTAAGCATATGTAATGCAGTTGAGCACATCTATCTTTGCAGAATGAAGATATTGCAAAACCATCCAAATCAAGCTTCTCTCTGCTTGATATGCTTCCACACTGTACATAAGGGCATTCTCTATCATAGGTGAAGAGTTTACATGTGTATTTGCAAGTTTACATTACATTTCATCACACTCTTGAAACCAAGTCAGTTCTGACCTGAAACAACATGAAATGTTGTAAAATTGCAATTGTAAGCATATGTAATGCAGTTGAGCACATCTATCTTTGCAGAATGAAGATATTGCAAAACCATCCAAATCAAGCTTCTCTCAGCTTGATATGCTTCCACACTGTACATAAGGGCATTCTCTATCATAGCTGAAGAGTTTACATGTGTATTTGCAAGTTTACATTACAATTCAGCAAACTCTTGAAACCAAGTCAGTTTTGACCTGAAACAACATGAAATGTTGTAGAATTGCATTTGTGAGCATATGTAATGCAGTTGAGCACATCTAACTTTACAGATTGAAGATATTGCAAAACCATCCAAATCATGCTTCTCTCAGCTTGATATGCTTCCACACTGTACATAAGGGCATTCTCTATCATAGGTGAAGAGTTTACATGTGTATTTGCAAGTTTACATTACAATTCATCAAACTCTTGAAACCAAGTCAGTTTTGACCTGAAACAACATGAAATGTTGTACAATTGCATTTGTGAGCATATGTAATGCAGTTGAGCACATCTTACTTTACAGAATGTAGATATTGCAAAACCATCCAAATCAAGCTTCTCTCAGCTTGATATGCTTCCACACTGTACATAAGGGCATTCTCTATCATAGGTGAAGAGTTTACATGTGTATTTGCAAGTTTACATTACAATTCATCAAACTCTTGAAACCAAGTCAGTTTTGACCTGAAACAACATGAAATGTTGTACAATTGCATTTGTGAGCATATGTAATGCAGTTGAGCACATCTAACTTTACAGAATGAAGATATTGCAAAACCATCCAAATCAAGCTTCTCTCAGCTTGATATGCTTCCACACTGTACATAAGGGCATTCTCTATCATAGGTGAAGAGTTTACATGTGTATTTGCAAGTTTACATTACAATTCATCAAACTCTTGAAACCAAGTCAGTTCTGAACTGAAACAACATGACATGTTGTAAAATTGCAATTGTAAGCATATGTAATGCAATTGAGCACATCTATCTTTGCAGAATGAAGATATTGCAAAACCATCCAAATCAAGCTTCTCTCAGCTTGATATGCTTCCACACTGTACATAAGGGCATTCTCTATCATAGGTGAAGAGTTTACATGTGTATTTGCAAGTTTACATTACAATTCATCAAACTCTTGAAACCAAGTCAGTTCTGACCTGAAACAACATGAAATGTTGTAGAATTGCATTTGTGAGCATATGTAATGCAGTTGATCACATCCAACTTTACAGAATGAAGATATTGCAAAACCATCCAAATCAAGCTTCTCTCAGCTTGATATGCTTCCACACTGTACATAAGGGCATTCTCTATCATAGGTGAAGAGTTTACATGTGTATTTGCAAGTTTACATTACAATTCATCAAACTCTTGAAACCAAGTCAGTTCTGACCTGAAACAACATGAAATGTTGTATAATTGCAAATGTAAGCATATGTAATGCAGTTGAGCACATCTATCTTTGCAGAATGAAGATATTGCAAAACTATCCAAATCAAGCTTTTCTCAGCTTGATATGCTTCCACACTGTACATAAGGGCATTCTCTATCATAGCTGAAGAGTTTACATGTGTATTTGCAAGTTTACATTACAATTCAGCAAACTCTTGAAACCAAGTCAGTTTTGACCTGAAACAACATGAAATGTTGTAGAATTGCATTTGTGAGCATATGTAATGCAGTTGAGCACATCTAACTTTACAGATTGAAGATATTGCAAAACCATCCAAATCATGCTTCTCTCAGCTTGATATGCTTCCACACTGTACATAAGGGCATTCTCTATCATAGGTGAAGAGTTTACATGTGTATTTGCAAGTTTACATTACAATTCATCAAACTCTTGAAACCAAGTCAGTTTTGACCTGAAACAACATGAAATGTTGTACAATTGCATTTGTGAGCATATGTAATGCAGTTGAGCACATCTTACTTTACAGAATGAAGATATTGCAAAACCATCCAAATCAAGCTTCTCTCAGCTTGATATGCTTCCACACTGTACATAAGGGCATTCTCTATCATAGGTGAAGAGTTTACATGTGTATTTGCAAGTTTACATTACAATTCATCAAACTGTTGAAACCAAGTCAGTTTTGACCTGAAACAACATGAAATGTTGTACAATTGCATTTGTGAGCATATGTAATGCAGTTGAGCACATCTAACTTTACAGAATGAAGATATTGCAAAACCATCCAAATCAAGCTTCTCTCAGCTTGATATGCTTCCACACTGTACATAAGGGCATTCTCTATCATAGGTGAAGAGTTTACATGTGTATTTGCAAGTTTACATTACAATTCATCAAACTCTTGAAACCAAGTCAGTTCTGACCTGAAACAACATGACATGTTGTAAAATTGCAATTGTAAGCATATGTAATGCAGTTGAGCACATCTATCTTTGCAGAATGAAGATATTGCAAAACCATCCAAATCAAGCTTCTCTCAGCTTGATATGCTTCCACACTGTACATAAGGGCATTCTCTATCATAGGTGAAGAGTTTACATGTGTATTTGCAAGTTTACATTACAATTCATCAAACTCTTGAAACCAAGTCAGTTCTGACCTGAAACAACATGAAATGTTGTAGAATTGCATTTGTGAGCATATGTAATGCAGTTGATCACATCCAACTTTACAGAATGAAGATATTGCAAAACCATCCAAATCAAGCTTCTCTCAGCTTGATATGCTTCCACACTGTACATAAGGGCATTCTCTATCATAGGTGAAGAGTTTACATGTGTATTTGCAAGTTTACATTACAATTCATCAAACTCTTGAAACCAAGTCAGTTCTGACCTGAAACAACATGAAATGTTGTATAATTGCAAATGTAAGCATATGTAATGCAGTTGAGCACATCTATCTTTGCAGAATGAAGATATTGCAAAACCATCCAAATCAAGCTTCTCTCAGCTTGATATGCTTCCACACTGTACATAAGGGCATTCTCTATCATAGCTGAAGAGTTTACATGTGTATTTGCAAGTTTACATTACAATTCATCAAACTCTTGAAACCAAGTCAGTTTTGACCTGAAACAACATGAAATGTTGTAGAATTGCATTTGTGAGCATATGTAATGCAGTTGAGTACATCTAACTTTACAGATTGAAGATATTGCAAAACCATCCAAATCATGCTTCTCTCAGCTTGATATGCTTCCACACTGTACATAAGGGCATTCTCTATCATAGGTGAAGAGTTTACATGTGTATTTGCAAGTTTACATTACAATTCATCAAACTCTTGAAACCAAGTCAGTTTGGACCTGAAACAACATGAAATGTTGTACAATTGCATTTGTGAGCATATGTAATGCAGTTGAGCACATCTAACTTTACAGAATGAAGATATTGCAAAACCATCCAAATCAAGCTTCTATCAGCTTGATATGCTTCCACACTGTACATAAGGGCATTCTCTATCATAGGTGAAGAGTTTACATGTGTATTTGCAAGTTTACATTACATTTCATCAAACTCTTGAAACCAAGTCAGTTCTGACCTGAAACAACATGAAATGTTGTAAAATGGCATTTGTAAGCATATGTAATTCAGTTAAGCACATCTATCTTTGCAGAATGAAGATATTGCAAAACCATCCAAATCAAGCTTCTCTCAGCTTGATATGCTTCCACACTGTACATAAGGGCATTCTCTATCATAGCTGAAGAGTTTACATGTGTATTTGCAAGTTTACATTACAATTCATCAAACTCTTGAAACCAAGTCAGTTTTGACCTGAAACAAGATGAAATGTTGTAGAATTGCATTTGTAAACATATGTAATGCAGTTGAGCACATCTAACTTTACAGATTGAAGATATTGCAAAACCATCCAAATCAAGCTTCTATCAGCTTGATATGCTTCCACACTGTACATAAGGGCATTCTCTATCATAGGTGAAGAGTTTACATGTGTATTTGCAAGTTTACATTACAATTCATCAAACTCTTGAAACCAAGTCAGTTCTGACCTGAAACAACATGAAATGTTGTAAAATTGCAATTGTAAGCATATGTAATGCAGTTGAGCACATCTATCTTTGCAGAATGAAGATATTGCAAAACCATCCAAATCAAGCTTCTCTCTGCTTGATATGCTTCCACACTGTACATAAGGGCATTCTCTATCATAGGTGAAGAGTTTACATGTGTATTTGCAAGTTTACATTACATTTCATCACACTCTTGAAACCAAGTCAGTTCTGACCTGAAACAACATGAAATGTTGTAAAATTGCAATTGTAAGCATATGTAATGCAGTTGAGCACATCTATCTTTGCAGAATGAAGATATTGCAAAACCATCCAAATCAAGCTTCTCTCAGCTTGATATGCTTCCACACTGTACATAAGGGCATTCTCTATCATAGCTGAAGAGTTTACATGTGTATTTGCAAGTTTACATTACAATTCAGCAAACTCTTGAAACCAAGTCAGTTTTGACCTGAAACAACATGAAATGTTGTAGAATTGCATTTGTGAGCATATGTAATGCAGTTGAGCACATCTAACTTTACAGATTGAAGATATTGCAAAACCATCAAAATCATGCTTCTCTCAGCTTGATATGCTTCCACACTGTACATAAGGGCATTCTCTATCATAGGTGAAGAGTTTACATGTGTATTTGCAAGTTTACATTACAATTCATCAAACTCTTGAAACCAAGTCAGTTTGGACCTGAAACAACATGAAATGTTGTACAATTGCATTTGTGAGCATATGTAATGCAGTTGAGCACGTCTAACTTTACAGAATGAAGATATTGCAAAACCATCCAAATCAAGCTTCTATCAGCTTGATATGCTTCCACACTGTACATAAGGGCATTCTCTATCATAGGTGAAGAGTTTACATGTGTATTTGCAAGTTTACATTACAATTCATCAAACTCTTGAAACCAAGTCAGTTCTGACCTGAAACAACATGAAATGTTGTAAAATTGCAATTGTAAGCATATGTAATGCAGTTGAGCACATCTATCTTTGCAGAATGAAGATATTGCAAAACCATCCAAATCAAGCTTCTCTCAGCTTGATATGCTTCCACACTGTACATAAGGGCATTCTCTATCATAGCTGAAGAGTTTACATGTGTATTTGCAAGTTTACATTACAATTCATCAAACTCTTGAAACCAAGTCAGTTTTGACCTGAAACAACATGAAATGTTGTAGAATTGCATTTGTAAACATATGTAATGCAGTTGAGCACATCTAACTTTACAGATTGAAGATATTGCAAAACCATCCAAATCAAGCTTCTATCAGCTTGATATGCTTCCACACTGTACATAAGGGCATTCTCTATCATAGGTGAAGAGTTTACATGTGTATTTGCAAGTTTACATTACAATTCATCAAACTCTTGAAACCAAGTCAGTTCTGACCTGAAACAACATGAAATGTTGTAAAATTGCAATTGTAAGCATATGTAATGCAGTTGAGCACATCTATCTTTGCAGAATGAAGATATTGCAAAACCATCCAAATCAAGCTTCTCTCTGCTTGATATGCTTCCACACTGTACATAAGGGCATTCTCTATCATAGGTGAAGAGTTTACATGTGTATTTGCAAGTTTACATTACATTTCATCACACTCTTGAAACCAAGTCAGTTCTGACCTGAAACAACATGAAATGTTGTAAAATTGCAATTGTAAGCATATGTAATGCAGTTGAGCACATCTATCTTTGCAGAATGAAGATATTGCAAAACCATCCAAATCAAGCTTCTCTCAGCTTGATATGCTTCCACACTGTACATAAGGGCATTCTCTATCATAGCTGAAGAGTTTACATGTGTATTTGCAAGTTTACATTACAATTCAGCAAACTCTTGAAACCAAGTCAGTTTTGACCTGAAACAACATGAAATGTTGTAGAATTGCATTTGTGAGCATATGTAATGCAGTTGAGCACATCTAACTTTACAGATTGAAGATATTGCAAAACCATCCAAATCATGCTTCTCTCAGCTTGATATGCTTCCACACTGTACATAAGGGCATTCTCTATCATAGGTGAAGAGTTTACATGTGTATTTGCAAGTTTACATTACAATTCATCAAACTCTTGAAACCAAGTCAGTTTTGACCTGAAACAACATGAAATGTTGTACAATTGCATTTGTGAGCATATGTAATGCAGTTGAGCACATCTTACTTTACAGAATGTAGATATTGCAAAACCATCCAAATCAAGCTTCTCTCAGCTTGATATGCTTCCACACTGTACATAAGGGCATTCTCTATCATAGGTGAAGAGTTTACATGTGTATTTGCAAGTTTACATTACAATTCATCAAACTCTTGAAACCAAGTCAGTTTTGACCTGAAACAACATGAAATGTTGTACAATTGCATTTGTGAGCATATGTAATGCAGTTGAGCACATCTAACTTTACAGAATGAAGATATTGCAAAACCATCCAAATCAAGCTTCTCTCAGCTTGATATGCTTCCACACTGTACATAAGGGCATTCTCTATCATAGGTGAAGAGTTTACATGTGTATTTGCAAGTTTACATTACAATTCATCAAACTCTTGAAACCAAGTCAGTTCTGAACTGAAACAACATGACATGTTGTAAAATTGCAATTGTAAGCATATGTAATGCAATTGAGCACATCTATCTTTGCAGAATGAAGATATTGCAAAACCATCCAAATCAAGCTTCTCTCAGCTTGATATGCTTCCACACTGTACATAAGGGCATTCTCTATCATAGGTGAAGAGTTTACATGTGTATTTGCAAGTTTACATTACAATTCATCAAACTCTTGAAACCAAGTCAGTTCTGACCTGAAACAACATGAAATGTTGTAGAATTGCATTTGTGAGCATATGTAATGCAGTTGATCACATCCAACTTTACAGAATGAAGATATTGCAAAACCATCCAAATCAAGCTTCTCTCAGCTTGATATGCTTCCACACTGTACATAAGGGCATTCTCTATCATAGGTGAAGAGTTTACATGTGTATTTGCAAGTTTACATTACAATTCATCAAACTCTTGAAACCAAGTCAGTTCTGACCTGAAACAACATGAAATGTTGTATAATTGCAAATGTAAGCATATGTAATGCAGTTGAGCACATCTATCTTTGCAGAATGAAGATATTGCAAAACTATCCAAATCAAGCTTTTCTCAGCTTGATATGCTTCCACACTGTACATAAGGGCATTCTCTATCATAGCTGAAGAGTTTACATGTGTATTTGCAAGTTTACATTACAATTCAGCAAACTCTTGAAACCAAGTCAGTTTTGACCTGAAACAACATGAAATGTTGTAGAATTGCATTTGTGAGCATATGTAATGCAGTTGAGCACATCTAACTTTACAGATTGAAGATATTGCAAAACCATCCAAATCATGCTTCTCTCAGCTTGATATGCTTCCACACTGTACATAAGGGCATTCTCTATCATAGGTGAAGAGTTTACATGTGTATTTGCAAGTTTACATTACAATTCATCAAACTCTTGAAACCAAGTCAGTTTTGACCTGAAACAACATGAAATGTTGTACAATTGCATTTGTGAGCATATGTAATGCAGTTGAGCACATCTTACTTTACAGAATGAAGATATTGCAAAACCATCCAAATCAAGCTTCTCTCAGCTTGATATGCTTCCACACTGTACATAAGGGCATTCTCTATCATAGGTGAAGAGTTTACATGTGTATTTGCAAGTTTACATTACAATTCATCAAACTGTTGAAACCAAGTCAGTTTTGACCTGAAACAACATGAAATGTTGTACAATTGCATTTGTGAGCATATGTAATGCAGTTGAGCACATCTAACTTTACAGAATGAAGATATTGCAAAACCATCCAAATCAAGCTTCTCTCAGCTTGATATGCTTCCACACTGTACATAAGGGCATTCTCTATCATAGGTGAAGAGTTTACATGTGTATTTGCAAGTTTACATTACAATTCATCAAACTCTTGAAACCAAGTCAGTTCTGACCTGAAACAACATGACATGTTGTAAAATTGCAATTGTAAGCATATGTAATGCAGTTGAGCACATCTATCTTTGCAGAATGAAGATATTGCAAAACCATCCAAATCAAGCTTCTCTCAGCTTGATATGCTTCCACACTGTACATAAGGGCATTCTCTATCATAGGTGAAGAGTTTACATGTGTATTTGCAAGTTTACATTACAATTCATCAAACTCTTGAAACCAAGTCAGTTCTGACCTGAAACAACATGAAATGTTGTAGAATTGCATTTGTGAGCATATGTAATGCAGTTGATCACATCCAACTTTACAGAATGAAGATATTGCAAAACCATCCAAATCAAGCTTCTCTCAGCTTGATATGCTTCCACACTGTACATAAGGGCATTCTCTATCATAGGTGAAGAGTTTACATGTGTATTTGCAAGTTTACATTACAATTCATCAAACTCTTGAAACCAAGTCAGTTTGGACCTGAAACAACATGAAATGTTGTACAATTGCATTTGTGAGCATATGTAATGCAGTTGAGCACATCTAACTTTACAGAATGAAGATATTGCAAAACCATCCAAATCAAGCTTCTATCAGCTTGATATGCTTCCACACTGTACATAAGGGCATTCTCTATCATAGGTGAAGAGTTTACATGTGTATTTGCAAGTTTACATTACATTTCATCAAACTCTTGAAACCAAGTCAGTTCTGACCTGAAACAACATGAAATGTTGTAAAATGGCATTTGTAAGCATATGTAATTCAGTTAAGCACATCTATCTTTGCAGAATGAAGATATTGCAAAACCATCCAAATCAAGCTTCTCTCAGCTTGATATGCTTCCACACTGTACATAAGGGCATTCTCTATCATAGCTGAAGAGTTTACATGTGTATTTGCAAGTTTACATTACAATTCATCAAACTCTTGAAACCAAGTCAGTTTTGACCTGAAACAAGATGAAATGTTGTAGAATTGCATTTGTAAACATATGTAATGCAGTTGAGCACATCTAACTTTACAGATTGAAGATATTGCAAAACCATCCAAATCAAGCTTCTATCAGCTTGATATGCTTCCACACTGTACATAAGGGCATTCTCTATCATAGGTGAAGAGTTTACATGTGTATTTGCAAGTTTACATTACAATTCATCAAACTCTTGAAACCAAGTCAGTTCTGACCTGAAACAACATGAAATGTTGTAAAATTGCAATTGTAAGCATATGTAATGCAGTTGAGCACATCTATCTTTGCAGAATGAAGATATTGCAAAACCATCCAAATCAAGCTTCTCTCTGCTTGATATGCTTCCACACTGTACATAAGGGCATTCTCTATCATAGGTGAAGAGTTTACATGTGTATTTGCAAGTTTACATTACATTTCATCACACTCTTGAAACCAAGTCAGTTCTGACCTGAAACAACATGAAATGTTGTAAAATTGCAATTGTAAGCATATGTAATGCAGTTGAGCACATCTATCTTTGCAGAATGAAGATATTGCAAAACCATCCAAATCAAGCTTCTCTCAGCTTGATATGCTTCCACACTGTACATAAGGGCATTCTCTATCATAGCTGAAGAGTTTACATGTGTATTTGCAAGTTTACATTACAATTCAGCAAACTCTTGAAACCAAGTCAGTTTTGACCTGAAACAACATGAAATGTTGTAGAATTGCATTTGTGAGCATATGTAATGCAGTTGAGCACATCTAACTTTACAGATTGAAGATATTGCAAAACCATCAAAATCATGCTTCTCTCAGCTTGATATGCTTCCACACTGTACATAAGGGCATTCTCTATCATAGGTGAAGAGTTTACATGTGTATTTGCACGTTTACATTACAATTCATCAAACTCTTGAAACCAAGTCAGTTTGGACCTGAAACAACATGAAATGTTGTACAATTGCATTTGTGAGCATATGTAATGCAGTTGAGCACATCTAACTTTACAGAATGAAGATATTGCAAAACCATCCAAATCAAGCTTCTATCAGCTTGATATGCTTCCACACTGTACATAAGGGCATTCTCTATCATAGGTGAAGAGTTTACATGTGTATTTGCAAGTTTACATTACAATTCATCAAACTCTTGAAACCAAGTCAGTTCTGACCTGAAACAACATGAAATGTTGTAAAATTGCAATTGTAAGCATATGTAATGCAGTTGAGCACATCTATCTTTGCAGAATGAAGATATTGCAAAACCATCCAAATCAAGCTTCTCTCAGCTTGATATGCTTCCACACTGTACATAAGGGCATTCTCTATCATAGCTGAAGAGTTTACATGTGTATTTGCAAGTTTACATTACAATTCATCAAACTCTTGAAACCAAGTCAGTTTTGACCTGAAACAACTTGAAATGTTGTAGAATTGCATTTGTGAGCATATGTAATGCAGTTGAGCACATCTAACGTTACAGATTGAAGATATTGCAAAACCATCCAAATCATGCTTCTCTCAGCTTGATATGCTTCCACACTGTACATAAGGGCATTCTCTATCATAGGTGAAGAGTTTACATGTGTATTTGCAAGTTTACATTACATTTCATCAAACTCTTGAAACCAAGTCAGTTCTGACCTGAAACAACATGAAATGTTGTAAAATTGCAATTGTAAGCATATGTAATGCAGTTGAGCACATCTATCTTTGCAGAATGAAGATACTGCAAAACCATCCAAATCAAGCTTCTATCAGCTTGATATGCTTCCACACTGTACATAAGGGCTTTCTCTATCATAGCTGAAGAGTTTACATGTGTATTTGCAAGTTTACATTACAATTCAGCAAACTCTTGAAACCAAGTCAGTTTTGACCTGAAACAACATGAAATGTTGTAGAATTGCATTTGTGAGCATATGTAATGCAGTTGAGCACATCTAACTTTACAGATTGAAGATATTGCAAAACCATCAAAATCATGCTTCTCTCAGCTTGATATGCTTCCACACTGTACATAAGGGCATTCTCTATCATAGGTGAAGAGTTTACATGTGTATTTGCACGTTTACATTACAATTCATCAAACTCTTGAAACCAAGTCAGTTTGGACCTGAAACAACATGAAATGTTGTACAATTGCATTTGTGAGCATATGTAATGCAGTTGAGCACATCTAACTTTACAGAATGAAGATATTGCAAAACCATCCAAATCAAGCTTCTATCAGCTTGATATGCTTCCACACTGTACATAAGGGCATTCTCTATCATAGGTGAAGAGTTTACATGTGTATTTGCAAGTTTACATTACAATTCATCAAACTCTTGAAACCAAGTCAGTTCTGACCTGAAACAACATGAAATGTTGTAAAATTGCAATTGTAAGCATATGTAATGCAGTTGAGCACATCTATCTTTGCAGAATGAAGATATTGCAAAACCATCCAAATCAAGCTTCTCTCAGCTTGATATGCTTCCACACTGTACATAAGGGCATTCTCTATCATAGCTGAAGAGTTTACATGTGTATTTGCAAGTTTACATTACAATTCATCAAACTCTTGAAACCAAGTCAGTTTTGACCTGAAACAACTTGAAATGTTGTAGAATTGCATTTGTGAGCATATGTAATGCAGTTGAGCACATCTAACGTTACAGATTGAAGATATTGCAAAACCATCCAAATCATGCTTCTCTCAGCTTGATATGCTTCCACACTGTACATAAGGGCATTCTCTATCATAGGTGAAGAGTTTACATGTGTATTTGCAAGTTTACATTACATTTCATCAAACTCTTGAAACCAAGTCAGTTCTGACCTGAAACAACATGAAATGTTGTAAAATTGCAATTGTAAGCATATGTAATGCAGTTGAGCACATCTATCTTTGCAGAATGAAGATACTGCAAAACCATCCAAATCAAGCTTCTATCAGCTTGATATGCTTCCACACTGTACATAAGGGCTTTCTCTATCATAGCTGAAGAGTTTACATGTGTATTTGCAAGTTTACATTACAATTCAGCAAACTCTTGAAACCAAGTCAGTTTTGACCTGAAACAACATGAAATGTTGTAGAATTGCATTTGTGAGCATATGTAATGCAGTTGAGCACATCTAACTTTACAGATTGAAGATATTGCAAAACCATCAAAATCATGCTTCTCTCAGCTTGATATGCTTCCACACTGTACATAAGGGCATTCTCTATCATAGGTGAAGAGTTTACATGTGTATTTGCACGTTTACATTACAATTCATCAAACTCTTGAAACCAAGTCAGTTTGGACCTGAAACAACATGAAATGTTGTACAATTGCATTTGTGAGCATATGTAATGCAGTTGAGCACATCTAACTTTACAGAATGAAGATATTGCAAAACCATCCAAATCAAGCTTCTATCAGCTTGATATGCTTCCACACTGTACATAAGGGCATTCTCTATCATAGGTGAAGAGTTTACATGTGTATTTGCAAGTTTACATTACAATTCATCAAACTCTTGAAACCAAGTCAGTTCTGACCTGAAACAACATGAAATGTTGTAAAATTGCAATTGTAAGCATATGTAATGCAGTTGAGCACATCTATCTTTGCAGAATGAAGATATTGCAAAACCATCCAAATCAAGCTTCTCTCAGCTTGATATGCTTCCACACTGTACATAAGGGCATTCTCTATCATAGCTGAAGAGTTTACATGTGTATTTGCAAGTTTACATTACAATTCATCAAACTCTTGAAACCAAGTCAGTTTTGACCTGAAACAACTTGAAATGTTGTAGAATTGCATTTGTGAGCATATGTAATGCAGTTGAGCACATCTAACGTTACAGATTGAAGATATTGCAAAACCATCCAAATCATGCTTCTCTCAGCTTGATATGCTTCCACACTGTACATAAGGGCATTCTCTATCATAGGTGAAGAGTTTACATGTGTATTTGCAAGTTTACATTACATTTCATCAAACTCTTGAAACCAAGTCAGTTCTGACCTGAAACAACATGAAATGTTGTAAAATTGCAATTGTAAGCATATGTAATGCAGTTGAGCACATCTATCTTTGCAGAATGAAGATACTGCAAAACCATCCAAATCAAGCTTCTATCAGCTTGATATGCTTCCACACTGTACATAAGGGCTTTCTCTATCATAGCTGAAGAGTTTACATGTGTATTTGCAAGTTTACATTACAATTCATCAAACTCTTGAAACCAAGTCAGTTTTGACCTGAAACAAGATGAAATGTTGTAGAATTGCATTTGTGAGCATATGTAATGCAGTTGAGCACATCTAACTTTACAGATTGAAGATATTGCAAAACCATCCAAATCATGCTTCTCTCAGCTTGATATGCTTCCACACTGTACATAAGGGCATTCTCTATCATAGGTGAAGAGTTTACATGTGTATTTGCAAGTTTACATTACAATTCATCAAACTCTTGAAACCAAGTCAGTTTGGACCTGAAACAACATGAAATGTTGTAGAATTGCATTTGTGAGCATATGTAATGCAGTTGAGCACATCTAACTTTACAGATTGAAGATATTGCAAAACCATCCAAATCATGCTTCTCTCAGCTTGATATGCTTCCACACTGTACATAAGGGCATTCTCTATCATAGGTGAAGAGTTTACATGTGTATTTGCAAGTTTACATAACAATTCATCAAACTCTTGAAACCAAGTCAGTTCTGACCTGAAACAACATGAAATGTTGTAAAATGGCATTTGTAAGCATATGTAATTCAGTTGAGCACATCTATCTTTGCAGAATGAAGATATTGCAAAACCATCCAAATCAAGCTTCTCTCAGCTTGATATGCTTCCACACTGTACATAAGGGCATTCTCTATCATAGCTGAAGAGTTTACATGTGTATTTGCAAGTTTACATTACAATTCATCAAACTCTTGAAACCAAGTCAGTTTTGACCTGAAACAACATGAAATGTTGTAGAATTGCATTTGTGAGCATATGTAATGCAGTTGAGCACATCTAACTTTACAGATTGAAGATATTGCAAAACCATCCAAATCAAGCTTCTATCAGCTTGATATGCTTCCACACTGTACATAAGGGCATTCTCTATCATAGGTGAAGAGTTTACATGTGTATTTGCAAGTTTACATTACAATTCATCAAACTCTTGAAACCAAGTCAGTTTGGACCTGAAACAACATGAAATGTTGTACAATTGCATTTGTAAACATATGTAATGCAGTTGAGCACATCTAACTTTACAGATTGAAGATATTGCAAAACCATCCAAATCAAGCTTCTATCAGCTTGATATGCTTCCACACTGTACATAAGGGCATTCTCTATCATAGGTGAAGAGTTTACATGTGTATTTGCAAGTTTACATTACAATTCATCAAACTCTTGAAACCAAGTCAGTTCTGACCTGAAACAACATGAAATGTTGTAAAATTGCAATTGTAAGCATATGTAATGCAGTTGAGCACATCTATCTTTGCAGAATGAAGATATTGCAAAACCATCCAAATCAAGCTTCTCTCTGCTTGATATGCTTCCACACTGTACATAAGGGCATTCTCTATCATAGGTGAAGAGTTTACATGTGTATTTGCAAGTTTACATTACATTTCATCACACTCTTGAAACCAAGTCAGTTCTGACCTGAAACAACATGAAATGTTGTAAAATTGCAATTGTAAGCATATGTAATGCAGTTGAGCACATCTATCTTTGCAGAATGAAGATATTGCAAAACCATCCAAATCAAGCTTCTCTCAGCTTGATATGCTTCCACACTGTACATAAGGGCATTCTCTATCATAGCTGAAGAGTTTACATGTGTATTTGCAAGTTTACATTACAATTCAGCAAACTCTTGAAACCAAGTCAGTTTTGACCTGAAACAACATGAAATGTTGTAGAATTGCATTTGTGAGCATATGTAATGCAGTTGAGCACATCTAACTTTACAGATTGAAGATATTGCAAAACCATCAAAATCATGCTTCTCTCAGCTTGATATGCTTCCACACTGTACATAAGGGCATTCTCTATCATAGGTGAAGAGTTTACATGTGTATTTGCAAGTTTACATTACAATTCATCAAACTCTTGAAACCAAGTCAGTTTGGACCTGAAACAACATGAAATGTTGTACAATTGCATTTGTGAGCATATGTAATGCAGTTGAGCACATCTAACTTTACAGAATGAAGATATTGCAAAACCATCCAAATCAAGCTTCTATCAGCTTGATATGCTTCCACACTGTACATAAGGGCATTCTCTATCATAGGTGAAGAGTTTACATGTGTATTTGCAAGTTTACATTACAATTCATCAAACTCTTGAAACCAAGTCAGTTCTGACCTGAAACAACATGAAATGTTGTAAAATTGCAATTGTAAGCATATGTAATGCAGTTGAGCACATCTATCTTTGCAGAATGAAGATATTGCAAAACCATCCAAATCAAGCTTCTCTCTGCTTGATATGCTTCCACACTGTACATAAGGGCATTCTCTATCATAGGTGAAGAGTTTACATGTGTATTTGCAAGTTTACATTACATTTCATCACACTCTTGAAACCAAGTCAGTTCTGACCTGAAACAACATGAAATGTTGTAAAATTGCAATTGTAAGCATATGTAATGCAGTTGAGCACATCTATCTTTGCAGAATGAAGATATTGCAAAACCATCCAAATCAAGCTTCTCTCAGCTTGATATGCTTCCACACTGTACATAAGGGCATTCTCTATCATAGCTGAAGAGTTTACATGTGTATTTGCAAGTTTACATTACAATTCATCAAACTCTTGAAACCAAGTCAGTTTTGACCTGAAACAACATGAAATGTTGTAGAATTGCATTTGTGAGCATATGTAATGCAGTTGAGCACATCTAACTTTACAGATTGAAGATATTGCAAAACCATCAAAATCATGCTTCTCTCAGCTTGATATGCTTCCACACTGTACATAAGGGCATTCTCTATCATAGGTGAAGAGTTTACATGTGTATTTGCAAGTTTACATTACAATTCATCAAACTCTTGAAACCAAGTCAGTTTGGACCTGAAACAACATGAAATGTTGTACAATTGCATTTGTGAGCATATGTAATGCAGTTGAGCACATCTAACTTTACAGAATGAAGATATTGCAAAACCATCCAAATCAAGCTTCTATCAGCTTGATATGCTTCCACACTGTACATAAGGGCATTCTCTATCATAGGTGAAGAGTTTACATGTGTATTTGCAAGTTTACATTACAATTCATCAAACTCTTGAAACCAAGTCAGTTCTGACCTGAAACAACATGAAATGTTGTAAAATTGCAATTGTAAGCATATGTAATGCAGTTGAGCACATCTATCTTTGCAGAATGAAGATATTGCAAAACCATCCAAATCAAGCTTCTCTCCGCTTGATATGCTTCCACACTGTACATAAGGGCATTCTCTATCATAGCTGAAGAGTTTACATGTGTATTTGCAAGTTTACATTACAATTCATCAAACTCTTGAAACCAAGTCAGTTTTGACCTGAAACAACTTGAAATGTTGTAGAATTGCATTTGTGAGCATATGTAATGCAGTTGAGCACATCTAACGTTACAGATTGAAGATATTGCAAAACCATCCAAATCATGCTTCTCTCAGCTTGATATGCTTCCACACTGTACATAAGGGCATTCTCTATCATAGGTGAAGAGTTTACATGTGTATTTGCAAGTTTACATTACATTTCATCAAACTCTTGAAACCAAGTCAGTTCTGACCTGAAACAACATGAAATGTTGTAAAATTGCAATTGTAAGCATATGTAATGCAGTTGAGCACATCTATCTTTGCAGAATGAAGATACTGCAAAACCATCCAAATCAAGCTTCTATCAGCTTGATATGCTTCCACACTGTACATAAGGGCTTTCTCTATCATAGCTGAAGAGTTTACATGTGTATTTGCAAGTTTACATTACAATTCATCAAACTCTTGAAACCAAGTCAGTTTTGACCTGAAACAAGATGAAATGTTGTAGAATTGCATTTGTGAGCATATGTAATGCAGTTGAGCACATCTAACTTTACAGATTGAAGATATTGCAAAACCATCCAAATCATGCTTCTCTCAGCTTGATATGCTTCCACACTGTACATAAGGGCATTCTCTATCATAGGTGAAGAGTTTACATGTGTATTTGCAAGTTTACATTACAATTCATCAAACTCTTGAAACCAAGTCAGTTTGGACCTGAAACAACATGAAATGTTGTAGAATTGCATTTGTGAGCATATGTAATGCAGTTGAGCACATCTAACTTTACAGATTGAAGATATTGCAAAACCATCCAAATCATGCTTCTCTCAGCTTGATATGCTTCCACACTGTACATAAGGGCATTCTCTATCATAGGTGAAGAGTTTACATGTGTATTTGCAAGTTTACATAACAATTCATCAAACTCTTGAAACCAAGTCAGTTCTGACCTGAAACAACATGAAATGTTGTAAAATGGCATTTGTAAGCATATGTAATTCAGTTGAGCACATCTATCTTTGCAGAATGAAGATATTGCAAAACCATCCAAATCAAGCTTCTCTCAGCTTGATATGCTTCCACACTGTACATAAGGGCATTCTCTATCATAGCTGAAGAGTTTACATGTGTATTTGCAAGTTTACATTACAATTCATCAAACTCTTGAAACCAAGTCAGTTTTGACCTGAAACAACATGAAATGTTGTAGAATTGCATTTGTGAGCATATGTAATGCAGTTGAGCACATCTAACTTTACAGATTGAAGATATTGCAAAACCATCCAAATCAAGCTTCTATCAGCTTGATATGCTTCCACACTGTACATAAGGGCATTCTCTATCATAGGTGAAGAGTTTACATGTGTATTTGCAAGTTTACATTACAATTCATCAAACTCTTGAAACCAAGTCAGTTCTGACCTGAAACAACATGAAATGTTGTAAAATTGCAATTGTAAGCATATGTAATGCAGTTGAGCACATCTATCTTTGCAGAATGAAGATATTGCAAAACCATCCAAATCAAGCTTCTCTCTGCTTGATATGCTTCCACACTGTACATAAGGGCATTCTCTATCATAGGTGAAGAGTTTACATGTGTATTTGCAAGTTTACATTACATTTCATCACACTCTTGAAACCAAGTCAGTTCTGACCTGAAACAACATGAAATGTTGTAAAATTGCAATTGTAAGCATATGTAATGCAGTTGAGCACATCTATCTTTGCAGAATGAAGATATTGCAAAACCATCCAAATCAAGCTTCTCTCAGCTTGATATGCTTCCACACTGTACATAAGGGCATTCTCTATCATAGCTGAAGAGTTTACATGTGTATTTGCAAGTTTACATTACAATTCATCAAACTCTTGAAACCAAGTCAGTTTTGACCTGAAACAACATGAAATGTTGTACAATTGCATTTGTGAGCATATGTAATGCAGTTGAGCACATCTAACTTTACAGAATGAAGATATTGCAAAACCATCCAAATCAAGCTTCTCTCAGCTTGATATGCTTCCACACTGTACATAAGGGCATTCTCTATCATAGGTGAAGAGTTTACATGTGTATTTGCAAGTTTACATTACAATTCATCAAACTCTTGAAACCAAGTCAGTTCTGACCTGAAACAACATGACATGTTGTAAAATTGCAATTGTAAGCATATGTAATGCAGTTGAGCACATCTATCTTTGCAGAATGAAGATATTGCAAAACCATCCAAATCAAGCTTCTCTCAGCTTGATATGCTTCCACACTGTACATAAGGGCATTCTCTATCATAGGTGAAGAGTTTACATGTGTATTTGCAAGTTTACATTACAATTCATCAAACTCTTGAAACCAAGTCAGTTCTGACCTGAAACAACATGAAATGTTGTAGAATTGCATTTGTGAGCATATGTAATGCAGTTGAGCACATCCAACTTTACAGAATGAAGATATTGCAAAACCATCCAAATCAAGCTTCTCTCAGCTTGATATGCTTCCACACTGTACATAAGGGCATTCTCTATCATAGGTGAAGAGTTTACATGTGTATTTGCAAGTTTACATTACAATTCATCAAACTCTTGAAACCAAGTCAGTTCTGACCTGAAACAACATGAAATGTTGTATAATTGCAAATGTAAGCATATGTAATGCAGTTGAGCACATCTATCTTTGCAGAATGAAGATATTGCAAAACCATCCAAATCAAGCTTCTCTCAGCTTGATATGCTTCCACACTGTACATAAGGGCATTCTCTATCATAGCTGAAGAGTTTACATGTGTATTTGCAAGTTTACATTACAATTCATCAAACTCTTGAAACCAAGTCAGTTTTGACCTGAAACAACATGAAATGTTGTAGAATTGCATTTGTGAGCATATGTAATGCAGTTGAGTACATCTAACTTTACAGATTGAAGATATTGCAAAACCATCCAAATCATGCTTCTCTCTGCTTGATATGCTTCCACACTGTACATAAGGGCATTCTCTATCATAGGTGAAGAGTTTACATGTGTATTTGCAAGTTTACATTACATTTCATCACACTCTTGAAACCAAGTCAGTTCTGACCTGAAACAACATGAAATGTTGTAAAATTGCAATTGTAAGCATATGTAATGCAGTTGAGCACATCTAACTTTACAGATTGAAGATATTGCAAAACCATCAAAATCATGCTTCTCTCAGCTTGATATGCTTCCACACTGTACATAAGGGCATTCTCTATCATAGCTGAAGAGTTTACATGTGTATTTGCAAGTTTACATTACAATTCATCAAACTCTTGAAACCAAGTCAGTTTTGACCTGAAACAACATGAAATGTTGTAGAATTGCATTTGTGAGCATATGTAATGCAGTTGAGCACATCTAACTTTACAGATTGAAGATATTGCAAAACCATCCAAATCAAGCTTCTATCAGCTTGATATGCTTCCACACTGTACATAAGGGCATTCTCTATCATAGGTGAAGAGTTTACATGTGTATTTGCAAGTTTACATTACAATTCATCAAACTCTTGAAACCAAGTCAGTTCTGACCTGAAACAACATGAAATGTTGTAAAATTGCAATTGTAAGCATATGTAATGCAGTTGAGCACATCTATCTTTGCAGAATGAAGATATTGCAAAACCATCCAAATCAAGCTTCTCTCTGCTTGATATGCTTCCACACTGTACATAAGGGCATTCTCTATCATAGGTGAAGAGTTTACATGTGTATTTGCAAGTTTACATTACATTTCATCACACTCTTGAAACCAAGTCAGTTCTGACCTGAAACAACATGAAATGTTGTAAAATTGCAATTGTAAGCATATGTAATGCAGTTGAGCACATCTATCTTTGCAGAATGAAGATATTGCAAAACCATCCAAATCAAGCTTCTCTCTGCTTGATATGCTTCCACACTGTACATAAGGGCATTCTCTATCATAGGTGAAGAGTTTACATGTGTATTTGCAAGTTTACATTACATTTCATCACACTCTTGAAACCAAGTCAGTTCTGACCTGAAACAACATGAAATGTTGTAAAATTGCAATTGTAAGCATATGTAATGCAGTTGAGCACATCTATCTTTGCAGAATGAAGATATTGCAAAACCATCCAAATCAAGCTTCTCTCAGCTTGATATGCTTCCACACTGTACATAAGGGCATTCTCTATCATAGCTGAAGAGTTTACATGTGTATTTGCAAGTTTACATTACAATTCATCAAACTCTTGAAACCAAGTCAGTTTTGACCTGAAACAACATGAAATGTTGTACAATTGCATTTGTGAGCATATGTAATGCAGTTGAGCACATCTAACTTTACAGAATGAAGATATTGCAAAACCATCCAAATCAAGCTTCTCTCAGCTTGATATGCTTCCACACTGTACATAAGGGCATTCTCTATCATAGGTGAAGAGTTTACATGTGTATTTGCAAGTTTACATTACAATTCATCAAACTCTTGAAACCAAGTCAGTTCTGACCTGAAACAACATGACATGTTGTAAAATTGCAATTGTAAGCATATGTAATGCAGTTGAGCACATCTATCTTTGCAGAATGAAGATATTGCAAAACCATCCAAATCAAGCTTCTCTCAGCTTGATATGCTTCCACACTGTACATAAGGGCATTCTCTATCATAGGTGAAGAGTTTACATGTGTATTTGCAAGTTTACATTACAATTCATCAAACTCTTGAAACCAAGTCAGTTCTGACCTGAAACAACATGAAATGTTGTAGAATTGCATTTGTGAGCATATGTAATGCAGTTGAGCACATCCAACTTTACAGAATGAAGATATTGCAAAACCATCCAAATCAAGCTTCTCTCAGCTTGATATGCTTCCACACTGTACATAAGGGCATTCTCTATCATAGGTGAAGAGTTTACATGTGTATTTGCAAGTTTACATTACAATTCATCAAACTCTTGAAACCAAGTCAGTTCTGACCTGAAACAACATGAAATGTTGTATAATTGCAAATGTAAGCATATGTAATGCAGTTGAGCACATCTATCTTTGCAGAATGAAGATATTGCAAAACCATCCAAATCAAGCTTCTCTCAGCTTGATATGCTTCCACACTGTACATAAGGGCATTCTCTATCATAGCTGAAGAGTTTACATGTGTATTTGCAAGTTTACATTACAATTCATCAAACTCTTGAAACCAAGTCAGTTTTGACCTGAAACAACATGAAATGTTGTAGAATTGCATTTGTGAGCATATGTAATGCAGTTGAGTACATCTAACTTTACAGATTGAAGATATTGCAAAACCATCCAAATCATGCTTCTCTCTGCTTGATATGCTTCCACACTGTACATAAGGGCATTCTCTATCATAGGTGAAGAGTTTACATGTGTATTTGCAAGTTTACATTACATTTCATCACACTCTTGAAACCAAGTCAGTTCTGACCTGAAACAACATGAAATGTTGTAAAATTGCAATTGTAAGCATATGTAATGCAGTTGAGCACATCTAACTTTACAGATTGAAGATATTGCAAAACCATCAAAATCATGCTTCTCTCAGCTTGATATGCTTCCACACTGTACATAAGGGCATTCTCTATCATAGGTGAAGAGTTTACATGTGTATTTGCAAGTTTACATTACAATTCATCAAACTCTTGAAACCAAGTCAGTTTGGACCTGAAACAACATGAAATGTTGTAACAATTGCATTTGTGAGCATATGTAATGCAGTTGAGCACATCTAACTTTACAGAATGAAGATATTGCAAAACCATCCAAATCAAGCTTCTATCAGCTTGATATGCTTCCACACTGTACATAAGGGCATTCTCTATCATAGGTGAAGAGTTTACATGTGTATTTGCAAGTTTACATTACAATTCATCAAACTCTTGAAACCAAGTCAGTTCTGACCTGAAACAACATGAAATGTTGTAAAATTGCAATTGTAAGCATATGTAATGCAGTTGAGCACATCTATCTTTGCAGAATGAAGATATTGCAAAACCATCCAAATCAAGCTTCTCTCAGCTTGATATGCTTCCACACTGTACATAAGGGCATTCTCTATCATAGCTGAAGAGTTTACATGTGTATTTGCAAGTTTACATTACAATTCATCAAACTCTTGAAACCAAGTCAGTTTTGACCTGAAACAACTTGAAATGTTGTAGAATTGCATTTGTGAGCATATGTAATGCAGTTGAGCACATCTAACTTTACAGATTGAAGATATTGCAAAACCATCAAAATCATGCTTCTCTCAGCTTGATATGCTTCCACACTGTACATAAGGGCATTCTCTATCATAGGTGAAGAGTTTACATGTGTATTTGCAAGTTTACATTACAATTCATCAAACTCTTGAAACCAAGTCAGTTTGGACCTGAAACAACATGAAATGTTGTAACAATTGCATTTGTGAGCATATGTAATGCAGTTGAGCACATCTAACTTTACAGAATGAAGATATTGCAAAACCATCCAAATCAAGCTTCTATCAGCTTGATATGCTTCCACACTGTACATAAGGGCATTCTCTATCATAGGTGAAGAGTTTACATGTGTATTTGCAAGTTTACATTACAATTCATCAAACTCTTGAAACCAAGTCAGTTCTGACCTGAAACAACATGAAATGTTGTAAAATTGCAATTGTAAGCATATGTAATGCAGTTGAGCACATCTATCTTTGCAGAATGAAGATATTGCAAAACCATCCAAATCAAGCTTCTCTCAGCTTGATATGCTTCCACACTGTACATAAGGGCATTCTCTATCATAGCTGAAGAGTTTACATGTGTATTTGCAAGTTTACATTACAATTCATCAAACTCTTGAAACCAAGTCAGTTTTGACCTGAAACAACATGAAATGTTGTACAATTGCATTTGTGAGCATATGTAATGCAGTTGAGCACATCTAACTTTACAGAATGAAGATATTGCAAAACCATCCAAATCAAGCTTCTCTCAGCTTGATATGCTTCCACACTGTACATAAGGGCATTCTCTATCATAGGTGAAGAGTTTACATGTGTATTTGCAAGTTTACATTACAATTCATCAAACTCTTGAAACCAAGTCAGTTCTGACCTGAAACAACATGACATGTTGTAAAATTGCAATTGTAAGCATATGTAATGCAGTTGAGCACATCTATCTTTGCAGAATGAAGATATTGCAAAACCATCCAAATCAAGCTTCTCTCAGCTTGATATGCTTCCACACTGTACATAAGGGCATTCTCTATCATAGGTGAAGAGTTTACATGTGTATTTGCAAGTTTACATTACAATTCATCAAACTCTTGAAACCAAGTCAGTTCTGACCTGAAACAACATGAAATGTTGTAGAATTGCATTTGTGAGCATATGTAATGCAGTTGAGCACATCCAACTTTACAGAATGAAGATATTGCAAAACCATCCAAATCAAGCTTCTCTCAGCTTGATATGCTTCCACACTGTACATAAGGGCATTCTCTATCATAGGTGAAGAGTTTACATGTGTATTTGCAAGTTTACATTACAATTCATCAAACTCTTGAAACCAAGTCAGTTCTGACCTGAAACAACATGAAATGTTGTATAATTGCAAATGTAAGCATATGTAATGCAGTTGAGCACATCTATCTTTGCAGAATGAAGATATTGCAAAACCATCCAAATCAAGCTTCTCTCAGCTTGATATGCTTCCACACTGTACATAAGGGCATTCTCTATCATAGCTGAAGAGTTTACATGTGTATTTGCAAGTTTACATTACAATTCATCAAACTCTTGAAACCAAGTCAGTTTTGACCTGAAACAACATGAAATGTTGTAGAATTGCATTTGTGAGCATATGTAATGCAGTTGAGTACATCTAACTTTACAGATTGAAGATATTGCAAAACCATCCAAATCATGCTTCTCTCTGCTTGATATGCTTCCACACTGTACATAAGGGCATTCTCTATCATAGGTGAAGAGTTTACATGTGTATTTGCAAGTTTACATTACATTTCATCACACTCTTGAAACCAAGTCAGTTCTGACCTGAAACAACATGAAATGTTGTAAAATTGCAATTGTAAGCATATGTAATGCAGTTGAGCACATCTAACTTTACAGATTGAAGATATTGCAAAACCATCAAAATCATGCTTCTCTCAGCTTGATATGCTTCCACACTGTACATAAGGGCATTCTCTATCATAGGTGAAGAGTTTACATGTGTATTTGCAAGTTTACATTACAATTCATCAAACTCTTGAAACCAAGTCAGTTTGGACCTGAAACAACATGAAATGTTGTAACAATTGCATTTGTGAGCATATGTAATGCAGTTGAGCACATCTAACTTTACAGAATGAAGATATTGCAAAACCATCCAAATCAAGCTTCTATCAGCTTGATATGCTTCCACACTGTACATAAGGGCATTCTCTATCATAGGTGAAGAGTTTACATGTGTATTTGCAAGTTTACATTACAATTCATCAAACTCTTGAAACCAAGTCAGTTTGGACCTGAAACAACATGAAATGTTGTAACAATTGCATTTGTGAGCATATGTAATGCAGTTGAGCACATCTAACTTTACAGAATGAAGATATTGCAAAACCATCCAAATCAAGCTTCTATCAGCTTGATATGCTTCCACACTGTACATAAGGGCATTCTCTATCATAGGTGAAGAGTTTACATGTGTATTTGCAAGTTTACATTACAATTCATCAAACTCTTGAAACCAAGTCAGTTCTGACCTGAAACAACATGAAATGTTGTAAAATTGCAATTGTAAGCATATGTAATGCAGTTGAGCACATCTATCTTTGCAGAATGAAGATATTGCAAAACCATCCAAATCAAGCTTCTCTCAGCTTGATATGCTTCCACACTGTACATAAGGGCATTCTCTATCATAGCTGAAGAGTTTACATGTGTATTTGCAAGTTTACATTACAATTCATCAAACTCTTGAAACCAAGTCAGTTTTGACCTGAAACAACTTGAAATGTTGTAGAATTGCATTTGTGAGCATATGTAATGCAGTTGAGCACATCTAACGTTACAGATTGAAGATATTGCAAAACCATCCAAATCATGCTTCTCTCAGCTTGATATGCTTCCACACTGTACATAAGGGCATTCTCTATCATAGGTGAAAGTTTACATGTGTATTTGCAAGTTTACATTACAATTCATCAAACTCTTGAAACCAAGTCAGTTCTGACCTGAAACAACATGAAATGTTGTACAATTGCATTTGTGAGCATATGTAATGCAGTTGAGCACATCTAACTTTACAGAATGAAGATATTGCAAAACCATCCAAATCAAGCTTCTATCAGCTTGATATGCTTCCACACTGTACATAAGGGCATTCTCTATCATAGGTGAAGAGTTTACATGTGTATTTGCAAGTTTACATTACAATTCAGCAAACTCTTGAAACCAAGTCAGTTCTGACCTGAAACAACATGACATGTTGTAATATTGCAATTGTAAGCATATGTAATGCAGTTGAGCACATCTATCTTTGCAGAATGAAGATATTGCAAAACCATCCAAATCAAGCTTCTCTCAGCTTGATATGCTTCCACACTGTACATAAGGGCATTCTCTATCATAGGTGAAGAGTTTACATGTGTATTTGCAAGTTTACATTACAATTCATCAAACTCTTGAAACCAAGTCAGTTTTGACCTGAAACAACATGAAATGTTGTACAATTGCATTTGTGAGCATATGTAATGCAGTTGAGCACATCTAACTTTACAGAATGAAGATATTGCAAAACCATCCAAATCAAGCTTCTCTCAGCTTGATATGCTTCCACACTGTACATAAGGGCATTCTCTATCATAGGTGAAGAGTTTACATGTGTATTTGCAAGTTTACATTACAATTCATCAAACTCTTGAAACCAAGTCAGTTCTGACCTGAAACAACATGACATGTTGTAAAATTGCAATTGTAAGCATATGTAATGCAGTTGAGCACATCTATCTTTGCAGAATGAAGATATTGCAAAACCATCCAAATCAAGCTTCTCTCAGCTTGATATGCTTCCACACTGTACATAAGGGCATTCTCTATCATAGGTGAAGAGTTTACATGTGTATTTGCAAGTTTACATTACAATTCATCAAACTCTTGAAACCAAGTCAGTTCTGACCTGAAACAACATGAAATGTTGTAGAATTGCATTTGTGAGCATATGTAATGCAGTTGAGCACATCCAACTTTACAGAATGAAGATATTGCAAAACCATCCAAATCAAGCTTCTCTCAGCTTGATATGCTTCCACACTGTACATAAGGGCATTCTCTATCATAGGTGAAGAGTTTACATGTGTATTTGCAAGTTTACATTACAATTCATCAAACTCTTGAAACCAAGTCAGTTCTGACCTGAAACAACATGAAATGTTGTAGAATTGCATTTGTGAGCATATGTAATGCAGTTGAGCACATCCAACTTTACAGAATGAAGATATTGCAAAACCATCCAAATCAAGCTTCTCTCAGCTTGATATGCTTCCACACTGTACATAAGGGCATTCTCTATCATAGGTGAAGAGTTTAAATGTGTATTTGCAAGTTTACATTACAATTCATCAAACTCTTGAAACCAAGTCAGTTCTGACCTGAAACAACATGAAATGTTGTATAATTGCAAATGTAAGCATATGTAATGCAGTTGAGCACATCTATCTTTGCAGAATGAAGATATTGCAAAACCATCCAAATCAAGCTTCTCTCAGCTTGATATGCTTCCACACTGTACATAAGGGCATTCTCTATCATAGCTGAAGAGTTTACATGTGTATTTGCAAGTTTACATTACAATTCATCAAACTCTTGAAACCAAGTCAGTTTTGACCTGAAACAACATGAAATGTTGTAGAATTGCATTTGTGAGCATATGTAATGCAGTTGAGTACATCTAACTTTACAGATTGAAGATATTGCAAAACCATCCAAATCATGCTTCTCTCAGCTTGATATGCATCCACACTGTACATAAGGGCATTCTCTATCATAGGTGAAGAGTTTACATGTGTATTTGCAAGTTTACATTACAATTCATCAAACTCTTGAAACCAAGTAAGTTTGGACCTGAAACAACATGAAATGTTGTACAATTGCATTTGTGAGCATATGTAATGCAGTTGAGCACATCTATCTTTGCAGAATGAAGATATTGCAAAACCATCCAAATCAAGCTTCTCTCAGCTTGATATGCTTCCACACTGTACATAAGGGCATTCTCTATCATAGGTGAAGAGTTTACATGTGTATTTGCAAGTTTACATTACAATTCATCAAACTCTTGAAACCAAGTCAGTTTTGACCTGAAACAACATGAAATGTTGTAGAATTGCATTTGTAAACATATGTAATGCAGTTGAGCACATCTAACTTTACAGATTTAAGATATTGCAAAACCATCCAAATCAAGCTTCTATCAGCTTGATATGCTTCCACACTGTACATAAGGGCATTCTCTATCATAGGTGAAGAGTTTACATGTGTATTTGCAAGTTTACATTACAATTCATCAAACTCTTGAAACCAAGTCAGTTCTGACCTGAAACAACATGAAATGTTGTAAAATTGCAATTGTAAGCATATGTAATGCAGTTGAGCACATCTATCTTTGCAGAATGAAGATATTGCAAAACCATCCAAATCAAGCTTCTCTCTGCTTGATATGCTTCCACACTGTACATAAGGGCATTCTCTATCATAGGTGAAGAGTTTACATGTGTATTTGCAAGTTTACATTACATTTCATCACACTCTTGAAACCAAGTCAGTTCTGACCTGAAACAACATGAAATGTTGTAAAATTGCAATTGTAAGCATATGTAATGCAGTTGAGCACATCTATCTTTGCAGAATGAAGATATTGCAAAACCATCCAAATCAAGCTTCTCTCAGCTTGATATGCTTCCACACTGTACATAAGGGCATTCTCTATCATAGCTGAAGAGTTTACATGTGTATTTGCAAGTTTACATTACAATTCAGCAAACTCTTGAAACCAAGTCAGTTTTGACCTGAAACAACATGAAATGTTGTAGAATTGCATTTGTGAGCATATGTAATGCAGTTGAGCACATCTAACTTTACAGATTGAAGATATTGCAAAACCATCAAAATCATGCTTCTCTCAGCTTGATATGCTTCCACACTGTACATAAGGGCATTCTCTATCATAGGTGAAGAGTTTACATGTGTATTTGCAAGTTTACATTACATTTCATCAAACTCTTGAAACCAAGTCAGTTCTGACCTGAAACAACATGAAATGTTGTAAAATTGCAATTGTAAGCATATGTAATGCAGTTGAGCACATCTATCTTTGCAGAATGAAGATACTGCAAAACCATCCAAATCAAGCTTCTATCAGCTTGATATACTTCCACACTGTACATAAGGGCTTTCTCTATCATAGCTGAAGAGTTTACATGTGTATTTGCAAGTTTACATTACAATTCATCAAACTCTTAAAACCAAGTCAGTTTTGACCTGAAACAACATGAAATGTTGTAGAATTGCATTTGTGAGCATATGTAATGCAGTTGAGCACATCTAACTTTACAGATTGAAGATATTGCAAAACCATCCAAATCATGCTTCTCTCAGCTTGATATGCTTCCACACTGTACATAAGGGCATTCTCTATCATAGGTGAAGAGTTTACATGTGTATTTGCAAGTTTACATTACAATTCATCAAACTCTTGAAACCAAGTCAGTTTGGACCTGAAACAACATGAAATGTTGTAGAATTGCATTTGTGAGCATATGTAATGCAGTTGAGCACATCTAACTTTACAGATTGAAGATATTGCAAAACCATCCAAATCATGCTTCTCTCAGCTTGATATGCTTCCACACTGTACATAAGGGCATTCTCTATCATAGGTGAAGAGTTTACATGTGTATTTGCAAGTTTACATAACAATTCATCAAACTCTTGAAACCAAGTCAGTTCTGACCTGAAACAACATGAAATGTTGTAAAATGGCATTTGTAAGCATATGTAATTCAGTTGAGCACATCTATCTTTGCAGAATGAAGATATTGCAAAACCATCCAAATCAAGCTTCTCTCAGCTTGATATGCTTCCACACTGTACATAAGGGCATTCTCTATCATAGCTGAAGAGTTTACATGTGTATTTGCAAGTTTACATTACAATTCATCAAACTCTTGAAACCAAGTCAGTTTTGACCTGAAACAACATGAAATGTTGTAGAATTGCATTTGTGAGCATATGTAATGCAGTTGAGCACATCCAACTTTACAGAATGAAGATATTGCAAAACCATCCAAATCAAGCTTCTGTCAGCTTGATATGCTTCCACACTGTACATAAGGGCATTCTCTATCATAGGTGAAGAGTTTACATGTGTATTTGCAAGTTTACATTACAATTCATGAAACTCTTGAAACCAAGTCAGTTCTGACCTGAAACAACATGAAATGTTGTACAATTGCATTTGTGAGCATATGTAATGCAGTTGAGCACATCTAACTTTACAGAATGAAGATATTGCAAAACCATCCAAATCAAGCTTCTCTCAGCTTGATATGCTTCCACACTGTACATAAGGGCATTCTCTATCATAGGTGAAGAGTTTACATATGTATTTGCAAGTTTACATTACAATTCATCAAACTCTTGAAACCAAGTCAGTTCTGACCTGAAACAACATGAAATGTTGTAAAATGGCATTTGTAAGCATATGTAATTCAGTTGAGCACATCTATCTTTGCAGAATGAAGATATTGCAAAACCATCCAAATCAAGCTTCTCTCAGCTTGATATGCTTCCACACTGTACATAAGGACATTCTCTATCATAGGTGAAGAGTTTACATGTGTATTTGCAAGTCTACATTACAATTCATCAAACTCTTGAAACCAAGTCAGTTCTGACCTGAAACAACATGAAATGTTGTAAAATGGCATTTGTAAGCATATGTAATTCAGTTGAGCACATCTATCTTTGCAGAATGAAGATATTGCAAAACCATCCAAATCAAGCTTCTCTCAGCTTGATATGCTTCCACACTGTACATAAGGACATTCTCTATCATAGGTGAAGAGTTTACATGTGTATTTGCAAGTCTACATTACAATTCATCAAACTCTTGAAACCAAGTCAGTTCTGACCTGAAACAACATGAAATGTTGTAAAATTGCAATTGTAAGCATATGTAATGCAGTTGAGCACATCTATCTTTGCAGAATGAAGATATTGCAAAACCATCCAAATCAAGCTTCTCTCAGCTTGATATGCTTCCACACTGTACATAAGGGCATTCTCTATCATAGCTGAAGAGTTTACATGTGTATTTGCAAGTTTACATTACAATTCAGCAAACTCTTGAAACCAAGTCAGTTTTGACCTGAAACAACATGAAATGTTGTAGAATTGCATTTGTGAGCATATGTAATGCAGTTGAGCACATCTAACTTTACAGATTGAAGATATTGCAAAACCATCAAAATCATGCTTCTCTCAGCTTGATATGCTTCCACACTGTACATAAGGGCATTCTCTATCATAGGTGAAGAGTTTACATGTGTATTTGCAAGTTTACATTACATTTCATCAAACTCTTGAAACCAAGTCAGTTCTGACCTGAAACAACATGAAATGTTGTAAAATTGCAATTGTAAGCATATGTAATGCAGTTGAGCACATCTATCTTTGCAGAATGAAGATACTGCAAAACCATCCAAATCAAGCTTCTATCAGCTTGATATACTTCCACACTGTACATAAGGGCTTTCTCTATCATAGCTGAAGAGTTTACATGTGTATTTGCAAGTTTACATTACAATTCATCAAACTCTTAAAACCAAGTCAGTTTTGACCTGAAACAACATGAAATGTTGTAGAATTGCATTTGTGAGCATATGTAATGCAGTTGAGCACATCTAACTTTACAGATTGAAGATATTGCAAAACCATCCAAATCATGCTTCTCTCAGCTTGATATGCTTCCACACTGTACATAAGGGCATTCTCTATCATAGGTGAAGAGTTTACATGTGTATTTGCAAGTTTACATTACAATTCATCAAACTCTTGAAACCAAGTCAGTTTGGACCTGAAACAACATGAAATGTTGTAGAATTGCATTTGTGAGCATATGTAATGCAGTTGAGCACATCTAACTTTACAGATTGAAGATATTGCAAAACCATCCAAATCATGCTTCTCTCAGCTTGATATGCTTCCACACTGTACATAAGGGCATTCTCTATCATAGGTGAAGAGTTTACATGTGTATTTGCAAGTTTACATAACAATTCATCAAACTCTTGAAACCAAGTCAGTTCTGACCTGAAACAACATGAAATGTTGTAAAATGGCATTTGTAAGCATATGTAATTCAGTTGAGCACATCTATCTTTGCAGAATGAAGATATTGCAAAACCATCCAAATCAAGCTTCTCTCAGCTTGATATGCTTCCACACTGTACATAAGGGCATTCTCTATCATAGCTGAAGAGTTTACATGTGTATTTGCAAGTTTACATTACAATTCATCAAACTCTTGAAACCAAGTCAGTTTTGACCTGAAACAACATGAAATGTTGTAGAATTGCATTTGTGAGCATATGTAATGCAGTTGAGCACATCCAACTTTACAGAATGAAGATATTGCAAAACCATCCAAATCAAGCTTCTGTCAGCTTGATATGCTTCCACACTGTACATAAGGGCATTCTCTATCATAGGTGAAGAGTTTACATGTGTATTTGCAAGTTTACATTACAATTCATGAAACTCTTGAAACCAAGTCAGTTCTGACCTGAAACAACATGAAATGTTGTACAATTGCATTTGTGAGCATATGTAATGCAGTTGAGCACATCTAACTTTACAGAATGAAGATATTGCAAAACCATCCAAATCAAGCTTCTCTCAGCTTGATATGCTTCCACACTGTACATAAGGGCATTCTCTATCATAGGTGAAGAGTTTACATATGTATTTGCAAGTTTACATTACAATTCATCAAACTCTTGAAACCAAGTCAGTTCTGACCTGAAACAACATGAAATGTTGTAAAATGGCATTTGTAAGCATATGTAATTCAGTTGAGCACATCTATCTTTGCAGAATGAAGATATTGCAAAACCATCCAAATCAAGCTTCTCTCAGCTTGATATGCTTCCACACTGTACATAAGGACATTCTCTATCATAGGTGAAGAGTTTACATGTGTATTTGCAAGTCTACATTACAATTCATCAAACTCTTGAAACCAAGTCAGTTTTGACCTGAAACAACTTGAAATGTTGTAGAATTGCATTTGTGAGCATATGTAATGCAGTTGAGCACATCTAACTTTACAGAATGAAGATATTGCAAAACCATCCAAATCAAGCTTCTCTCAGCTTGATATGCTTCCACACTGTACATAAGGGCATTCTCTATCATAGGTGAAGAGTTTACATGTGTATTTGCAAGTTTACATTACAATTCATCAAACTCTTGAAACCAAGTCAGTTTGGACCTGAAACAACATGAAATGTTGTACAATTGCATTTGTGAGCATATGTAATGCAGTTGAGCACATCTAACTTTACAGAATGAAGATATTGCAAAACCATCCAAATCAAGCTTCTATCAGCTTGATATGCTTCCACACTGTACATAAGGGCATTCTCTATCATAAGTGAAGAGTTTACATGTGTATTTGCAAGTTTACATTACAATTCTGGAAACTCTTGAAACCAAGTCAGTTCTGACCTGAAACAACTTGAAATGTTGTAGAATTGCAGTTGTGAGCATATGTAATGCAGTTGAGCACATCCAACTTTACAGAATGAAGATATTGCAAAACCATCCAAATCAAGCTTCTCTCTGCTTGATATGCTTCCACACTGTACATAAGGGCATTCTCTATCATAGGTGAAGAGTTTACATGTGTATTTGCAAGTTTACATTACATTTAATCAAACTCTTGAAACCAAGTCAGTTCTGACCTGAAACAACATGAAATGTTGTAAAATTGCAATTGTAAGCATATGTAATGCAGTTGAGCACATCTATCTTTGCAGAATGAAGATATTGCAAAACCATCCAAATCAAGCTTCTCTCTGCTTGATATGCTTCCACGCTGTACATAAGGGCATTCTCTATCATAGGTGAAGAGTTTACATGTGTATTTGCAAGTTTACATTACAATTCATCAAACTCTTGAAACCAAGTCAGTTCTGACCTGAAACAACATGAAATGTTGTAAAATTGCATTTGTGAGCATATGTAATGCAGTTGAGCACATCCAACTTTACAGAATGAAGATATTGCAAAACCATCCAAATCAAGCTTCTCTCAGCTTGATATGCTTCCACACTGTACATAAGGGCATTCTCTATCATAGGTGAAGAGTTTACATGTGTATTTGCAAGTTTACATTACAATTCATCAAACTCTTGAAACCAAGTCAGTTTTGACCTGAAATAACATGAAATGTTGTAGAATTGCATTTGTGAGCATATGTAATGCAGTTGAGCACATCTAACTTTACAGAATGAAGATATTGCAAAACCATCCAAATCAAGCTTCTCTCAGCTTGATATGCTTCCACACTGTACATAAGGGCATTCTCTATCATAGGTGAAGAGTTTACATGTGTATTTGCAAGTTTACATTACAATTCATTAAACTCTTGAAACCAAGTCAGTTTTGACCTGAAATAACATGAAATGTTGTAGAATTGCATTTGTGAGCATATGTAATGCAGTTGAGCACATCTAACTTTACAGATTGAAGATATTGCAAAACCATCCAAATCATGCTTCTCTCAGCTTGATATGCTTCCACACTGTACATAAGGGCATTCTCTATCATAGGTGAAGAGTTTACATGTGTATTTGCAAGTTTACATTACAATTCATCAAACTCTTGAAACCAAGTCAGTTTGGACCTGAAACAACATGAAATGTTGTACAATTGCATTTGTGAGCATATGTAATGCAGTTGAGCACATCCAACTTTACAGAATGAAGATATTGCAAAACCATCCAAATCAAGCTTCTCTCTGCTTGATATGCTTCCACGCTGTACATAAGGGCATTCTCTATCATAGGTGAAGAGTTTACATGTGTATTTGCAAGTTTACATTACAATTCATCAAACTCTTGAAACCAAGTCAGTTCTGACCTGAAACAACATGAAATGTTGTAAAATTGCAATTGTAAGCATATGTAATGCAGTTGAGCACATCTATCTTTGCAGAATGAAGATATTGCAAAACCATCCAAATCAAGCTTCTCTCAGCTTGATATGCTTCCACACTGTACATAAGGGCATTCTCTATCATAGGTGAAGAGTTTACATGTGTATTTGCAAGTTTACATTACAATTCATCAAACTCTTGAAATCAAGTCAGTTTTGACCTGAAATAACATGAAATGTTGTAGAATTGCATTTGTGAGCATATGTAATGCAGTTGAGCACATCTAACTTTACAGATTGAAGATATTGCAAAACCATCCAAATCATGCTTCTCTCAGCTTGATATGCTTCCACACTGTACATAAGGGCATTCTCTATCATAGGTGAAGAGTTTACATGTGTATTTGCAAGTTTACATAACAATTCATCAAACTCTTGAAACCAAGTCAGTTCTGACCTGAAACAACATGAAATGTTGTAAAATGGCATTTGTAAGCATATGTAATTCAGTTGAGCACATCTATCTTTGCAGAATGAAGATATTGCAAAACCATCCAAATCAAGCTTCTCTCAGCTTGATATGCTTCCACACTGTACATAAGGGCATTCTCTATCATAGCTGAAGAGTTTACATGTGTATTTGCAAGTTTACATTACAATTCATCAAACTCTTGAAACCAAGTCAGTTTTGACCTGAAACAACATGAAATGTTGTAGAATTGCATTTGTGAGCATATGTAATGCAGTTGAGCACATCCAACTTTACAGAATGAAGATATTGCAAAACCATCCAAATCAAGCTTCTGTCAGCTTGATATGCTTCCACACTGTACATAAGGGCATTCTCTATCATAGGTGAAGAGTTTACATGTGTATTTGCAAGTTTACATTACAATTCATGAAACTCTTGAAACCAAGTCAGTTCTGACCTGAAACAACATGAAATGTTGTACAATTGCATTTGTGAGCATATGTAATGCAGTTGAGCACATCTAACTTTACAGAATGAAGATATTGCAAAACCATCCAAATCAAGCTTCTCTCAGCTTGATATGCTTCCACACTGTACATAAGGGCATTCTCTATCATAGGTGAAGAGTTTACATATGTATTTGCAAGTTTACATTACAATTCATCAAACTCTTGAAACCAAGTCAGTTCTGACCTGAAACAACATGAAATGTTGTAAAATGGCATTTGTAAGCATATGTAATTCAGTTGAGCACATCTATCTTTGCAGAATGAAGATATTGCAAAACCATCCAAATCAAGCTTCTCTCAGCTTGATATGCTTCCACACTGTACATAAGGACATTCTCTATCATAGGTGAAGAGTTTACATGTGTATTTGCAAGTCTACATTACAATTCATCAAACTCTTGAAACCAAGTCAGTTTTGACCTGAAACAACTTGAAATGTTGTAGAATTGCATTTGTGAGCATATGTAATGCAGTTGAGCACATCTAACTTTACAGAATGAAGATATTGCAAAACCATCCAAATCAAGCTTCTCTCAGCTTGATATGCTTCCACACTGTACATAAGGGCATTCTCTATCATAGGTGAAGAGTTTACATGTGTATTTGCAAGTTTACATTACAATTCATCAAACTCTTGAAACCAAGTCAGTTTGGACCTGAAACAACATGAAATGTTGTACAATTGCATTTGTGAGCATATGTAATGCAGTTGAGCACATCTAACTTTACAGAATGAAGATATTGCAAAACCATCCAAATCAAGCTTCTATCAGCTTGATATGCTTCCACACTGTACATAAGGGCATTCTCTATCATAAGTGAAGAGTTTACATGTGTATTTGCAAGTTTACATTACAATTCTGGAAACTCTTGAAACCAAGTCAGTTCTGACCTGAAACAACTTGAAATGTTGTAGAATTGCAGTTGTGAGCATATGTAATGCAGTTGAGCACATCCAACTTTACAGAATGAAGATATTGCAAAACCATCCAAATCAAGCTTCTCTCTGCTTGATATGCTTCCACACTGTACATAAGGGCATTCTCTATCATAGGTGAAGAGTTTACATGTGTATTTGCAAGTTTACATTACATTTAATCAAACTCTTGAAACCAAGTCAGTTCTGACCTGAAACAACATGAAATGTTGTAAAATTGCAATTGTAAGCATATGTAATGCAGTTGAGCACATCTATCTTTGCAGAATGAAGATATTGCAAAACCATCCAAATCAAGCTTCTCTCTGCTTGATATGCTTCCACGCTGTACATAAGGGCATTCTCTATCATAGGTGAAGAGTTTACATGTGTATTTGCAAGTTTACATTACAATTCATCAAACTCTTGAAACCAAGTCAGTTCTGACCTGAAACAACATGAAATGTTGTAAAATTGCATTTGTGAGCATATGTAATGCAGTTGAGCACATCCAACTTTACAGAATGAAGATATTGCAAAACCATCCAAATCAAGCTTCTCTCTGCTTGATATGCTTCCACACTGTACATAAGGGCATTCGCTATCATAGGTGAAGAGTTTACATGTGTATTTGCAAGTTTACATTACATTTCATCAAACTCTTGAAACCAAGTCAGTTCTGACCTGAAACAACATGAAATGTTGTAAAATGGCATTTGTAAGCATATGTAATTCAGTTGAGCACATCTATCTTTGCAGAATGAAGATATTGCAAAACCATCCAAATCAAGCTTCTCTCAGCTTGATATGCTTCCACACTGTACATAAGGGCATTCTCTATCATAGGTGAAGAGTTTACATGTGTATTTGCAAGTTTACATTACAATTCATTAAACTCTTGAAACCAAGTCAGTTTTGACCTGAAATAACATGAAATGTTGTAGAATTGCATTTGTGAGCATATGTAATGCAGTTGAGCACATCTAACTTTACAGATTGAAGATATTGCAAAACCATCCAAATCATGCTTCTCTCAGCTTGATATGCTTCCACACTGTACATAAGGGCATTCTCTATCATAGGTGAAGAGTTTACATGTGTATTTGCAAGTTTACATTACAATTCATCAAACTCTTGAAATCAAGTCAGTTTTGACCTGAAATAACATGAAATGTTGTAGAATTGCATTTGTGAGCATATGTAATGCAGTTGAGCACATCTATCTTTGCAGAATGAAGATATTGCAAAACCATCCAAATCAAGCTTCTCTCAGCTTGATATGCTTCCACACTGTACATAAGGGCATTCTCTATCATAGGTGAAGAGTTTACATGTGTATTTGCAAGTTTACATTACAATTCATCAAACTCTTGAAACCAAGTCAGTTTGGACCTGAAACAACATGAAATGTTGTACAATTGCATTTGTGAGCATATGTAATGCAGTTGAGCACATCCAACTTTACAGAATGAAGATATTGCAAAACCATCCAAATCAAGCTTCTCTCTGCTTGATATGCTTCCACGCTGTACTTAAGGGCATTCTCTATCATAGGTGAAGAGTTTACATGTGTATTTGCAAGTTTACATTACAATTCATCAAACTCTTGAAACCAAGTCAGTTTGGACCTGAAACAACATGAAATGTTGTACAATTGCATTTGTGAGCATATGTAATGCAGTTGAGCACATCCAACTTTACAGAATGAAGATATTGCAAAACCATCCAAATCAAGCTTCTCTCTGCTTGATATGCTTCCACGCTGTACATAAGGGCATTCTCTATCATAGGTGAAGAGTTTACATGTGTATTTGCAAGTTTACATTACAATTCATCAAACTCTTGAAACCAAGTCAGTTCTGACCTGAAACAACATGAAATGTTGTAAAATTGCAATTGTAAGCATATGTAATGCAGTTGAGCACATCTATCTTTGCAGAATGAAGATATTGCAAAACCATCCAAATCAAGCTTCTCTCAGCTTGATATGCTTCCACACTGTACATAAGGGCATTCTCTATCATAGGTGAAGAGTTTACATGTGTATTTGCAAGTTTACATTACATTTCATCAAACTCTTGAAACCAAGTCAGTTCTGACCTGAAACAACATGAAATGTTGTAAAATTGCAATTGAAAGCATATGTAATGCAGTTGAGCACATCTATCTTTGCAGAATGAAGATATTGCAAAACCATCCGAATCAAGCTTCTCTCAGCTTGATATGCTTCCACACTGTACATAAGGGCATTCTCTATCATAGGTGAAGAGTTTACATGTGTATTTGCAAGTTTACATTACAATTCATCAAACTCTTGAAATCAAGTCAGTTTTGACCTGAAATAACATGAAATGTTGTAGAATTGCATTTGTGAGCATATGTAATGCAGTTGAGCACATCTAACTTTACAGATTGAAGATATTGCAAAACCATCCAAATCAAGCTTCTCTCTGCTTGATATGCTTCCACACTGTACATAAGGGCATTCTCTATCATAGGTGAAGAGTTTACATGTGTATTTGCAAGTTTACATTACATTTCATCAAACTCTTGAAACCAAGTCAGTTCTGACCTGAAACAACATGAAATGTTGTAAAATTGCAATTGTAAGCATATGTAATGCAGTTGAGCACATCTATCTTTGCAGAATGAAGATATTGCAAAACCATCCAAATCAAGCTTCTCTCAGCTTGATATGCTTCCACACTGTACATAAGGGCATTCTCTATCATAGGTGAAGAGTTTACATGTGTATTTGCAAGTTTACATTACAATTCATCAAACTCTTGAAACCAAGTCAGTTTTGACCTGAAATAACATGAAATGTTGTAGAATTGCATTTGTGAGCATATGTAATGCAGTTGAGCACATCTAACTTTACAGATTGAAGATATTGCAAAACCATCCAAATCATGCTTCTCTCAGCTTGATATGCTTCCACACTGTACATAAGGGCATTCTCTATCATAGGTGAAGAGTTTACATGTGTATTTGCATGTTTACATTACAATTCATCAAACTCTTGAAACCAAGTCAGTTTGGACCTGAAACAACATGAAATGTTGTACAATTGCATTTGTGAGCATATGTAATGCAGTTGAGCACATCCAACTTTACAGAATGAAGATATTGCAAAACCATCCAAATCAAGCTTCTCTCTGCTTGATATGCTTCCACGCTGTACTTAAGGGCATTCTCTATCATAGGTGAAGAGTTTACATGTGTATTTGCAAGTTTACATTACAATTCATCAAACTCTTGAAACCAAGTCAGTTCTGACCTGAAACAACATGAAATGTTGTAAAATTGCAATTGTAAGCATATGTAATGCAGTTGAGCACATCTATCTTTGCAGAATGAAGATATTGCAAAACCATCCAAATCAAGCTTCTCTCAGCTTGATATGCTTCCACACTGTACATAAGGGCATTCTCTATCATAGGTGAAGAGTTTACATGTGTATTTGCAAGTTTACATTACAATTCATCAAACTCTTGAAACCAAGTCAGTTTTGACCTGAAATAACATGAAATGTTGTAGAATTGCATTTGTGAGCATATGTAATGCAGTTGAGCACATCTAACTTTACAGATTGAAGATATTGCAAAACCATGCAAATCATGCTTCTCTCAGCTTGATATGCTTCCACACTGTACATAAGGGCATTCTCTATCATAGGTGAAGAGTTTACATGTGTATTTGCAAGTTTACATTACATTTAATCAAACTCTTGAAACCAAGTCAGTTCTGACCTGAAACAACATGAAATGTTGTAAAATTGCAATTGAAAGCATATGTAATGTAGTTGAGCACATCTATCTTTGCAGAATGAAGATATTGCAAAACCATCCAAATCAAGCTTCTCTCAGCTTGATATGCTTCCACACTGTACATAAGGGCATTCTCTATCATAGGTGAAGAGTTTACATGTGTATTTGCAAGTTTACATTACATTTCATCAAACTCTTGAAACCAAGTCAGTTCTGACCTGAAACAACATGAAATGTTGTAAAATTGCAATTGTAAGCATATGTAATGCAGTTGAGCACATCTATCTTTGCAGAATGAAGATATTGCAAAACCATCCAAATCAAGCTTCTCTTTGCTTGATATGCTTCCACACTGTACATAAGGGCATTCTCTATCATAGGTGAAGAGTTTACATGTGTATTTGCAAGTTTACATTACATTTAATCAAACTCTTGAAACCAAGTCAGTTCTGACCTGAAACAACATGAAATGTTGTAAAATTGCAATTGAAAGCATATGTAATGCAGTTGAGCACATCTATCTTTGCAGAATGAAGATATTGCAAAACCATCCAAATCAAGCTTCTCTCAGCTTGATATGCTTCCACACTGTACATAAGGGCATTCTCTATCATAGGTGAGAGTTTACATGTGTATTTGCAAGTTTACATTACAATTCATCAAACTCTTGAAATCAAGTCAGTTTTGACCTGAAATAACATGAAATGTTGTACAATTGCATTTGTGAGCATATGTAATGCAGTTGAGCACATCTAACTTTACAGATTGAAGATATTGCAAAACCATCCAAATCAAGCTTCTCTCTGCTTGATATGCTTCCACACTGTACATAAGGGCATTCTCTATCATAGGTGAAGAGTTTACATGTGTATTTGCAAGTTTACATTACATTTCATCAAACTCTTGAAACCAAATCAGTTCTGACCTGAAACAACATGAAATGTTGTAAAATTGCAATTGTAAGCATATGTAATGCAGTTGAGCACATCTATCTTTGCAGAATGAAGATATTGCAAAACCATCCAAATCAAGCTTCTCTCAGCTTGATATGCTTCCACACTGTACATAAGGGCATTCTCTATCATAGGTGAAGAGTTTACATGTGTATTTGCAAGTTTACATTACAATTCATCAAACTCTTGAAACCAAGTCAGTTTTGACCTGAAATAACATGAAATGTTGTAGAATTGCATTTGTGAGCATATGTAATGCAGTTGAGCACATCTAACTTTACAGATTGAAGATATTGCAAAACCATGCAAATCATGCTTCTCTCAGCTTGGTATGCTTCCACACTGTACATAAGGGCATTCTCTATCATAGGTGAAGAGTTTACATGTGTATTTGCAAGTTTACATTACAATTCTGGAAACTCTTGAAACCAAGTCAGTTCTGACCTGAAACAACATGAAATGTTGTAGAATTGCATTTGTGAGCATATGTAATGCAGTTGAGCACATCCAACTTTACAGAATGAAGATATTGCAAAACCATCCAAATCAAGCTTCTCTCAGCTTGATATGCTTCCACACTGTACATAAGGGCATTCTCTATCATAGGTGAAGAGTTTACATGTGTATTTGCAAGTTTACATTACATTTCATCAAACTCTTGAAACCAAGTCAGTTCTGACCTGAAACAACTTGAAATGTTGTAGAATTGCATTTGTGAGCATATGTAATGCAGTTGAGCACATCCAACTTTACAGAATGAAGATATTGCAAAACCATCCAAATCAAGCTTCTCTCTGCTTGATATGCTTCCACACTGTACATAAGGGCATTCTCTATCATAGGTGAAGAGTTTACATGTGTATTTGCAAGTTTACATTACATTTAATCAAACTCTTGAAACCAAGTCAGTTCTGACCTGAAACAACATGAAATGTTGTAAAATTGCAATTGTAAGCATATGTAATGCAGTTGAGCACATCTATCTTTGCAGAATGAAGATATTGCAAAACCATCCAAATCAAGCTTCTCTCAGCTTGATATGCTTCCACACTGTACATAAGGGCATTCTCTATCATAGGTGAAGAGTTTACATGTGTATTTGCAAGTTTACATTACAATTCATCAAGCTCTTGAAACCAAGTCAGTTTTGACCTGAAATAACATGAAATGTTGTAGAATTGCATTTGTGAGCATATGTAATGCAGTTGAGCACATCTAACTTTACAGATTGAAGATATTGCAAAACCATCCAAATCATGCTTCTCTCAGCTTGATATGCTTCCACACTGTACATAAGGGCATTCTCTATCATAGGTGAAGAGTTTACATGTGTATTTGCAAGTTTACATTACAATTCATCAAACTCTTGAAACCAAGTCAGTTTGGACCTGAAACAACATGAAATGTTGTACAATTGCATTTGTGAGCATATGTAATGCAGTTGAGCACATCCAACTTTACAGAATGAAGATATTGCAAAACCATCCAAATCAAGCTTCTCTCTGCTTGATATGCTTCCACGCTGTACATAAGGGCATTCTCTATCATAGGTGAAGAGTTTACATGGTGTATTTGCAAGTTTACATTACATTTAATCAAACTCTTGAAACCAAGTCAGTTCTGACCTGAAACAACATGAAATGTTGTAAAATTTCAATTGTAAGCATATGTAATGCAGTTGAGCACATCTATCTTTGCAGAATGAAGATATTGCAAAACCATCCAAATCAAGCTTCTCTCAGCTTGATATGCTTCCACACTGTACATAAGGGCATTCTCTATCATAGGTGAAGAGTTTACATGTGTATTTGCAAGTTTACATTACAATTCATCAAACTCTTGAAACCAAGTCAGTTTTGACCTGAAATAACATGAAATGTTGTAGAATTGCATTTGTGAGCATATGTAATGCAGTTGAGCACATCTAACTTTACAGATTGAAGATATTGCAAAACCATGCAAATCATGCTTCTCTCAGCTTGGTATGCTTCCACACTGTACATAAGGGCATTCTCTATCATAGGTGAAGAGTTTACATGTGTATTTGCAAGTTTACATTACAATTCTGGAAACTCTTGAAACCAAGTCAGTTCTGACCTGAAACAACATGAAATGTTGTAGAATTGCATTTGTGAGCATATGTAATGCAGTTGAGCACATCCAACTTTACAGAATGAAGATATTGCATAACCATCCAAATCAAGCTTCTCTCTGCTTGATATGCTTCCACACTGTACATAAGGGCATTCTCTATCATAGGTGAAGAGTTTACATGTGTATTTGCAAGTTTACATTACATTTAATCAAACTCTTGAAACCAAGTCAGTTCTGACCTGAAACAACTTGAAATGTTGTAGAATTGCATTTGTGAGCATATGTAATGCAGTTGAGCACATCTATCTTTGCAGAATGAAGATATTGCAAAACCATCCAAATCAAGCTTCTCTCAGCTTGATATGCTTCCACACTGTACATAAGGGCATTCTCTATCATAGGTGAAGAGTTTACATGTTTATTTGCAAGTTTACATTACATTTCATCAAACTCTTGAAACCAAGTCAGTTCTGACCTGAAACAACATGAAATGTTGTAAAATTGCAATTGTAAGCATATGTAATGCAGTTGAGCACATCTATCTTTGCAGAATGAAGATATTGCAAAACCATCCAAATCAAGCTTCTCTTTGCTTGATATGCTTCCACACTGTACATAAGGGCATTCTCTATCATAGGTGAAGAGTTTACATGTGTATTTGCAAGTTTACATTACATTTAATCAAACTCTTGAAACCAAGTCACTTCTGACCTGAAACAACATGAAATGTTGTAAAATTGCAATTGAAAGCATATGTAATGCAGTTGAGCACATCTATCTTTGCAGAATGAAGATATTGCAAAACCATCCAAATCAAGCTTCTCTCAGCTTGATATGCTTCCACACTGTACATAAGGGCATTCTCTATCATAGGTGAAGAGTTTACATGTGTATTTGCAAGTTTACATTACAATTCATCAAACTCTTGAAATCAAGTCAGTTTTGACCTGAAATAACATGAAATGTTGTAGAATTGCATTTGTGAGCATATGTAATGCAGTTGAGCACATCTAACTTTACAGATTGAAGATATTGCAAAACCATGCAAATCATGCTTCTCTCAGCTTGGTATGCTTCCACACTGTACATAAGGGCATTCTCTATCATAGGTGAAGAGTTTACATGTGTATTTGCAAGTTTACATTACAATTCTGGAAACTCTTGAAACCAAGTCAGTTCTGACCTGAAACAACATGAAATGTTGTAGAATTGCATTTGTGAGCATATGTAATGCAGTTGAGCACATCCAACTTTACAGAATGAAGATATTGCAAAACCATCCAAATCAAGCTTCTCTCAGCTTGATATGCTTCCACACTGTACATAAGGGCATTCTCTATCATAGGTGAAGAGTTTACATGTGTATTTGCAAGTTTACATTACATTTCATCAAACTCTTGAAACCAAGTCAGTTCTGACCTGAAACAACTTGAAATGTTGTAGAATTGCATTTGTGAGCATATGTAATGCAGTTGAGCACATCCAACTTTACAGAATGAAGATATTGCAAAACCATCCAAATCAAGCTTCTCTCTGCTTGATATGCTTCCACACTGTACATAAGGGCATTCTCTATCATAGGTGAAGAGTTTACATGTGTATTTGCAAGTTTACATTACATTTAATCAAACTCTTGAAACCAAGTCAGTTCTGACCTGAAACAACATGAAATGTTGTAAAATTGCAATTGTAAGCATATGTAATGCAGTTGAGCACATCTATCTTTGCAGAATGAAGATATTGCAAAACCATCCAAATCAAGCTTCTCTCAGCTTGATATGCTTCCACACTGTACATAAGGGCATTCTCTATCATAGGTGAAGAGTTTACATGTGTATTTGCAAGTTTACATTACAATTCATCAAACTCTTGAAACCAAGTCAGTTTTGACCTGAAATAACATGAAATGTTGTAGAATTGCATTTGTGAGCATATGTAATGCAGTTGAGCACATCTAACTTTACAGATTGAAGATATTGCAAAACCATCCAAATCAAGCTTCTCTCTGCTTGATATGCTTCCACACTGTACATAAGGGCATTCTCTATCATAGGTGAAGAGTTTACATGTGTATTTGCAAGTTTACATTACATTTCATCAAATTCTTGAAACCAAATCAGTTCTGACCTGAAACAACATGAAATGTTGTAAAATTGCAATTGTAAGCATATGTAATGCAGTTGAGCACATCTATCTTTGCAGAATGAAGATATTGCAAAACCATCCAAATCAAGCTTCTCTCAGCTTGATATGCTTCCACACTGTACATAAGGGCATTCTCTATCATAGGTGAAGAGTTTACATGTGTATTTGCAAGTTTACATTACAATTCATCAAACTCTTGAAACCAAGTCAGTTTTGACCTGAAATAACATGAAATGTTGTAGAATTGCATTTGTGAGCATATGTAATGCAGTTGAGCACATCTAACTTTACAGATTGAAGATATTGCAAAACCATGCAAATCATGCTTCTCTCAGCTTGGTATGCTTCCACACTGTACATAAGGGCATTCTCTATCATAGGTGAAGAGTTTACATGTGTATTTGCAAGTTTACATTACAATTCTGGAAACTCTTGAAACCAAGTCAGTTCTGACCTGAAACAACATGAAATGTTGTAGAATTGCATTTGTGAGCATATGTAATGCAGTTGAGCACATCCAACTTTACAGAATGAAGATATTGCATAACCATCCAAATCAAGCTTCTCTCTGCTTGATATGCTTCCACACTGTACATAAGGGCATTCTCTATCATAGGTGAAGAGTTTACATGTGTATTTGCAAGTTTACATTACATTTAATCAAACTCTTGAAACCAAGTCAGTTCTGACCTGAAACAACTTGAAATGTTGTAGAATTGCATTTGTGAGCATATGTAATGCAGTTGAGCACATCTATCTTTGCAGAATGAAGATATTGCAAAACCATCCAAATCAAGCTTCTCTCAGCTTGATATGCTTCCACACTGTACATAAGGGCATTCTCTATCATAGGTGAAGAGTTTACATGTGTATTTGCAAGTTTACATTACATTTAATCAAACTCTTGAAACCAAGTCACTTCTGACCTGAAACAACATGAAATGTTGTAAAATTGCAATTGAAAGCATATGTAATGCAGTTGAGCACATCTATCTTTGCAGAATGAAGATATTGCAAAACCATCCAAATCAAGCTTCTCTCAGCTTGATATGCTTCCACACTGTACATAAGGGCATTCTCTATCATAGGTGAAGAGTTTACATGTGTATTTGCAAGTTTACATTACAATTCATCAAACTCTTGAAATCAAGTCAGTTTTGACCTGAAATAACATGAAATGTTGTAGAATTGCATTTGTGAGCATATGTAATGCAGTTGAGCACATCTAACTTTACAGATTGAAGATATTGCAAAACCATGCAAATCATGCTTCTCTCAGCTTGGTATGCTTCCACACTGTACATAAGGGCATTCTCTATCATAGGTGAAGAGTTTACATGTGTATTTGCAAGTTTACATTACAATTCTGGAAACTCTTGAAACCAAGTCAGTTCTGACCTGAAACAACATGAAATGTTGTAGAATTGCATTTGTGAGCATATGTAATGCAGTTGAGCACATCCAACTTTACAGAATGAAGATATTGCAAAACCATCCAAATCAAGCTTCTCTCAGCTTGATATGCTTCCACACTGTACATAAGGGCATTCTCTATCATAGGTGAAGAGTTTACATGTGTATTTGCAAGTTTACATTACATTTCATCAAACTCTTGAAACCAAGTCAGTTCTGACCTGAAACAACTTGAAATGTTGTAGAATTGCATTTGTGAGCATATGTAATGCAGTTGAGCACATCCAACTTTACAGAATGAAGATATTGCAAAACCATCCAAATCAAGCTTCTCTCTGCTTGATATGCTTCCACACTGTACATAAGGGCATTCTCTATCATAGGTGAAGAGTTTACATGTGTATTTGCAAGTTTACATTACATTTAATCAAACTCTTGAAACCAAGTCAGTTCTGACCTGAAACAACATGAAATGTTGTAAAATTGCAATTGTAAGCATATGTAATGCAGTTGAGCACATCTATCTTTGCAGAATGAAGATATTGCAAAACCATCCAAATCAAGCTTCTCTCAGCTTGATATGCTTCCACACTGTACATAAGGGCATTCTCTATCATAGGTGAAGAGTTTACATGTGTATTTGCAAGTTTACATTACAATTCATCAAACTCTTGAAACCAAGTCAGTTTTGACCTGAAATAACATGAAATGTTGTAGAATTGCATTTGTGAGCATATGTAATGCAGTTGAGCACATCTAACTTTACAGATTGAAGATATTGCAAAACCATCCAAATCAAGCTTCTCTCTGCTTGATATGCTTCCACACTGTACATAAGGGCATTCTCTATCATAGGTGAAGAGTTTACATGTGTATTTGCAAGTTTACATTACATTTCATCAAATTCTTGAAACCAAATCAGTTCTGACCTGAAACAACATGAAATGTTGTAAAATTGCAATTGTAAGCATATGTAATGCAGTTGAGCACATCTATCTTTGCAGAATGAAGATATTGCAAAACCATCCAAATCAAGCTTCTCTCAGCTTGATATGCTTCCACACTGTACATAAGGGCATTCTCTATCATAGGTGAAGAGTTTACATGTGTATTTGCAAGTTTACATTACAATTCATCAAACTCTTGAAACCAAGTCAGTTTTGACCTGAAATAACATGAAATGTTGTAGAATTGCATTTGTGAGCATATGTAATGCAGTTGAGCACATCTAACTTTACAGATTGAAGATATTGCAAAACCATGCAAATCATGCTTCTCTCAGCTTGGTATGCTTCCACACTGTACATAAGGGCATTCTCTATCATAGGTGAAGAGTTTACATGTGTATTTGCAAGTTTACATTACAATTCTGGAAACTCTTGAAACCAAGTCAGTTCTGACCTGAAACAACATGAAATGTTGTAGAATTGCATTTGTGAGCATATGTAATGCAGTTGAGCACATCCAACTTTACAGAATGAAGATATTGCATAACCATCCAAATCAAGCTTCTCTCTGCTTGATATGCTTCCACACTGTACATAAGGGCATTCTCTATCATAGGTGAAGAGTTTACATGTGTATTTGCAAGTTTACATTACATTTAATCAAACTCTTGAAACCAAGTCAGTTCTGACCTGAAACAACTTGAAATGTTGTAGAATTGCATTTGTGAGCATATGTAATGCAGTTGAGCACATCTATCTTTGCAGAATGAAGATATTGCAAAACCATCCAAATCAAGCTTCTCTCAGCTTGATATGCTTCCACACTGTACATAAGGGCATTCTCTATCATAGGTGAAGAGTTTACATGTGTATTTGCAAGTTTACATTACATTTCATCAAACTCTTGAAACCAAGTCAGTTCTGACCTGAAACAACATGAAATGTTGTAAAATTGCAATTGTAAGCATATGTAATGCAGTTGAGCACATCTATCTTTGCAGAATGAAGATATTGCAAAACCATCCAAATCAAGCTTCTCTTTGCTTGATATGCTTCCACACTGTACATAAGGGCATTCTCTATCATAGGTGAAGAGTTTACATGTGTATTTGCAAGTTTACATTACATTTAATCAAACTCTTGAAACCAAGTCAGTTCTGACCTGAAACAACATGAAATGTTGTAAAATTGCAATTGAAAGCATATGTAATGCAGTTGAGCACATCTATCTTTGCAGAATGAAGATATTGCAAAACCATCCAAATCAAGCTTCTCTCAGCTTGATATGCTTCCACACTGTACATAAGGGCATTCTCTATCATAGGTGAAGAGTTTACATGTGTATTTGCAAGTTTACATTACAATTCATCAAACTCTTGAAACCAAGTCAGTTTTGACCTGAAATAACATGAAATGTTGTAGAATTGCATTTGTGAGCATATGTAATGCAGTTGAGCACATCTAACTTTACAGATTGAAGATATTGCAAAACCATGCAAATCATGCTTCTCTCAGCTTGGTATGCTTCCACACTGTACATAAGGGCATTCTCTATCATAGGTGAAGAGTTTACATGTGTATTTGCAAGTTTACATTACAATTCTGGAAACTCTTGAAACCAAGTCAGTTCTGACCTGAAACAACATGAAATGTTGTAGAATTGCATTTGTGAGCATATGTAATGCAGTTGAGCACATCCAACTTTACAGAATGAAGATATTGCAAAACCATCCAAATCAAGCTTCTCTCAGCTTGATATGTTTCCACACTGTACATAAGGGCATTCTCTATCATAGGTGAAGAGTTTACATGTGTATTTGCAAGTTTACATTACAATTCATCAAACTCTTGAAACCAAGTCAGTTTTGACCTGAAATAACATGAAATGTTGTAGAATTGCATTTGTGAGCATATGTAATGCAGTTGAGCACATCTAACTTTACAGATTGAAGATATTGCAAAACCATCCAAATCATGCTTCTCTCAGCTTGATATGCTTCCACACTGTACATAAGGGCATTCTCTATCATAGGTGAAGAGTTTACATGTGTATTTGCAAGTTTACATTACAATTCATCAAACTCTTGAAACCAAGTCAGTTTGGACCTGAAACAACATGAAATGTTGTACAATTGCATTTGTGAGCATATGTAATGCAGTTGAGCACATCCAACTTTGCAGAATGAAGATATTGCAAAACCATCCAAATCAAGCTTCTCTCAGCTTGATATGCTTCCACACTGTACATAAGGGCATTCTCTATCATAGGTGAAGAGTTTACATGTGTATTTGCAAGTTTACATTACATTTCATCAAACTCTTGAAACCAAGTCAGTTCTGACCTGAAACAACATGAAATGTTGTAAAATTGCAATTGTAAGCATATGTAATGCAGTTGAGCACATCTATCTTTGCAGAATGAAGATATTGCAAAACCATCCAAATCAAGCTTCTCTTTGCTTGATATGCTTCCACACTGTACATAAGGGCATTCTCTATCATAGGTGAAGAGTTTACATGTGTATTTGCAAGTTTACATTACATTTAATCAAACTCTTGAAACCAAGTCAGTTCTGACCTGAAACAACATGAAATGTTGTAAAATTGCAATTGAAAGCATATGTAATGCAGTTGAGCACATCTATCTTTGCAGAATGAAGATATTGCAAAACCATCCAAATCAAGCTTCTCTCAGCTTGATATGCTTCCACACTGTACATAAGGGCATTCTCTATCATAGGTGAAGAGTTTACATGTGTATTTGCAAGTTTACATTACAATTCATCAAACTCTTGAAATCAAGTCAGTTTTGACCTGAAATAACATGAAATGTTGTAGAATTGCATTTGTGAGCATATGTAATGCAGTTGAGCACATCTAACTTTACAGATTGAAGATATTGCAAAACCATCCAAATCAAGCTTCTCTCTGCTTGATATGCTTCCACACTGTACATAAGGGCATTCTCTATCATAGGTGAAGAGTTTACATGTGTATTTGCAAGTTTACATTACATTTCATCAAACTCTTGAAACCAAATCAGTTCTGACCTGAAACAACATGAAATGTTGTAAAATTGCAATTGTAAGCATATGTAATGCAGTTGAGCACATCTATCTTTGCAGAATGAAGATATTGCAAAACCATCCAAATCAAGCTTCTCTCAGCTTGATATGCTTCCACACTGTACATAAGGGCATTCTCTATCATAGGTGAAGAGTTTACATGTGTATTTGCAAGTTTACATTACAATTCATCAAACTCTTGAAACCAAGTCAGTTTTGACCTGAAATAACATGAAATGTTGTAGAATTGCATTTGTGAGCATATGTAATGCAGTTGAGCACATCTAACTTTACAGATTGAAGATATTGCAAAACCATGCAAATCATGCTTCTCTCAGCTTGGTATGCTTCCACACTGTACATAAGGGCATTCTCTATCATAGGTGAAGAGTTTACATGTGTATTTGCAAGTTTACATTACAATTCTGGAAACTCTTGAAACCAAGTCAGTTCTGACCTGAAACAACATGAAATGTTGTAGAATTGCATTTGTGAGCATATGTAATGCAGTTGAGCACATCCAACTTTACAGAATGAAGATATTGCAAAACCATCCAAATCAAGCTTCTCTCAGCTTGATATGCTTCCACACTGTACATAAGGGCATTCTCTATCATAGGTGAAGAGTTTACATGTGTATTTGCAAGTTTACATTACATTTCATCAAACTCTTGAAACCAAGTCAGTTCTGACCTGAAACAACTTGAAATGTTGTAGAATTGCATTTGTGAGCATATGTAATGCAGTTGAGCACATCCAACTTTACAGAATGAAGATATTGCAAAACCATCCAAATCAAGCTTCTCTCTGCTTGATATGCTTCCACACTGTACATAAGGGCATTCTCTATCATAGGTGAAGAGTTTACATGTGTATTTGCAAGTTTACATTACATTTAATCAAACTCTTGAAACCAAGTCAGTTCTGACCTGAAACAACATGAAATGTTGTAAAATTGCAATTGTAAGCATATGTAATGCAGTTGAGCACATCTATCTTTGCAGAATGAAGATATTGCAAAACCATCCAAATCAAGCTTCTCTCAGCTTGATATGCTTCCACACTGTACATAAGGGCATTCTCTATCATAGGTGAAGAGTTTACATGTGTATTTTCAAGTTTACATTACAATTCATCAAACTCTTGAAACCAAGTCAGTTTTGACCTGAAATAACATGAAATGTTGTAGAATTGCATTTGTGAGCATATGTAATGCAGTTGAGCACATCTAACTTTACAGATTGAAGATATTGCAAAACCATCCAAATCATGCTTCTCTCAGCTTGATATGCTTCCACACTGTACATAAGGGCATTCTCTATCATAGGTGAAGAGTTTACATGTGTATTTGCAAGTTTACATTACAATTCATCAAACTCTTGAAACCAAGTCAGTTCTGACCTGAAACAACATGAAATGTTGAAAAATTGCAATTGTAAGCATATGTAATGCAGTTGAGCACATCTATCTTTGCAGAATGAAGATATTGCAAAACCATCCAAATCAAGCTTCTCTCAGCTTGATATGCTTCCACACTGTACATAAGGGCATTCTCTATCATAGGTGAAGAGTTTACATGTGTATTTGCAAGTTTACATTACAATTCATCAAACTCTTGAAACCAAGTCAGTTTTGACCTGAGATAACATGAAATGTTGTAGAATTGCATTTGTGAGCATATGTAATGCAGTTGAGCACATCTAACTTTACAGATTGAAGATATTGCAAAACCATCCAAATCATGCTTCTCTCAGCTTGATATGCTTCCACACTGTACATAAGGGCATTCTCTATCATAGGTGAAGAGTTTACATGTGTATTTGCAAGTTTACATTACAATTCATCAAACTCTTGAAACCAAGTCAGTTTGGACCTGAAACAACATGAAATGTTGTACAATTGCATTTGTGAGCATATGTAATGCAGTTGAGCACATCCAACTTTACAGAATGAAGATATTGCAAAACCATCCAAATCAAGCTTCTCTCTGCTTGATATGCTTCCACGCTGTACATAAGGGCATTCTCTATCATAGGTGAAGAGTTTACATGGTGTATTTGCAAGTTTACATTACATTTAATCAAACTCTTGAAACCAAGTCAGTTCTGACCTGAAACAACATGAAATGTTGTAAAATTGCAATTGAAAGCATATGTAATGCAGTTGAGCACATCTATCTTTGCAGAATGAAGATATTGCAAAACCATCCAAATCAAGCTTCTCTCTGCTTGATATGCTTCCACACTGTACATAAGGGCATTCTCTATCATAGGTGAAGAGTTTACATGTGTATTTGCAAGTTTACATTATATTTAATCAAACTCTTGAAACCAAGTCAGTTCTGACCTGAAACAACATGAAATGTTGTAAAATTGCAATTGTAAGCATATGTAATGCAGTTGAGCACATCTATCTTTGCAGAATGAAGATATTGCAAAACCATCCAAATCAAGCTTCTCTCAGCTTGATATGCTTCCACACTGTTCATAAGGGCATTCTCTATCATAGGTGAAGAGTTTACATGTGTATTTGCAAGTTTACATTACAATTCATCAAACTTTTGAAACCAAGTCAGTTCTGACCTGAAACAACATGAAATGTTGTAAAATTGCAATTGTAAGCATATGTAATGCAGTTGAGCTCATCTATCTTTGCAGAATGAAGATATTGCAAAACCATCCAAATCAAGCTTTTCTCAGCTTGATATGCTTCCACACTGTACATAAGGGCATTCTCTATCATAGGTGAAGAGTTTACATGTGTATTTGCAAGTTTACATTACAATTCATCAAACTTTTGAAACCAAGTAAGTTCTGACCTGAATCAACATGAAATGTTGTAAAATTGCATTTGTGAGCATATGTAATGCAGTTGAGCACATCCAACTTTACAGAATGAAGATATTGCAAAACCATCCAAATCAAGCTTCTCTCTGCTTGATATGGTTCCACACTGTACATAAGGGCATTCTCTATCATAGGTGAAGAGTTTACATGTGTATTTGCAAGTTTACATTACATTTAATCAAACTCTTGAAACCAAGTCAGTTCTGACCTGAAACAACATGAAATGTTGTAAAATTGCAATTGTAAGCATATGTAATGCAGTTGAGCACATCTATCTTTGCAGAATGAAGATATTGCAAAACCATCCAAATCAAGCTTCTCTCAGCTTGATATGCTTCCACACTGTACATAAGGGCATTCTCTATCATAGGTGAAGAGTTTACATGTGTATTTGCAAGTTTACATTACAATTCATCAAACTCTTGAAACCAAGTAAGTTCTGACCTGAATCAACATGAAATGTTGTAAAATTGCATTTGTGAGCATATGTAATGCAGTTGAGCACATCCAACTTTACAGAATGAAGATATTGCAAAACCATCCAAATCAAGCTTCTCTCTGCTTGATATGGTTCCACACTGTACATAAGGGCATTCTCTATCATAGGTGAAGAGTTTACATGTGTATTTGCAAGTTTACATTACATTTAATCAAACTCTTGAAACCAAGTCAGTTCTGACCTGAAACAACATGAAATGTTGTAAAATTGCAATTGTAAGCATATGTAATGCAGTTGAGCACATCTATCTTTGCAGAATGAAGATATTGCAAAACCATCCAAATCAAGCTTCTCTCAGCTTGATATGCTTCCACACTGTACATAAGGGCATTCTCTATCATAGGTGAAGAGTTTACATGTGTATTTGCAAGTTTACATTACAATTCATCAAACTCTTGAAACCAAGTCAGTTTTGACCTGAAATAACATGAAATGTTGTAGAATTGCATTTGTGAGCATATGTAATGCAGTTGAGCACATCTAACTTTACAGAATGAAGATATTGCAAAACCATCCAAATCAAGCTTCTCTCAGCTTGATATGCTTCCACACTGTACATAAGGGCATTCTCTATCATAGGTGAAGAGTTTACATGTGTATTTGCAAGTTTACATTACAATTCATCAAACTCTTGAAACCAAGTCAGTTTTGACCTGAAATAACATGAAATGTTGTAGAATTGCATTTGTGAGCATATATGTAATGCAGTTGAGCACATCTAACTTTACAGAATGAAGATATTGCAAAACCATCCAAATCAAGTTTCTCTCAGCTTGATATGCTTCCACACTGTACATAAGGGCATTCTCTATCATAGGTGAAGAGTTTACATGTGTATTTGCAAGTTTACATTACAATTCATCAAACTCTTGAAACCAAGTCAGTTCTGACCTGAATCAACATGAAATGTTGTAAAATTGCATTTGTGAGCATATGTAATGCAGTTGAGCACATCTATCTTTGCAGAATGAAGATATTGCAAAACCATCCAAATCAAGCTTCTCTCAGCTTGATATGCTTCCACACTGTACATAAGGGCATTCTCTATCATAGGTGAAGAGTTTACATGTGTATTTGCAAGTTTACATTACAATTCATCAAACTTTTGAAACCAAGTAAGTTCTGACCTGAATCAACATGAAATGTTGTAAAATTGCATTTGTGAGCATATGTAATGCAGTTGAGCACATCCAACTTTACAGAATGAAGATATTGCAAAACCATCCAAATCAAGCTTCTCTCTGCTTGATATGGTTCCACACTGTACATAAGGGCATTCTCTAACATAGGTGAAGAGTTTACATGTGTATTTGCAAGTTTACATTACATTTAATCAAACTCTTGAAACCAAGTCAGTTCTGACCTGAAACAACATGAAATGTTGTAAAATTGCAATTGTAAGCATATGTAATGCAGTTGAGCACATCTATCTTTGCAGAATGAAGATATTGCAAAACCATCCAAATCAAGCTTCTCTCAGCTTGATATGCTTCCACACTGTACATAAGGGCATTCTCTATCATAGGTGAAGAGTTTACATGTGTATTTGCAAGTTTACATTACAATTCATCAAACTCTTGAAACCAAGTCAGTTTTGACCTGAAATAACATGAAATGTTGTAGAATTGCATTTGTGAGCATATGTAATGCAGTTGAGCACATCTAACTTTACAGAATGAAGATATTGCAAAACCATCCAAATCAAGCTTCTCTCAGCTTGATATGCTTCCACACTGTACATAAGGGCATTCTCTATCATAGGTGAAGAGTTTACATGTGTATTTGCAAGTTTACATTACAATTCATCAAACTCTTGAAACCAAGTCAGTTTTGACCTGAAATAACATGAAATGTTGTAGAATTGCATTTGTGAGCATATGTAATGCAGTTGAGCACATCTAACTTTACAGAATGAAGATATTGCAAAACCATCCAAATCAAGTTTCTCTCAGCTTGATATGCTTCCACACTGTACATAAGGGCATTCTCTATCATAGGTGAAGAGTTTACATGTGTATTTGCAAGTTTACATTACAATTCATCAACCTCTTGAAACCAAGTCAGTTCTGACCTGAATCAACATGAAATGTTGTAAAATTGCATTTGTGAGCATATGTAATGCAGTTGAGCACATCTATCTTTGCAGAATGAAGATATTGCAAAACCATCCAAATCAAGCTTCTCTCAGCTTGATATGCTTCCACACTGTACATAAGGGCATTCTCTATCATAGGTGAAGAGTTTACATGTGTATTTGCAAGTTTACATTACAATTCATCAAACTTTTGAAACCAAGTAAGTTCTGACCTGAATCAACATGAAATGTTGTAAAATTGCATTTGTGAGCATATGTAATGCAGTTGAGCACATCGAACTTTACAGAATGAAGATATTGCAAAACCATCCAAATCAAGCTTCTCTCTGCTTGATATGGTTCCACACTGTACATAAGGGCATTCTCTATCATAGGTGATGAGTTTACATGTGTATTTGCAAGTTTACATTACATTTAATCAAACTCTTGAAACCAAGTCAGTTCTGACCTGAAACAACATGAAATGTTGTAAAATTGCAATTGTAAGCATATGTAATGCAGTTGAGCACATCTATCTTTGCAGAATGAAGATATTGCAAAACCATCCAAATCAAGCTTCTCTCAGCTTGATATGCTTCCACACTGTACATAAGGGCATTCTCTATCATAGGTGAAGAGTTTACATGTGTATTTGCAAGTTTACATTACAATTCATCAAACTCTTAAAACCAAGTCAGTTTTGACCTGAAATAACATGAAATGTTGTAGAATTGCATTTGTGAGCATATGTAATGCAGTTGAGCACATCTAACTTTACAGAATGAAGATATTGCAAAACCATCCAAATCAAGCTTCTCTCAGCTTGATATGCTTCCACACTGTACATAAGGGCATTCTCTATCATAGGTGAAGAGTTTACATGTGTATTTGCAAGTTTACATTACATTTCATCAAACTCTTGAAACCAAGTCAGTTCTGACCTGAAACAACTTGAAATGTTGTAGAATTGCATTTGTGAGCATATGTAATGCAGTTGAGCACATCCAACTTTACAGAATGAAGATATTGCAAAACCATCCAAATCAAGCTTCTCTCTGCTTGATATGCTTCCACACTGTACATAAGGGCATTCTCTATCATAGGTGAAGAGTTTACATGTGTATTTGCAAGTTTACATTACATTTAATCAAACTCTTGAAACCAAGTCAGTTCTGACCTGAAACAACATGAAATGTTGTAAAATTGCAATTGTAAGCATATGTAATGCAGTTGAGCACATCTATCTTTGCAGAATGAAGATATTGCAAAACCATCCAAATCAAGCTTCTCTCAGCTTGATATGCTTCCACACTGTACATAAGGGCATTCTCTATCATAGGTGAAGAGTTTACATGTGTATTTGCAAGTTTACATTACAATTCATCAAACTTTTGAAACCAAGTAAGTTCTGACCTGAATCAACATGAAATGTTGTAAAATTGCATTTGTGAGCATATGTAATGCAGTTGAGCACATCCAACTTTACAGAATGAAGATATTGCAAAACCATCCAAATCAAGCTTCTCACTGCTTGATATGGTTCCACACTGTACATAAGGGCATTCTCTATCATAGGTGAAGAGTTTACATGTGTATTTGCAAGTTTACATTACAATTCATCAAACTCTTGAAACCAAGTCAGTTTTGACCTGAAACAACTTGAAATGTTGTAGAATTGCATTTGTGAGCATATGTAATGCAGTTGAGCACATCTAACTTTACAGAATGAAGATATTGCAAAACCATCCAAATCAAGTTTCTCTCAGCTTGATATGCTTCCACACTGTACATAAGGGCATTCTCTATCATAGGTGAAGAGTTTACATGTGTATTTGCAAGTTTACATTACAATTCATCAAACTCTTGAAACCAAGTCAGTTCTGACCTGAATCAACATGAAATGTTGTAAAATTGCATTTGTGAGCATATGTAATGCAGTTGAGCACATCCAACTTTACAGAATGAAGATATTGCAAAACCATCCAAATCAAGCCTCTCTCTGCTTGATATGCTTCCACACTGTACATAAGGGCATTCTCTATCATAGGTGAAGAGTTTACATGTGTATTTGCAAGTTTGCATTACATTTAATCAAACTCTTGAAACCAAGTCAGTTCTGACCTGAAACAACATGAAATGTTGTAAAATTGCAATTGTAAGCATATGTAATGCAGTTGAGCACATCTATCTTTGCAGAATGAAGATATTGCAAAACCATCCAAATCAAGCTTCTCTCAGCTTGATATGCTTCCACACTGTACATAAGGGCATTCTCTATCATAGGTGAAGAGTTTACATGTGTATTTGCAAGTTTACATTACAATTCATCAAACTCTTGAAACCAAGTCAGTTTTGACCTGAAATAACATGAAATGTTGTAGAATTGCATTTGTGAGCATATGTAATGCAGTTGAGCACATCTAACTTTACAGAATGAAGATATTGCAAAACCATCCAAATCAAGTTTCTCTCAGCTTGATATGCTTCCACACTGTACATAAGGGCATTCTCTATCATAGGTGAAGAGTTTACATGTGTATTTGCAAGTTTACATTACAATTCATCAAACTCTTGAAACCAAGTCAGTTTTGACCTGAAACAACTTGAAATGTTGTAGAATTGCATTTGTGAGCATATGTAATGCAGTTGAGCACATCTAACTTTACAGAATGAAGATATTGCAAAACCATCCAAATCAAGTTTCTCTCAGCTTGATATGCTTCCACACTGTACATAAGGGCATTCTCTATCATAGGTGAAGAGTTTACATGTGTATTTGCAAGTTTACATTACAATTCATCAAACTCTTGAAACCAAGTCAGTTCTGACCTGAATCAACATGAAATGTTGTAAAATTGCATTTGTGAGCATATGTAATGCAGTTGAGCACATCCAACTTTACAGAATGAAGATATTGCAAAACCATCCAAATCAAGCTTCTCTCTGCTTGATATGCTTCCACACTGTACATAAGGGCATTCTCTATCATAGGTGCAGAGTTTACATGTGTTTTTGCAAGTTTACATTACATTTAATCAAACTCTTGAAACCAAGTCAGTTCTGACCTGAAACAACATGAAATGTTGTAAAATTGCAATTGTAAGCATATGTAATGCAGTTGAGCACATCTATCTTTGCAGAATGAAGATATTGCAAAACCATCCAAATCAAGCTTCTCTCAGCTTGATATGCTTCCACACTGTACATAAGGGCATTCTCTATCATAGGTGAAGAGTTTACATGTGTATTTGCAAGTTTACATTACAATTCATCAAACTCTTGAAACCAAGTCAGTTTTGACCTGAAATAACATGAAATGTTGTAGAATTGCATTTGTGAGCATATGTAATGCAGTTGAGCACATCTAACTTTACAGAATGAAGATATTGCAAAACCATCCAAATCAAGCTTCTCTCAGCTTGATATGCTTCCACACTGTACATAAGGGCATTCTCTATCATAGGTGAAGAGTTTACATGTGTATTTGCAAGTTTACATTACATTTCATCAAACTCTTGAAACCAAGTCAGTTCTGACCTGAAACAACTTGAAATGTTGTAGAATTGCATTTGTGAGCATATGTAATGCAGTTGAGCACATCCAACTTTACAGAATGAAGATATTGCAAAACCATCCAAATCAAGCTTCTCTCTGCTTGATATGCTTCCACACTGTACATAAGGGCATTCTCTATCATAGGTGAAGAGTTTACATGTGTATTTGCAAGTTTACATTACATTTAATCAAACTCTTGAAACCAAGTCAGTTCTGACCTGAAACAACATGAAATGTTGTAAAATTGCAATTGTAAGCATATGTAATGCAGTTGAGCACATCTATCTTTGCAGAATGAAGATATTGCAAAACCATCCAAATCAAGCTTCTCTCAGCTTGATATGCTTCCACACTGTACATAAGGGCATTCTCTATCATAGGTGAAGAGTTTACATGTGTATTTGCAAGTTTACATTACAATTCATCAAACTTTTGAAACCAAGTAAGTTCTGACCTGAATCAACATGAAATGTTGTAAAATTGCATTTGTGAGCATATGTAATGCAGTTGAGCACATCCAACTTTACAGAATGAAGATATTGCAAAACCATCCAAATCAAGCTTCTCTCTGCTTGATATGGTTCCACACTGTACATAAGGGCATTCTCTATCATAGGTGAAGAGTTTACATGTGTATTTGCAAGTTTACATTACATTTAATCAAACTCTTGAAACCAAGTCAGTTCTGACCTGAAACAACATGAAATGTTGTAAAATTGCAATTGTAAGCATATGTAATGCAGTTGAGCACATCTATCTTTGCAGAATGAAGATATTGCAAAACCATCCAAATCAAGCTTCTCTCAGCTTGATATGCTTCCACACTGTACATAAGGGCATTCTCTATCATAGGTGAAGAGTTTACATGTGTATTTGCAAGTTTACATTACAATTCATCAAACTCTTGAAACCAAGTCAGTTTTGACCTGAAATAACATGAAATGTTGTCGAATTGCATTTGAGAGCATATGTAATGCAATTGAGCACATCTAACTTTACAGATTGAAGATATTGCAAAACCATGCAAATCATGCTTCTCTCAGCTTGATATGCTTCCACACTGTACATAAGGGCATTCTCTATCATAGGTGAAGAGTTTACATGTGTATTTGCAAGTTTACATTACAATTCTGGAAACTCTTGAAACCAAGTCAGTTCTGACCTGAAACAACATGAAATGTTGCAGAATTGCATTTGTGAGCATATGTAATGCAGTTGAGCACATCCAACTTTACAGAATGAAGATATTGCAAAACCATCCAAATCAAGCTTCTCTCAGCTTGATATGCTTCCACACTGTACATAAGGGCATTCTCTATCATAGGTGAAGAGTTTACATGTGTATTTGCAAGTTTACATTACATTTCATCAAACTCTTGAAACCAAGTCAGTTCTGACCTGAAACAACTTGAAATGTTGTAGAATTGCATTTGTGAGCATATGTAATGCAGTTGAGCACATCCAACTTTACAGAATGAAGATATTGCAAAACCATCCAAATCAAGCTTCTCTCTGCTTGATATGCTTCCACACTGTACATAAGGGCATTCTCTATCATAGGTGAAGAGTTTACATGTGTATTTGCAAGTTTACATTACAATTCATCAAACTCTTGAAACCAAGTCAGTTTGGACCTGAAACAACATGAAATGTTGTACAATTGCATTTGTGAGCATATGTAATGCAGTTGAGCACATCCAACTTTACAGAATGAAGATATTGCAAAACCATCCAAATCAAGCTTCTCTCTGCTTGATATGCTTCCACGCTGTACATAAGGGCATTCTCTATCATAGGTGAAGAGTTTACATGTGTATTTGCAAGTTTACATTACAATTCATCAAACTCTTGAAACCAAGTCAGTTCTGACCTGAAACAACATGAAATGTTGTAAAATTGCAATTGTAAGCATATGTAATGCAGTTGAGCACATCTATCTATGCAGAATGAAGATATTGCAAAACCATCCAAATCAAGCTTCTCTCAGCTTGATATGCTTCCACACTGTACATAACGGCATTCTCTATCATAGGTGAAGAGTTTACATGTGTATTTGCAAGTTTACATTACATTTCATCAAACTCTTGAAACCAAGTCAGTTCTGACCTGAAACAACTTGAAATGTTGTAGAATTGCATTTGTGAGCATATGTAATGCAGTTGAGCACATCCAACTTTACAGAATGAAGATATTGCAAAACCATCCAAATCAAGCTTCTCTCTGCTTGATATGCTTCCACACTGTACATAAGGGCATTCTCTATCATAGGTGAAGAGTTTACATGTGTATTTGCAAGTTTACATTACATTTAATCAAACTCTTGAAACCAAGTCAGTTCTGACCTGAAACAACATGAAATGCTGTAAAATTGCAATTGTAAGCATATGTAATGCAGTTGAGCACATCTATCTTTGCAGAATGAAGATATTGCAAAACCATCCAAATCAAGCTTCTCTCAGCTTGATATGCTTCCACACTGTACATAAGGGCATTCTCTATCATAGGTGAAGAGTTTACATGTGTATTTGCAAGTTTACATTACAATTCATCAAACTCTTGAAACCAAGTCAGTTTTGACCTGAAATAACATGAAATGTTGTAGAATTGCATTTGTGAGCATATGTAATGCAGTTGAGCACATCTAACTTTACAGATTGAAGATATTGCAAAACCATGCAAATCATGCTTCTCTCAGCTTGATATGCTTCCACACTGTACATAAGGGCATTCTCTATCATAGGTGAAGAGTTTACATGTGTATTTGCAAGTTTACATTACATTTCATCAAACTCTTGAAACCAAGTCAGTTCTGACCTGAAACAACTTGAAATGTTGTAGAATTGCATTTGTGAGCATATGTAATGCAGTTGAGCACATCCAACTTTACAGAATGAAGATATTGCAAAACCATCCAAATCAAGCTTCTCTCTGCTTGATATGCTTCCACACTGTACATAAGGGCATTCTCTATCATAGGTGAAGAGTTTACATGTGTATTTGCAAGTTTACATTACATTTAATCAAACTCTTGAAACCAAGTCAGTTCTGACCTCAAACAACATGAAATGTTGTAAAATTGCAATTGTAAGCATATGTAATGCAGTTGAGCACATCTATCTTTGCAGAATGAAGATATTGCAAAACCATCCAAATCAAGCTTCTCTCAGCTTGATATGCTTCCACACTGTACATAAGGGCATTCTCTATCATAGGTGAAGAGTTTACATGTGTATTTACAAGTTTACATTACAATTCATCAAACTCTTGAAACCAAGTCAGTTTTGACCTGAAATAACATGAAATGTTGTAGAATTGCATTTGTGAGCATATGTAATGCAGTTGAGCACATCTAACTTTACAGATTGAAGATATTGCAAAACCATCCAAATCATGCTTCTCTCAGCTTGATATGCTTCCACACTGTACATAAGGGCATTCTCTATCATAGGTGAAGAGTTTACATGTGTATTTGCAAGTTTACATTACTATTCATCAAACTCTTGAAACCAAGTCAGTTTTGACCTGAAATAACATGAGATGTTGTAGAATTGCATTTGTGAGCATATGTAATGCAGTTGAGCACATCTAACTTTACAGATTGAAGATATTGCAAAACCATCCAAATCATGCTTCTCTCAGCTTGATATGCTTCCACACTGTACATAAGGGCATTCTCTATCATAGGTGAAGAGTTTACATGTGTATTTGCAAGTTTACATTACAATTCATCAAACTCTTGAAACCAAGTCAGTTTGGACCTGAAACAACATGAAATGTTGTACAATTGCATTTGTGTACATATGTAATGCAGTTGAGCACATCCAACTTTACAGAATGAAGATATTGCAAAACCATCCAAATCAAGCTTCTCTCTGCTTGATATGCTTCCACGCTGTACATAAGGGCATTCTCTATCATAGGTGAAGAGTTTACATGTGTATTTGCAAGTTTACATTACAATTCATCAAACTCTTGAAACCAAGTCAGTTTGGACCTGAAACAACATGAAATGTTGTACAATTGCATTTGTGAGCATATGTAATGCAGTTGAGCACATCCAACTTTACAGAATGAAGATATTGCAAAACCATCCAAATCAAGCTTCTCTCTGCTTGATATGCTTCCACGCTGTACATAAGGGCATTCTCTATCATAGGTGAAGAGTTTACATGTGTATTTGCAAGTTTACATTACAATTCATCAAACTCTTGAAACCAAGTCAGTTTTGACCTGAAATAACATGAAATGTTGTAGAATTGCATTTGTGAGCATATGTAATGCAGTTGAGCACATCTAACTTTACAGATTGAAGATATTGCAAAACCATGCAAATCATGCTTCTCTCAGCTTGATATGCTTCCACACTGTACATAAGGGCATTCTCTATCATAGGTGAAGAGTTTACATGTGTATTTGCAAGTTTACATTACATTTCATCAAACTCTTGAAACCAAGTCAGTTCTGACCTGAAACAACTTGAAATGTTGTAGAATTGCATTTGTGAGCATATGTAATGCAGTTGAGCACATCCAACTTTACAGAATGAAGATATTGCAAAACCATCCAAATCAAGCTTCTCTCTGCTTGATATGCTTCCACACTGTACATAAGGGCATTCTCTATCATAGGTGAAGAGTTTACATGTGTATTTGCAAGTTTACATTACATTTAATCAAACTCTTGAAACCAAGTCAGTTCTGACCTCAAACAACATGAAATGTTGTAAAATTGCAATTGTAAGCATATGTAATGCAGTTGAGCACATCTATCTTTGCAGAATGAAGATATTGCAAAACCATCCAAATCAAGCTTCTCTCAGCTTGATATGCTTCCACACTGTACATAAGGGCATTCTCTATCATAGGTGAAGAGTTTACATGTGTATTTACAAGTTTACATTACAATTCATCAAACTCTTGAAACCAAGTCAGTTTTGACCTGAAATAACATGAAATGTTGTAGAATTGCATTTGTGAGCATATGTAATGCAGTTGAGCACATCTAACTTTACAGATTGAAGATATTGCAAAACCATCCAAATCATGCTTCTCTCAGCTTGATATGCTTCCACACTGTACATAAGGGCATTCTCTATCATAGGTGAAGAGTTTACATGTGTATTTGCAAGTTTACATTACTATTCATCAAACTCTTGAAACCAAGTCAGTTTTGACCTGAAATAACATGAGATGTTGTAGAATTGCATTTGTGAGCATATGTAATGCAGTTGAGCACATCTAACTTTACAGATTGAAGATATTGCAAAACCATCCAAATCATGCTTCTCTCAGCTTGATATGCTTCCACACTGTACATAAGGGCATTCTCTATCATAGGTGAAGAGTTTACATGTGTATTTGCAAGTTTACATTACAATTCATCAAACTCTTGAAACCAAGTCAGTTTGGACCTGAAACAACATGAAATGTTGTACAATTGCATTTGTGTACATATGTAATGCAGTTGAGCACATCCAACTTTACAGAATGAAGATATTGCAAAACCATCCAAATCAAGCTTCTCTCTGCTTGATATGCTTCCACGCTGTACATAAGGGCATTCTCTATCATAGGTGAAGAGTTTACATGTGTATTTGCAAGTTTACATTACAATTCATCAAACTCTTGAAACCAAGTCAGTTTGGACCTGAAACAACATGAAATGTTGTACAATTGCATTTGTGAGCATATGTAATGCAGTTGAGCACATCCAACTTTACAGAATGAAGATATTGCAAAACCATCCAAATCAAGCTTCTCTCTGCTTGATATGCTTCCACGCTGTACATAAGGGCATTCTCTATCATAGGTGAAGAGTTTACATGTGTATTTGCAAGTTTACATTACAATTCATCAAACTCTTGAAACCAAGTCAGTTCTGACCTGAAACAACATGAAATGTTGTAAAATTGCAATTGTAAGCATATGTAATGCAGTTGAGCACATCTATCTTTGCAGAATGAAGATATTGCAAAACCATCCAAATCAAGCTTCTCTCAGCTTGATATGCTTCCACACTGTACATAAGGGCATTCTCTATCATAGGTGAAGAGTTTACATGTGTATTTGCAAGTTTACATTACAATTCATCAAACTCTTGAAACCAAGTCAGTTTTGACCTGAAATAACATGAAATGTTGTCGAATTGCATTTGTGAGCATATGTAATGCAATTGAGCACATCTAACTTTACAGATTGAAGATATTGCAAAACCATGCAAATCATGCTTCTCTCAGCTTGATATGCTTCCACACTGTACATAAGGGCATTCTCTATCATAGGTGAAGAGTTTACATGTGTATTTGCAAGTTTACATTACAATTCTGGAAAATCTTGAAACCAAGTCAGTTCTGACCTGAAACAACATGAAATGTTGTAGAATTGCATTTGTGAGCATATGTAATGCAGTTGAGCACATCCAACTTTACAGAATGAAGATATTGCAAAACCATCCAAATCAAGCTTCTCTCAGCTTGATATGCTTCCACACTGTACATAAGGGCATTCTCTATCATAGGTGAAGAGTTTACATGTGTATTTGCAAGTTTACATTACATTTCATCAAACTCTTGAAACCAAGTCAGTTCTGACCTGAAACAACTTGAAATGTTGTAGAATTGCATTTGTGAGCATATGTAATGCAGTTGAGCACATCCAACTTTACAGAATGAAGATATTGCAAAACCATCCAAATCAAGCTTCTCTCTGCTTGATATGCTTCCACACTGTACATAAGGGCATTCTCTATCATAGGTGAAGAGTTTACATGTGTATTTGCAAGTTTACATTACAATTCATCAAACTCTTGAAACCAAGTCTGTTTTGACCTGAAATAACATGAAATGTTGTAGAATTGCATTTGTGAGCATATGTAATGCAGTTGAGCACATCTAACTTTACAGATTGAAGATATTGCAAAACCATCCAAATCATGCTTCTCTCAGCTTGATATGCTTCCACACTGTACATAAGGGCATTCTCTATCATAGGTGCAGAGTTTACATGTGTTTTTGCAAGTTTACATTACAATTCATCAAACTCTTGAAACCAAGTCAGTTTGGACCTGAAACAACATGAAATGTTGTACAATTGCATTTGTGAGCATATGTAATGCAGTTGAGCACATCCAACTTAACAGAATGAAGATATTGCAAAACCATCCAAATCAAGCTTCTCTCTGCTTGATATGCTTCCACGCTGTACATAAGGGCATTCTGTATCATAGGTGAAGAGTTTACATGTGTATTTGCAAGTTTACATTACAATTCATCAAACTCTTGAAACCAAGTCAGTTCTGACCTGAAACAACATGAAATGTTGTAAAATTGCAATTGTAAGCATATGTAATGCAGTTGAGCACATCTATCTTTGCAGAATGAAGATATTGCAAAACCATCCAAATCAAGCTTCTCTCAGCTTGATATGCTTCCACACTGTACATAAGGGCATTCTCTATCATAGGTGAAGAGTTTACATGTGTATTTGCAAGTTTACATTACATTTCATCAAACTCTTGAAACCAAGTCAGTTCTGACCTGAAACAACTTGAAATGTTGTAGAATTGCATTTGTGAGCATATGTAATGCAGTTGAGCACATCCAACTTTACAGAATGAAGATATTGCAAAACCATCCAAATCAAGCTTCTCTCTGCTTGATATGCTTCCACACTGTACATAAGGGCATTCTCTATCATAGGTGAAGAGTTTACATGTGTATTTGCAAGTTTACATTACAATTCATCAAACTCTTGAAACCAAGTCTGTTTTGACCTGAAATAACATGAAATGTTGTAGAATTGCATTTGTGAGCATATGTAATGCAGTTGAGCACATCTAACTTTACAGATTGAAGATATTGCAAAACCATCCAAATCAAGCTTCTCTCTGCTTGATATGCTTCCACGCTGTACATAAGGGCATTCTCTATCATAGGTGAAGAGTTTACATGTGAATTTGCAAGTTTACATTACAATTCATCAAACTCTTGAAACCAAGTCAGTTTGGACCTGAAACAACATGAAATGTTGTACAATTGCATTTGTGAGCATATGTAATGCAGTTGAGCACATCCAACTTAACAGAATGAAGATATTGCAAAACCATCCAAATCAAGCTTCTCTCTGCTTGATATGCTTCCACGCTGTACATAAGGGCATTCTGTATCATAGGTGAAGAGTTTACATGTGTATTTGCAAGTTTACATTACAATTCATCAAACTCTTGAAACCAAGTCAGTTCTGACCTGAAACAACATGAAATGTTGTAAAATTGCAATTGTAAGCATATGTAATGCAGTTGAGCACATCTATCTTTGCAGAATGAAGATATTGCAAAACCATCCAAATCAAGCTTCTCTCAGCTTGATATGCTTCCACACTGTACATAAGGACATTCTCTATCATAGGTGAAAAGTTTACATGTGTATTTGCAAGTTTACATTACAATTCATCAAACTCTTGAAACCAAGTCAGTTCTGACCTGAAACAACATGAAATGTTGTAAAATTGCATTTGTGAGCATATGTAATGCAGTTGAGCACATCCAACTTTACAGAATGAAGATATTGCAAAACCATCCAAATCAAGCTTCTCTCTGCTTGATATGCTTCCACACTGTACATAAGGGCATTCTCTATCATAGGTGAAGAGTTTACATGTGTATTTGCAAGTTTACATTACATTTCATCAAACTCTTGAAACCAAGTCAGTTCTGACCTGAAACAACATGAAATGTTGTAAAATTGCAATTGTAAGCATATGTAATGCAGTTGAGCACATCTATCTTTGCAGAATGAAGATATTGCAAAACCATCCAAATCAAGCTTCTCTCAGCTTGATATGCTTCCACACTGTACATAATGGCATTCTCTATCATAGGTGAAGAGTTTACATGTGTATTTGCAAGTTTACATTACAATTCATCAAACTCTTGAAACCAAGTCAGTTTTGACCTGAAATAACATGAAATGTTGTAGAATTGCATTTGTGAGCATATGTAATGCAGTTGAGCACATCTAACTTTACAGATTGAAGATATTGCAAAACCATGCAAATCATGCTTCTCTCAGCTTGATATGCTTCCACACTGTACATAAGGGCATTCTCTATCATAGGTGAAGAGTTTACATGTGTATTTGCAAGTTTACATTACAATTCTGGAAACTCTTGAAACCAAGTCAGTTCTGACCTGAAACAACATGAAATGTTGTAGAATTGCATTTGTGAGCATATGTAATGCAGTTGAGCACATCCAACTTTACAGAATGAAGATATTGCAAAACCATCCAAATCAAGCTTCTCTCAGCTTGATATGCTTCCACACTGTACATAAGGGCATTCTCTATCATAGGTGAAGAGTTTACATGTGTATTTGCAAGTTTACATTACATTTCATCAAACTCTTGAAACCAAGTCAGTTCTGACCTGAAAAAACTTGAAATGTTGTAGAATTGCGTTTGTGAGCATATGTAATGCAGTTGAGCACATCCAACTTTACAGAATGAAGATATTGCAAAACCATCCAAATCAAGCTTCTCTCTGCTTGATATGCTTCCACACTGTACATAAGGGCATTCTCTATCATAGGTAAAGAGTTTACATGTGTATTTGCAAGTTTACATTACATTTAATCAAACTCTTGAAACCAAGTCAGTTCTGACCTGAAACAACATGAAATGTTGTAAAATTGCAATTGTAAGCATATGTAATGCAGTTGAGCACATCTATCTTTGCAGAATGAAGATATTGCAAAACCATCCAAATCAAGCTTCTCTCAGCTTGATATGCTTCCACACTGTACATAAGGGCATTCTCTATCATAGGTGAAGAGTTTACATGTGTATTTGCAAGTTTACATTACAATTCATCAAACTCTTGAAACCAAGTCAGTTTTGACCTGAAATAACATGAAATGTTGTAGAATTGCATTTGTGAGCATATGTAATGCAGTTGAGCACATCTAACTTTACAGATTGAAGATATTGCAAAACCATCCAAATCATGCTTCTCTCAGCTTGATATGCTTCCACACTGTACATAAGGGCATTCTCTATCATAGGTGAAGAGTTTACATGTGTATTTGCAATTTTATATTACAATTCATCAAACTCTTGAAACCAAGTCAGTTTTGACCTGAAACAACATGAAATGTTGTACAATTGCATTTGTGAGCATATGTAATGCAGTTGAGCACATCTTACTTTACAGAATGAAGATATTGCAAAACCATCCAAATCAAGCTTCTGTCAGCTTGATATGCTTCCACACTGTACATAAGGGCACTCTCTATCATAGGTGAAGAGTTTACATGTGTATTTGCAAGTTTACATTACAATTCATCAAACTCTTGAAACCAAGTCAGTTTTGACCTGAAACAACTTGAAATGTTGTAGAATTGCATTTGTGAGCATATGTAATGCAGTTGAGCACATCTAACTTTACAGAATGAAGATATTGCAAAACCATCCAAATCAAGTTTCTCTCAGCTTGATATGCTTCCACACTGTACATAAGGGCATTCTCTATCATAGGTGAAGAGTTTACATGTGTATTTGCAAGTTTACATTACAATTCATCAAACTCTTGAAACCAAGTCAGTTCTGACCTGAATCAACATGAAATGTTGTAAAATTGCATTTGTGAGCATATGTAATGCAGTTGAGCACATCCAACTTTACAGAATGAAGATATTGCAAAACCATCCAAATCAAGCCTCTCTCTGCTTGATATGCTTCCACACTGTACATAAGGGCATTCTCTATCATAGGTGAAGAGTTTACATGTGTATTTGTAAGTTTGCATTACATTTAATCAAACTCTTGAAACCAAGTCAGTTCTGACCTGAAACAACATGAAATGTTGTAAAATTGCAATTGTAAGCATATGTAATGCAGTTGAGCACATCTATCTTTGCAGAATGAAGATATTGCAAAACCATCCAAATCAAGCTTCTCTCAGCTTGATATGCTTCCACACTGTACATAAGGGCATTCTCTATCATAGGTGAAGAGTTTACATGTGTATTTGCAAGTTTACATTACAATTCATCAAACTCTTGAAACCAAGTCAGTTTTGACCTGAAACAACATGAAATGTTGTAGAATTGCATTTGTGAGCATATGTAATGCAGTTGAGTACATCTAACTTTACAGATTGAAGATATTGCAAAACCATCCAAATCATGCTTCTCTCAGCTTGATATGCTTCCACACTGTACATAAGGGCATTCTCTATCATAGGTGAAGAGTTTACATGTGTATTTGCAAGTTTACATTACAATTCTGGAAACTCTTGAAACCAAGTCAGTTCTGACCTGAAACAACATGAAATGTTGTAGAATTGCATTTGTGAGCATATGTAATGCAGTTGAGCACATCCAACTTTACAGAATGAAGATATTGCAAAACCATCCAAATCAAGCTTCTCTCAGCTTGATATGCTTCCACACTGTACATAAGGGCATTCTCTATCATAGGTGAAGAGTTTACATGTGTATTTGCAAGTTTACATTACATTTCATCAAACTCTTGAAACCAAGTCAGTTCTGACCTGAAAAAACTTGAAATGTTGTAGAATTGCGTTTGTGAGCATATGTAATGCAGTTGAGCACATCCAACTTTACAGAATGAAGATATTGCAAAACCATCCAAATCAAGCTTCTCTCTGCTTGATATGCTTCCACACTGTACATAAGGGCATTCTCTATCATAGGTAAAGAGTTTACATGTGTATTTGCAAGTTTACATTACATTTAATCAAACTCTTGAAACCAAGTCAGTTCTGACCTGAAACAACATGAAATGTTGTAAAATTGCAATTGTAAGCATATGTAATGCAGTTGAGCACATCTATCTTTGCAGAATGAAGATATTGCAAAACCATCCAAATCAAGCTTCTCTCAGCTTGATATGCTTCCACACTGTACATAAGGGCATTCTCTATCATAGGTGAAGAGTTTACATGTGTATTTGCAAGTTTACATTACAATTCATCAAACTCTTGAAACCAAGTCAGTTTTGACCTGAAATAACATGAAATGTTGTAGAATTGCATTTGTGAGCATATGTAATGCAGTTGAGCACATCTAACTTTACAGATTGAAGATATTGCAAAACCATCCAAATCATGCTTCTCTCAGCTTGATATGCTTCCACACTGTACATAAGGGCATTCTCTATCATAGGTGAAGAGTTTACATGTGTATTTGCAATTTTATATTACAATTCATCAAACTCTTGAAACCAAGTCAGTTTTGACCTGAAACAACATGAAATGTTGTACAATTGCATTTGTGAGCATATGTAATGCAGTTGAGCACATCTTACTTTACAGAATGAAGATATTGCAAAACCATCCAAATCAAGCTTCTGTCAGCTTGATATGCTTCCACACTGTACATAAGGGCACTCTCTATCATAGGTGAAGAGTTTACATGTGTATTTGCAAGTTTACATTACAATTCATCAAACTCTTGAAACCAAGTCAGTTTTGACCTGAAACAACTTGAAATGTTGTAGAATTGCATTTGTGAGCATATGTAATGCAGTTGAGCACATCTAACTTTACAGAATGAAGATATTGCAAAACCATCCAAATCAAGTTTCTCTCAGCTTGATATGCTTCCACACTGTACATAAGGGCATTCTCTATCATAGGTGAAGAGTTTACATGTGTATTTGCAAGTTTACATTACAATTCATCAAACTCTTGAAAGCAAGTCAGTTCTGACCTGAATCAACATGAAATGTTGTAAAATTGCATTTGTGAGCATATGTAATGCAGTTGAGCACATCCAACTTTACAGAATGAAGATATTGCAAAACCATCCAAATCAAGCCTCTCTCTGCTTGATATGCTTCCACACTGTACATAAGGGCATTCTCTATCATAGGTGAAGAGTTTACATGTGTATTTGCAAGTTTGCATTACATTTAATCAAACTCTTGAAACCAAGTCAGTTCTGACCTGAAACAACATGAAATGTTGTAAAATTGCAATTGTAAGCATATGTAATGCAGTTGAGCACATCTATCTTTGCAGAATGAAGATATTGCAAAACCATCCAAATCAAGCTTCTCTCAGCTTGATATGCTTCCACACTGTACATAAGGGCATTCTCTATCATAGGTGAAGAGTTTACATGTGTATTTGCAAGTTTACATTACAATTCATCAAACTCTTGAAACCAAGTCAGTTTTGACCTGAAATAACATGAAATGTTGTAGAATTGCATTTGTGAGCATATGTAATGCAGTTGAGCACATCTAACTTTACAGAATGAAGATATTGCAAAACCATCCAAATCAAGTTTCTCTCAGCTTGATATGCTTCCACACTGTACATAAGGGCATTCTCTATCATAGGTGAAGAGTTTACATGTGTATTTGCAAGTTTACATTACAATTCATCAAACTCTTGAAACCAAGTCAGTTTTGACCTGAAACAACTTGAAATGTTGTAGAATTGCATTTGTGAGCATATGTAATGCAGTTGAGCACATCTAACTTTACAGAATGAAGATATTGCAAAACCATCCAAATCAAGTTTCTCTCAGCTTGATATGCTTCCACACTGTACATAAGGGCATTCTCTATCATAGGTGAAGAGTTTACATGTGTATTTGCAAGTTTACATTACAATTCATCAAACTCTTGAAACCAAGTCAGTTCTGACCTGAATCAACATGAAATGTTGTAAAATTGCATTTGTGAGCATATGTAATGCAGTTGAGCACATCCAACTTTACAGAATGAAGATATTGCAAAACCATCCAAATCAAGCTTCTCTCTGCTTGATATGCTTCCACACTGTACATAAGGGCATTCTCTATCATAGGTGCAGAGTTTACATGTGTTTTTGCAAGTTTACATTACATTTAATCAAACTCTTGAAACCAAGTCAGTTCTGACCTGAAACAACATGAAATGTTGTAAAATTGCAATTGTAAGCATATGTAATGCAGTTGAGCACATCTATCTTTGCAGAATGAAGATATTGCAAAACCATCCAAATCAAGCTTCTCTCAGCTTGATATGCTTCCACACTGTACATAAGGGCATTCTCTATCATAGGTGAAGAGTTTACATGTGTATTTGCAAGTTTACATTACAATTCATCAAACTCTTGAAACCAAGTCAGTTTTGACCTGAAATAACATGAAATGTTGTAGAATTGCATTTGTGAGCATATGTAATGCAGTTGAGCACATCTAACTTTACAGAATGAAGATATTGCAAAACCATCCAAATCAAGCTTCTCTCAGCTTGATATGCTTCCACACTGTACATAAGGGCATTCTCTATCATAGGTGAAGAGTTTACATGTGTATTTGCAAGTTTACATTACATTTCATCAAACTCTTGAAACCAAGTCAGTTCTGACCTGAAACAACTTGAAATGTTGTAGAATTGCATTTGTGAGCATATGTAATGCAGTTGAGCACATCCAACTTTACAGAATGAAGATATTGCAAAACCATCCAAATCAAGCTTCTCTCTGCTTGATATGCTTCCACACTGTACATAAGGGCATTCTCTATCATAGGTGAAGAGTTTACATGTGTATTTGCAAGTTTACATTACATTTAATCAAACTCTTGAAACCAAGTCAGTTCTGACCTGAAACAACATGAAATGTTGTAAAATTGCAATTGTAAGCATATGTAATGCAGTTGAGCACATCTATCTTTGCAGAATGAAGATATTGCAAAACCATCCAAATCAAGCTTCTCTCAGCTTGATATGCTTCCACACTGTACATAAGGGCATTCTCTATCATAGGTGAAGAGTTTACATGTGTATTTGCAAGTTTACATTACAATTCATCAAACTCTTGAAACCAAGTCAGTTTTGACCTGAAATAACATGAAATGTTGTAGAATTGCATTTGTGAGCATATGTAATGCAGTTGAGCACATCTAACTTTACAGATTGAAGATATTGCAAAACCATCCAAATCATGCTTCTCTCAGCTTGATATGCTTCCACACTGTACATAAGGGCATTCTCTATCATAGGTGAAGAGTTTACATGTGTATTTGCAATTTTATATTACAATTCATCAAACTCTTGAAACCAAGTCAGTTTTGACCTGAAACAACATGAAATGTTGTACAATTGCATTTGTGAGCATATGTAATGCAGTTGAGCACATCTTACTTTACAGAATGAAGATATTGCAAAACCATCCAAATCAAGCTTCTGTCAGCTTGATATGCTTCCACACTGTACATAAGGGCACTCTCTATCATAGGTGAAGAGTTTACATGTGTATTTGCAAGTTTACATTACAATTCATCAAACTCTTGAAACCAAGTCAGTTTTGACCTGAAACAACTTGAAATGTTGTAGAATTGCATTTGTGAGCATATGTAATGCAGTTGAGCACATCTAACTTTACAGAATGAAGATATTGCAAAACCATCCAAATCAAGTTTCTCTCAGCTTGATATGCTTCCACACTGTACATAAGGGCATTCTCTATCATAGGTGAAGAGTTTACATGTGTATTTGCAAGTTTACATTACAATTCATCAAACTCTTGAAAGCAAGTCAGTTCTGACCTGAATCAACATGAAATGTTGTAAAATTGCATTTGTGAGCATATGTAATGCAGTTGAGCACATCCAACTTTACAGAATGAAGATATTGCAAAACCATCCAAATCAAGCCTCTCTCTGCTTGATATGCTTCCACACTGTACATAAGGGCATTCTCTATCATAGGTGAAGAGTTTACATGTGTATTTGCAAGTTTGCATTACATTTAATCAAACTCTTGAAACCAAGTCAGTTCTGACCTGAAACAACATGAAATGTTGTAAAATTGCAATTGTAAGCATATGTAATGCAGTTGAGCACATCTATCTTTGCAGAATGAAGATATTGCAAAACCATCCAAATCAAGCTTCTCTCAGCTTGATATGCTTCCACACTGTACATAAGGGCATTCTCTATCATAGGTGAAGAGTTTACATGTGTATTTGCAAGTTTACATTACAATTCATCAAACTCTTGAAACCAAGTCAGTTTTGACCTGAAATAACATGAAATGTTGTAGAATTGCATTTGTGAGCATATGTAATGCAGTTGAGCACATCTAACTTTACAGAATGAAGATATTGCAAAACCATCCAAATCAAGTTTCTCTCAGCTTGATATGCTTCCACACTGTACATAAGGGCATTCTCTATCATAGGTGAAGAGTTTACATGTGTATTTGCAAGTTTACATTACAATTCATCAAACTCTTGAAACCAAGTCAGTTTTGACCTGAAACAACTTGAAATGTTGTAGAATTGCATTTGTGAGCATATGTAATGCAGTTGAGCACATCTAACTTTACAGAATGAAGATATTGCAAAACCATCCAAATCAAGTTTCTCTCAGCTTGATATGCTTCCACACTGTACATAAGGGCATTCTCTATCATAGGTGAAGAGTTTACATGTGTATTTGCAAGTTTACATTACAATTCATCAAACTCTTGAAACCAAGTCAGTTCTGACCTGAATCAACATGAAATGTTGTAAAATTGCATTTGTGAGCATATGTAATGCAGTTGAGCACATCCAACTTTACAGAATGAAGATATTGCAAAACCATCCAAATCAAGCTTCTCTCTGCTTGATATGCTTCCACACTGTACATAAGGGCATTCTCTATCATAGGTGCAGAGTTTACATGTGTTTTTGCAAGTTTACATTACATTTAATCAAACTCTTGAAACCAAGTCAGTTCTGACCTGAAACAACATGAAATGTTGTAAAATTGCAATTGTAAGCATATGTAATGCAGTTGAGCACATCTATCTTTGCAGAATGAAGATATTGCAAAACCATCCAAATCAAGCTTCTCTCAGCTTGATATGCTTCCACACTGTACATAAGGGCATTCTCTATCATAGGTGAAGAGTTTACATGTGTATTTGCAAGTTTACATTACAATTCATCAAACTCTTGAAACCAAGTCAGTTTTGACCTGAAATAACATGAAATGTTGTAGAATTGCATTTGTGAGCATATGTAATGCAGTTGAGCACATCTAACTTTACAGAATGAAGATATTGCAAAACCATCCAAATCAAGCTTCTCTCAGCTTGATATGCTTCCACACTGTACATAAGGGCATTCTCTATCATAGGTGAAGAGTTTACATGTGTATTTGCAAGTTTACATTACATTTCATCAAACTCTTGAAACCAAGTCAGTTCTGACCTGAAACAACTTGAAATGTTGTAGAATTGCATTTGTGAGCATATGTAATGCAGTTGAGCACATCCAACTTTACAGAATGAAGATATTGCAAAACCATCCAAATCAAGCTTCTCTCTGCTTGATATGCTTCCACACTGTACATAAGGGCATTCTCTATCATAGGTGAAGAGTTTACATGTGTATTTGCAAGTTTACATTACATTTAATCAAACTCTTGAAACCAAGTCAGTTCTGACCTGAAACAACATGAAATGTTGTAAAATTGCAATTGTAAGAATATGTAATGCAGTTGAGCACATCTATCTTTGCAGAATGAAGATATTGCAAAACCATCCAAATCAAGCTTCTCTCAGCTTGATATGCTTCCACACTGTACATAAGGGCATTCTCTATCATAGGTGAAGAGTTTACATGTGTATTTGCAAGTTTACATTACAATTCATCAAACTTTTGAAACCAAGTAAGTTCTGACCTGAATCAACATGAAATGTTGTAAAATTGCATTTGTGAGCATATGTAATGCAGTTGAGCACATCCAACTTTACAGAATGAAGATATTGCAAAACCATCCAAATCAAGCTTCTCTCTGCTTGATATGGTTCCACACTGTACATAAGGGCATTCTCTATCATAGGTGAAGAGTTTACATGTGTATTTGCAAGTTTACATTACATTTAATCAAACTCTTGAAACCAAGTCAGTTCTGACCTGAAACAACATGAAATGTTGTAAAATTGCAATTGTAAGCATATGTAATGCAGTTGAGCACATCTATCTTTGCAGAATGAAGATATTGCAAAACCATCCAAATCAAGCTTCTCTCAGCTTGATATGCTTCCACACTGTACATAAGGGCATTCTCTATCATAGGTGAAGAGTTTACATGTGTATTTGCAAGTTTACATTACAATTCATCAAACTCTTGAAACCAAGTCAGTTCTGACCTGAATCAACATGAAATGTTGTAAAATTGCATTTGTGAGCATATGTAATGCAGTTGAGCACATCCAACTTTACAGAATGAAGATATTGCAAAACCATCCAAATCAAGCTTCTCTCTGCTTGATATGCTTCCACACTGTACATAAGGGCATTCTCTATCATAGGTGAAGAGTTTACATGTGTATTTGCAAGTTTACATTACATTTAATCAAACTCTTGAAACCAAGTCAGTTCTGACCTGAAACAACATGAAATGTTGTAAAATTGCAATTGTAAGCATATGTAATGTTGTTGAGCACATCTATCTTTGCAGAATGAAGATATTGCAAAACCATCCAAATCAAGCTTCTCTCAGCTTGATATGCTTCCACACTGTACATAAGGACATTCTCTATCATAGGTGAAGAGTTTACATGTGTATTTGCAAGTTTACATTACATTTAATCAAACTCTTGAAACCAAGTCAGTTCTGACCTGAAACAACATGAAATGTTGTAAAATTGCAATTGTAAGCATATGTAATGCAGTTGAGCACATCTATCTTTGCAGAATGAAGATATTGCAAAACCATACAAATCAAGCTTCTCTCAGCTTGATATGCTTCCACACTGTACATAAGGGCATTCTCTATCATAGGTGAAGAGTTTACATGTGTATTTGCAAGTTTACATTACAATTCATCAAACTCTTGAAACCAAGTCAGTTTTGACCTGAAATAACATGAAATGTTGTAGAATTGCATTTGTGAGCATATGTAATGCAGTTGAGCACATCTAACTTTACAGAATGAAGATATTGCAAAACCATCCAAATCAAGCTTCTCTCAGCTTGATATGCTTCCACACTGTACATAAGGGCATTCTCTATCATAGGTGAAGAGTTTACATGTGTATTTGCAAGTTTACATTACATTTCATCAAACTCTTGAAACCAAGTCAGTTCTGACCTGAAACAACTTGAAATGTTGTAGAATTGCATTTGTGAGCATATGTAATGCAGTTGAGCACATCCAACTTTACAGAATGAAGATATTGCAAAACCATCCAAATCAAGCTTCTCTCTGCTTGATATGCTTCCACACTGTACATAAGGGCATTCTCTATCATAGGTGAAGAGTTTACATGTGTATTTGCAAGTTTACATTACATTTAATCAAACTCTTGAAACCAAGTCAGTTCTGACCTGAAACAACATGAAATGCTGTAAAATTGCAATTGTAAGCATATGTAATGCAGTTGAGCACATCTATCTTTGCAGAATGAAGATATTGCAAAACCATCCAAATCAAGCTTCTCTCAGCTTGATATGCTTCCACACTGTACATAAGGGCATTCTCTATCATTGGTGAAGAGTTTACATGTGTATTTGCAAGTTTACATTACAATTCATCAAACTTTTGAAACCAAGTCAGTTCTGACCTGAATCAACATGAAATGTTGTAAAATTGCAATTGTAAGCATATGTAATGCAGTTGAGCACATCTATCTTTGCAGAATGAAGATATTGCAAAACCATCCAAATCAAGCTTCTCTCAGCTTGATATGCTTCCACACTGTACATAAGGGCATTCTCTATCATAGGTGAAGAGTTTACATGTGTATTTGCAAGTTTACATTACAATTCATCAAACTCTTTAAACCAAGTCAGTTTTGACCTGAAATAACATGAAATGTTGTAGAATTGCATTTGTGAGCATATGTAATGCAGTTGAGCACATCTAACTTTACAGAATGAAGATATTGCAAAACCATCCAAATCAAGCTTCTCTCAGCTTGATATGCTTCCACACTGTACATAAGGGCATTCTCTATCATAGGTGAAGAGTGTACATGTGTATTTGCAAGTTTACATTACATTTCATCAAACTCTTGAAACCAAGTCAGTTCTGACCTGAAACAACTTGAAATGTTGTAGAATTGCATTTGTGAGCATATGTAATGCAGTTGAGCACATCCAACTTTACAGAATGAAGATATTGCAAAACCATCCAAATCAAGCTTCTCTCTGCTTGATATGCTTCCACACTGTACATAAGGGCATTCTCTATCATAGGTGAAGAGTTTACATGTGTATTTGCAAGTTTACATTACATTTAATCAAACTCTTGAAACCAAGTCAGTTCTGACCTGAAACAACATGAAATGTTGTAAAATTGCAATTGAAAGCATATGTAATGCAGTTGAGCACATCTATCTTTGCAGAATGAAGATATTGCAAAACCATCCAAATCAAGCTTCTCTCAGCTTGATATGCTTCCACAATGTACATAAGGGCATTCTCTATCATAGGTGAAGAGTTTACATGTGTATTTGCAAGTTTACATTACAATTCATCAAACTTTTGAAACCAAGTAAGTTCTGACCTGAATCAACATGAAATGTTGTAAAATTGCATTTGTGAGCATATGTAATGCAGTTGAGCACATCCAACTTTACAGAATGAAGATATTGCAAAACCATCCAAATCAAGCTTCTCTCTGCTTGATATGGTTCCACACTGTACATAAGGGCATTCTCTATCATAGGTGAAGAGTTTACATGTGTATTTGCAAGTTTACATTACATTTAATCAAACTCTTGAAACCAAGTCAGTTCTGACCTGAAACAACATGAAATGTTGTAAAATTGCAATTGTAAGCATATGTAATGCAGTTGAGCACATCTATCTTTGCAGAATGAAGATATTGCAAAACCATCCAAATCAAGCTTCTCTCAGCTTGATATGCTTCCACACTGTACATAAGGGCATTCTCTATCATAGGTGAAGAGTTTACATGTGTATTTGCAAGTTTACATTACAATTCATCAAACTCTTGAAACCAAGTCAGTTCTGACCTGAATCAACATGAAATGTTGTAAAATTGCATTTGTGAGCATATGTAATGCAGTTGAGCACATCCAACTTTACAGAATGAAGATATTGCAAAACCATCCAAATCAAGCTTCTCTCTGCTTGATATGCTTCCACACTGTACATAAGGGCATTCTCTATCATAGGTGAAGAGTTTACATGTGTATTTGCAAGTTTACATTACATTTAATCAAACTCTTGAAACCAAGTCAGTTCTGACCTGAAACAACATGAAATGTTGTAAAATTGCAATTGTAAGCATATGTAATGTTGTTGAGCACATCTATCTTTGCAGAATGAAGATATTGCAAAACCATCCAAATCAAGCTTCTCTCAGCTTGATATGCTTCCACACTGTACATAAGGACATTCTCTATCATAGGTGAAGAGTTTACATGTGTATTTGCAAGTTTACATTACATTTAATCAAACTCTTGAAACCAAGTCAGTTCTGACCTGAAACAACATGAAATGTTGTAAAATTGCAATTGTAAGCATATGTAATGCAGTTGAGCACATCTATCTTTGCAGAATGAAGATATTGCAAAACCATACAAATCAAGCTTCTCTCAGCTTGATATGCTTCCACACTGTACATAAGGGCATTCTCTATCATAGGTGAAGAGTTTACATGTGTATTTGCAAGTTTACATTACAATTCATCAAACTCTTGAAACCAAGTCAGTTTTGACCTGAAATAACATGAAATGTTGTAGAATTGCATTTGTGAGCATATGTAATGCAGTTGAGCACATCTAACTTTACAGAATGAAGATATTGCAAAACCATCCAAATCAAGCTTCTCTCAGCTTGATATGCTTCCACACTGTACATAAGGGCATTCTCTATCATAGGTGAAGAGTTTACATGTGTATTTGCAAGTTTACATTACATTTCATCAAACTCTTGAAACCAAGTCAGTTCTGACCTGAAACAACTTGAAATGTTGTAGAATTGCATTTGTGAGCATATGTAATGCAGTTGAGCACATCCAACTTTACAGAATGAAGATATTGCAAAACCATCCAAATCAAGCTTCTCTCTGCTTGATATGCTTCCACACTGTACATAAGGGCATTCTCTATCATAGGTGAAGAGTTTACATGTGTATTTGCAAGTTTACATTACATTTAATCAAACTCTTGAAACCAAGTCAGTTCTGACCTGAAACAACATGAAATGCTGTAAAATTGCAATTGTAAGCATATGTAATGCAGTTGAGCACATCTATCTTTGCAGAATGAAGATATTGCAAAACCATCCAAATCAAGCTTCTCTCAGCTTGATATGCTTCCACACTGTACATAAGGGCATTCTCTATCATTGGTGAAGAGTTTACATGTGTATTTGCAAGTTTACATTACAATTCATCAAACTTTTGAAACCAAGTCAGTTCTGACCTGAATCAACATGAAATGTTGTAAAATTGCAATTGTAAGCATATGTAATGCAGTTGAGCACATCTATCTTTGCAGAATGAAGATATTGCAAAACCATCCAAATCAAGCTTCTCTCAGCTTGATATGCTTCCACACTGTACATAAGGGCATTCTCTATCATAGGTGAAGAGTTTACATGTGTATTTGCAAGTTTACATTACAATTCATCAAACTCTTTAAACCAAGTCAGTTTTGACCTGAAATAACATGAAATGTTGTAGAATTGCATTTGTGAGCATATGTAATGCAGTTGAGCACATCTAACTTTACAGAATGAAGATATTGCAAAACCATCCAAATCAAGCTTCTCTCAGCTTGATATGCTTCCACACTGTACATAAGGGCATTCTCTATCATAGGTGAAGAGTGTACATGTGTATTTGCAAGTTTACATTACATTTCATCAAACTCTTGAAACCAAGTCAGTTCTGACCTGAAACAACTTGAAATGTTGTAGAATTGCATTTGTGAGCATATGTAATGCAGTTGAGCACATCCAACTTTACAGAATGAAGATATTGCAAAACCATCCAAATCAAGCTTCTCTCTGCTTGATATGCTTCCACACTGTACATAAGGGCATTCTCTATCATAGGTGAAGAGTTTACATGTGTATTTGCAAGTTTACATTACATTTAATCAAACTCTTGAAACCAAGTCAGTTCTGACCTGAAACAACATGAAATGTTGTAAAATTGCAATTGAAAGCATATGTAATGCAGTTGAGCACATCTATCTTTGCAGAATGAAGATATTGCAAAACCATCCAAATCAAGCTTCTCTCAGCTTGATATGCTTCCACAATGTACATAAGGGCATTCTCTATCATAGGTGAAGAGTTTACATGTGTATTTGCAAGTTTACATTACAATTCATCAAACTTTTGAAACCAAGTAAGTTCTGACCCGAATCAACATGAAATGTTGTAAAATTGCATTTGTGAGCATATGTAATGCAGTTGAGCACATCCAACTTTACAGAATGAAGATATTGCAAAACCATCCAAATCAAGCTTCTCTCTGCTTGATATGGTTCCACACTGTACATAAGGGCATTCTCTAACATAGGTGAAGAGTTTACATGTGTATTTGCAAGTTTACATTACATTTAATCAAACTCTTGAAACCAAGTCAGTTCTGACCTGAAACAACATGAAATGTTGTAAAATTGCAATTGTAAGCATATGTAATGCAGTTGAGCACATCTATCTTTGCAGAATGAAGATATTGCAAAACCATCCAAATCAAGCTTCTCTCAGCTTGATATGCTTCCACACTGTACATAAGGGCATTCTCTATCATAGGTGAAGAGTTTACATGTGTATTTGCAAGTTTACATTACAATTCATCAAACTCTTGAAACCAAGTCAGTTTTGACCTGAAATAACATGAAATGTTGTAGAATTGCATTTGTGAGCATATGTAATGCAGTTGAGCACATCTAACTTTACAGAATGAAGATATTGCAAAACCATCCAAATCAAGTTTCTCTCAGCTTGATATGCTTCCACACTGTACATAAGGGCATTCTCTATCATAGGTGAAGAGTTTACATGTGTATTTGCAAGTTTACATTACAATTCATCAAACTCTTGAAACCAAGTCAGTTCTGACCTGAATCAACATGAAATGTTGTAAAATTGCATTTGTGAACATATGTAATGCAGTTGAGCACATCCAACTTTACAGAATGAAGATATTGCAAAACCATCCAAATCAAGCTTCTCTCTGCTTGATATGCTTCCACACTGTACATAAGGGCATTCTCTATCATAGGTGAAGAGTTTACATGTGTATTTGCAAGTTTACAATACATTTCATCAAACTCTTGAAACCAAGTCAGTTCTGACCTGAAACAACTTGAAATGTTGTAGAATTGCATTTGTGAGCATATGTAATGCAGTTGAGCACATCTAACTTTACAGAATGAAGATATTGCAAAACCATCCAAATCAAGTTTCTCTCAGCTTGATATGCTTCCACACTGTACATAAGGGCATTCTCTATCATAGGTGAAGAGTTTACATGTGTATTTGCAAGTTTACATTACAATTCATCAAACTCTTGAAACCAAGTCAGTTCTGACCTGAATCAACATGAAATGTTGTAAAATTGCATTTGTGAGCATATGTAATGCAGTTGAGCACATCCAACTTTACAGAATGAAGATATTGCAAAACCATCCAAATCAAGCTTCTCTCTGCTTGATATGCTTCCACACTGTACATAAGGGCATTCTCTATCATAGGTGAAGAGTTTACATGTGTATTTGCAAGTTTGCATTACATTTAATCAAACTCTTGAAACCAAGTTAGTTCTGACCTGAAACAACATGAAATGTTGTAAAATTGCAATTGTAAGCATATGTAATGCAGTTGAGCACATCTATCTTTGCAGAATGAAGATATTGCAAAACCATCCAAATCAAGCTTCTCTCAGCTTGATATGCTTCCACACTGTACATAAGGGCATTCTCTATCATAGGTGAAGAGTTTACATGTGTATTTGCAAGTTTACATTACAATTCATCAAACTCTTGAAACCAAGTCAGTTTTGACCTGAAATAACATGAAATGTTGTAGAATTGCATTTGTGAGCATATGTAATGCAGTTGAGCACATCTAACTTTACAGAATGAAGATATTGCAAAACCATCCAAATCAAGCTTCTCTCTGCTTGATATGCTTCCACACTGTACATAAGGGCATTCTCTATCATAGGTGAAGAGTTTACATGTGTATTTGCAAGTTTACATTACATTTAATCAAACTCTTGAAACCAAGTCAGTTCTGACCTGAAACAACATGAAATGTTGTAAAATTGCAATTGTAAGCATATGTAATGCAGTTGAGCACATCTATCTTTGCAGAATGAAGATATTGCAAAACCATCCAAATCAAGCTTCTCTCAGCTTGATATGCTTCCACACTGTACATAAGGGCATTCTCTATCATAGGTGAAGAGTTTACATGTGTATTTGCAAGTTTACATTACAATTCATCAAACTCTTGAAACCAAGTCAGTTTGGACCTGAAACAACATGAAATGTTGTAAAATTGCAATTGTATGCATATGTAATGCAGTTGAGCACATCTATCTTTGCAGAATGAAGATATTGCAAAACCATCCAAATCAAGCTTCTCTCAGCTTGATATGCTTCCACACTGTACATAAGGGCATTCTCTATCATAGGTGAAGAGTTTACATGTGTATTTGCAAGTTTACATTACATTTAATCAAACTCTTGAAACCAAGTCAGTTCTGACCTGAAACAACATGAAATGTTGTAAAATTGCAATTGTAAGCATATGTAATGCAGTTGAGCACATCTATCTTTGCAGAATGAAGATATTGCAAAACCATCCAAATCAAGTTTCTCTCAGCTTGATATGCTTCCACACTGTACATAAGGACATTCTCTATCATAGGTGAAGAGTTTACATGTGTATTTGCAAGTTTACATTACAATTCATCAAACTCTTGAAACCAAGTCAGTTTGGACCTGAAACAACATGAAATGTTGTAAAATTGCAATTGTAAGCATATGTAATGCAGTTGAGCACATCTATCTTTGCAGAATGAAGATATTGCAAAACCATCCAAATCAAGCTTCTCTCAGCTTGATATGCTTCCACACTGTACATAAGGGCATTCTCTATCATAGGTGAAGAGTTTACATGTGTATTTGCAAGTTTGCATTACATTTAATCAAACTCTTGAAACCAAGTAAGTTCTGACCTGAAACAACATGAAATGTTGTAAAATTGCAATTGTAAGCATATGTAATGCAGTTAAGCACATCTATCTTTGCAGAATGAAGATATTGCAAAACCATCCAAATCAAGCTTCTCTCAGCTTGATATGCTTCCACACTGTACATAAGGGCATTCTCTATCATAGGTGAAGAGTTTACATGTGTATTTGCAAGTTTACATTACAATTCATCAAACTCTTGAAACCAAGTCAGTTTTGACCTGAAATAACATGAAATGTTGTAGAATTGCATTTGTGAGCATATGTAATGCAGTTGAGCACATCTAACTTTACAGAATGAAGATATTGCAAAACCATCCAAATCAAGCTTCTCTCTGCTTGATATGCTTCCACACTGTACATAAGGGCATTCTCTATCATAGGTGAAGAGTTTACATGTGTATTTGCAAGTTTACATTACATTTAATCAAACTCTTGAAACCAAGTCAGTTCTGACCTGAAACAACATGAAATGTTGTAAAATTGCAATTGTAAGCATATGTAATGCAGTTGAGCACATCTATCTTTGCAGAATGAAGATATTGCAAAACCATCCAAATCAAGCTTCTCTCAGCTTGATATGCTTCCACACTGTACATAAGGGCATTCTCTATCATAGGTGAAGAGTTTACATGTGTATTTGCAAGTTTACAATACATTTCATCAAACTCTTGAAACCAAGTCAGTTCTGACCTGAAACAACTTGAAATGTTGTAGAATTGCATTTGTGAGCATATGTAATGCAGTTGAGCACATCTAACTTTACAGAATGAAGATATTGCAAAACCATCCAAATCAAGTTTCTCTCAGCTTGATATGCTTCCACACTGTACATAAGGGCATTCTCTATCATAGGTGAAGAGTTTACATGTGTATTTGCAAGTTTACATTACAATTCATCAAACTCTTGAAACCAAGTCAGTTCTGACCTGAATCAACATGAAATGTTGTAAAATTGCATTTGTGAGCATATGTAATGCAGTTGAGCACATCCAACTTTACAGAATGAAGATATTGCAAAACCATCCAAATCAAGCTTCTCTCTGCTTGATATGCTTCCACACTGTACATAAGGGCATTCTCTATCATAGGTGAAGAGTTTACATGTGTATTTGCAAGTTTGCATTACATTTAATCAAACTCTTGAAACCAAGTTAGTTCTGACCTGAAACAACATGAAATGTTGTAAAATTGCAATTGTAAGCATATGTAATGCAGTTGAGCACATCTATCTTTGCAGAATGAAGATATTGCAAAACCATCCAAATCAAGCTTCTCTCAGCTTGATATGCTTCCACACTGTACATAAGGGCATTCTCTATCATAGGTGAAGAGTTTACATGTGTATTTGCAAGTTTACATTACAATTCATCAAACTCTTGAAACCAAGTCAGTTTTGACCTGAAATAACATGAAATGTTGTAGAATTGCATTTGTGAGCATATGTAATGCAGTTGAGCACATCTAACTTTACAGAATGAAGATATTGCAAAACCATCCAAATCAAGCTTCTCTCTGCTTGATATGCTTCCACACTGTACATAAGGGCATTCTCTATCATAGGTGAAGAGTTTACATGTGTATTTGCAAGTTTACATTACATTTAATCAAACTCTTGAAACCAAGTCAGTTCTGACCTGAAACAACATGAAATGTTGTAAAATTGCAATTGTAAGCATATGTAATGCAGTTGAGCACATCTATCTTTGCAGAATGAAGATATTGCAAAACCATCCAAATCAAGCTTCTCTCAGCTTGATATGCTTCCACACTGTACATAAGGGCATTCTCTATCATAGGTGAAGAGTTTACATGTGTATTTGCAAGTTTACATTACAATTCATCAAACTCTTGAAACCAAGTCAGTTTGGACCTGAAACAACATGAAATGTTGTAAAATTGCAATTGTATGCATATGTAATGCAGTTGAGCACATCTATCTTTGCAGAATGAAGATATTGCAAAACCATCCAAATCAAGCTTCTCTCAGCTTGATATGCTTCCACACTGTACATAAGGGCATTCTCTATCATAGGTGAAGAGTTTACATGTGTATTTGCAAGTTTACATTACATTTAATCAAACTCTTGAAACCAAGTCAGTTCTGACCTGAAACAACATGAAATGTTGTAAAATTGCAATTGTAAGCATATGTAATGCAGTTGAGCACATCTATCTTTGCAGAATGAAGATATTGCAAAACCATCCAAATCAAGTTTCTCTCAGCTTGATATGCTTCCACACTGTACATAAGGACATTCTCTATCATAGGTGAAGAGTTTACATGTGTATTTGCAAGTTTACATTACAATTCATCAAACTCTTGAAACCAAGTCAGTTTGGACCTGAAACAACATGAAATGTTGTAAAATTGCAATTGTAAGCATATGTAATGCAGTTGAGCACATCTATCTTTGCAGAATGAAGATATTGCAAAACCATCCAAATCAAGCTTCTCTCAGCTTGATATGCTTCCACACTGTACATAAGGGCATTCTCTATCATAGGTGAAGAGTTTACATGTGTATTTGCAAGTTTGCATTACATTTAATCAAACTCTTGAAACCAAGTAAGTTCTGACCTGAAACAACATGAAATGTTGTAAAATTGCAATTGTAAGCATATGTAATGCAGTTAAGCACATCTATCTTTGCAGAATGAAGATATTGCAAAACCATCCAAATCAAGCTTCTCTCAGCTTGATATGCTTCCACACTGTACATAAGGGCATTCTCTATCATAGGTGAAGAGTTTACATGTGTATTTGCAAGTTTACATTACAATTCATCAAACTCTTGAAACCAAGTCAGTTTTGACCTGAAATAACATGAAATGTTGTAGAATTGCATTTGTGAGCATATGTAATGCAGTTGAGCACATCTAACTTTACAGAATGAAGATATTGCAAAACCATCCAAATCAAGCTTCTCTCTGCTTGATATGCTTCCACACTGTACATAAGGGCATTCTCTATCATAGGTGAAGAGTTTACATGTGTATTTGCAAGTTTACATTACATTTAATCAAACTCTTGAAACCAAGTCAGTTCTGACCTGAAACAACATGAAATGTTGTAAAATTGCAATTGTAAGCATATGTAATGCAGTTGAGCACATCTATCTTTGCAGAATGAAGATATTGCAAAACCATCCAAATCAAGCTTCTCTCAGCTTGATATGCTTCCACACTGTACATAAGGGCATTCTCTATCATAGGTGAAGAGTTTACATGTGTATTTGCAAGTTTACATTACAATTCATCAAACTTTTGAAACCAAGTAAGTTCTGACCTGAATCAACATGAAATGTTGTAAAATTGCATTTGTGAGCATATGTAATGCAGTTGAGCACATCCAACTTTACAGAATGAAGATATTGCAAAACCATCCAAATCAAGCTTCTCTCTGCTTGATATGGTTCCACACTGTACATAAGGGCATTCTCTATCATAGGTGAAGAGTTTACATGTGTATTTGCAAGTTTACATTACAATTCATCAAACTCTTGAAACCAAGTCAGTTTTGACCTGAAATAACATGAAATGTTGTAGAATTGCATTTGTGAGCATATGTAATGCAGTTGAGCACATCTAACTTTACAGAATGAAGATATTGCAAAACCATCCAAATCAAGTTTCTCTCAGCTTGATATGCTTCCACACTGTACATAAGGGCATTCTCTATCATAGGTGAAGAGTTTACATGTGTATTTGCAAGTTTACATTACAATTCATCAAACTCTTGAAACCAAGTCAGTTTTGACCTGAAATAACATGAAATGTTGTAGAATTGCATTTGTGAGCATATGTAATGCAGTTGAGCACATCTAACTTTACAGAATGAAGATATTGCAAAACCATCCAAATCAAGTTTCTCTCAGCTTGATATGCTTCCACACTGTACATAAGGGCATTCTCTATCATAGGTGAAGAGTTTACATGTGTATTTGCAAGTTTACATTACAATTCATCAAACTCTTGAAACCAAGTCAGTTCTGACCTGAATCAACATGAAATGTTGTAAAATTGCATTTGTGAGCATATGTAATGCAGTTGAGCACATCCAACTTTACAGAATGAAGATATTGCAAAACCATCCAAATCAAGCTTCTCTCTGCTTGATATGCTTCCACACTGTACATAAGGGCATTCTCTATCATAGGTGAAGAGTTTACATGTGTATTTGCAAGTTTACATTACATTTAATCAAACTCTTGAAACCAAGTCAGTTCTGACCTGAAACAACATGAAATGTTGTAAAATTGCAATTGTAAGCATATTTAATGCAGTTGAGCACATCTATCTTTGCAGAATGAAGATATTGCAAAACCATCCAAATCAAGCTTCTCTCAGCTTGATATGCTTCCACACTGTACATAAGGGCATTCTCTATCATAGGTGAAGAGTTTACATGTGTATTTGCAAGTTTACATTACAATTCATCAAACTCTTGAAACCAAGTCAGTTTTGACCTGAAATAACATGAAATGTTGTAGAATTGCAATTGTAAGCATATGTAATGCAGTTGAGCACATCTATCTTTGCAGAATGAAGATATTGCAAAACCATCCAAATCAAGCTTCTCTCAGCTTGATATGCTTCCACACTGTACATAAGGGCATTCTCTATCATAGGTGAAGAGTTTACATGTGTATTTGCAAGTTTACATTACAATTCATCAAACTTTTGAAACCAAGTAAGTTCTGACCTGAATCAACATGAAATGTTGTAAAATTGCATTTGTGAGCATATGTAATGCAGTTGAGCACATCCAACTTTACAGAATGAAGATATTGCAAAACCATCCAAATCAAGCTTCTCTCTGCTTGATATGGTTCCACACTGTACATAAGGGCATTCTCTATCATAGGTGAAGAGTTTACATGTGTATTTGCAAGTTTACATTACAATTCATCAAACTCTTGAAACCAAGTCAGTTTTGACCTGAAATAACATGAAATGTTGTAGAATTGCATTTGTGAGCATATGTAATGCAGTTGAGCACATCTAACTTTACAGAATGAAGATATTGCAAAACCATCCAAATCAAGTTTCTCTCAGCTTGATATGCTTCCACACTGTACATAAGGGCATTCTCTATCATAGGTGAAGAGTTTACATGTGTATTTGCAAGTTTACATTACAATTCATCAAACTCTTGAAACCAAGTCAGTTTTGACCTGAAATAACATGAAATGTTGTAGAATTGCATTTGTGAGCATATGTAATGCAGTTGAGCACATCTAACTTTACAGAATGAAGATATTGCAAAACCATCCAAATCAAGTTTCTCTCAGCTTGATATGCTTCCACACTGTACATAAGGGCATTCTCTATCATAGGTGAAGAGTTTACATGTGTATTTGCAAGTTTACATTACAATTCATCAAACTCTTGAAACCAAGTCAGTTCTGACCTGAATCAACATGAAATGTTGTAAAATTGCATTTGTGAGCATATGTAATGCAGTTGAGCACATCCAACTTTACAGAATGAAGATATTGCAAAACCATCCAAATCAAGCTTCTCTCTGCTTGATATGCTTCCACACTGTACATAAGGGCATTCTCTATCATAGGTGAAGAGTTTACATGTGTATTTGCAAGTTTACATTACATTTAATCAAACTCTTGAAACCAAGTCAGTTCTGACCTGAAACAACATGAAATGTTGTAAAATTGCAATTGTAAGCATATTTAATGCAGTTGAGCACATCTATCTTTGCAGAATGAAGATATTGCAAAACCATCCAAATCAAGCTTCTCTCAGCTTGATATGCTTCCACACTGTACATAAGGGCATTCTCTATCATAGGTGAAGAGTTTACATGTGTATTTGCAAGTTTACATTACAATTCATCAAACTCTTGAAACCAAGTCAGTTTTGACCTGAAATAACATGAAATGTTGTAGAATTGCAATTGTAAGCATATGTAATGCAGTTGAGCACATCTATCTTTGCAGAATGAAGATATTGCAAAACCATCCAAATCAAGCTTCTCTCAGCTTGATATGCTTCCACACTGTACATAAGGGCATTCTCTATCATAGGTGAAGAGTTTACATGTGTATTTGCAAGTTTACATTACAATTCATCAAACTTTTGAAACCAAGTAAGTTCTGACCTGAATCAACATGAAATGTTGTAAAATTGCATTTGTGAGCATATGTAATGCAGTTGAGCACATCCAACTTTACAGAATGAAGATATTGCAAAACCATCCAAATCAAGCTTCTCTCTGCTTGATATGGTTCCACACTGTACATAAGGGCATTCTCTATCATAGGTGAAGAGTTTACATGTGTATTTGCAAGTTTACATTACATTTAATCAAACTCTTGAAACCAAGTCAGTTCTGACCTGAAACAACATGAAATGTTGTAAAATTGCAATTGTAAGCATATGTAATGCAGTTGAGCACATCTATCTTTGCAGAATGAAGATATTGCAAAACCATCCAAATCAAGCTTCTCTCAGCTTGATATGCTTCCACACTGTACATAAGGGCATTCTCTATCATAGGTGAAGAGTTTACATGTGTATTTGCAAGTTTACATTACAATTCATCAAACTCTTGAAACCAAGTCAGTTTTGACCTGAAATAACATGAAATGTTGTAGAATTGCATTTGTGAGCATATGTAATGCAGTTGAGCACATCTAACTTTACAGAATGAAGATATTGCAAAACCATCCAAATCAAGCTTCTCTCAGCTTGATATGCTTCCACACTGTACATAAGGGCATTCTCTATCATAGGTGAAGAGTTTACATGTGTATTTGCAAGTTTACATTACATTTCATCAAACTCTTGAAACCAAGTCAGTTCTGACCTGAAACAACTTGAAATGTTGTAGAATTGCATTTGTGAGCATATGTAATGCAGTTGAGCACATCCAACTTTACAGAATGAAGATATTGCAAAACCATCCAAATCAAGCTTCTCTCTGCTTGATATGGTTCCACACTGTACATAAGGGCATTCTCTATCATAGGTGAAGAGTTTACATGTGTATTTGCAAGTTTACATTACAATTCATCAAACTCTTGAAACCAAGTCAGTTTTGACCTGAAATAACATGAAATGTTGTAGAATTGCATTTGTGAGCATATGTAATGCAGTTGAGCACATCTAACTTTACAGAATGAAGATATTGCAAAACCATCCAAATCAAGTTTCTCTCAGCTTGATATGCTTCCACACTGTACATAAGGGCATTCTCTATCATAGGTGAAGAGTTTACATGTGTATTTGCAAGTTTACATTACAATTCATCAAACTCTTGAAACCAAGTCAGTTTTGACCTGAAATAACATGAAATGTTGTAGAATTGCATTTGTGAGCATATGTAATGCAGTTGAGCACATCTAACTTTACAGAATGAAGATATTGCAAAACCATCCAAATCAAGTTTCTCTCAGCTTGATATGCTTCCACACTGTACATAAGGGCATTCTCTATCATAGGTGAAGAGTTTACATGTGTATTTGCAAGTTTACATTACAATTCATCAAACTCTTGAAACCAAGTCAGTTCTGACCTGAATCAACATGAAATGTTGTAAAATTGCATTTGTGAGCATATGTAATGCAGTTGAGCACATCCAACTTTACAGAATGAAGATATTGCAAAACCATCCAAATCAAGCTTCTCTCTGCTTGATATGCTTCCACACTGTACATAAGGGCATTCTCTATCATAGGTGAAGAGTTTACATGTGTATTTGCAAGTTTACATTACAATTCATCAAACTCTTGAAACCAAGTCAGTTCTGACCTGAAACAACATGAAATGTTGTAAAATTGCATTTGTGAGCATATGTAATGCAGTTGAGCACATCTAACTTTACAGAATGAAGATATTGCAAAACCATCCAAATCAAGCTTCTCTCAGCTTGATATGCTTCCACACTGTACATAAGGGCATTCTCTATCATAGGTGAAGAGTTTACATGTGTATTTGCAAGTTTACATTACATTTCATCAAACTCTTGAAACCAAGTCAGTTCTGACCTGAAACAACTTGAAATGTTGTAGAATTGCATTTGTGAGCATATGTAATGCAGTTGAGCACATCCAACTTTACAGAATGAAGATATTGCAAAACCATCCAAATCAAGCTTCTCTCTGCTTGATATGCTTCCACACTGTACATAAGGGCATTCTCTATCATAGGTGAAGAGTTTACATGTGTATTTGCAAGTTTACATTACATTTAATCAAACTCTTGAAACCAAGTCAGTTCTGACCTGAAACAACATGAAATGCTGAAAAATTGCAATTGTAAGCATATGTAATGCAGTTGAGCACATCTATCTTTGCAGAATGAAGATATTGCAAAACCATCCAAATCAAGCTTCTCTCAGCTTGATATGCTTCCACACTGTACATAAGGGCATTCTCTATCATAGGTGAAGAGTTTACATGTGTATTTGCAAGTTTTACATTACAATTCATCAAACTTTTGAAACCAAGTCAGTTCTGACCTGAATCAACATGAAATGTTGTAAAATTGCATTTGTGAGCATATGTAATGCAGTTGAGCACATCCAACTTTACAGAATGAAGATATTGCAAAACCATCCAAATCAAGCTTCTCTCTGCTTGATATGCTTCCACACTGTACATAAGGGCATTCTCTATCATAGGTGAAGAGTTTACATGTGTATTTGCAAGTTTACATTACATTTCATCAAACTCTTGAAACCAAGTCAGTTCTGACCTGAAACAACTTGAAATGTTGTAGAATTGCATTTGTGAGCATATGTAATGCAGTTGAGCACATCCAACTTTACAGAATGAAGATATTGCAAAACCATCCAAATCAAGCTTCTCTCTGCTTGATATGCTTCCACACTGTACATAAGGGCATTCTCTATCATAGGTGAAGAGTTTACATGTGTATTTGCAAGTTTACATTACATTTAATCAAACTCTTGAAACCAAGTCAGTTCTGACCTGAAACAACATGAAATGTTGTAAAATTGCAATTGTAAGCATATGTAATGCAGTTGAGCACATCTATCTTTGCAGAATGAAGATATTGCAAAACCATCCAAATCAAGCATCTCTCAGCTTGATATGCTTCCACACTGTACATAAGGACATTCTCTATCATAGGTGAAGAGTTTACATGTGTATTTGCAAGTTTACATTACAATTCATCAAACTCTTGAAACCAAGTCAGTTTGGACCTGAAACAACATGAAATGTTGTAAAATTGCAATTGTAAGCATATGTAATGCAGTTGAGCACATCTATCTTTGCAGAATGAAGATATTGCAAAACCATCCAAATCAAGCTTCTCTCAGCTTGATATGCTTCCACACTGTACATAAGGGCATTCTCTATCATAGGTGAAGAGTTTACATGTGTATTTGCAAGTTTACATTACAATTCATCAAACTTTTGAAACCATGTAAGTTCTGACCTGAATCAACATGAAATGTTGTAAAATTGCATTTGTGAGCATATGTAATGCAGTTGAGCACATCCAACTTTACAGAATGAAGATATTGCAAAACCATCCAAATCAAGCTTCTCTCAGCTTGATATGCTTCCACACTGTACATAAGGGCATTCTCTATCATAGGTGAAGAGTTTACATGTGTATTTGCAAGTTTACATTACAATTCATCAAACTCTTGAAACCAAGTCAGTTTTGACCTGAAATAACATGAAATGTTGTAGAATTGCATTTGTGAGCATATGTAATGCAGTTGAGCACATCTAACTTTACAGAATGAAGATATTGCAAAACCATCCAAATCAAGTTTCTCTCAGCTTGATATGCTTCCACACTGTACATAAGGGCATTCTCTATCATAGGTGAAGAGTTTACATGTGTATTTGCAAGTTTACATTACATTTAATCAAACTCTTGAAACCAAGTCAGTTCTGACCTCAAACAACATGAAATGTTGTAAAATTGCAATTGTAAGCATATGTAATGCAGTTGAGCACATCTATCTTTGCAGAATGAAGATATTGCAAAACCATCCAAATCAAGTTTCTCTCAGCTTGATATGCTTCCACACTGTACATAAGGACATTCTCTATCATAGGTGAAGAGTTTACATGTGTATTTGCAAGTTTACATTACAATTCATCAAACTCTTGAAACCAAGTCAGTTTGGACCTGAAACAACATGAAATGTTGTAAAATTGCAATTGTAAGCATATGTAATGCAGTTGAGCACATCTATCTTTGCAGAATGAAGATATTGCAAAACCATCCAAATCAAGCTTCTCTCAGCTTGATATGCTTCCACACTGTACATAAGGGCATTCTCTATCATAGGTGAAGAGTTTACATGTGTATTTGCAAGTTTACATTACAATTCATCAAACTTTTGAAACCAAGTAAGTTCTGACCTGAATCAACATGAAATGTTGTAAAATTGCATTTGTGAGCATATGTAATGCAGTTGAGCACATCCAACTTTACAGAATGAAGATATTGCAAAACCATCCAAATCAAGCTTCTCTCTGCTTGATATGGTTCCACACTGTACATAAGGGCATTCTCTATCATAGGTGAAGAGTTTACATGTGTATTTGCAAGTTTACATTACAATTCATCAAACTCTTGAAACCAAGTCAGTTTTGACCTGAAATAACATGAAATGTTGTAGAATTGCATTTGTGAGCATATGTAATGCAGTTGAGCACATCTAACTTTACAGAATGAAGATATTGCAAAACCATCCAAATCAAGTTTCTCTCAGCTTGATATGCTTCCACACTGTACATAAGGGCATTCTCTATCATAGGTGAAGAGTTTACATGTGTATTTGCAAGTTTACATTACAATTCATCAAACTCTTGAAACCAAGTCAGTTTTGACCTGAAATAACATGAAATGTTGTAGAATTGCATTTGTGAGCATATGTAATGCAGTTGAGCACATCTAACTTTACAGAATGAAGATATTGCAAAACCATCCAAATCAAGTTTCTCTCAGCTTGATATGCTTCCACACTGTACATAAGGGCATTCTCTATCATAGGTGAAGAGTTTACATGTGTATTTGCAAGTTTACATTACAATTCATCAAACTCTTGAAACCAAGTCAGTTCTGACCTGAATCAACATGAAATGTTGTAAAATTGCATTTGTGAGCATATGTAATGCAGTTGAGCACATCCAACTTTACAGAATGAAGATATTGCAAAACCATCCAAATCAAGCTTCTCTCTGCTTGATATGCTTCCACACTGTACATAAGGGCATTCTCTATCATAGGTGAAGAGTTTACATGTGTATTTGCAAGTTTACATTACATTTAATCAAACTCTTGAAACCAAGTCAGTTCTGACCTGAAACAACATGAAATGTTGTAAAATTGCAATTGTAAGCATATTTAATGCAGTTGAGCACATCTATCTTTGCAGAATGAAGATATTGCAAAACCATCCAAATCAAGCTTCTCTCAGCTTGATATGCTTCCACACTGTACATAAGGGCATTCTCTATCATAGGTGAAGAGTTTACATGTGTATTTGCAAGTTTACATTACAATTCATCAAACTCTTGAAACCAAGTCAGTTTTGACCTGAAATAACATGAAATGTTGTAGAATTGCAATTGTAAGCATATGTAATGCAGTTGAGCACATCTATCTTTGCAGAATGAAGATATTGCAAAACCATCCAAATCAAGCTTCTCTCAGCTTGATATGCTTCCACACTGTACATAAGGGCATTCTCTATCATAGGTGAAGAGTTTACATGTGTATTTGCAAGTTTACATTACAATTCATCAAACTTTTGAAACCAAGTAAGTTCTGACCTGAATCAACATGAAATGTTGTAAAATTGCATTTGTGAGCATATGTAATGCAGTTGAGCACATCCAACTTTACAGAATGAAGATATTGCAAAACCATCCAAATCAAGCTTCTCTCTGCTTGATATGGTTCCACACTGTACATAAGGGCATTCTCTATCATAGGTGAAGAGTTTACATGTGTATTTGCAAGTTTACATTACAATTCATCAAACTCTTGAAACCAAGTCAGTTTTGACCTGAAATAACATGAAATGTTGTAGAATTGCATTTGTGAGCATATGTAATGCAGTTGAGCACATCTAACTTTACAGAATGAAGATATTGCAAAACCATCCAAATCAAGTTTCTCTCAGCTTGATATGCTTCCACACTGTACATAAGGGCATTCTCTATCATAGGTGAAGAGTTTACATGTGTATTTGCAAGTTTACATTACAATTCATCAAACTCTTGAAACCAAGTCAGTTTTGACCTGAAATAACATGAAATGTTGTAGAATTGCATTTGTGAGCATATGTAATGCAGTTGAGCACATCTAACTTTACAGAATGAAGATATTGCAAAACCATCCAAATCAAGTTTCTCTCAGCTTGATATGCTTCCACACTGTACATAAGGGCATTCTCTATCATAGGTGAAGAGTTTACATGTGTATTTGCAAGTTTACATTACAATTCATCAAACTCTTGAAACCAAGTCAGTTCTGACCTGAATCAACATGAAATGTTGTAAAATTGCATTTGTGAGCATATGTAATGCAGTTGAGCACATCCAACTTTACAGAATGAAGATATTGCAAAACCATCCAAATCAAGCTTCTCTCTGCTTGATATGCTTCCACACTGTACATAAGGGCATTCTCTATCATAGGTGAAGAGTTTACATGTGTATTTGCAAGTTTACATTACATTTAATCAAACTCTTGAAACCAAGTCAGTTCTGACCTGAAACAACATGAAATGTTGTAAAATTGCAATTGTAAGCATATTTAATGCAGTTGAGCACATCTATCTTTGCAGAATGAAGATATTGCAAAACCATCCAAATCAAGCTTCTCTCAGCTTGATATGCTTCCACACTGTACATAAGGGCATTCTCTATCATAGGTGAAGAGTTTACATGTGTATTTGCAAGTTTACATTACAATTCATCAAACTCTTGAAACCAAGTCAGTTTTGACCTGAAATAACATGAAATGTTGTAGAATTGCAATTGTAAGCATATGTAATGCAGTTGAGCACATCTATCTTTGCAGAATGAAGATATTGCAAAACCATCCAAATCAAGCTTCTCTCAGCTTGATATGCTTCCACACTGTACATAAGGGCATTCTCTATCATAGGTGAAGAGTTTACATGTGTATTTGCAAGTTTACATTACAATTCATCAAACTTTTGAAACCAAGTAAGTTCTGACCTGAATCAACATGAAATGTTGTAAAATTGCATTTGTGAGCATATGTAATGCAGTTGAGCACATCCAACTTTACAGAATGAAGATATTGCAAAACCATCCAAATCAAGCTTCTCTCTGCTTGATATGGTTCCACACTGTACATAAGGGCATTCTCTATCATAGGTGAAGAGTTTACATGTGTATTTGCAAGTTTACATTACATTTAATCAAACTCTTGAAACCAAGTCAGTTCTGACCTGAAACAACATGAAATGTTGTAAAATTGCAATTGTAAGCATATGTAATGCAGTTGAGCACATCTATCTTTGCAGAATGAAGATATTGCAAAACCATCCAAATCAAGCTTCTCTCAGCTTGATATGCTTCCACACTGTACATAAGGGCATTCTCTATCATAGGTGAAGAGTTTACATGTGTATTTGCAAGTTTACATTACAATTCATCAAACTCTTGAAACCAAGTCAGTTTTGACCTGAAATAACATGAAATGTTGTAGAATTGCATTTGTGAGCATATGTAATGCAGTTGAGCACATCTAACTTTACAGAATGAAGATATTGCAAAACCATCCAAATCAAGCTTCTCTCAGCTTGATATGCTTCCACACTGTACATAAGGGCATTCTCTATCATAGGTGAAGAGTTTACATGTGTATTTGCAAGTTTACATTACATTTCATCAAACTCTTGAAACCAAGTCAGTTCTGACCTGAAACAACTTGAAATGTTGTAGAATTGCATTTGTGAGCATATGTAATGCAGTTGAGCACATCCAACTTTACAGAATGAAGATATTGCAAAACCATCCAAATCAAGCTTCTCTCTGCTTGATATGGTTCCACACTGTACATAAGGGCATTCTCTATCATAGGTGAAGAGTTTACATGTGTATTTGCAAGTTTACATTACAATTCATCAAACTCTTGAAACCAAGTCAGTTTTGACCTGAAATAACATGAAATGTTGTAGAATTGCATTTGTGAGCATATGTAATGCAGTTGAGCACATCTAACTTTACAGAATGAAGATATTGCAAAACCATCCAAATCAAGTTTCTCTCAGCTTGATATGCTTCCACACTGTACATAAGGGCATTCTCTATCATAGGTGAAGAGTTTACATGTGTATTTGCAAGTTTACATTACAATTCATCAAACTCTTGAAACCAAGTCAGTTTTGACCTGAAATAACATGAAATGTTGTAGAATTGCATTTGTGAGCATATGTAATGCAGTTGAGCACATCTAACTTTACAGAATGAAGATATTGCAAAACCATCCAAATCAAGTTTCTCTCAGCTTGATATGCTTCCACACTGTACATAAGGGCATTCTCTATCATAGGTGAAGAGTTTACATGTGTATTTGCAAGTTTACATTACAATTCATCAAACTCTTGAAACCAAGTCAGTTCTGACCTGAAACAACATGAAATGTTGTAAAATTGCATTTGTGAGCATATGTAATGCAGTTGAGCACATCTAACTTTACAGAATGAAGATATTGCAAAACCATCCAAATCAAGCTTCTCTCAGCTTGATATGCTTCCACACTGTACATAAGGGCATTCTCTATCATAGGTGAAGAGTTTACATGTGTATTTGCAAGTTTACATTACATTTCATCAAACTCTTGAAACCAAGTCAGTTCTGACCTGAAACAACTTGAAATGTTGTAGAATTGCATTTGTGAGCATATGTAATGCAGTTGAGCACATCCAACTTTACAGAATGAAGATATTGCAAAACCATCCAAATCAAGCTTCTCTCTGCTTGATATGCTTCCACACTGTACATAAGGGCATTCTCTATCATAGGTGAAGAGTTTACATGTGTATTTGCAAGTTTACATTACATTTAATCAAACTCTTGAAACCAAGTCAGTTCTGACCTGAAACAACATGAAATGCTGAAAAATTGCAATTGTAAGCATATGTAATGCAGTTGAGCACATCTATCTTTGCAGAATGAAGATATTGCAAAACCATCCAAATCAAGCTTCTCTCAGCTTGATATGCTTCCACACTGTACATAAGGGCATTCTCTATCATAGGTGAAGAGTTTACATGTGTATTTGCAAGTTTTACATTACAATTCATCAAACTTTTGAAACCAAGTCAGTTCTGACCTGAATCAACATGAAATGTTGTAAAATTGCATTTGTGAGCATATGTAATGCAGTTGAGCACATCCAACTTTACAGAATGAAGATATTGCAAAACCATCCAAATCAAGCTTCTCTCTGCTTGATATGCTTCCACACTGTACATAAGGGCATTCTCTATCATAGGTGAAGAGTTTACATGTGTATTTGCAAGTTTACATTACATTTCATCAAACTCTTGAAACCAAGTCAGTTCTGACCTGAAACAACTTGAAATGTTGTAGAATTGCATTTGTGAGCATATGTAATGCAGTTGAGCACATCCAACTTTACAGAATGAAGATATTGCAAAACCATCCAAATCAAGCTTCTCTCTGCTTGATATGCTTCCACACTGTACATAAGGGCATTCTCTATCATAGGTGAAGAGTTTACATGTGTATTTGCAAGTTTACATTACATTTAATCAAACTCTTGAAACCAAGTCAGTTCTGACCTGAAACAACATGAAATGTTGTAAAATTGCAATTGTAAGCATATTTAATGCAGTTGAGCACATCTATCTTTGCAGAATGAAGATATTGCAAAACCATCCAAATCAAGCTTCTCTCAGCTTGATATGCTTCCACACTGTACATAAGGGCATTCTCTATCATAGGTGAAGAGTTTACATGTGTATTTGCAAGTTTACATTACAATTCATCAAACTCTTGAAACCAAGTCAGTTTTGACCTGAAATAACATGAAATGTTGTAGAATTGCAATTGTAAGCATATGTAATGCAGTTGAGCACATCTATCTTTGCAGAATGAAGATATTGCAAAACCATCCAAATCAAGCTTCTCTCAGCTTGATATGCTTCCACACTGTACATAAGGGCATTCTCTATCATAGGTGAAGAGTTTACATGTGTATTTGCAAGTTTACATTACAATTCATCAAACTTTTGAAACCAAGTAAGTTCTGACCTGAATCAACATGAAATGTTGTAAAATTGCATTTGTGAGCATATGTAATGCAGTTGAGCACATCCAACTTTACAGAATGAAGATATTGCAAAACCATCCAAATCAAGCTTCTCTCTGCTTGATATGGTTCCACACTGTACATAAGGGCATTCTCTATCATAGGTGAAGAGTTTACATGTGTATTTGCAAGTTTACATTACAATTCATCAAACTCTTGAAACCAAGTCAGTTTTGACCTGAAATAACATGAAATGTTGTAGAATTGCATTTGTGAGCATATGTAATGCAGTTGAGCACATCTAACTTTACAGAATGAAGATATTGCAAAACCATCCAAATCAAGTTTCTCTCAGCTTGATATGCTTCCACACTGTACATAAGGGCATTCTCTATCATAGGTGAAGAGTTTACATGTGTATTTGCAAGTTTACATTACAATTCATCAAACTCTTGAAACCAAGTCAGTTTTGACCTGAAATAACATGAAATGTTGTAGAATTGCATTTGTGAGCATATGTAATGCAGTTGAGCACATCTAACTTTACAGAATGAAGATATTGCAAAACCATCCAAATCAAGTTTCTCTCAGCTTGATATGCTTCCACACTGTACATAAGGGCATTCTCTATCATAGGTGAAGAGTTTACATGTGTATTTGCAAGTTTACATTACAATTCATCAAACTCTTGAAACCAAGTCAGTTCTGACCTGAATCAACATGAAATGTTGTAAAATTGCATTTGTGAGCATATGTAATGCAGTTGAGCACATCCAACTTTACAGAATGAAGATATTGCAAAACCATCCAAATCAAGCTTCTCTCTGCTTGATATGCTTCCACACTGTACATAAGGGCATTCTCTATCATAGGTGAAGAGTTTACATGTGTATTTGCAAGTTTACATTACATTTAATCAAACTCTTGAAACCAAGTCAGTTCTGACCTGAAACAACATGAAATGTTGTAAAATTGCAATTGTAAGCATATTTAATGCAGTTGAGCACATCTATCTTTGCAGAATGAAGATATTGCAAAACCATCCAAATCAAGCTTCTCTCAGCTTGATATGCTTCCACACTGTACATAAGGGCATTCTCTATCATAGGTGAAGAGTTTACATGTGTATTTGCAAGTTTACATTACAATTCATCAAACTCTTGAAACCAAGTCAGTTTTGACCTGAAATAACATGAAATGTTGTAGAATTGCAATTGTAAGCATATGTAATGCAGTTGAGCACATCTATCTTTGCAGAATGAAGATATTGCAAAACCATCCAAATCAAGCTTCTCTCAGCTTGATATGCTTCCACACTGTACATAAGGGCATTCTCTATCATAGGTGAAGAGTTTACATGTGTATTTGCAAGTTTACATTACAATTCATCAAACTTTTGAAACCAAGTAAGTTCTGACCTGAATCAACATGAAATGTTGTAAAATTGCATTTGTGAGCATATGTAATGCAGTTGAGCACATCCAACTTTACAGAATGAAGATATTGCAAAACCATCCAAATCAAGCTTCTCTCTGCTTGATATGGTTCCACACTGTACATAAGGGCATTCTCTATCATAGGTGAAGAGTTTACATGTGTATTTGCAAGTTTACATTACATTTAATCAAACTCTTGAAACCAAGTCAGTTCTGACCTGAAACAACATGAAATGTTGTAAAATTGCAATTGTAAGCATATGTAATGCAGTTGAGCACATCTATCTTTGCAGAATGAAGATATTGCAAAACCATCCAAATCAAGCTTCTCTCAGCTTGATATGCTTCCACACTGTACATAAGGGCATTCTCTATCATAGGTGAAGAGTTTACATGTGTATTTGCAAGTTTACATTACAATTCATCAAACTCTTGAAACCAAGTCAGTTTTGACCTGAAATAACATGAAATGTTGTAGAATTGCATTTGTGAGCATATGTAATGCAGTTGAGCACATCTAACTTTACAGAATGAAGATATTGCAAAACCATCCAAATCAAGCTTCTCTCAGCTTGATATGCTTCCACACTGTACATAAGGGCATTCTCTATCATAGGTGAAGAGTTTACATGTGTATTTGCAAGTTTACATTACATTTCATCAAACTCTTGAAACCAAGTCAGTTCTGACCTGAAACAACTTGAAATGTTGTAGAATTGCATTTGTGAGCATATGTAATGCAGTTGAGCACATCCAACTTTACAGAATGAAGATATTGCAAAACCATCCAAATCAAGCTTCTCTCTGCTTGATATGGTTCCACACTGTACATAAGGGCATTCTCTATCATAGGTGAAGAGTTTACATGTGTATTTGCAAGTTTACATTACAATTCATCAAACTCTTGAAACCAAGTCAGTTTTGACCTGAAATAACATGAAATGTTGTAGAATTGCATTTGTGAGCATATGTAATGCAGTTGAGCACATCTAACTTTACAGAATGAAGATATTGCAAAACCATCCAAATCAAGTTTCTCTCAGCTTGATATGCTTCCACACTGTACATAAGGGCATTCTCTATCATAGGTGAAGAGTTTACATGTGTATTTGCAAGTTTACATTACAATTCATCAAACTCTTGAAACCAAGTCAGTTTTGACCTGAAATAACATGAAATGTTGTAGAATTGCATTTGTGAGCATATGTAATGCAGTTGAGCACATCTAACTTTACAGAATGAAGATATTGCAAAACCATCCAAATCAAGTTTCTCTCAGCTTGATATGCTTCCACACTGTACATAAGGGCATTCTCTATCATAGGTGAAGAGTTTACATGTGTATTTGCAAGTTTACATTACAATTCATCAAACTCTTGAAACCAAGTCAGTTCTGACCTGAATCAACATGAAATGTTGTAAAATTGCATTTGTGAGCATATGTAATGCAGTTGAGCACATCCAACTTTACAGAATGAAGATATTGCAAAACCATCCAAATCAAGCTTCTCTCTGCTTGATATGCTTCCACACTGTACATAAGGGCATTCTCTATCATAGGTGAAGAGTTTACATGTGTATTTGCAAGTTTACATTACAATTCATCAAACTCTTGAAACCAAGTCAGTTCTGACCTGAAACAACATGAAATGTTGTAAAATTGCATTTGTGAGCATATGTAATGCAGTTGAGCACATCTAACTTTACAGAATGAAGATATTGCAAAACCATCCAAATCAAGCTTCTCTCAGCTTGATATGCTTCCACACTGTACATAAGGGCATTCTCTATCATAGGTGAAGAGTTTACATGTGTATTTGCAAGTTTACATTACATTTCATCAAACTCTTGAAACCAAGTCAGTTCTGACCTGAAACAACTTGAAATGTTGTAGAATTGCATTTGTGAGCATATGTAATGCAGTTGAGCACATCCAACTTTACAGAATGAAGATATTGCAAAACCATCCAAATCAAGCTTCTCTCTGCTTGATATGCTTCCACACTGTACATAAGGGCATTCTCTATCATAGGTGAAGAGTTTACATGTGTATTTGCAAGTTTACATTACATTTAATCAAACTCTTGAAACCAAGTCAGTTCTGACCTGAAACAACATGAAATGCTGAAAAATTGCAATTGTAAGCATATGTAATGCAGTTGAGCACATCTATCTTTGCAGAATGAAGATATTGCAAAACCATCCAAATCAAGCTTCTCTCAGCTTGATATGCTTCCACACTGTACATAAGGGCATTCTCTATCATAGGTGAAGAGTTTACATGTGTATTTGCAAGTTTTACATTACAATTCATCAAACTTTTGAAACCAAGTCAGTTCTGACCTGAATCAACATGAAATGTTGTAAAATTGCATTTGTGAGCATATGTAATGCAGTTGAGCACATCCAACTTTACAGAATGAAGATATTGCAAAACCATCCAAATCAAGCTTCTCTCTGCTTGATATGCTTCCACACTGTACATAAGGGCATTCTCTATCATAGGTGAAGAGTTTACATGTGTATTTGCAAGTTTACATTACATTTCATCAAACTCTTGAAACCAAGTCAGTTCTGACCTGAAACAACTTGAAATGTTGTAGAATTGCATTTGTGAGCATATGTAATGCAGTTGAGCACATCCAACTTTACAGAATGAAGATATTGCAAAACCATCCAAATCAAGCTTCTCTCTGCTTGATATGTTTCCACACTGTACATAAGGGCATTCTCTATCATAGGTGAAGAGTTTACATGTGTATTTGCAAGTTTACATTACATTTCATCAAACTCTTGAAACCAAGTCAGTTTTGTCCTGAAATAACATGAAATGTTGTAGAATTGCATTTGTGAGCATATGTAATGCAGTTGAGCACATCTAACTTTACAGATTGAAGATATTGTAAAACCATCCAAATCATGCTTCTCTCAGCTTGATATGCTTCCACACTGTACATAAGGGCATTCTCTATCATAGGTGAGGAGTTTACATGTGTATTTGCAAGTTTACATTACATTTCATCAAACTCTTGAAACCAAGTCAGTTCTGACCAGAAACAACATGAAATGTTGTAGAATTGCATTTGTGAGCATATGTAATGCAGTTGAGCACATCCAACTTTACAGAATGAAGATATTGCAAAACCATCCAAATCAAGCTTCTCTCTGCTTGATATGCTTCCACACTGTACATAAGGGCATTCTCTATCATAGGTGAAGAGTTTACATGTGTATTTGCAAGTTTACATTACATTTAATCAAACTCTTGAAACCAAGTCAGTTTTGTCCTGAAATAACATGAAATGTTGTAAAATTGCAATTGTAAGCATATGTAATGCAGTTGAGCACATCTATCTTTGCAGAATGAAGATATTGCAAAACCATCCAAATCAAGCATCTCTCAGCTTGATATGCTTCCACACTGTACATAAGGGCATTCTCTATCATAGGTGAAGAGTTTACATGTGTATTTGCAAGTTTACATTACAATTCATCAAACTCTTGAAACCAAGTCAGTTTGGACCTGAAACAACATGAAATGTTGTACAATTGCATTTGTGAGCATATGTAATGCAGTTGAGCACATCCAACTTTACAGAATGAAGATATTGCAAAACCATCCAAATCAAGCTTCTCTCTGCTTGATATGCTTCCACGCTGTACATAAGGGCATTCTCTATCATAGGTGAAGAGTTTACATGTGTATTTGCAAGTTTACATTACAATTCATCAAACTCTTGAAACCAAGTCAGTTCTGACCTGAAACAACATGAAATGTTGTAAAATTGCATTTGTGAGCATACGTAATGCAGTTGAGCACATCCAACTTTACAGAATGAAGATATTGCAAAACCATCTAAATCAAGCTTCTCTCTGCTTGATATGGTTCCACACTGTACATAAGGGCATTCTCTATCATAGGTGAAGAGTTTACATGTGTATTTGCAAGTTTACATTACATTTAATCAAACTCTTGAAACCAAGTCAGTTCTGACCTGAAACAACATGAAATGTTGTAAAATTGCAATTGTAAGCATATGTAATGCAGTTGAGCACATCTATCTTTGCAGAATGAAGATATTGCAAAACCATCCAAATCAAGCTTCTCTCAGCTTGATATGCTTCCACACTGTACATAAGGGCATTCTCTATCATAGGTGAAGAGTTTACATGTGTATTTGCAAGTTTACATTACAATTCATCAAACTCTTGAAACCAAGTCAGTTTTGACCTGAAATAACATGAAATGTTGTAGAATTGCATTTGTGAGCATATGTAATGCAGTTGAGCACATCTAACTTTACAGAATGAAGATATTGCAAAACCATCCAAATCAAGTTTCTCTCAGCTTGATATGCTTCCACACTGTACATAAGGGCATTCTCTATCATAGGTGAAGAGTTTACATGTGTATTTGCAAGTTTACATTACATTTCATCAAACTCTTGAAACCAAGTCAGTTCTGACCTGAAACAACTTGAAATGTTGTAGAATTGCATTTGTGAGCATATGTAATGCAGTTGAGCACATCCAACTTTACAGAATGAAGATATTGCAAAACCATCCAAATCAAGCTTCTCTCTGCTTGATATGTTTCCACACTGTACATAAGGGCATTCTCTATCATAGGTGAAGAGTTTACATGTGTATTTGCAAGTTTACATTACATTTAATCAAACTCTTGAAACCAAGTCAGTTTTGTCCTGAAATAACATGAAATGTTGTAGAATTGCATTTGTGAGCATATGTAATGCAGTTGAGCACATCTAACTTTACAGTTTGAAGATATTGTAAAACCATCCAAATCATGCTTCTCTCAGCTTGATATGCTTCCACACTGTACATAAGGGCATTCTCTATCATAGGTGAGGAGTTTACATGTGTATTTGCAAGTTTACATTACATTTCATCAAACTCTTGAAACCAAGTCAGTTCTGACCAGAAACAACATGAAATGTTGTAGAATTGCATTTGTGAGCATATGTAATGCAGTTGAGCACATCCAACTTTACAGAATGAAGATATTGCAAAACCATCCAAATCAAGCTTCTCTCTGCTTGATATGCTTCCACACTGTACATAAGGGCATTCTCTATCATAGGTGAAGAGTTTACATGTGTATTTGCAAGTTTACATTACATTTAATCAAACTCTTGAAACCAAGTCAGTTCTGACCTGAAACAACATGAAATGTTGTAAAATTGCAATTGTAAGCATATGTAATGCAGTTGAGCACATCTATCTTTGCAGAATGAAGATATTGCAAAACCATCCAAATCAAGCATCTCTCAGCTTGATATGCTTCCACACTGTACATAAGGGCATTCTCTATCATAGGTGAAGAGTTTACATGTGTATTTGCAAGTTTACATTACAATTCATCAAACTCTTGAAACCAAGTCAGTTTTGACCTGAAATAACATTAAATGTTGTAGAATTGCATTTGTGAGCATATGTAATGCAGTTGAGCACATCTAACTTTACAGAATGAAGATATTGCAAAACCATCCAAATCAAGCTTCTCTCAGCTTGATATGCTTCCACACTGTACATAAGGGCATTCTCTATCATAGGTGAAGAGTTTACATGTGTATTTGCAAGTTTACATTACATTTCATCAAACTCTTGAAACCAAGTCAGTTCAGACCTGAAACAACTTGAAATGTTGTAGAATTGCATTTGTGAGCATATGTAATGCAGTTGAGCACATCCAACTTTACAGAATGAAGATATTGCAAAACCATCCAAATCAAGCTTCTCTCTGCTTGATATGCTTCCACACTGTACATAAGGGCATTCTCTATCATAGGTGAAGAGTTTACATGTGTATTTGCAAGTTTACATTACATTTCATCAAACTCTTGAAACCAAGTCAGTTCTGACCTGAAACAACTTGAAATGTTGTAGAATTGCATTTGTGAGCATATGTAATGCAGTTGAGCACATCCAACTTTACAGAATGAAGATATTGCAAAACCATCCAAATCAAGCTTCTCTCTGCTTGATATGCTTCCACACTGTACATAAGGGCATTCTCTATCATAGGTGAAGAGTTTACATGTGTATTTGCAAGTTTACATTACATTTAATCAAACTCTTGAAACCAAGTCAGTTTTGTCCTGAAATAACATGAAATGTTGTAGAATTGCATTTGTGAGCATATGTAATGCAGTTGAGCACATCTAACTTTACAGATTGAAGATATTGCAAAACCATCCAAATCATGCTTCTCTCAGCTTGATATGCTTCCACACTGTACATAAGGGCATTCTCTATCATAGGTGAAGAGTTTACATGTGTATTTGCAAGTTTACATTACAATTCATCAAACTCTTGAAACCAAGTCAGTTTGGACCTGAAACAACATGAAATGTTGTACAATTGCATTTGTGAGCATATGTAATGCAGTTGAGCACATCCAACTTTACAGAATGAAGATATTGCAAAACCATCCAAATCAAGCTTCTCTCTGCTTGATATGCTTCCACGCTGTACATAAGGGCATTCTCTATCATAGGTGAAGAGTTTACATGTGTATTTGCAAGTTTACATTACAATTCATCAAACTCTTGAAACCAAGTCAGTTCTGACCTGAAACAACATGAAATGTTGTAAAATTGCATTTGTGAGCATACGTAATGCAGTTGAGCACATCCAACTTTACAGAATGAAGATATTGCAAAACCATCCAAATCAAGCTTCTCTCTGCTTGATATGGTTCCACACTGTACATAAGGGCATTCTCTATCATAGGTGAAGAGTTTACATGTGTATTTGCAAGTTTACATTACATTTAATCAAACTCTTGAAACCAAGTCAGTTCTGACCTGAAACAACATGAAATGTTGTAAAATTGCAATTGTAAGCATATGTAATGCAGTTGAGCACATCTATCTTTGCAGAATGAAGATATTGCAAAACCATCCAAATCAAGCTTCTCTCAGCTTGATATGCTTCCACACTGTACATAAGGGCATTCTCTATCATAGGTGAAGAGTTTACATGTGTATTTGCAAGTTTACATTACAATTCATCAAACTCTTGAAACCAAGTCAGTTTTGACCTGAAATAACATGAAATGTTGTAGAATTGCATTTGTGAGCATATGTAATGCAGTTGAGCACATCTAACTTTACAGAATGAAGATATTGCAAAACCATCCAAATCAAGTTTCTCTCAGCTTGATATGCTTCCACACTGTACATAAGGGCATTCTCTATCATAGGTGAAGAGTTTACATGTGTATTTGCAAGTTTACATTACAATTCATCAAACTCTTGAAACCAAGTCAGTTCTGACCTGAATCAACATGAAATGTTGTAAAATTGCATTTGTGAGCATATGTAATGCAGTTGAGCACATCCAACTTTACAGAATGAAGATATTGCAAAACCATCCAAATCAAGCTTCTCTCTGCTTGATATGCTTCCACACTGTACATAAGGGCATTCTCTATCATAGGTGAAGAGTTTACATGTGTATTTGCAAGTTTACATTACATTTAATCAAACTCTTGAAACCAAGTCAGTTCTGACCTGAAACAACATGAAATGTTGTAAAATTGCAATTGTAAGCATATGTAATGCAGTTGAGCACATCTATCTTTGCAGAATGAAGATATTGCAAAACCATCCAAATGAAGCTTCTCTCAGCTTGATATGCTTCCACACTGTACATAAGGGCATTCTCTATCATAGGTGAAGAGTTTACATGTGTATTTGCAAGTTTACATTACAATTCATCAAACTCTTGAAACCAAGTCAGTTTTGACCTGAAATAACATGAAATGTTGTAGAATTGCATTTGTGAGCATATGTAATGCAGTTGAGCACATCTAACTTTACAGAATGAAGATATTGCAAAACCATCCAAATCAAGCTTCTCTCAGCTTGATATGCTTCCACACTGTACATAAGGGCATTCTCTATCATAGGTGAAGAGTTTACATGTGTATTTGCAAGTTTACATTACATTTCATCAAACTCTTGAAACCAAGTCAGTTCTGACCTGAAACAACTTGAAATGTTGTAGAATTGCATTTGTGAGCATATGTAATGCAGTTGAGCACATCCAACTTTACAGAATGAAGATATTGCAAAACCATCCAAATCAAGCTTCTCTCTGCTTGATATGCTTCCACACTGTACATAAGGGCATTCTCTATCATAGGTGAAGAGTTTACATGTGTATTTGCAAGTTTACATTACAATTCATCAAACTTTTGAAACCAAGTAAGTTCTGACCTGAATCAACATGAAATGTTGTAAAATTGCATTTGTGAGCATATGTAATGCAGTTGAGCACATCCAACTTTACAGAATGAAGATATTGCAAAACCATCCAAATCAAGCTTCTCTCTGCTTGATATGGTTCCACACTGTACATAAGGGCATTCTCTATCATAGGTGAAGAGTTTACATGTGTATTTGCAAGTTTACATTACATTTAATCAAACTCTTGAAACCAAGTCAGTTCTGACCTGAAACAACATGAAATGTTGTAAAATTGCAATTGTAAGCATATGTAATGCAGTTGAGCACATCTATCATTGCAGAATGAAGATATTGCAAAACCATCCAAATCAAGCTTCTCTCAGCTTGATATGCTTCCACACTGTACATAAGGGCATTCTCTATCATAGGTGAAGAGTTTACATGTGTATTTGCAAGTTTACATTACAATTCATCAAACTCTTGAAACCAAGTCAGTTTTGACCTGAAATAACATGAAATGTTGTAGAATTGCATTTGTGAGCATATGTAATGCAGTTGAGCACATCTAACTTTACAGAATGAAGATATTGCAAAACCATCCAAATCAAGTTTCTCTCAGCTTGATATGCTTCCACACTGTACATAAGGGCATTCTCTATCATAGGTGAAGAGTTTACATGTGTATTTGCAAGTTTACATTACAATTCATCAAACTCTTGAAACCAAGTCAGTTCTGACCTGAATCAACATGAAATGTTGTAAAATTGCATTTGTGAGCATATGTAATGCAGTTGAGCACATCCAACTTTACAGAATGAAGATATTGCAAAACCATCCAAATCAAGTTTCTCTCTGCTTGATATGCTTCCACACTGTACATAAGGGCATTCTCTATCATAGGTGAAGAGTTTACATGTGTATTTGCAAGTTTACATTACATTTAATCAAACTCTTGAAACCAAGTCAGTTCTGACCTGAAACAACATGAAATGTTGTAAAATTGCAATTGTAAGCATATGTAATGCAGTTGAGCACATCTATCTTTGCAGAATGAAGATATTGCAAAACCATCCAAATCAAGCTTCTCTCAGCTTGATATGCTTCCACACTGTACATAAGGGCATTCTCTATCATAGGTGAAGAGTTTACATGTGTATTTGCAAGTTTACATTACAATTCATCAAACTCTTGAAACCAAGTCAGTTTTGACCTGAAATAACATGAAATGTTGTAGAATTGCATTTGTGAGCATATGTAATGCAGTTGAGCACATCTAACTTTACAGAATGAAGATATTGCAAAACCATCCAAATCAAGCTTCTCTCAGCTTGATATGCTTCCACACTGTACATAAGGGCATTCTCTATCATAGGTGAAGAGTTTACATGTGTATTTGCAAGTTTACATTACATTTCATCAAACTCTTGAAACCAAGTCAGTTCTGACCTGAAACAACTTGAAATGTTGTAGAATTGCATTTGTGAGCATATGTAATGCAGTTGAGCACATCCAACTTTACAGAATGAAGATATTGCAAAACCATCCAAATCAAGCTTCTCTCTGCTTGATATGCTTCCACACTGTACATAAGGGCATTCTCTATCATAGGTGAAGAGTTTACATGTGTATTTGCAAGTTTACATTACATTTAATCAAACTCTTGAAACCAAGTCAGTTCTGACCTGAAACAACATGAAATGTTGTAAAATTGCAATTGTGAGCATATGTAATGCAGTTGAGCACATCTATCTTTGCAGAATGAAGATATTGCAAAACCATCCAAATCAAGCTTCTCTCAGCTTGATATGCTTCCACACTGTACATAAGGGCATTCTCTATCATAGGTGAAGAGTTTACATGTGTATTTGCAAGTTTACATTACAATTCATCAAACTCTTGAAACCAAGTCAGTTTTGACCTGAAATAACATGAAATGTTGTAGAATTGCATTTGTGAGCATATGTAATGCAGTTGAGCACATCCAACTTTACAGAATGAAGATATTGCAAAACCATCCAAATCAAGTTTCTCTCAGCTTGATATGCTTCCACACTGTACATAAGGGCATTCTCTATCATAGGTGAAGAGTTTACATGTGTATTTGCAAGTTTACATTACAATTCATCAAACTCTTGAAACCAAGTCAGTTTTGACCTGAAATAACATTAAATGTTGTAGAATTGCATTTGTGAGCATATGTAATGCAGTTGAGCACATCTAACTTTACAGAATGAAGATATTGCAAAACCATCCAAATCAAGCTTCTCTCAGCTTGATATGCTTCCACACTGTACATAAGGGCATTCTCTATCACAGGTGAAGAGTTTACATGTGTATTTGCAAGTTTACATTACATTTCATCAAACTCTTGAAACCAAGTCAGTTCTGACCTGAAACAACTTGAAATGTTGTAGAATTGCATTTGTGAGCATATGTAATGCAGTTGAGCACATCCAACTTTACAGAATGAAGATATTGCAAAACCATCCAAATCAAGCTTCTCTCTGCTTGATATGCTTCCACACTGTACATAAGGGCATTCTCTATCATAGGTGAAGAGTTTACATGTGTATTTGCAAGTTTACATTACATTTCATCAAACTCTTGAAACCAAGTCAGTTCTGACCTGAAACAACTTGAAATGTTGTAGAATTGCATTTGTGAGCATATGTAATGCAGTTGAGCACATCCAACTTTACAGAATGAAGATATTGCAAAACCATCCAAATCAAGCTTCTCTCTGCTTGATATGCTTCCACACTGTACATAAGGGCATTCTCTATCATAGGTGAAGAGTTTACATGTGTATTTGCAAGTTTACATTACATTTAATCAAACTCTTGAAACCAAGTCAGTTTTGTCCTGAAATAACATGAAATGTTGTAGAATTGCATTTGTGAGCATATGTAATGCAGTTGAGCACATCTAACTTTACAGATTGAAGATATTGCAAAACCATCCAAATCATGCTTCTCTCAGCTTGATATGCTTCCACACTGTACATAAGGGCATTCTCTATCATAGGTGAAGAGTTTACATGTGTATTTGCAAGTTTACATTACAATTCATCAAACTCTTGAAACCAAGTCAGTTTGGACCTGAAACAACATGAAATGTTGTACAATTGCATTTGTGAGCATATGTAATGCAGTTGAGCACTTCCAACTTTACAGAATGAAGATATTGCAAAACCATCCAAATCAAGCTTCTCTCTGCTTGATATGCTTCCACGCTGTACATAAGGGCATTCTCTATCATAGGTGAAGAGTTTACATGTGTATTTGCAAGTTTACATTACAATTCATCAAACTCTTGAAACCAAGTCAGTTCTGACCTGAAACAACATGAAATGTTGTAAAATTGCATTTGTGAGCATACGTAATGCAGTTGAGCACATCCAACTTTACAGAATGAAGATATTGCAAAACCATCCAAATCAAGCTTCTCTCTGCTTGATATGGTTCCACACTGTACATAAGGGCATTCTCTATCATAGGTGAAGAGTTTACATGTGTATTTGCAAGTTTACATTACATTTAATCAAACTCTTGAAACCAAGTCAGTTCTGACCTGAAACAACATGAAATGTTGTAAAATTGCAATTGTAAGCATATGTAATGCAGTTGAGCACATCTATCTTTGCAGAATGAAGATATTGCAAAACCATCCAAATCAAGCTTCTCTCAGCTTGATATGCTTCCACACTGTACATAAGGGCATTCTCTATCATAGGTGAAGAGTTTACATGTGTATTTGCAAGTTTACATTACAATTCATCAAACTCTTGAAACCAAGTCAGTTTTGACCTGAAATAACATGAAATGTTGTAGAATTGCATTTGTGAGCATATGTAATGCAGTTGAGCACATCTAACTTTACAGAATGAAGATATTGCAAAACCATCCAAATCAAGTTTCTCTCAGCTTGATATGCTTCCACACTGTACATAAGGGCATTCTCTATCATAGGTGAAGAGTTTACATGTGTATTTGCAAGTTTACATTACAATTCATCAAACTCTTGAAACCAAGTCAGTTCTGACCTGAAATAACATGAAATGTTGTAAAATTGCATTTGTGAGCATATGTAATGCAGTTGAGCACATCCAACTTTACAGAATGAAGATATTGCAACACCATCCAAATCAAGCTTCTCTCTGCTTGATATGCTTCCACACTGTACATAAGGGCATTCTCTATCATAGGTGAAGAGTTTACATGTGTATTTGCAAGTTTACATTACATTTAATCAAACTCTTGAAACCAAGTCAGTTTTGTCCTGAAATAACATGAAATGTTGTAGAATTGCATTTGTGAGCATATGTAATGCAGTTGAGCACATCTAACTTTACAGATTGAAGATATTGCAAAACCATCCAAATCATGCTTCTCTCAGCTTGATATGCTTCCACACTGTACATAAGGGCATTCTCTATCATAGGTGAAGAGTTTACATGTGTATTTGCAAGTTTACATTACAATTCATCAAACTCTTGAAACCAAGTCAGTTTGGACCTGAAACAACATGAAATGTTGTACAATTGCATTTGTGAGCATATGTAATGCAGTTGAGCACATCCAACTTTACAGAATGAAGATATTGCAAAACCATCCAAATCAAGCTTCTCTCTGCTTGATATGCTTCCACGCTGTACATAAGGGCATTCTCTATCATAGGTGAAGAGTTTACATGTGTATTTGCAAGTTTACATTACAATTCATCAAACTCTTGAAACCAAGTCAGTTCTGACCTGAAACAACATGAAATGTTGTAAAATTGCATTTGTGAGCATACGTAATGCAGTTGAGCACATCCAACTTTACAGAATGAAGATATTGCAAAACCATCCAAATCAAGCTTCTCTCTGCTTGATATGGTTCCACACTGTACATAAGGGCATTCTCTATCATAGGTGAAGAGTTTACATGTGTATTTGCAAGTTTACATTACATTTAATCAAACTCTTGAAACCAAGTCAGTTCTGACCTGAAACAACATGAAATGTTGTAAAATTGCAATTGTAAGCATATGTAATGCAGTTGAGCACATCTATCTTTGCAGAATGAAGATATTGCAAAACCATCCAAATCAAGCTTCTCTCAGCTTGATATGCTTCCACACTGTACATAAGGGCATTCTCTATCATAGGTGAAGAGTTTACATGTGTATTTGCAAGTTTACATTACAATTCATCAAACTCTTGAAACCAAGTCAGTTTTGACCTGAAATAACATGAAATGTTGTAGAATTGCATTTGTGAGCATATGTAATGCAGTTGAGCACATCCAACTTTACAGAATGAAGATATTGCAAAACCATCCAAATCAAGCTTCTCTCTGCTTGATATGCTTCCACACTGTACATAAGGGCATTCTCTATCATAGGTGAAGAGTTTACATGTGTATTTGCAAGTTTACATTACATTTAATCAAACTCTTGAAACCAAGTCAGTTCTGACCTGAAACAACATGAAATGTTGTAAAATTGCAATTGTAAGCATATGTAATGCAGTTGAGCACATCTATCTTTGCAGAATGAAGATATTGCAAAACCATCCAAATCAAGCTTCTCTCAGCTTGATATGCTTCCACACTGTACATAAGGGCATTCTCTATCATAGGTGAAGAGTTTACATGTGTATTTGCAAGTTTACATTACAATTCATCAAACTCTTGAAACCAAGTCAGTTTTGACCTGAAATAACATGAAATGTTGTAGAATTGCATTTGTGAGCATATGTAATGCAGTTGAGCACATCCAACTTTACAGAATGAAGATATTGCAAAACCATCCAAATCAAGTTTCTCTCAGCTTGATATGCTTCCACACTGTACATAAGGGCATTCTCTATCATAGGTGAAGAGTTTACATGTGTATTTGCAAGTTTACATTACAATTCATCAAACTCTTGAAACCAAGTCAGTTCTGACCTGAATCAACATGAAATGTTGTAAAATTGCATTTGTGAGCATATGTAATGCAGTTGAGCACATCCAACTTTACAGAATGAAGATATTGCAAAACCATCCAAATCAAGCTTCTCTCTGCTTGATATGCTTCCACACTGTACATAAGGGCATTCTCTATCATAGGTGAAGAGTTTACATGTGTATTTGCAAGTTTACATTACATTTAATCAAACTCTTGAAACCAAGTCAGTTCTGACCTGAAACAACATGAAATGTTGTAAAATTGCAATTGTAAGCATATGTAATGCAGTTGAGCACATCTATCTTTGCAGAATGAAGATATTGCAAAACCATCCAAATCAAGCTTCTCTCAGCTTGATATGCTTCCACACTGTACATAAGGGCATTCTCTATCATAGGTGAAGAGTTTACATGTGTATTTGCAAGTTTACATTACAATTCATCAAACTCTTGAAACCAAGTCAGTTTTGACCTGAAATAACATGAAATGTTGTAGAATTGCATTTGTGAGCATATGTAATGCAGTTGAGCACATCTAACTTTACAGAATGAAGATATTGCAAAACCATCCAAATCAAGCTTCTCTCAGCTTGATATGCTTCCACACTGTACATAAGGGCATTCTCTATCATAGGTGAAGAGTTTACATGTGTATTTGCAAGTTTACATTACATTTCATCAAACTCTTGAAACCAAGTCAGTTCTGACCTGAAACAACTTGAAATGTTGTAGAATTGCATTTGTGAGCATATGTAATGCAGTTGAGCACATCCAACTTTACAGAATGAAGATATTGCAAAACCATCCAAATCAAGCTTCTCTCTGCTTGATATGCTTCCACACTGTACATAAGGGCATTCTCTATCATAGGTGAAGAGTTTACATGTGTATTTGCAAGTTTACATTACATTTAATCAAACTCTTGAAACCAAGTCAGTTCTGACCTGAAACAACATGAAATGCTGTAAAATTGCAATTGTAAGCATATGTAATGCAGTTGAGCACATCTATCTTTGCAGAATGAAGATATTGCAAAACCATCCAAATCAAGCTTCTCTCTGCTTGATATGCTTCCACACTGTACATAAGGGCATTCTCTATCATAGGTGAAGAGTTTACATGTGTATTTGCAAGTTTACATTACAATTCATCAAACTCTTGAAACCAAGTCAGTTTGGACCTGAAACAACATGAAATGTTGTACAATTGCATTTGTGAGCATATGTAATGCAGTTGAGCACTTCCAACTTTACAGAATGAAGATATTGCAAAACCATCCAAATCAAGCTTCTCTCTGCTTGATATGCTTCCACGCTGTACATAAGGGCATTCTCTATCATAGGTGAAGAGTTTACATGTGTATTTGCAAGTTTACATTACAATTCATCAAACTCTTGAAACCAAGTCAGTTCTGACCTGAAACAACATGAAATGTTGTAAAATTGCATTTGTGAGCATACGTAATGCAGTTGAGCACATCCAACTTTACAGAATGAAGATATTGCAAAACCATCCAAATCAAGCTTCTCTCTGCTTGATATGGTTCCACACTGTACATAAGGGCATTCTCTATCATAGGTGAAGAGTTTACATGTGTATTTGCAAGTTTACATTACATTTAATCAAACTCTTGAAACCAAGTCAGTTCTGACCTGAAACAACATGAAATGTTGTAAAATTGCAATTGTAAGCATATGTAATGCAGTTGAGCACATCTATCTTTGCAGAATGAAGATATTGCAAAACCATCCAAATCAAGCTTCTCTCAGCTTGATATGCTTCCACACTGTACATAAGGGCATTCTCTATCATAGGTGAAGAGTTTACATGTGTATTTGCAAGTTTACATTACAATTCATCAAACTCTTGAAACCAAGTCAGTTTTGACCTGAAATAACATGAAATGTTGTAGAATTGCATTTGTGAGCATATGTAATGCAGTTGAGCACATCTAACTTTACAGAATGAAGATATTGCAAAACCATCCAAATCAAGTTTCTCTCAGCTTGATATGCTTCCACACTGTACATAAGGGCATTCTCTATCATAGGTGAAGAGTTTACATGTGTATTTGCAAGTTTACATTACAATTCATCAAACTCTTGAAACCAAGTCAGTTCTGACCTGAAATAACATGAAATGTTGTAAAATTGCATTTGTGAGCATATGTAATGCAGTTGAGCACATCCAACTTTACAGAATGAAGATATTGCAACACCATCCAAATCAAGCTTCTCTCTGCTTGATATGCTTCCACACTGTACATAAGGGCATTCTCTATCATAGGTGAAGAGTTTACATGTGTATTTGCAAGTTTACATTACATTTAATCAAACTCTTGAAACCAAGTCAGTTTTGTCCTGAAATAACATGAAATGTTGTAGAATTGCATTTGTGAGCATATGTAATGCAGTTGAGCACATCTAACTTTACAGATTGAAGATATTGCAAAACCATCCAAATCATGCTTCTCTCAGCTTGATATGCTTCCACACTGTACATAAGGGCATTCTCTATCATAGGTGAAGAGTTTACATGTGTATTTGCAAGTTTACATTACAATTCATCAAACTCTTGAAACCAAGTCAGTTTGGACCTGAAACAACATGAAATGTTGTACAATTGCATTTGTGAGCATATGTAATGCAGTTGAGCACATCCAACTTTACAGAATGAAGATATTGCAAAACCATCCAAATCAAGCTTCTCTCTGCTTGATATGCTTCCACGCTGTACATAAGGGCATTCTCTATCATAGGTGAAGAGTTTACATGTGTATTTGCAAGTTTACATTACAATTCATCAAACTCTTGAAACCAAGTCAGTTCTGACCTGAAACAACATGAAATGTTGTAAAATTGCATTTGTGAGCATACGTAATGCAGTTGAGCACATCCAACTTTACAGAATGAAGATATTGCAAAACCATCCAAATCAAGCTTCTCTCTGCTTGATATGGTTCCACACTGTACATAAGGGCATTCTCTATCATAGGTGAAGAGTTTACATGTGTATTTGCAAGTTTACATTACATTTAATCAAACTCTTGAAACCAAGTCAGTTCTGACCTGAAACAACATGAAATGTTGTAAAATTGCAATTGTAAGCATATGTAATGCAGTTGAGCACATCTATCTTTGCAGAATGAAGATATTGCAAAACCATCCAAATCAAGCTTCTCTCAGCTTGATATGCTTCCACACTGTACATAAGGGCATTCTCTATCATAGGTGAAGAGTTTACATGTGTATTTGCAAGTTTACATTACAATTCATCAAACTCTTGAAACCAAGTCAGTTTTGACCTGAAATAACATGAAATGTTGTAGAATTGCATTTGTGAGCATATGTAATGCAGTTGAGCACATCCAACTTTACAGAATGAAGATATTGCAAAACCATCCAAATCAAGTTTCTCTCAGCTTGATATGCTTCCACACTGTACATAAGGGCATTCTCTATCATAGGTGAAGAGTTTACATGTGTATTTGCAAGTTTACATTACAATTCATCAAACTCTTGAAACCAAGTCAGTTCTGACCTGAATCAACATGAAATGTTGTAAAATTGCATTTGTGAGCATATGTAATGCAGTTGAGCACATCCAACTTTACAGAATGAAGATATTGCAAAACCATCCAAATCAAGCTTCTCTCTGCTTGATATGCTTCCACACTGTACATAAGGGCATTCTCTATCATAGGTGAAGAGTTTACATGTGTATTTGCAAGTTTACATTACATTTAATCAAACTCTTGAAACCAAGTCAGTTCTGACCTGAAACAACATGAAATGTTGTAAAATTGCAATTGTAAGCATATGTAATGCAGTTGAGCACATCTATCTTTGCAGAATGAAGATATTGCAAAACCATCCAAATCAAGCTTCTCTCAGCTTGATATGCTTCCACACTGTACATAAGGGCATTCTCTATCATAGGTGAAGAGTTTACATGTGTATTTGCAAGTTTACATTACAATTCATCAAACTCTTGAAACCAAGTCAGTTTTGACCTGAAATAACATGAAATGTTGTAGAATTGCATTTGTGAGCATATGTAATGCAGTTGAGCACATCCAACTTTACAGAATGAAGATATTGCAAAACCATCCAAATCAAGTTTCTCTCAGCTTGATATGCTTCCACACTGTACATAAGGGCATTCTCTATCATAGGTGAAGAGTTTACATGTGTATTTGCAAGTTTACATTACAATTCATCAAACTCTTGAAACCAAGTCAGTTCTGACCTGAATCAACATGAAATGTTGTAAAATTGCATTTGTGAGCATATGTAATGCAGTTGAGCACATCCAACTTTACAGAATGAAGATATTGCAAAACCATCCAAATCAAGCTTCTCTCTGCTTGATATGCTTCCACACTGTACATAAGGGCATTCTCTATCATAGGTGAAGAGTTTACATGTGTATTTGCAAGTTTACATTACATTTAATCAAACTCTTGAAACCAAGTCAGTTCTGACCTGAAACAACATGAAATGTTGTAAAATTGCAATTGTAAGCATATGTAATGCAGTTGAGCACATCTATCTTTGCAGAATGAAGATATTGCAAAACCATCCAAATCAAGCTTCTCTCAGCTTGATATGCTTCCACACTGTACATAAGGGCATTCTCTATCATAGGTGAAGAGTTTACATGTGTATTTGCAAGTTTACATTACAATTCATCAAACTCTTGAAACCAAGTCAGTTTTGACCTGAAATAACATGAAATGTTGTAGAATTGCATTTGTGAGCATATGTAATGCAGTTGAGCACATCTAACTTTACAGAATGAAGATATTGCAAAACCATCCAAATCAAGCTTCTCTCAGCTTGATATGCTTCCACACTGTACATAAGGGCATTCTCTATCATAGGTGAAGAGTTTACATGTGTATTTGCAAGTTTACATTACATTTCATCAAACTCTTGAAACCAAGTCAGTTCTGACCTGAAACAACTTGAAATGTTGTAGAATTGCATTTGTGAGCATATGTAATGCAGTTGAGCACATCCAACTTTACAGAATGAAGATATTGCAAAACCATCCAAATCAAGCTTCTCTCTGCTTGATATGCTTCCACACTGTACATAAGGGCATTCTCTATCATAGGTGAAGAGTTTACATGTGTATTTGCAAGTTTACATTACATTTAATCAAACTCTTGAAACCAAGTCAGTTCTGACCTGAAACAACATGAAATGCTGTAAAATTGCAATTGTAAGCATATGTAATGCAGTTGAGCACATCTATCTTTGCAGAATGAAGATATTGCAAAACCATCCAAATCAAGCTTCTCTCTGCTTGATATGCTTCCACACTGTACATAAGGGCATTCTCTATCATAGGTGAAGAGTTTACATGTGTATTTGCAAGTTTACATTACATTTAATCAAACTCTTGAAACCAAGTCAGTTCTGACCTGAAACAACATGAAATGCTGTAAAATTGCAATTGTAAGCATATGTAATGCAGTTGAGCACATCTATCTTTGCAGAATGAAGATATTGCAAAACCATCCAAATCAAGCTTCTCTCAGCTTGATATGCTTCCACACTGTACATAAGGGCATTCTCTATCATAGGTGAAGAGTTTACATGTGTATTTGCAAGTTTACATTACAATTCATCAAACTTTTGAAACCAAGTCAGTTCTGACCTGAATCAACATGAAATGTTGTAAAATTGCATTTGTGAGCATATGTAATGCAGTTGAGCACATCCAACTTTACAGAATGAAGATATTGCAAAACCATCCAAATCAAGCTTCTCTCTGCTTGATATGCTTCCACACTGTACATAAGGGCATTCTCTATCATAGGTGAAGAGTTTACATGTGTATTTGCAAGTTTACATTACATTTCATCAAACTCTTGAAACCAAGTCAGTTCTGACCTGAAACAACTTGAAATGTTGTAGAATTGCATTTGTGAGCATATGTAATGCAGTTGAGCACATCCAACTTTACAGAATGAAGATATTGCAAAACCATCCAAATCAAGCTTCTCTCTGCTTGATATGCTTCCACACTGTACATAAGGGCATTCTCTATCATAGGTGAAGAGTTTACATGTGTATTTGCAAGTTTACATTACATTTAATCAAACTCTTGAAACCAAGTCAGTTTTGTCCTGAAATAACATGAAATGTTGTAGAATTGCATTTGTGAGCATATGTAATGCAGTTGAGCACATCCAACTTTACAGAATGAAGATATTGCAAAACCATCCAAATCAAGCTTCTCTCTGCTTGATATGGTTCCACACTGTACATAAGGGCATTCTCTATCATAGGTGAAGAGTTTACATGTGTATTTGCAAGTTTACATTACATTTAATCAAACTCTTGAAACCAAGTCAGTTCTGACCTGAAACAACATGAAATGTTGTAAAATTGCAATTGTGAGCATATGTAATGCAGTTGAGCACATCTATCTTTGCAGAATGAAGATATTGCAAAACCATCCAAATCAAGCTTCTCTCAGCTTGATATGCTTCCACACTGTACATAAGGGCATTCTCTATCATAGGTGAAGAGTTTACATGTGTATTTGCAAGTTTACATTACAATTCATCAAACTCTTGAAACCAAGTCAGTTTTGACCTGAAATAACATGAAATGTTGTAGAATTGCATTTGTGAGCATATGTAATGCAGTTGAGCACATCCAACTTTACAGAATGAAGATATTGCAAAACCATCCAAATCAAGTTTCTCTCAGCTTGATATGCTTCCACACTGTACATAAGGGCATTCTCTATCATAGGTGAAGAGTTTACATGTGTATTTGCAAGTTTACATTACATTTCATCAAACTCTTGAAACCAAGTCAGTTCTGACCTGAAACAACATGAAATGCTGTAAAATTGCAATTGTAAGCATATGTAATGCAGTTGAGCACATCTATCTTTGCAGAATGAAGATATTGCAAAACCATCCAAATCAAGCTTCTCTCAGCTTGATATGCTTCCACACTGTACATAAGGGCATTCTCTATCATAGGTGAAGAGTTTACATGTGTATTTGCAAGTTTACATTACAATTCATCAAACTTTTGAAACCAAGTCAGTTCTGACCTGAATCAACATGAAATGTTGTAAAATTGCATTTGTGAGCATATGTAATGCAGTTGAGCACATCCAACTTTACAGAATGAAGATATTGCAAAACCATCCAAATCAAGCTTCTCTCTGCTTGATATGCTTCCACACTGTACATAAGGGCATTCTCTATCATAGGTGAAGAGTTTACATGTGTATTTGCAAGTTTACATTACATTTCATCAAACTCTTGAAACCAAGTCAGTTCTGACCTGAAACAACTTGAAATGTTGTAGAATTGCATTTGTGAGCATATGTAATGCAGTTGAGCACATCCAACTTTACAGAATGAAGATATTGCAAAACCATCCAAATCAAGCTTCTCTCTGCTTGATATGCTTCCACACTGTACATAAGGGCATTCTCTATCATAGGTGAAGAGTTTACATGTGTATTTGCAAGTTTACATTACATTTAATCAAACTCTTGAAACCAAGTCAGTTTTGTCCTGAAATAACATGAAATGTTGTAGAATTGCATTTGTGAGCATATGTAATGCAGTTGAGCACATCCAACTTTACAGAATGAAGATATTGCAAAACCATCCAAATCAAGCTTCTCTCTGCTTGATATGGTTCCACACTGTACATAAGGGCATTCTCTATCATAGGTGAAGAGTTTACATGTGTATTTGCAAGTTTACATTACATTTAATCAAACTCTTGAAACCAAGTCAGTTCTGACCTGAAACAACATGAAATGTTGTAAAATTGCAATTGTAAGCATATGTAATGCAGTTGAGCACATCTATCTTTGCAGAATGAAGATATTGCAAAACCATCCAAATCAAGCTTCTCTCAGCTTGATATGCTTCCACACTGTACATAAGGGCATTCTCTATCATAGGTGAAGAGTTTACATGTGTATTTGCAAGTTTACATTACAATTCATCAAACTCTTGAAACCAAGTCAGTTTTGACCTGAAATAACATGAAATGTTGTAGAATTGCATTTGTGAGCATATGTAATGCAGTTGAGCACATCCAACTTTACAGAATGAAGATATTGCAAAACCATCCAAATCAAGTTTCTCTCAGCTTGATATGCTTCCACACTGTACATAAGGGCATTCTCTATCATAGGTGAAGAGTTTACATGTGTATTTGCAAGTTTACATTACAATTCATCAAACTCTTGAAACCAAGTCAGTTCTGACCTGAATCAACATGAAATGTTGTAAAATTGCATTTGTGAGCATATGTAATGCAGTTGAGCACATCCAACTTTACAGAATGAAGATATTGCAAAACCATCCAAATCAAGCTTCTCTCTGCTTGATATGCTTCCACACTGTACATAAGGGCATTCTCTATCATAGGTGAAGAGTTTACATGTGTATTTGCAAGTTTACATTACATTTAATCAAACTCTTGAAACCAAGTCAGTTCTGACCTGAAACAACATGAAATGTTGTAAAATTGCAATTGTAAGCATATGTAATGCAGTTGAGCACATCTATCTTTGCAGAATGAAGATATTGCAAAACCATCCAAATCAAGCTTCTCTCAGCTTGATATGCTTCCACACTGTACATAAGGGCATTCTCTATCATAGGTGAAGAGTTTACATGTGTATTTGCAAGTTTACATTACAATTCATCAAACTCTTGAAACCAAGTCAGTTTTGACCTGAAATAACATGAAATGTTGTAGAATTGCATTTGTGAGCATATGTAATGCAGTTGAGCACATCTAACTTTACAGAATGAAGATATTGCAAAACCATCCAAATCAAGCTTCTCTCAGCTTGATATGCTTCCACACTGTACATAAGGGCATTCTCTATCATAGGTGAAGAGTTTACATGTGTATTTGCAAGTTTACATTACATTTCATCAAACTCTTGAAACCAAGTCAGTTCTGACCTGAAACAACTTGAAATGTTGTAGAATTGCATTTGTGAGCATATGTAATGCAGTTGAGCACATCCAACTTTACAGAATGAAGATATTGCAAAACCATCCAAATCAAGCTTCTCTCTGCTTGATATGCTTCCACACTGTACATAAGGGCATTCTCTATCATAGGTGAAGAGTTTACATGTGTATTTGCAAGTTTACATTACATTTAATCAAACTCTTGAAACCAAGTCAGTTCTGACCTGAAACAACATGAAATGCTGTAAAATTGCAATTGTAAGCATATGTAATGCAGTTGAGCACATCTATCTTTGCAGAATGAAGATATTGCAAAACCATCCAAATCAAGCTTCTCTCAGCTTGATATGCTTCCACACTGTACATAAGGGCATTCTCTATCATAGGTGAAGAGTTTACATGTGTATTTGCAAGTTTACATTACAATTCATCAAACTTTTGAAACCAAGTCAGTTCTGACCTGAATCAACATGAAATGTTGTAAAATTGCATTTGTGAGCATATGTAATGCAGTTGAGCACATCCAACTTTACAGAATGAAGATATTGCAAAACCATCCAAATCAAGCTTCTCTCTGCTTGATATGCTTCCACACTGTACATAAGGGCATTCTCTATCATAGGTGAAGAGTTTACATGTGTATTTGCAAGTTTACATTACATTTCATCAAACTCTTGAAACCAAGTCAGTTCTGACCTGAAACAACTTGAAATGTTGTAGAATTGCATTTGTGAGCATATGTAATGCAGTTGAGCACATCCAACTTTACAGAATGAAGATATTGCAAAACCATCCAAATCAAGCTTCTCTCTGCTTGATATGCTTCCACACTGTACATAAGGGCATTCTCTATCATAGGTGAAGAGTTTACATGTGTATTTGCAAGTTTACATTACATTTAATCAAACTCTTGAAACCAAGTCAGTTCTGACCTGAAACAACATGAAATGCTGTAAAATTGCAATTGTAAGCATATGTAATGCAGTTGAGCACATCTATCTTTGCAGAATGAAGATATTGCAAAACCATCCAAATCAAGCTTCTCTCAGCTTGATATGCTTCCACACTGTACATAAGGGCATTCTCTATCATAGGTGAAGAGTTTACATGTGTATTTGCAAGTTTACATTACAATTCATCAAACTTTTGAAACCAAGTCAGTTCTGACCTGAATCAACATGAAATGTTGTAAAATTGCATTTGTGAGCATATGTAATGCAGTTGAGCACATCCAACTTTACAGAATGAAGATATTGCAAAACCATCCAAATCAAGCTTCTCTCTGCTTGATATGCTTCCACACTGTACATAAGGGCATTCTCTATCATAGGTGAAGAGTTTACATGTGTATTTGCAAGTTTACATTACATTTCATCAAACTCTTGAAACCAAGTCAGTTCTGACCTGAAACAACTTGAAATGTTGTAGAATTGCATTTGTGAGCATATGTAATGCAGTTGAGCACATCCAACTTTACAGAATGAAGATATTGCAAAACCATCCAAATCAAGCTTCTCTCTGCTTGATATGCTTCCACACTGTACATAAGGGCATTCTCTATCATAGGTGAAGAGTTTACATGTGTATTTGCAAGTTTACATTACATTTAATCAAACTCTTGAAACCAAGTCAGTTTTGTCCTGAAATAACATGAAATGTTGTAGAATTGCATTTGTGAGCATATGTAATGCAGTTGAGCACATCCAACTTTACAGAATGAAGATATTGCAAAACCATCCAAATCAAGCTTCTCTCTGCTTGATATGCTTCCACACTGTACATAAGGGCATTCTCTATCATAGGTGAAGAGTTTACATGTGTATTTGCAAGTTTACATTACATTTCATCAAACTCTTGAAACCAAGTCAGTTCTGACCTGAAACAACTTGAAATGTTGTAGAATTGCATTTGTGAGCATATGTAATGCAGTTGAGCACATCCAACTTTACAGAATGAAGATATTGCAAAACCATCCAAATCAAGCTTCTCTCTGCTTGATATGCTTCCACACTGTACATAAGGGCATTCTCTATCATAGGTGAAGAGTTTACATGTGTATTTGCAAGTTTACATTACATTTAATCAAACTCTTGAAACCAAGTCAGTTTTGTCCTGAAATAACATGAAATGTTGTAGAATTGCATTTGTGAGCATATGTAATGCAGTTGAGCACATCCAACTTTACAGAATGAAGATATTGCAAAACCATCCAAATCAAGCTTCTCTCTGCTTGATATGGTTCCACACTGTACATAAGGGCATTCTCTATCATAGGTGAAGAGTTTACATGTGTATTTGCAAGTTTACATTACATTTAATCAAACTCTTGAAACCAAGTCAGTTCTGACCTGAAACAACATGAAATGTTGTAAAATTGCAATTGTAAGCATATGTAATGCAGTTGAGCACATCTATCTTTGCAGAATGAAGATATTGCAAAACCATCCAAATCAAGCTTCTCTCAGCTTGATATGCTTCCACACTGTACATAAGGGCATTCTCTATCATAGGTGAAGAGTTTACATGTGTATTTGCAAGTTTACATTACAATTCATCAAACTCTTGAAACCAAGTCAGTTTTGACCTGAAATAACATGAAATGTTGTAGAATTGCATTTGTGAGCATATGTAATGCAGTTGAGCACATCCAACTTTACAGAATGAAGATATTGCAAAACCATCCAAATCAAGTTTCTCTCAGCTTGATATGCTTCCACACTGTACATAAGGGCATTCTCTATCATAGGTGAAGAGTTTACATGTGTATTTGCAAGTTTACATTACAATTCATCAAACTCTTGAAACCAAGTCAGTTCTGACCTGAATCAACATGAAATGTTGTAAAATTGCATTTGTGAGCATATGTAATGCAGTTGAGCACATCCAACTTTACAGAATGAAGATATTGCAAAACCATCCAAATCAAGCTTCTCTCTGCTTGATATGCTTCCACACTGTACATAAGGGCATTCTCTATCATAGGTGAAGAGTTTACATGTGTATTTGCAAGTTTACATTACATTTAATCAAACTCTTGAAACCAAGTCAGTTCTGACCTGAAACAACATGAAATGTTGTAAAATTGCAATTGTAAGCATATGTAATGCAGTTGAGCACATCTATCTTTGCAGAATGAAGATATTGCAAAACCATCCAAATCAAGCTTCTCTCAGCTTGATATGCTTCCACACTGTACATAAGGGCATTCTCTATCATAGGTGAAGAGTTTACATGTGTATTTGCAAGTTTACATTACAATTCATCAAACTCTTGAAACCAAGTCAGTTTTGACCTGAAATAACATGAAATGTTGTAGAATTGCATTTGTGAGCATATGTAATGCAGTTGAGCACATCTAACTTTACAGAATGAAGATATTGCAAAACCATCCAAATCAAGCTTCTCTCAGCTTGATATGCTTCCACACTGTACATAAGGGCATTCTCTATCATAGGTGAAGAGTTTACATGTGTATTTGCAAGTTTACATTACATTTCATCAAACTCTTGAAACCAAGTCAGTTCTGACCTGAAACAACTTGAAATGTTGTAGAATTGCATTTGTGAGCATATGTAATGCAGTTGAGCACATCCAACTTTACAGAATGAAGATATTGCAAAACCATCCAAATCAAGCTTCTCTCTGCTTGATATGCTTCCACACTGTACATAAGGGCATTCTCTATCATAGGTGAAGAGTTTACATGTGTATTTGCAAGTTTACATTACATTTAATCAAACTCTTGAAACCAAGTCAGTTCTGACCTGAAACAACATGAAATGCTGTAAAATTGCAATTGTAAGCATATGTAATGCAGTTGAGCACATCTATCTTTGCAGAATGAAGATATTGCAAAACCATCCAAATCAAGCTTCTCTCAGCTTGATATGCTTCCACACTGTACATAAGGGCATTCTCTATCATAGGTGAAGAGTTTACATGTGTATTTGCAAGTTTACATTACAATTCATCAAACTTTTGAAACCAAGTCAGTTCTGACCTGAATCAACATGAAATGTTGTAAAATTGCATTTGTGAGCATATGTAATGCAGTTGAGCACATCCAACTTTACAGAATGAAGATATTGCAAAACCATCCAAATCAAGCTTCTCTCTGCTTGATATGCTTCCACACTGTACATAAGGGCATTCTCTATCATAGGTGAAGAGTTTACATGTGTATTTGCAAGTTTACATTACATTTCATCAAACTCTTGAAACCAAGTCAGTTCTGACCTGAAACAACTTGAAATGTTGTAGAATTGCATTTGTGAGCATATGTAATGCAGTTGAGCACATCCAACTTTACAGAATGAAGATATTGCAAAACCATCCAAATCAAGCTTCTCTCTGCTTGATATGCTTCCACACTGTACATAAGGGCATTCTCTATCATAGGTGAAGAGTTTACATGTGTATTTGCAAGTTTACATTACATTTAATCAAACTCTTGAAACCAAGTCAGTTTTGTCCTGAAATAACATGAAATGTTGTAGAATTGCATTTGTGAGCATATGTAATGCAGTTGAGCACATCCAACTTTACAGAATGAAGATATTGCAAAACCATCCAAATCAAGCTTCTCTCTGCTTGATATGGTTCCACACTGTACATAAGGGCATTCTCTATCATAGGTGAAGAGTTTACATGTGTATTTGCAAGTTTACATTACATTTAATCAAACTCTTGAAACCAAGTCAGTTCTGACCTGAAACAACATGAAATGTTGTAAAATTGCAATTGTAAGCATATGTAATGCAGTTGAGCACATCTATCTTTGCAGAATGAAGATATTGCAAAACCATCCAAATCAAGCTTCTCTCAGCTTGATATGCTTCCACACTGTACATAAGGGCATTCTCTATCATAGGTGAAGAGTTTACATGTGTATTTGCAAGTTTACATTACAATTCATCAAACTCTTGAAACCAAGTCAGTTTTGACCTGAAATAACATGAAATGTTGTAGAATTGCATTTGTGAGCATATGTAATGCAGTTGAGCACATCTAACTTTACAGAATGAAGATATTGCAAAACCATCCAAATCAAGTTTCTCTCAGCTTGATATGCTTCCACACTGTACATAAGGGCATTCTCTATCATAGGTGAAGAGTTTACATGTGTATTTGCAAGTTTACATTACAATTCATCAAACTCTTGAAACCAAGTCAGTTCTGACCTGAATCAACATGAAATGTTGTAAAATTGCATTTGTGAGCATATGTAATGCAGTTGAGCACATCCAACTTTACAGAATGAAGATATTGCAAAACCATCCAAATCAAGCTTCTCTCTGCTTGATATGCTTCCACACTGTACATAAGGGCATTCTCTATCATAGGTGAAGAGTTTACATGTGTATTTGCAAGTTTACATTACATTTCATCAAACTCTTGAAACCAAGTCAGTTCTGACCTGAAACAACTTGAAATGTTGTAGAATTGCATTTGTGAGCATATGTAATGCAGTTGAGCACATCCAACTTTACAGAATGAAGATATTGCAAAACCATCCAAATCAAGCTTCTCTCTGCTTGATATGCTTCCACACTGTACATAAGGGCATTCTCTATCATAGGTGAAGAGTTTACATGTGTATTTGCAAGTTTACATTACATTTAATCAAACTCTTGAAACCAAGTCAGTTCTGACCTGAAACAACATGAAATGCTGTAAAATTGCAATTGTAAGCATATGTAATGCAGTTGAGCACATCTATCTTTGCAGAATGAAGATATTGCAAAACCATCCAAATCAAGCTTCTCTCAGCTTGATATGCTTCCACACTGTACATAAGGGCATTCTCTATCATAGGTGAAGAGTTTACATGTGTATTTGCAAGTTTACATTACAATTCATCAAACTCTTGAAACCAAGTCAGTTCTGACCTGAATCAACATGAAATGTTGTAAAATTGCATTTGTGAGCATATGTAATGCAGTTGAGCACATCCAACTTTACAGAATGAAGATATTGCAAAACCATCCAAATCAAGCTTCTCTCTGCTTGATATGCTTCCACACTGTACATAAGGGCATTCTCTATCATAGGTGAAGAGTTTACATGTGTATTTGCAAGTTTACATTACATTTAATCAAACTCTTGAAACCAAGTCAGTTCTGACCTGAAACAACATGAAATGTTGTAAAATTGCAATTGTAAGCATATGTAATGCAGTTGAGCACATCTATCTTTGCAGAATGAAGATATTGCAAAACCATCCAAATCAAGCTTCTCTCAGCTTGATATGCTTCCACACTGTACATAAGGGCATTCTCTATCATAGGTGAAGAGTTTACATGTGTATTTGCAAGTTTACATTACAATTCATCAAACTCTTGAAACCAAGTCAGTTTTGACCTGAAATAACATGAAATGTTGTAGAATTGCATTTGTGAGCATATGTAATGCAGTTGAGCACATCCAACTTTACAGAATGAAGATATTGCAAAACCATCCAAATCAAGTTTCTCTCAGCTTGATATGCTTCCACACTGTACATAAGGGCATTCTCTATCATAGGTGAAGAGTTTACATGTGTATTTGCAAGTTTACATTACAATTCATCAAACTCTTGAAACCAAGTCAGTTCTGACCTGAATCAACATGAAATGTTGTAAAATTGCATTTGTGAGCATATGTAATGCAGTTGAGCACATCCAACTTTACAGAATGAAGATATTGCAAAACCATCCAAATCAAGCTTCTCTCTGCTTGATATGCTTCCACACTGTACATAAGGGCATTCTCTATCATAGGTGAAGAGTTTACATGTGTATTTGCAAGTTTACATTACATTTAATCAAACTCTTGAAACCAAGTCAGTTCTGACCTGAAACAACATGAAATGTTGTAAAATTGCAATTGTAAGCATATGTAATGCAGTTGAGCACATCTATCTTTGCAGAATGAAGATATTGCAAAACCATCCAAATCAAGCTTCTCTCAGCTTGATATGCTTCCACACTGTACATAAGGGCATTCTCTATCATAGGTGAAGAGTTTACATGTGTATTTGCAAGTTTACATTACAATTCATCAAACTCTTGAAACCAAGTCAGTTTTGACCTGAAATAACATGAAATGTTGTAGAATTGCATTTGTGAGCATATGTAATGCAGTTGAGCACATCTAACTTTACAGAATGAAGATATTGCAAAACCATCCAAATCAAGCTTCTCTCAGCTTGATATGCTTCCACACTGTACATAAGGGCATTCTCTATCATAGGTGAAGAGTTTACATGTGTATTTGCAAGTTTACATTACATTTCATCAAACTCTTGAAACCAAGTCAGTTCTGACCTGAAACAACTTGAAATGTTGTAGAATTGCATTTGTGAGCATATGTAATGCAGTTGAGCACATCCAACTTTACAGAATGAAGATATTGCAAAACCATCCAAATCAAGCTTCTCTCTGCTTGATATGCTTCCACACTGTACATAAGGGCATTCTCTATCATAGGTGAAGAGTTTACATGTGTATTTGCAAGTTTACATTACATTTAATCAAACTCTTGAAACCAAGTCAGTTCTGACCTGAAACAACATGAAATGCTGTAAAATTGCAATTGTAAGCATATGTAATGCAGTTGAGCACATCTATCTTTGCAGAATGAAGATATTGCAAAACCATCCAAATCAAGCTTCTCTCAGCTTGATATGCTTCCACACTGTACATAAGGGCATTCTCTATCATAGGTGAAGAGTTTACATGTGTATTTGCAAGTTTACATTACAATTCATCAAACTTTTGAAACCAAGTCAGTTCTGACCTGAATCAACATGAAATGTTGTAAAATTGCATTTGTGAGCATATGTAATGCAGTTGAGCACATCCAACTTTACAGAATGAAGATATTGCAAAACCATCCAAATCAAGCTTCTCTCTGCTTGATATGCTTCCACACTGTACATAAGGGCATTCTCTATCATAGGTGAAGAGTTTACATGTGTATTTGCAAGTTTACATTACATTTCATCAAACTCTTGAAACCAAGTCAGTTCTGACCTGAAACAACTTGAAATGTTGTAGAATTGCATTTGTGAGCATATGTAATGCAGTTGAGCACATCCAACTTTACAGAATGAAGATATTGCAAAACCATCCAAATCAAGCTTCTCTCTGCTTGATATGCTTCCACACTGTACATAAGGGCATTCTCTATCATAGGTGAAGAGTTTACATGTGTATTTGCAAGTTTACATTACATTTCATCAAACTCTTGAAACCAAGTCAGTTCTGACCTGTAACAACTTGAAATGTTGTAGAATTGCATTTGTGAGCATATGTAATGCAGTTGAGCACATCCAACTTTACAGAATGAAGATATTGCAAAACCATCCAAATCAAGCTTCTCTCTGCTTGATATGCTTCCACACTGTACATAAGGGCATTCTCTATCATAGGTGAAGAGTTTACATGTGTATTTGCAAGTTTACATTACATTTAATCAAACTCTTGAAACCAAGTCAGTTCTGACCTGAAACAACATGAAATGCTGTAAAATTGCAATTGTAAGCATATGTAATGCAGTTGAGCACATCTATCTTTGCAGAATGAAGATATTGCAAAACCATCCAAATCAAGCTTCTCTCAGCTTGATATGCTTCCACACTGTACATAAGGGCATTCTCTATCATAGGTGAAGAGTTTACATGTGTATTTGCAAGTTTACATTACAATTCATCAAACTTTTGAAACCAAGTCAGTTCTGACCTGAATCAACATGAAATGTTGTAAAATTGCATTTGTGAGCATATGTAATGCAGTTGAGCACATCCAACTTTACAGAATGAAGATATTGCAAAACCATCCAAATCAAGCTTCTCTCTGCTTGATATGCTTCCACACTGTACATAAGGGCATTCTCTATCATAGGTGAAGAGTTTACATGTGTATTTGCAAGTTTACATTACATTTCATCAAACTCTTGAAACCAAGTCAGTTCTGACCTGAAACAACTTGAAATGTTGTAGAATTGCATTTGTGAGCATATGTAATGCAGTTGAGCACATCCAACTTTACAGAATGAAGATATTGCAAAACCATCCAAATCAAGCTTCTCTCTGCTTGATATGCTTCCACACTGTACATAAGGGCATTCTCTATCATAGGTGAAGAGTTTACATGTGTATTTGCAAGTTTACATTACATTTCATCAAACTCTTGAAACCAAGTCAGTTCTGACCTGTAACAACTTGAAATGTTGTAGAATTGCATTTGTGAGCATATGTAATGCAGTTGAGCACATCCAACTTTACAGAATGAAGATATTGCAAAACCATCCAAATCAAGCTTCTCTCTGCTTGATATGCTTCCACACTGTACATAAGGGCATTCTCTATCATAGGTGAAGAGTTTACATGTGTATTTGCAAGTTTACATTACATTTAATCAAACTCTTGAAACCAAGTCAGTTCTGACCTGAAACAACATGAAATGCTGTAAAATTGCAATTGTAAGCATATGTAATGCAGTTGAGCACATCTATCTTTGCAGAATGAAGATATTGCAAAACCATCCAAATCAAGCTTCTCTCAGCTTGATATGCTTCCACACTGTACATAAGGGCATTCTCTATCATAGGTGAAGAGTTTACATGTGTATTTGCAAGTTTACATTACAATTCATCAAACTTTTGAAACCAAGTCAGTTCTGACCTGAATCAACATGAAATGTTGTAAAATTGCATTTGTGAGCATATGTAATGCAGTTGAGCACATCCAACTTTACAGAATGAAGATATTGCAAAACCATCCAAATCAAGCTTCTCTCTGCTTGATATGCTTCCACACTGTACATAAGGGCATTCTCTATCATAGGTGAAGAGTTTACATGTGTATTTGCAAGTTTACATTACATTTCATCAAACTCTTGAAACCAAGTCAGTTCTGACCTGAAACAACTTGAAATGTTGTAGAATTGCATTTGTGAGCATATGTAATGCAGTTGAGCACATCCAACTTTACAGAATGAAGATATTGCAAAACCATCCAAATCAAGCTTCTCTCTGCTTGATATGCTTCCACACTGTACATAAGGGCATTCTCTATCATAGGTGAAGAGTTTACATGTGTATTTGCAAGTTTACATTACATTTAATCAAACTCTTGAAACCAAGTCAGTTTTGTCCTGAAATAACATGAAATGTTGTAGAATTGCATTTGTGAGCATATGTAATGCAGTTGAGCACATCCAACTTTACAGAATGAAGATATTGCAAAACCATCCAAATCAAGCTTCTCTCTGCTTGATATGGTTCCACACTGTACATAAGGGCATTCTCTATCATAGGTGAAGAGTTTACATGTGTATTTGCAAGTTTACATTACATTTAATCAAACTCTTGAAACCAAGTCAGTTCTGACCTGAAACAACATGAAATGTTGTAAAATTGCAATTGTAAGCATATGTAATGCAGTTGAGCACATCTATCTTTGCAGAATGAAGATATTGCAAAACCATCCAAATCAAGCTTCTCTCAGCTTGATATGCTTCCACACTGTACATAAGGGCATTCTCTATCATAGGTGAAGAGTTTACATGTGTATTTGAAAGTTTACATTACAATTCATCAAACTCTTGAAACCAAGTCAGTTTTGACCTGAAATAACATGAAATGTTGTAGAATTGCATTTGTGAGCATATGTAATGCAGTTGAGCACATCTAACTTTACAGAATGAAGATATTGCAAAACCATCCAAATCAAGTTTCTCTCAGCTTGATATGCTTCCACACTGTACATAAGGGCATTCTCTATCATAGGTGAAGAGTTTACATGTGTATTTGCAAGTTTACATTACAATTCATCAAACTCTTGAAACCAAGTCAGTTCTGACCTGAATCAACATGAAATGTTGTAAAATTGCATTTGTGAGCATATGTAATGCAGTTGAGCACATCCAACTTTACAGAATGAAGATATTGCAAAACCATCCAAATCAAGCTTCTCTCTGCTTGATATGCTTCCACACTGTACATAAGGGCATTCTCTATCATAGGTGAAGAGTTTACATGTGTATTTGCAAGTTTACATTACATTTAATCAAACTCTTGAAACCAAGTCAGTTCTGACCTGAAACAACATGAAATGTTGTAGAATTGCATTTGTGAGCATATGTAATGCAGTTGAGCACATCCAACTTTACAGAATGAAGATATTGCAAAACCATCCAAATCAAGCTTCTCTCTGCTTGATATGGCTCCACACTGTACATAAGGGCATTCTCTATCATAGGTGAAGAGTTTACATGTGTATTTGCAAGTTTACATTACATTTAATCAAACTCTTGAAACCAAGTCAGTTCTGACCTGAAACAACATGAAATGTTGTAAAATTGCAATTGTAAGCATATGTAATGCAGTTGAGCACATCTATCTTTGCAGAATGAAGATATTGCAAAACCATCCAAATCAAGCTTCTCTCAGCTTGATATGCTTCCACACTGTACATAAGGGCATTCTCTATCATAGGTGAAGAGTTTACATGTGTATTTGCAAGTTTACATTACAATTCATCAAACTCTTGAAACCAAGTCAGTTTTGACCTGAGATAACATGAAATGTTGTAGAATTGCATTTGTGAGCATATGTAATGCAGTTGAGCACATCTAACTTTACAGAATGAAGATATTGCAAAACCATCCAAATCAAGTTTCTCTCAGCTTGATATGCTTCCACACTGTACATAAGGGCATTCTCTATCATAGGTGAAGAGTTTACATGTGTATTTGCAAGTTTACATTACAATTCATCAAACTCTTGAAACCAAGTCAGTTCTGACCTGAATCAACATGAAATGTTGTAAAATTGCATTTGTGAGCATATGTAATGCAGTTGAGCACATCCAACTTTACAGAATGAAGATATTGCAAAACCATCCAAATCAAGCTTCTCTCTGCTTGATATGCTTCCACACTGTACATAAGGGCATTCTCTATCATAGGTGAAGAGTTTACATGTGTATTTGCAAGTTTACATTACATTTAATCAAACTCTTGAAACCAAGTCAGTTCTGACCTGAAACAACATGAAATGTTGTAGAATTGCATTTGTGAGCATATGTAATGCAGTTGAGCACATCCAACTTTACAGAATGAAGATATTGCAAAACCATCCAAATCAAGCTTCTCTCTGCTTGATATGGCTCCACACTGTACATAAGGGCATTCTCTATCATAGGTGAAGAGTTTACATGTGTATTTGCAAGTTTACATTACATTTAATCAAACTCTTGAAACCAAGTCAGTTCTGACCTGAAACAACATGAAATGTTGTAAAATTGCAATTGTAAGCATATGTAATGCAGTTGAGCACATCTATCTTTGCAGAATGAAGATATTGCAAAACCATCCAAATCAAGCTTCTCTCAGCTTGATATGCTTCCACACTGTACATAAGGGCATTCTCTATCATAGGTGAAGAGTTTACATGTGTATTTGCAAGTTTACATTACAATTCATCAAACTCTTGAAACCAAGTCAGTTTTGACCTGAAATAACATGAAATGTTGTAGAATTGCATTTGTGAGCATATGTAATGCAGTTGAGCACATCTAACTTTACAGAATGAAGATATTGCAAAACCATCCAAATCAAGTTTCTCTCAGCTTGATATGCTTCCACACTGTACATAAGGGCATTCTCTATCATAGGTGAAGAGTTTACATGTGTATTTGCAAGTTTACATTACAATTCATCAAACTCTTGAAACCAAGTCAGTTCTGACCTGAATCAACATGAAATGTTGTAAAATTGCATTTGTGAGCATATGTAATGCAGTTGAGCACATCCAACTTTACAGAATGAAGATATTGCAAAACCATCCAAATCAAGCTTCTCTCTGCTTGATATGCTTCCACACTGTACATAAGGGCATTCTCTATCATAGGTGAAGAGTTTACATGTGTATTTGCAAGTTTACATTACATTTCATCAAACTCTTGAAACCAAGTCAGTTCTGACCTGTAACAACTTGAAATGTTGTAGAATTGCATTTGTGAGCATATGTAATGCAGTTGAGCACATCCAACTTTACAGAATGAAGATATTGCAAAACCATCCAAATCAAGCTTCTCTCTGCTTGATATGCTTCCACACTGTACATAAGGGCATTCTCTATCATAGGTGAAGAGTTTACATGTGTATTTGCAAGTTTACATTACATTTAATCAAACTCTTGAAACCAAGTCAGTTCTGACCTGAAACAACATGAAATGCTGTAAAATTGCAATTGTAAGCATATGTAATGCAGTTGAGCACATCTATCTTTGCAGAATGAAGATATTGCAAAACCATCCAAATCAAGCTTCTCTCAGCTTGATATGCTTCCACACTGTACATAAGGGCATTCTCTATCATAGGTGAAGAGTTTACATGTGTATTTGCAAGTTTACATTACAATTCATCAAACTTTTGAAACCAAGTCAGTTCTGACCTGAATCAACATGAAATGTTGTAAAATTGCATTTGTGAGCATATGTAATGCAGTTGAGCACATCCAACTTTACAGAATGAAGATATTGCAAAACCATCCAAATCAAGCTTCTCTCTGCTTGATATGCTTCCACACTGTACATAAGGGCATTCTCTATCATAGGTGAAGAGTTTACATGTGTATTTGCAAGTTTACATTACATTTCATCAAACTCTTGAAACCAAGTCAGTTCTGACCTGAAACAACTTGAAATGTTGTAGAATTGCATTTGTGAGCATATGTAATGCAGTTGAGCACATCCAACTTTACAGAATGAAGATATTGCAAAACCATCCAAATCAAGCTTCTCTCTGCTTGATATGCTTCCACACTGTACATAAGGGCATTCTCTATCATAGGTGAAGAGTTTACATGTGTATTTGCAAGTTTACATTACATTTCATCAAACTCTTGAAACCAAGTCAGTTCTGACCTGAAACAACTTGAAATGTTGTAGAATTGCATTTGTGAGCATATGTAATGCAGTTGAGCACATCCAACTTTACAGAATGAAGATATTGCAAAACCATCCAAATCAAGCTTCTCTCTGCTTGATATGCTTCCACACTGTACATAAGGGCATTCTCTATCATAGGTGAAGAGTTTACATGTGTATTTGCAAGTTTACATTACATTTAATCAAACTCTTGAAACCAAGTCAGTTCTGACCTGAAACAACATGAAATGCTGTAAAATTGCAATTGTAAGCATATGTAATGCAGTTGAGCACATCTATCTTTGCAGAATGAAGATATTGCAAAACCATCCAAATCAAGCTTCTCTCAGCTTGATATGCTTCCACACTGTACATAAGGGCATTCTCTATCATAGGTGAAGAGTTTACATGTGTATTTGCAAGTTTACATTACAATTCATCAAACTTTTGAAACCAAGTCAGTTCTGACCTGAATCAACATGAAATGTTGTAAAATTGCATTTGTGAGCATATGTAATGCAGTTGAGCACATCCAACTTTACAGAATGAAGATATTGCAAAACCATCCAAATCAAGCTTCTCTCTGCTTGATATGCTTCCACACTGTACATAAGGGCATTCTCTATCATAGGTGAAGAGTTTACATGTGTATTTGCAAGTTTACATTACATTTCATCAAACTCTTGAAACCAAGTCAGTTCTGACCTGAAACAACTTGAAATGTTGTAGAATTGCATTTGTGAGCATATGTAATGCAGTTGAGCACATCCAACTTTACAGAATGAAGATATTGCAAAACCATCCAAATCAAGCTTCTCTCTGCTTGATATGCTTCCACACTGTACATAAGGGCATTCTCTATCATAGGTGAAGAGTTTACATGTGTATTTGCAAGTTTACATTACAATTCATCAAACTCTTGAAACCAAGTCAGTTCTGACCTGAATCAACATGAAATGTTGTAAAATTGCATTTGTGAGCATATGTAATGCAGTTGAGCACATCCAACTTTACAGAATGAAGATATTGCAAAACCATCCAAATCAAGCTTCTCTCTGCTTGATATGCTTCCACACTGTACATAAGGGCATTCTCTATCATAGGTGAAGAGTTTACATGTGTATTTGCAAGTTTACATTACATTTAATCAAACTCTTGAAACCAAGTCAGTTCTGACCTGAAACAACATGAAATGTTGTAAAATTGCAATTGTAAGCATATGTAATGCAGTTGAGCACATCTATCTTTGCAGAATGAAGATATTGCAAAACCATCCAAATCAAGCTTCTCTCAGCTTGATATGCTTCCACACTGTACATAAGGGCATTCTCTATCATAGGTGAAGAGTTTACATGTGTATTTGCAAGTTTACATTACATTTAATCAAACTCTTGAAACCAAGTCAGTTCTGACCTGAAACAACATGAAATGTTGTAAAATTGCAATTGTAAGCATATGTAATGCAGTTGAGCACATCTATCTTTGCAGAATGAAGATATTGCAAAACCATCCAAATCAAGCTTCTCTCAGCTTGATATGCTTCCACACTGTACATAAGGGCATTCTCTATCATAGGTGAAGAGTTTACATGTGTATTTGCAAGTTTACATTACAATTCATCAAACTCTTGAAACCAAGTCAGTTTTGACCTGAAATAACATGAAATGTTGTAGAATTGCATTTGTGAGCATATGTAATGCAGTTGAGCACATCTAACTTTACAGAATGAAGATATTGCAAAACCATCCAAATCAAGTTTCTCTCAGCTTGATATGCTTCCACACTGTACATAAGGGCATTCTCTATCATAGGTGAAGAGTTTACATGTGTATTTGCAAGTTTACATTACAATTCATCAAACTCTTGAAACCAAGTCAGTTCTGACCTGAATCAACATGAAATGTTGTAAAATTGCATTTGTGAGCATATGTAATGCAGTTGAGCACATCCAACTTTACAGAATGAAGATATTGCAAAACCATCCAAATCAAGCTTCTCTCTGCTTGATATGCTTCCACACTGTACATAAGGGCATTCTCTATCATAGGTGAAGAGTTTACATGTGTATTTGCAAGTTTACATTACATTTAATCAAACTCTTGAAACCAAGTCAGTTCTGACCTGAAACAACATGAAATGTTGTAAAATTGCAATTGTAAGCATATGTAATGCAGTTGAGCACATCTATCTTTGCAGAATGAAGATATTGCAAAACCATCCAAATCAAGCTTCTCTCAGCTTGATATGCTTCCACACTGTACATAAGGGCATTCTCTATCATAGGTGAAGAGTTTACATGTGTATTTGCAAGTTTACATTACAATTCATCAAACTCTTGAAACCAAGTCAGTTTTGACCTGAAATAACATGAAATGTTGTAGAATTGCATTTGTGAGCATATGTAATGCAGTTGAGCACATCTAACTTTACAGAATGAAGATATTGCAAAACCATCCAAATCAAGCTTCTCTCAGCTTGATATGCTTCCACACTGTACATAAGGGCATTCTCTATCATAGGTGAAGAGTTTACATGTGTATTTGCAAGTTTACATTACATTTCATCAAACTCTTGAAACCAAGTCAGTTCTGACCTGAAACAACTTGAAATGTTGTAGAATTGCATTTGTGAGCATATGTAATGCAGTTGAGCACATCCAACTTTACAGAATGAAGATATTGCAAAACCATCCAAATCAAGCTTCTCTCTGCTTGATATGCTTCCACACTGTACATAAGGGCATTCTCTATCATAGGTGAAGAGTTTACATGTGTATTTGCAAGTTTACATTACATTTAATCAAACTCTTGAAACCAAGTCAGTTCTGACCTGAAACAACATGAAATGCTGTAAAATTGCAATTGTAAGCATATGTAATGCAGTTGAGCACATCCAACTTTACAGAATGAAGATATTGCAAAACCATCCAAATCAAGCTTCTCTCTGCTTGATATGCTTCCACACTGTACATAAGGGCATTCTCTATCATAGTTGAAGAGTTTACATGTGTATTTGCAAGTTTACATTACATTTCATCAAACTCTTGAAACCAAGTCAGTTCTGACCTGAAACAACTTGAAATGTTGTAGAATTGCATTTGTGAGCATATGTAATGCAGTTGAGCACATCCAACTTTACAGAATGAAGATATTGCAAAACCATCCAAATCAAGCTTCTCTCTGCTTGATATGCTTCCACACTGTACATAAGGGCATTCTCTATCATAGGTGAAGAGTTTACATGTGTATTTGCAAGTTTACATTACATTTAATCAAACTCTTGAAACCAAGTCAGTTTTGTCCTGAAATAACATGAAATGTTGTAGAATTGCATTTGTGAGCATATGTAATGCAGTTGAGCACATCTAACTTTACAGATTGAAGATATTGTAAAACCATCCAAATCATGCTTCTCTCAGCTTGATATGCTTCCACACTGTACATAAGGGCATTCTCTATCATAGGTGAAGAGTTTACATGTGTATTTGCAAGTTTACATTACAATTCATCAAACTCTTGAAACCAAGTCAGTTTTGACCTGAAATAACATGAAATGTTGTAGAATTGCATTTGTGAGCATATGTAATGCAGTTGAGCACATCTAACTTTACAGAATGAAGATATTGCAAAACCATCCAAATCAAGCTTCTCTCAGCTTGATATGCTTCCACACTGTACATAAGGGCATTCTCTATCATAGGTGAAGAGTTTACATGTGTATTTGCAAGTTTACATTACATTTAATCAAACTCTTGAAACCAAGTCAGTTCTGACCTGAAACAACATGAAATGTTGTAAAATTGCAATTGTAAGCATATGTAATGCAGTTGAGCACATCTATCTTTGCAGAATGAAGATATTGCAAAACCATCCAAATCAAGCATCTCTCAGCTTGATATGCTTCCACACTGTACATAAGGGCATTCTCTATCACAGGTGAAGAGTTTACATGTGTATTTGCAAGTTTACATTACAATTCATCAAACTCTTGAAACCAAGTCAGTTTTGACCTGAAATAACATTAAATGTTGTAGAATTGCATTTGTGAGCATATGTAATGCAGTTGAGCACATCTAACTTTACAGAATGAAGATATTGCAAAACCATCCAAATCAAGCTTCTCTCAGCTTGATATGCTTCCACACTGTACATAAGGGCATTCTCTATCATAGGTGAAGAGTTTACATGTGTATTTGCAAGTTTACATTACATTTCATCAAACTCTTGAAACCAAGTCAGTTCTGTCCTGAAACAACTTGAAATGTTGTAGAATTGCATTTGTGAGCATATGTAATGCAGTTGAGCACATCCAACTTTACAGAATGAAGATATTGCAAAACCATCCAAATCAAGCTTCTCTCTGCTTGATATGCTTCCACACTGTACATAAGGGCATTCTCTATCATAGGTGAAGAGTTTACATGTGTATTTGCAAGTTTACATTACATTTCATCAAACTCTTGAAACCAAGTCAGTTCTGACCTGAAACAACTTGAAATGTTGTAGAATTGCATTTGTGAGCATATGTAATGCAGTTGAGCACATCCAACTTTACAGAATGAAGATATTGCAAAACCATCCAAATCAAGCTTCTCTCTGCTTGATATGCTTCCACACTGTACATAAGGGCATTCTCTATCATAGGTGAAGAGTTTACATGTGTATTTGCAAGTTTACATTACATTTAATCAAACTCTTGAAACCAAGTCAGTTTTGTCCTGAAATAACATGAAATGTTGTAGAATTGCATTTGTGAGCATATGTAATGCAGTTGAGCACATCTAACTTTACAGATTGAAGATATTGCAAAACCATCCAAATCATGCTTCTCTCTGCTTGATATGCTTCCACACTGTACATAAGGGCATTCTCTATCATAGGTGAAGAGTTTACATGTGTATTTGCAAGTTTACATTACAATTCATCAAACTCTTGAAACCAAGTCAGTTTGGACCTGAAACAACATGAAATGTTGTACAATTGCATTTGTGAGCATATGTAATGCAGTTGAGCACATCCAACTTTACAGAATTAAGATATTGCAAAACCATCCAAATCAAGCTTCTCTCTGCTTGATATGCTTCCACACTGTACATAAGGGCATTCTCTATCATAGGTGAAGAGTTTACATGTGTATTTGCAAGTTTACATTACATTTCATCAAACTCTTGAAACCATGTCAGTTCTGACCTGAAACAACATGAAATGTTGTAAAATTGCATTTGTAAGCATATGTAATGAAGTTGAGCACATCCAACTTTACAGAATTAAGATATTGCAACACCATCCAAATCAAGCTTCTCTCTGCTTGATATGCTTCCACACTGTACATAAGGGCATTCTCTATCATAGGTGAAGAGTTTACATGTGTATTTGCAAGTTTATATTACAATTCATCAAACTCTTGAAACCAAGTCAGTTCTGACCTGAAACAACATGAAATGTTGTAAAATTGCATTTGTGAGCATATGTAATGCAGTTGAGCACATCTAACTTTACAGAATGAGGATATTGCAAAACCATCCAAATCAAGCTTCTCTCAGCTTGATATGCTTCCACACTGTACATAAGGGCATTCTCTATCATAGGTGAAGAGTTTACATGTGTTTTTGCAAGTTTACATTTCATTTCATCAAACTTTTGAAACCAAGTCAGTTCTGACCTGAAACAACATGAAATGTTGTAAAATTGCATTTGTAAGCATATGGAATGCAGTTGAGCACATCTAACTTTACAGAATGAAGATATTGCAAAACCATCCAAATCAAGCTTCTCTCTGCTTGATATGCTTCCACACTGTACATAAGGGCATTCTCTATCATAGGTGAAGAGTTTACATGTGTATTTGCAAGTTTACATTACATTTCATCAAACTCTTGAAACAAAGTCAGTTCTGACCTGAAACAACATGAAATGTTGTAAAATTGCATTTGTGAGCATATGTAATGCAGTTGAGCACATCCAACTTTACAGAATTAAGATATTGCAAAACCATCCAAATCAAGCTTCTCTCTGCTTGATATGCTTCCACACTGTACATAAGGGCATTCTCTATCATAGGTGAAGAGTTTACATGTGTATTTGCAAGTTTACATTACAATTCATCAAACTCTTGAAACCAAGTCAGTTCTGACCTGAAACAACATGAAATGTTGTAAAATTTAATTTGTAAGCATATGTAATGAAGTTGAGCACATCCAACTTTACAGAATGAAGATATTGCAAAACCATCCAAATCAAGCTTCTCTCTGCTTGATATGCTTCCACACTGTACATAAGGGCATTCTCTATCATAGGTGAAGAGTTTACATGTGTATTTGCTAGTTTACATTACAATTCATCAAACTCTTGAAACCAAGTCAGTTCTGACCTGAAACAACATGAAATGTTGTAAAATTGCATTTGTAAGCATATGTAATGAAGTTGAGCACATCTAACTTTACAGAATGAAGATATTGCAAAACCATCCAAATCTAGCTTCTCTCAGCTTGATATGCTTCCACACTGTACATAAGGGCATTCTCTATCATAGGTGAAGAGTTTACATGTGTATTTGCAAGTTTACATTACAATTCATCAAACTCTTGAAACCAAGTCAGTTCTGATCTGAAACAACATGAAATGCTGTAAAATTGCATTTGTGAGCATATGTAATGCAGTTGAGCACATCCAACTTTACAGAATGAAGATATTGCAAAACCATCCAAATCAAGCTTCTCTCTGCTTGATATGCTTCCACACTGTACATAAGGGCATTCTCTATCATAGGTGAAGAGTTTACATGTGTATTTGCAAGTTTACATTACATTTCATCAATTTCTTGAAACAAAGTCAGTTCTGACCTGAAACAACATGAAATGTTGTAAAATTGCATTTGTGAGCATATGTAATGCAGTTGAGCACATCCAACTTTACAGAATGAAGATATTGCAAAACCATCCAAATCAAGCTTCTCTCTGCTTGATATGCTTCCACACTGTACATAAGGGCATTCTCTATCATAGGTGAAGAGTTTACATGTGTATTTGCAAGTTTACATTACAATTCATCAAACTCTTGAAACCAAGTCAGTTCTGACCTGAAACAACATGAAATGTTGTAAAATTTAATTTGTAAGCATATGTAATGAAGTTGAGCACATCCAACTTTACAGAATGAAGATATTGCAAAACCATCCAAATCAAGCTTCTCTCTGCTTGATATGCTTCCACACTGTACATAAGGGCATTCTCTATCATAGGTGAAGAGTTTACATGTGTATTTGCTAGTTTACATTACAATTCATCAAACTCTTGAAACCAAGTCAGTTCTGACCTGAAACAACATGAAATGTTGTAAAATTGCATTTGTAAGCATATGTAATGAAGTTGAGCACATCTAACTTTACAGAATGAAGATATTGCAAAACCATCCAAATCAAGCTTCTCTCAGCTTGATATGCTTCCACACTGTACATAAGGGCATTCTCTATCATAGGTGAAGAGTTTACATGTGTATTTGCAAGTTTACATTACAATTCATCAAACTCTTGAAACCAAGTCAGTTCTGATCTGAAACAACATGAAATGCTGTAAAATTGCATTTGTGAGCATATGTAATGCAGTTGAGCACATCCAACTTTACAGAATGAAGATATTGCAAAACCATCCAAATCAAGCTTCTCTCTGCTTGATATGCTTCCACACTGTACATAAGGGCATTCTCTATCATAGGTGAAGAGTTTACATGTGTATTTGCAAGTTTACATTACATTTCATCAATTTCTTGAAACAAAGTCAGTTCTGACCTGAAACAACATGAAATGTTGTAAAATTGCATTTGTGAGCATATGTAATGCAGTTGAGCACATCCAACTTTACAGAATGAAGATATTGCAAAACCATCCAAATCAAGCTTCTCTCTGCTTGATATGCTTCCACACTGTACATAAGGGCATTCTCTATCATAGGTGAAGAGTTTACATGTGTATTTGCAAGTTTACATTACATTTCATCAAACTCTTGAAACCAAGTCAGTTCTGACCTGAAACAACTTTAAATGTTGTAAAATTGCATTTGTGAGCATATGTAATGCAGTTGAGCACATCCAACTTTACAGAATTAAGATATTGCAAAACCATCCAAATCAAGCTTCTCTCTGCTTGATATGCTTCCACACTGTACATAAGGGCATTCTCTATCATAGGTGAAGAGTTTACATGTGTATTTGCAAGTTTACATTACATTTCATCAAACTCTTGAAACCAAGTCAGTTCTGACCTGAAACAACTTTAAATGTTGTAAAATTGCATTTGTGAGCATATGTAATGCAGTTGAGCACATCCAACTTTACAGAATTAAGATATTGCAAAACCATCCAAATCAAGCTTCTCTCTGCTTGATATGCTTCCACACTGTACATAAGGGCATTCTCTATCATAGGTGAAGAGTTTACATGTGTATTTGCAAGTTTACATTACATTTCATCAAACTCTTGAAACCAAGTCAGTTCTGACCTGAAACAACATGAAATGTTGTAAAATTGCATTTGTGAGCATATGTAATGCAGTTGAGCACGTCCAACTTTACAGAATTAAGATATTGCAAAACCATCCAAATCAAGCTTCTCTCTGCTTGATATGCTTCCAAACTGTACATAAGGGCATTCTCTATCATAGGTGAAGAGTTTACATGTGTATTTGCAAGTTTACATTACATTTCATCAAACTCTTGAAACCATGTCAGTTCTGACCTGAAACAACATGAAATGTTGTAAAATTGCATTTGTAAGCATATGTAATGAAGTTGAGCACATCCAACTTTACAGAATTAAGATATTGCAACACCATCCAAATCAAGCTTCTCTCTGCTTGATATGCTTCCACACTGTACATCAGGGCATTCTCTATCATAGGTGAAGAGTCTACATGTGTATTTGCAAGTTTACATTACATTTCATCAAACTCTTGAAACCAAGTCAGTTCTGACCTGAAACAACATGAAATGTTGTAAAATTGCATTTGTGAGCATATGTAATGCAGTTGAGCACGTCCAACTTTACAGAATTAAGATATTGCAAAACCATCCAAATCAAGCTTCTCTCTGCTTGATATGCTTCCACACTGTACATAAGGGCATTCTCTATCATAGGTGAAGAGTTTACATGTGTATTTGCAAGTTTACATTACATTTCATCAAACTCTTGAAACCATGTCAGTTCTGACCTGAAACAACATGAAATGTTGTAAAATTGCATTTGTAAGCATATGTAATGAAGTTGAGCACATCCAACTTTACAGAATTAAGATATTGCAACACCATCCAAATCAAGCTTCTCTCTGCTTGATATGCTTCCACACTGTACATAAGGGCATTCTCTATCATAGGTGAAGAGTTTACATGTGTATTTGCAAGTTTACATTACAATTCATCAAACTCTTGAAACCAAGTCAGTTCTGACCTGAAACAACATGAAATGTTGTAAAATTGCATTTGTAAGCATATGTAATGAAGTTGAGCACATCTAACTTTACAGAATGAAGATATTGCAAAACCATCCAAATCAAGCTTCTCTCAGCTTGATATGCTTCCACACTGTACATAAGGGCATTCTCTATCATTGGTGAAGAGTTTACATGTGTATTTGCAAGTTTACATTACAATTCATCAAACTCTTGAAACCAAGTCAGTTCTGACCTGAAACAACATGAAATGTTGTAAAATTGCATTTGTAAGCATATGTAATGAAGTTGAGCACATCTAACTTTACAGAATGAAGATATTGCAAAACCATCCAAATCAAGCTTCTCTCAGCTTGATATGCTTCCACACTGTACATAAGGGCATTCTCTATCATAGGTGAAGAGTTTACATGTGTATTTGCAAGTTTACATTACAAATTCATCAAACTCTTGAAACCAAGTCAGTTCTGATCTGAAACAACATGAAATGTTGTAAAATTGCATTTGTGAGCATATGTAATGCAGTTGAGCACATCCAACTTTACAGAATGAAGATATTGCAAAACCATCCAAATCAAGCTTCTCTCTGCTTGATATGCTTCCACACTGTACATAAGGGCATTCTCTATCATAGGTGAAGAGTTTACATGTGTATTTGCAAGTTTACATTACATTTCATCAAACTCTTGAAACAAAGTCAGTTCTGACCTGAAACAACATGAAATGTTGTAAAATTGCATTTGTGAGCATATGTAATGCAGTTGAGCACATCCAACTTTACAGAATTAAGATATTGCAAAACCATCCAAATCAAGCTTCTCTCTGCTTGATATGCTTCCACACTGTACATAAGGGCATTCTCTATCATAGGTGAAGAGTTTACATGTGTATTTGCAAGTTTACATTACAATTCATCAAACTCTTGAAACCAAGTCAGTTCTGACCTGAAACAACATGAAATGTTGTAAAATTTAATTTGTAAGCATATGTAATGAAGTTGAGCACATCCAACTTTTCAGAATGAAGATATTGCAAAACCATCCAAATCAAGCTTCTCTCTGCTTGATATGCTTCCACACTGTACATAAGGGCATTCTCTATCATAGGTGAAGAGTTTACATGTGTATTTGCTAGTTTACATTACAATTCATCAAACTCTTGAAACCAAGTCAGTTCTGACCTGAAACAACATGAAATGTTGTAAAATTGCATTTGTAAGCATATGTAATGAAGTTGAGCACATCTAACTTTACAGAATGAAGATATTGCAAAACCATCCAAATCAAGCTTCTCTCAGCTTGATATGCTTCCACACTGTACATAAGGGCATTCTCTATCATAGGTGAAGAGTTTACATGTGTATTTGCAAGTTTACATTACAATTCATCAAACTCTTGAAACCAAGTCAGTTCTGATCTGAAACAACATGAAATGTTGTAAAATTGCATTTGTGAGCATATGTAATGCAGTTGAGCACATCCAACTTTACAGAATGAAGATATTGCAAAACCATCCAAATCAAGCTTCTCTCTGCTTGATATGCTTCCACACTGTACATAAGGGCATTCTCTATCATAGGTGAAGAGTTTACATGTGTATTTGCAAGTTTACATTACATTTCATCAAACTCTTGAAACAAAGTCAGTTCTGACCTGAAACAACATGAAATGTTGTAAAATTGCATTTGTGAGCATATGTAATGCAGTTGAGCACATCCAACTTTACAGAATTAAGATATTGCAAAACCATCCAAATCAAGCTTCTCTCTGCTTGATATGCTTCCACACTGTACATAAGGGCATTCTCTATCATAGGTGAAGAGTTTACATGTGTATTTGCAAGTTTACATTACATTTCATCAAACTCTTGAAACCAAGTCAGTTCTGACCTGAAACAACTTTAAATGTTGTAAAATTGCATTTGTGAGCATATGTAATGCAGTTGAGCACATCCAACTTTACAGAATTAAGATATTGCAAAACCATCCAAATCAAGCTTCTCTCTGCTTGATATGCTTCCACACTGTACATAAGGGCATTCTCTATCATAGGTGAAGAGTTTACATGTGTATTTGCAAGTTTACATTACATTTCATCAAACTCTTGAAACCAAGTCAGTTCTGACCTGAAACAACTTTAAATGTTGTAAAATTGCATTTGTGAGCATATGTAATGCAGTTGAGCACATCCAACTTTACAGAATGAAGATATTGCAAAACCATCCAAATCAAGCTTCTCTCTGCTTGATATGCTTCCACACTGTACATAAGGGCATTCTCTATCATAGGTGAAGAGTTTACATGTGTATTTGCAAGTTTACATTACATTTCATCAAACTCTTGAAACAAAGTCAGTTCTGACCTGAAACAACATGAAATGTTGTAAAATTGCATTTGTGAGCATATGTAAAGCAGTTGAGCACGTCCAACTTTACAGAATTAAGATATTGCAACACCATCCAAATCAAGCTTCTCTCTGCTTGATATGCTTCCACACTGTACATAAGGGCATTCTCTATCATAGGTGAAGAGTCTACATGTGTATTTGCAAGTTTACATTACAATTCATCAAACTCTTGAAACCAAGTCAGTTCTGACCTGAAACAACATGAAATGTTGTAAAATTGCATTTGTAAGCATATGTAATGAAGTTGAGCACATCTAACTTTACAGAATTAAGATATTGCAAAACCATCCAAATCAAGCTTCTCTCAGCTTGATATGCTTCCACACTGTACATAAGGGCATTCTCTATCATTGGTGAAGAGTTTACATGTGTATTTGCAAGTTTACATTACAATTCATCAAACTCTTGAAACCAAGTCAGTTCTGATCTGAAACAACATGAAATGTTGTAAAATTGCATTTGTGAGCATATGTAATGCAGTTGAGCACATCCAACTTTACAGAATGAAGATATTGCAAAACCATCCAAATCAAGCTTCTCTCTGCTTGATATGCTTCCACACTGTACATAAGGGCATTCTCTATCATAGGTGAAGAGTTTACATGTGTATTTGCAAGTTTACATTACATTTCATCAATCTCTTGAAACCAAGTCAGTTCTGACCTGAAACAACTTTAAATGTTGTTAAATTGCAATTGTAAGCATATGTAATGAAGTTGAGCACATCCAACTTTACAGAATTAAGATATTGCAAAACCATCCAAATCAAGCTTCTCTCTGCTTGATATGCTTCCACACTGTACATAAGGGCATTCTCTATCATAGGTGAAGAGTTTACATGTGTATTTGCAAGTTTACATTACAATTCATCAAACTCTTGAAACCAAGTCAGTTCTGACCTGAAACAACATGAAATGTTGTAAAATTTAATTTGTAAGCATATGTAATGAAGTTGAGCACATCCAACTTTACAGAATTAAGATATTGCAAAACCATCCAAATCAAGCTTCTCTCTGCTTGATATGCTTCCACACTGTACATAAGGGCATTCTCTATCATAGGTGAAGAGTTTACATGTGTATTTGCAAGTTTACATTACAATTCATCAAACTCTTGAAACCAAGTCAGTTCTGACCTGAAACAACATGAAATGTTGTAAAATTGCATTTGTAAGCATATGTAATGAAGTTGAGCACATCTAACTTTACAGAATGAAGATATTGCAAAACCATCCAAATCAAGCTTCTCTCAGCTTGATATGCTTCCACACTGTACATAAGGGCATTCTCTATCATAGGTGAAGAGTTTACATGTGTATTTGCAAGTTTACATTACAAATTCATCAAACTCTTGAAACCAAGTCAGTTCTGATCTGAAACAACATGAAATGTTGTAAAATTGCATTTGTGAGCATATGTAATGCAGTTGAGCACATCCAACTTTACAGAATGAAGATATTGCAAAACCATCCAAATCAAGCTTCTCTCTGCTTGATATGCTTCCACACTGTACATAAGGGCATTCTCTATCATAGGTGAAGAGTTTACATGTGTATTTGCAAGTTTACATTACATTTCATCAAACTCTTGAAACAAAGTCAGTTCTGACCTGAAACAACATGAAATGTTGTAAAATTGCATTTGTGAGCATATGTAATGCAGTTGAGCACATCCAACTTTACAGAATTAAGATATTGCAAAACCATCCAAATCAAGCTTCTCTCTGCTTGATATGCTTCCACACTGTACATAAGGGCATTCTCTATCATAGGTGAAGAGTTTACATGTGTATTTGCAAGTTTACATTACAATTCATCAAACTCTTGAAACCAAGTCAGTTCTGACCTGAAACAACATGAAATGTTGTAAAATTTAATTTGTAAGCATATGTAATGAAGTTGAGCACATCCAACTTTTCAGAATGAAGATATTGCAAAACCATCCAAATCAAGCTTCTCTCTGCTTGATATGCTTCCACACTGTACATAAGGGCATTCTCTATCATAGGTGAAGAGTTTACATGTGTATTTGCTAGTTTACATTACAATTCATCAAACTCTTGAAACCAAGTCAGTTCTGACCTGAAACAACATGAAATGTTGTAAAATTGCATTTGTAAGCATATGTAATGAAGTTGAGCACATCTAACTTTACAGAATGAAGATATTGCAAAACCATCCAAATCAAGCTTCTCTCAGCTTGATATGCTTCCACACTGTACATAAGGGCATTCTCTATCATAGGTGAAGAGTTTACATGTGTATTTGCAAGTTTACATTACAATTCATCAAACTCTTGAAACCAAGTCAGTTCTGATCTGAAACAACATGAAATGTTGTAAAATTGCATTTGTGAGCATATGTAATGCAGTTGAGCACATCCAACTTTACAGAATGAAGATATTGCAAAACCATCCAAATCAAGCTTCTCTCTGCTTGATATGCTTCCACACTGTACATAAGGGCATTCTCTATCATAGGTGAAGAGTTTACATGTGTATTTGCAAGTTTACATTACATTTCATCAAACTCTTGAAACAAAGTCAGTTCTGACCTGAAACAACATGAAATGTTGTAAAATTGCATTTGTGAGCATATGTAATGCAGTTGAGCACATCCAACTTTACAGAATTAAGATATTGCAAAACCATCCAAATCAAGCTTCTCTCTGCTTGATATGCTTCCACACTGTACATAAGGGCATTCTCTATCATAGGTGAAGAGTTTACATGTGTATTTGCAAGTTTACATTACATTTCATCAAACTCTTGAAACCAAGTCAGTTCTGACCTGAAACAACTTTAAATGTTGTAAAATTGCATTTGTGAGCATATGTAATGCAGTTGAGCACATCCAACTTTACAGAATTAAGATATTGCAAAACCATCCAAATCAAGCTTCTCTCTGCTTGATATGCTTCCACACTGTACATAAGGGCATTCTCTATCATAGGTGAAGAGTTTACATGTGTATTTGCAAGTTTACATTACATTTCATCAAACTCTTGAAACCAAGTCAGTTCTGACCTGAAACAACTTTAAATGTTGTAAAATTGCATTTGTGAGCATATGTAATGCAGTTGAGCACATCCAACTTTACAGAATGAAGATATTGCAAAACCATCCAAATCAAGCTTCTCTCTGCTTGATATGCTTCCACACTGTACATAAGGGCATTCTCTATCATAGGTGAAGAGTTTACATGTGTATTTGCAAGTTTACATTACATTTCATCAAACTCTTGAAACAAAGTCAGTTCTGACCTGAAACAACATGAAATGTTGTAAAATTGCATTTGTGAGCATATGTAATGCAGTTGAGCACGTCCAACTTTACAGAATTAAGATATTGCAAAACCATCCAAATCAAGCTTCTCTCTGCTTGATATGCCTCCAAACTGTACATAAGGGCATTCTCTATCATAGGTGAAGAGTTTACATGTGTATTTGCAAGTTTACATTACATTTCATCAAACTCTTGAAACCATGTCAGTTCTGACCTGAAACAACATGAAATGTTGTAAAATTGCATTTGTAAGCATATGTAATGAAGTTGAGCACATCCAACTTTACAGAATTAAGATATTGCAACACCATCCAAATCAAGCTTCTCTCTGCTTGATATGCTTCCACACTGTACATAAGGGCATTCTCTATCATAGGTGAAGAGTCTACATGTGTATTTGCAAGTTTACATTACATTTCATCAAACTCTTGAAACAAAGTCAGTTCTGACCTGAAACAACATGAAATGTTGTAAAATTGCATTTGTGAGCATATGTAATGCAGTTGAGCACGTCCAACTTTACAGAATTAAGATATTGCAAAACCATCCAAATCAAGCTTCTCTCTGCTTGATATGCTTCCACACTGTACATAAGGGCATTCTCTATCATAGGTGAAGAGTTTACATGTGTATTTGCAAGTTTACATTACATTTCATCAAACTCTTGAAACCATGTCAGTTCTGACCTGAAACAACATGAAATGTTGTAAAATTGCATTTGTAAGCATATGTAATGAAGTTGAGCACATCCAACTTTACAGAATTAAGATATTGCAACACCATCCAAATCAAGCTTCTCTCTGCTTGATATGCTTCCACACTGTACATAAGGGCATTCTCTATCATAGGTGAAGAGTTTACATGTGTATTTGCAAGTTTACATTACAATTCATCAAACTCTTGAAACCAAGTCAGTTCTGACCTGAAACAACATGAAATGTTGTAAAATTGCATTTGTAAGCATATGTAATGAAGTTGAGCACATCTAACTTTACAGAATGAAGATATTGCAAAACCATCCAAATCAAGCTTCTCTCAGCTTGATATGCTTCCACACTGTACATAAGGGCATTCTCTATCATTGGTGAAGAGTTTACATGTGTATTTGCAAGTTTACATTACAATTCATCAAACTCTTGAAACCAAGTCAGTTCTGATCTGAAACAACATGAAATGTTGTAAAATTGCATTTGTGAGCATATGTAATGCAGTTGAGCACATCCAACTTTACAGAATGAAGATATTGCAAAACCATCCAAATCAAGCTTCTCTCTGCTTGATATGCTTCCACACTGTACATAAGGGCATTCTCTATCATAGGTGAAGAGTTTACATGTGTATTTGCAAGTTTACATTACATTTCATCAAACTCTTGAAACCAAGTCAGTTCTGACCTGAAACAACATGAAATGTTGTAAAATTGCATTTGTGAGCATATGTAATGCAGTTGAGCACGTCCAACTTTACAGAATTAAGATATTGCAAAACCATCCAAATCAAGCTTCTCTCTGCTTGATATGCTTCCAAACTGTACATAAGGGCATTCTCTATCATAGGTGAAGAGTTTACATGTGTATTTGCAAGTTTACATTACATTTCATAAACTCTTGAAACCATGTCAGTTCTGACCTGAAACAACATGAAATGTTGTAAAATTGCATTTGTAAGCATATGTAATGAAGTTGAGCACATCCAACTTTACAGAATTAAGATATTGCAACACCATCCAAATCAAGCTTCTCTCTGCTTGATATGCTTCCACACTGTACATAAGGGCATTCTCTATCATAGGTGAAGAGTCTACATGTGTATTTGCAAGTTTACATTACATTTCATCAAACTCTTGAAACAAAGTCAGTTCTGACCTGAAACAACATGAAATGTTGTAAAATTGCATTTGTGAGCATATGTAATGCAGTTGAGCACGTCCAACTTTACAGAATTAAGATATTGCAAAACCATCCAAATCAAGCTTCTCTCTGCTTGATATGCTTCCACACTGTACATAAGGGCATTCTCTATCATAGGTGAAGAGTTTACATGTGTATTTGCAAGTTTACATTACATTTCATCAAACTCTTGAAACCATGTCAGTTCTGACCTGAAACAACATGAAATGTTGTAAAATTGCATTTGTAAGCATATGTAATGAAGTTGAGCACATCCAACTTTACAGAATTAAGATATTGCAACACCATCCAAATCAAGCTTCTCTCTGCTTGATATGCTTCCACACTGTACATAAGGGCATTCTCTATCATAGGTGAAGAGTTTACATGTGTATTTGCAAGTTTACATTACAATTCATCAAACTCTTGAAACCAAGTCAGTTCTGACCTGAAACAACATGAAATGTTGTAAAATTGCATTTGTAAGCATATGTAATGAAGTTGAGCACATCTAACTTTACAGAATGAAGATGTTGCAAAACCATCCAAATCAAGCTTCTCTCAGCTTGATATGCTTCCACACTGTACATAAGGGCATTCTCTATCATTGGTGAAGAGTTTACATGTGTATTTGCAAGTTTACATTACAATTCATCAAACTCTTGAAACCAAGTCAGTTCTGATCTGAAACAACATGAAATGTTGTAAAATTGCATTTGTGAGCATATGTAATGCAGTTGAGCACATCCAACTTTACAGAATGAAGATATTGCAACACCATCCAAATCAAGCTTCTCTCTGCTTGATATGCTTCCACACTGTACATAAGGGCATTCTCTATCATAGGTGAAGAGTTTACATGTGTATTTGCAAGTTTACATTACATTTCATCAAACTCTTGAAACAAAGTCAGTTCTGACCTGAAACAACATGAAATGTTGTAAAATTGCATTTGTAAGCATATGTAATGAAGTTGAGCACATCCAACTTTACAGAATTAAGATATTGCAAAACCATCCAAATCAAGCTTCTCTCTGCTTGATATGCTTCCACACTGTACATAAGGGCATTCTCTATCATAGGTGAAGAGTTTACATGTGTATTTGCAAGTTTACATTACAATTCATCAAACTCTTGAAACCAAGTCAGTTCTGACTTGAAACAACATGAAATGTTGTAAAATTGCATTTGTAAGCATATGTAATGAAGTTGAGCACATCTAACTTTACAGAATGAAGATATTGCAAAACCATCCAAATCAAGCTTCTCTCTGCTTGATATGCTTCCACACTGTACATAAGGGCATTCTCTATCATAGGTGAAGAGTTTACATGTGTATTTGCAAGTTTACATTACATTTCATCAAACTTTTGAAACCAAGTCAGTTCTGACCTGAAACAACATGAAATGTTGTAAAATTTAATTTGTAAGCATATGGAATGCAGTTGAGCACATCTAACTTTACAGAATGAAGATATTGCAAAACCATCCAAATCAAGCTTCTCTCTGCTTGATATGCTTCCACACTGTACATAATGGCATTCTCTATCATAGGTGAAGAGTTTACATGTGTATTTGCAAGTTTACATTACATTTCATCAAACTCTTGAAACAAAGTCAGTTCTGACCTGAAACAACATGAAATGTTGTAAAATTGCATTTGTAAGCATATGTAATGAAGTTGAGCACATCTAACTTTACAGAATGAAGATATTGCAATACCATCCAAATCAAGCTTCTCTCTGCTTGATATGCTTCCACACTGTACATAAGGGCATTCTCTATCATAGGTGAAGAGTTTACATGTGTATTTGCAAGTTTACATTACATTTCATCAAACTCTTGAAACCATGTCAGTTCTGACCTGAAACAACATGAAATGTTGTAAAATTGCATTTGTAAGCATATGTAATGAAGTTGAGCACATCTAACTTTACAGAATGAAGATATTGCAAAACCATCCAAATCAAGCTTCTCTCAGCTTGATATGCTTCCACACTGTACATAAGGGCATTCTCTATCATAGGTGAAGAGTTTACATGTGTTTTTGCAAGTTTACATTACATTTCATCAAACTTTTGAAACCAAGTCAGTTCTGACCTGAAACAACATGAAATGTTGTAAAATTGCATTTGTAAGCATATGGAATGCAGTTGAGCACATCTAACTTTACAGAATGAAGATATTGCAAAACCATCCAAATCAAGCTTCTCTCTGCTTGATATGCTTCCACACTGTACATAAGGGCATTCTCTATCATAGGTGAAGAGTTTACATGTGTATTTGCAAGTTTACATTACATTTCATCAAACTCTTGAAACAAAGTCAGTTCTGACCTGAAACAACATGAAATGTTGTAAAATTGCATTTGTAAGCATATGTAATGAAGTTGAGCACATCCAACTTTACAGAATTAAGATATTGCAAAACCATCCAAATCAAGCTTCTCTCTGCTTGATATGCTTCCACACTGTACATAAGGGCATTCTCTATCATAGGTGAAGAGTTTACATGTGTATTTGCAAGTTTACATTACAATTCATCAAACTCTTGAAACCAAGTCAGTTCTGACCTGAAACAACATGAAATGTTGTAAAATTGCATTTGTAAGCATATGTAATGAAGTTGAGCACATCTAACTTTACAGAATGAAGATATTGCAAAACCATCCAAATCAAGCTTCTCTCTGCTTGATATGCTTCCACACTGTACATAAGGGCATTCTCTATCATAGGTGAAGAGTTTACATGTGTATTTGCAAGTTTACATTACATTTCATCAAACTTTTGAAACCAAGTCAGTTCTGACCTGAAACAACATGAAATGTTGTAAAATTTAATTTGTAAGCATATGGAATGCAGTTGAGCACATCTAACTTTACAGAATGAAGATATTGCAAAACCATCCAAATCAAGCTTCTCTCTGCTTGATATGCTTCCACACTGTACATAATGGCATTCTCTATCATAGGTGAAGAGTTTACATGTGTATTTGCAAGTTTACATTACATTTCATCAAACTCTTGAAACAAAGTCAGTTCTGACCTGAAACAACATGAAATGTTGTAAAATTGCATTTGTAAGCATATGTAATGAAGTTGAGCACATCTAACTTTACAGAATGAAGATATTGCAATACCATCCAAATCAAGCTTCTCTCTGCTTGATATGCTACCACACTGTACATAAGGGCATTCTCTATCATAGGTGAAGAGTTTACATGTGTATTTGCAAGTTTACATTACATTTCATCAAACTCTTGAAACCATGTCAGTTCTGACCTGAAACAACATGAAATGTTGTAAAATTGCATTTGTAAGCATATGTAATGAAGTTGAGCACATCTAACTTTACAGAATGAAGATATTGCAAAACCATCCAAATCAAGCTTCTCTCTGCTTGATATGCTTCCACACTGTACATAAGGGCATTCTCTATCATAGGTGAAGAGTTTACATGTGTATTTGCAAGTTTACATTACATTTCATCAAACTCTTGAAACCATGTCAGTTCTGACCTGAAACAACATGAAATGTTGTAAAATTGCATTTGTAAGCATATGTAATGAAGTTGAGCACATCCAACTTTACAGAATTAAGATATTGCAACACCATCCAAATCAAGCTTCTCTCTGCTTGATATGCTTCCACACTGTACATAAGGGCATTCTCTATCATAGGTGAAGAGTTTACATGTGTATTTGCAAGTTTACATTACATTTCATCAAACTCTTGAAACCAAGTCAGTTCTGACCTGAAACAACATGAAATGTTGTAAAATTGCATTTGTAAGCATATGTAATGCAGTTGAGCACATCCAACCTTACAGAATTAAGATATTGCAAAACCATCCAAATCAAGCTTCTCTCTGCTTGATATGCTTCCACACTGTACATAAGGGCATTCTCTATCATAGGTGTAGAGTTTACATGTGTATTTGCAAGTTTACATTACATTTCATCAAACTCTTGAAACCAAGTCAGTTCTGACCTGAAACAACATGAAATGTTGTAAAATTGCATTTGTGAGCATATGTAATGCAGTTGAGCACATCCAACTTTACAGAATTAAGATATTGCAAAACCATCCAAATCAAGCTTCTCTCTGCTTGATATGCTTCCACACTGTACATAAGGGCATTCTCTATCATAGGTGAAGAGTTTACATGTGTATTTGCAAGTTTACATTACATTTCATCAAACTCTTGAAACAAAGTCAGTTCTGACGTAAAACAACATGAAATGTTGTAAAATTGCATTTGTAAGCATATGTAATGAAGTTGAGCACATCTAACTTTACAGAATGAAGATATTGCAAAACCATCCAAATCAAGCTTCTCTCTGCTTGATATGCTTCCACACTGTACATAAGGGCATTCTCTATCATAGGTGAAGAGTTTACATGTGTATTTGCAAGTTTACATTACATTTCATCAAACTCTTGAAACCAAGTCAGTTCTGACCTGAAACAACATGAAATGTTGTAAAATTGCATTTGTAAGCATATGTAATGCAGTTGAGCACATCCAACCTTACAGAATTAAGATATTGCAAAACCATCCAAATCAAGCTTCTCTCTGCTTGATATGCTTCCACACTGTACATAAGGGCATTCTCTATCATAGGTGAAGAGTTTACATGTGTATTTGCAAGTTTACATTACATTTCATCAAACTCTTGAAACCAAGTCAGTTCTGACCTGAAACAACATGAAATGTTGTAAAATTGCATTTGTGAGCATATGTAATGCAGTTGAGCACATCCAACTTTACAGAATTAAGATATTGCAAAACCATCCAAATCAAGCTTCTCTCTGCTTGATATGTTTCCACACTGTACATAAGGGCATTCTCTATCATAGGTGAAGAGTTTACATGTGTATTTGGAAGTTTACATTACATTTCATCAAACTCTTGAAACCAAGTCAGTTCTGACCTGAAACAACATGAAATGTTGTAAAATTGCATTTGTAAGCATATGTAATGAAGTTGAGCACATCTAACTTTACAGAATGAAGATATTGCAAAACCATCCAAATCAAGCTTCTCTCTGCTTGATATGCTTCCACACTGTACATAAGGGCATTCTCTGTCATAGGTGAAGAGTTTACATGTGTATTTGCAAGTTTACATTACAATTCATCAAACTCTTGAAACCAAGTCAGTTCTGACCTGAAACAACATGAAATGTTGTAAAATTGCATTTGTGAGCATATGTAATGCAGTTGAGCACATCCAACTTTACAGAATGAAGATATTGCAAAACCATCCAAATCAAGCTTCTCTCTGCTTGATATGCTTCCACACTGTACATAAGGGCATTCTCTATCATAGGTGAAGAGTTTACATGTGTATTTGCAAGTTTACATTACAATTCATCAAACTCTTGAAACCAAGTCAGTTCTGACCTGAAACAACATGAAATGTTGTAAAATTGCATTTGTGAGCATATGTAATGCAGTTGAGCACATCCAACTTTACAGAATGAAGATATTGCAATACCATCCAAATCAAGCTTCTCTCTGCTTGATATGCTTCCACACTGTACATAAGGGCATTCTCTATCATAGGTGAAGAGTTTACATGTGTATTTGCAAGTTTACATTACAATTCATCAAACTCTTGAAACCAAGTCAGTTCTGACCTGAAACAACATGAAATGTTGTAAAATTGCATTTGTGAGCATATGTAATGCAGTTGAGCACATCCAACTTTACAGAATTAAGATATTGCAAAACCATCCAAATCAAGCTTCTCTCTGCTTGATATGCTTCCACACTGTACATAAGGGCATTCTCTATCATAGGTGAAGAGTTTACATGTGTATTTGCAAGTTTACATTACATTTCATCAAACTCTTGAAACCAAGTCAGTTCTGACCTGAAACAACATGAAATGTTGTAAAATTGCATTTGTAAGCATATGTAATGCAGTTGAGCACATCCAACCTTACAGAATTAAGATATTGCAAAACCATCCAAATCAAGCTTCTCTCTGCTTGATATGCTTCCACACTGTACATAAGGGCATTCTCTATCATAGGTGAAGAGTTTACATGTGTATTTGCAAGTTTACATTACATTTCATCAAACTCTTGAAACCAAGTCAGTTCTGACCTGAAACAACATGAAATGTTGTAAAATTGCATTTGTGAGCATATGTAATGCAGTTGAGCACATCCAACTTTACAGAATTAAGATATTGCAAAACCATCCAAATCAAGCTTCTCTCTGCTTGATATGCTTCCACACTGTACATAAGGGCATTCTCTATCATAGGTGAAGAGTTTACATGTGTATTTGGAAGTTTACATTACATTTCATCAAACTCTTGAAACCAAGTCAGTTCTGACCTGAAACAACATGAAATGTTGTAAAATTGCATTTGTAAGCATATGTAATGAAGTTGAGCACATCTAACTTTACAGAATGAAGATATTGCAAAACCATCCAAATCAAGCTTCTCTCTGCTTGATATGCTTCCACACTGTACATAAGGGCATTCTCTGTCATAGGTGAAGAGTTTACATGTGTATTTGCAAGTTTACATTACAATTCATCAAACTCTTGAAACCAAGTCAGTTCTGACCTGAAACAACATGAAATGTTGTAAAATTGCATTTGTGAGCATATGTAATGCAGTTGAGCACATCCAACTTTACAGAATGAAGATATTGCAAAACCATCCAAATCAAGCTTCTCTCTGCTTGATATGCTTCCACACTGTACATAAGGGCATTCTCTATCATAGGTGAAGAGTTTACATGTGTATTTGCAAGTTTACATTACAATTCATCAAACTCTTGAAACCAAGTCAGTTCTGACCTGAAACAACATGAAATGTTGTAAAATTGCATTTGTGAGCATATGTAATGCAGTTGAGCACATCCAACTTTACAGAATGAAGATATTGCAATACCATCCAAATCAAGCTTCTCTCTGCTTGATATGCTTCCACACTGTACATAAGGGCATTCTCTATCATAGGTGAAGAGTTTACATGTGTATTTGCAAGTTTACATTACAATTCATCAAACTCTTGAAACCAAGTCAGTTCTGACCTGAAACAACATGAAATGTTGTAAAATTGCATTTGTGAGCATATGTAATGCAGTTGAGCACATCCAACTTTACAGAATTAAGATATTGCAAAACCATCCAAATCAAGCTTCTCTCTGCTTGATATGCTTCCACACTGTACATAAGGGCATTCTCTATCATAGGTGAAGAGTTTACATGTGTATTTGCAAGTTTACATTACAATTCATCAAACTCTTGAAACCAAGTCAGTTCTGACCTGAAACAACATGAAATGTTGTAAAATTGCATTTGTAAGCATATGTAATGCAGTTGAGCACATCCAACTTAACAGAATGAAGATATTGCAAAACCATCCAAATCAAGCTTCTCTCTGCTTGATATGCTTCCACACTGTACATAAGGGCATTCTCTGTCATAGGTGAAGAGTTTACATGTGTATTTGCAAGTTTACATTACAATTCATCAAACTCTTGAAACCAAGTCAGTTCTGACCTGAAACAACATGAAATGTTGTAAAATTGCATTTGTGAGCATATATAATGCAGTTGAGCACATCCAACTTTACAGAATGAAGATATTGCAATACCATCCAAATCAAGCTTCTCTCTGCTTGATATGCTTCCACACTGTACATAAGGGCATTCTCTATCATAGGTGAAGAGTTTACATGTGTATTTGCAAGTTTACATTACAATTCATCAAACTCTTGAAACCAAGTCAGTTCTGACCTGAAACAACATGAAATGTTGTAAAATTGCATTTGTGAGCATATGTAATGCAGTTGAGCACATCCAACTTTACAGAATGAAGATATTGCAATACCATCCAAATCAAGCTTCTCTCTGCTTGATATGCTTCCACACTGTACATAAGGGCATTCTCTATCATAGGTGAAGAGTTTACATGTGTATTTGCAAGTTTACATTACAATTCATCAAACTCTTGAAACCAAGTCAGTTCTGACCTGAAACAACATGAAATGTTGTAAAATTGCATTTGTGAGCATATGTAATGCAGTTGAGCACATCCAACTTTACAGAATGAAGATATTGCAATACCATCCAAATCAAGCTTCTCTCTGCTTGATATGCTTCCACACTGTACATAAGGGCATTCTCTATCATAGGTGAAGAGTTTACATGTGTATTTGCAAGTTTACATTACAATTAATCAAACTCTTGAAACCAAGTCAGTTCTGACCTGAAACAACATGAAATGTTGTAAAATTGCATTTGTGAGCATATGTAATGAAGTTGAGCACATCTAACTTTACAGAATGAAGATATTGCAAAACCATCCAAATCAAGCTTCTCTGAGCTTGATATGCTTCCACACTGTACATAAGGGCATTCTCTATCATAGGTGAAGAGTTTACATGTGTATTTGCAAGTTTACATTACATTTCATCAAACTCTTGAAACCATGTCAGTTCTGACCTGAAACAACATGAAATGTTGTAAAATTGCATTTGTAAGCATATGTAATGAAGTTGAGCACATCCAACTTTACAGAATTAAGATATTGCAACACCATCCAAATCAAGCTTCTCTCTGCTTGATATGCTTCCACACTGTACATAAGGGCATTCTCTATCATAGGTGAAGAGTTTACATGTGTATTTGCAAGTTTACATTACATTTCATCAAACTCTTGAAACCATGTCAGTTCTGACCTGAAACAACATGAAATGTTGTAAAATTGCATTTGTAAGCATATGTAATGAAGTTGAGCACATCCAACTTTACAGAATTAAGATATTGCAACACCATCCAAATCAAGCATCTCTCTGCTTGATATGCTTCCACACTGTACATAAGGGCATTCTCTATCATAGGTGAAGAGTTTACATGTGTATTTGCAAGTTTACATTACAATTCATCAAACTCTTGAAACCAAGTCAGTTCTGACCTGAAACAACATGAAATGTTGTAAAATTGCATTTGTAAGCATATGTAATGAAGTTGAGCACATCTAACTTTACAGAATGAAGATATTGCAAAACCATCCAAATCAAGCTTCTCTCAGCTTGATATGCTTCCACACTGTACATAAGGGCATTCTCTATCATTGGTGAAGAGTTTACATGTGTATTTGCAAGTTTACATTACAATTCATCAAACTCTTGAAACCAAGTCAGTTCTGATCTGAAACAACATGAAATGTTGTAAAATTGCATTTGTGAGCATATGTAATGCAGTTGAGCACATCCAACTTTACAGAATGAAGATATTGCAAAACCATCCAAATCAAGCTTCTCTCTGCTTGATATGCTTCCACACTGTACATAAGGGCATTCTCTATCATAGGTGAAGAGTTTACATGTGTATTTGCAAGTTTACATTACATTTCATCAAACTCTTGAAACCAAGTCAGTTCTGACCTGAAACAACATGAAATGTTGTAAAATTGCATTTGTGAGCATATGTAATGCAGTTGAGCACGTCCAACTTTACAGAATTAAGATATTGCAAAACCATCCAAATCAAGCTTCTCTCTGCTTGATATGCTTCCAAACTGTACATAAGGGCATTCTCTATCATAGGTGAAGAGTTTACATGTGTATTTGCAAGTTTACATTACATTTCATCAAACTCTTGAAACCATGTCAGTTCTGACCTGAAACAACATGAAATGTTGTAAAATTGCATTTGTAAGCATATGTAATGAAGTTGAGCACATCCAACTTTACAGAATTAAGATATTGCAACACCATCCAAATCAAGCTTCTCTCTGCTTGATATGCTTCCACACTGTACATAAGGGCATTCTCTATCATAGGTGAAGAGTCTACATGTGTATTTGCAAGTTTACATTACATTTCATCAAACTCTTGAAACAAAGTCAGTTCTGACCTGAAACAACATGAAATGTTGTAAAATTGCATTTGTGAGCATATGTAATGCAGTTGAGCACGTCCAACTTTACAGAATTAAGATATTGCAAAACCATCCAAATCAAGCTTCTCTCTGCTTGATATGCTTCCACACTGTACATAAGGGCATTCTCTATCATAGGTGAAGAGTTTACATGTGTATTTGCAAGTTTACATTACATTTCATCAAACTCTTGAAACCATGTCAGTTCTGACCTGAAACAACATGAAATGTTGTAAAATTGCATTTGTAAGCATATGTAATGAAGTTGAGCACATCCAACTTTACAGAATTAAGATATTGCATCACCATCCAAATCAAGCTTCTCTCTGCTTGATATGCTTCCACACTGTACATAAGGGCATTCTCTATCATAGGTGAAGAGTTTACATGTGTATTTGCAAGTTTACATTACAATTCATCAAACTCTTGAAACCAAGTCAGTTCTGACCTGAAACAACATGAAATGTTGTAAAATTGCATTTGTAAGCATATGTAATGAAGTTGAGCACATCTAACTTTACAGAATGAAGATATTGCAAAACCATCCAAATCAAGCTTCTCTCAGCTTGATATGCTTCCACACTGTACATAAGGGCATTCTCTATCATTGGTGAAGAGTTTACATGTGTATTTGCAAGTTTACATTACAATTCATCAAACTCTTGAAAACAAGTCAGTTCTGATCTGAAACAACATGAAATGTTGTAAAATTGCATTTGTGAGCATATGTAATGCAGTTGAGCACATCCAACTTTACAGAATGAAGATATTGCAAAACCATCCAAATCAAGCTTCTCTCTGCTTGATATGCTTCCACACTGTACATAAGGGCATTCTCTATCATAGGTGAAGAGTTTACATGTGTATTTGCAAGTTTACATTACATTTCATCAAACTCTTGAAACAAAGTCAGTTCTGACCTGAAACAACATGAAATGTTGTAAAATTGCATTTGTGAGCATATGTAATGCAGTTGAGCACATCCAACTTTACAGAATTAAGATATTGCAAAACCATCCAAATCAAGCTTCTCTCTGCTTGATATGCTTCCACACTGTACATAAGGGCATTCTCTATCATAGGTGAAGAGTTTACATGTGTATTTGCAAGTTTACATTACATTTCATCAAACTCTTGAAACCAAGTCAGTTCTGACCTGAAACAACTTTAAATGTTGTAAAATTGCATTTGTGAGCATATGTAATGCAGTTGAGCACATCCAACTTTACAGAATTAAGATATTGCAAAACCATCCAAATCAAGCTTCTCTCTGCTTGATATGCTTCCACACTGTACATAAGGGCATTCTCTATCATAGGTGAAGAGTTTACATGTGTATTTGCAAGTTTACATTACATTTCATCAAACTCTTGAAACCAAGTCAGTTCTGACCTGAAACAACATGAAATGTTGTAAAATTGCATTTGTAAGCATATGTAATGAAGTTGAGCACATCTAACTTTACAGAATGAAGATATTGCAAAACCATCCAAATCAAGCTTCTCTCAGCTTGATATGCTTCCACACTGTACATAAGGGCATTCTCTATCATAGGTGAAGAGTTTACATGTGTATTTGCAAGTTTACATTACAATTCATCAAACTCTTGAAAACAAGTCAGTTCTGATCTGAAACAACATGAAATGTTGTAAAATTGCATTTGTGAGCATATGTAATGCAGTTGAGCACATCCAACTTTACAGAATTAAGATATTGCAAAACCATCCAAATCAAGCTTCTCTCTGCTTGATATGCTTCCACACTGTACATAAGGGCATTCTCTATCATAGGTGAAGAGTTTACATGTGTATTTGCAAGTTTACATTACATTTCATCAAACTCTTGAAACCAAGTCAGTTCTGACCTGAAACAACTTTAAATGTTGTAAAATTGCATTTGTGAGCATATGTAATGCAGTTGAGCACATCCAACTTTACAGAATTAAGATATTGCAAAACCATCCAAATCAAGCTTCTCTCTGCTTGATATGCTTCCACACTGTACATAAGGGCATTCTCTATCATATGTGAAGAGTTTACATGTGTATTTGCAAGTTTACATTACATTTCATCAAACTCTTGAAACCAAGTCAGTTCTGACCTGAAACAACATGAAATGTTGTAAAATTGCATTTGTGAGCATATGTAATGCAGTTGAGCACATCCAACTTTACAGAATTAAGATATTGCAACACCATCCAAATCAAGCTTCTCTCTGCTTGATATGCTTCCACACTGTACATAAGGGCATTCTCTATCATAGGTGAAGAGTCTACATGTGTATTTGCAAGTTTACATTACATTTCATCAAACTCTTGAAACCATGTCAGTTCTGACCTGAAACAACATGAAATGTTGTAAAATTGCATTTGTAAGCATATGTAATGAAGTTGAGCACATCCAACTTTACAGAATTAAGATATTGCAACACCATCCAAATCAAGCTTCTCTCTGCTTGATATGCTTCCACACTGTACATAAGGGCATTCTCTATCATAGGTGAAGAGTTTACATGTGTATTTGCAAGTTTATATTACAATTCATCAAACTCTTGAAACCAAGTCAGTTCTGACCTGAAACAACATGAAATGTTGTAAAATTGCATTTGTGAGCATATGTAATGCAGTTGAGCACATCTAACTTTACAGAATGAAGATATTGCAAAACCATCCAAATCAAGCTTCTCTCAGCTTGATATGCTTCCACACTGTACATAAGGGCATTCTCTATCATAGGTGAAGAGTTTACATGTGTTTTTGCAAGTTTACATTACATTTCATCAAACTTTTGAAACCAAGTCAGTTCTGACCTGAAACAACATGAAATGTTGTAAAATTGCATTTGTAAGCATATGGAATGCAGTTGAGCACATCTAACTTTACAGAATGAAGATATTGCAAAACCATCCAAATCAAGCTTCTCTCTGCTTGATATGCTTCCACACTGTACATAAGGGCATTCTCTATCATAGGTGAAGAGTTTACATGTGTATTTGCAAGTTTACATTACATTTCATCAAACTCTTGAAACAAAGTCAGTTCTGACCTGAAACAACATGAAATGTTGTAAAATTGCATTTGTAAGCATATGTAATGAAGTTGAGCACATCCAACTTTACAGAATTAAGATATTGCAAAACCATCCAAATCAAGCTTCTCTCTGCTTGATATGCTTCCACACTGTACATAAGGGCATTCTCTATCATAGGTGAAGAGTTTACATGTGTATTTGCAAGTTTACATTACAATTCATCAAACTCTTGAAACCAAGTCAGTTCTAACCTGAAACAACATGAAATGTTGTAAAATTGCATTTGTAAGCATATGTAATGAAGTTGAGCACATCTAACTTTACAGAATGAAGATATTGCAAAACCATCCAAATCAAGCTTCTCTCTGCTTGATATGCTTCCACACTGTACATAAGGGCATTCTCTATCATAGGTGAAGAGTTTACATGTGTATTTGCAAGTTTACATTACATTTCATCAAACTTTTGAAACCAAGTCAGTTCTGACCTGAAACAACATGAAATGTTGTAAAATTTAATTTGTAAGCATATGGAATGCAGTTGAGCACATCTAACTTTACAGAATGAAGATATTGCAAAACCATCCAAATCAAGCTTCTCTCTGCTTGATATGCTTCCACACTGTACATAATGGCATTCTCTATCATAGGTGAAGAGTTTACATGTGTATTTGCAAGTTTACATTACATTTCATAAAACTCTTGAAACAAAGTCAGTTCTGACCTGGAACAACATGAAATGTTGTAAAATTGCATTTGTAAGCATATGTAATGAAGTTGAGCACATCTAACTTTACAGAATGAAGATATTGCAATACCATCCAAATCAAGCTTCTCTCTGCTTGATATGCTTCCACACTGTACATAAGGGCATTCTCTATCATAGGTGAAGAGTTTACATGTGTATTTGCAAGTTTACATTACATTTCATCAAACTCTTGAAACCATGTCAGTTCTGACCTGAAACAACATGAAATGTTGTTAAATTGCATTTGTAAGCATATGTAATGAAGTTGAGCACATCTAACTTTACAGAATGAAGATATTGCAAAACCATCCAAATCAAGCTTCTCTCTGCTTGATATGCTTCCACACTGTACATAAGGGCATTCTCTATCATAGGTGAAGAGTTTACATGTGTATTTGCAAGTTTACATTACATTTCATCAAACTCTTGAAACCATGTCAGTTCTGACCTGAAACAACATGAAATGTTGTAAAATTGCATTTGTAAGCATATGTAATGAAGTTGAGCACATCCAACTTTACAGAATTAAGATATTGCAACACCATCCAAATCAAGCTTCTCTCTGCTTGATATGCTTCCACACTGTACATAAGGGCATTCTCTATCATAGGTGAAGAGTTTACATGTGTATTTGCAAGTTTACATTACATTTCATCAAACTCTTGAAACCAAGTCAGTTCTGACCTGAAACAACATGAAATGTTGTAAAATTGCATTTGTAAGCATATGTAATGCAGTTGAGCACATCCAACCTTACAGAATTAAGATATTGCAAAACCATCCAAATCAAGCTTCTCTCTGCTTGATATGCTTCCACACTGTACATAAGGGCATTCTCTATCATAGGTGTAGAGTTTACATGTGTATTTGCAAGTTTACATTACATTTCATCAAACTCTTGAAACCAAGTCAGTTCTGACCTGAAACAACATGAAATGTTGTAAAATTGCATTTGTGAGCATATGTAATGCAGTTGAGCACATCCAACTTTACAGAATTAAGATATTGCAAAACCATCCAAATCAAGCTTCTCTCTGCTTGATATGCTTCCACACTGTACATAAGGGCATTCTCTATCATAGGTGAAGAGTTTACATGTGTATTTGCAAGTTTACATTACATTTCATCAAACTCTTGAAACAAAGTCAGTTCTGACCTGAAACAACATGAAATGTTGTAAAATTGCATTTGTAAGCATATGTAATGAAGTTGAGCACATCTAACTTTACAGAATGAAGATATTGCAAAACCATCCAAATCAAGCTTCTCTCTGCTTGATATGCTTCCACACTGTACATAAGGGCATTCTCTATCATAGGTGAAGAGTTTACATGTGTATTTGCAAGTTTACATTACATTTCATCAAACTCTTGAAACCAAGTCAGTTCTGACCTGAAACAACATGAAATGTTGTAAAATTGCATTTGTAAGCATATGTAATGCAGTTGAGCACATCCAACCTTACAGAATTAAGATATTGCAAAACCATCCAAATCAAGCTTCTCTCTGCTTGATATGCTTCCACACTGTACATAAGGGCATTCTCTATCATAGGTGAAGAGTTTACATGTGTATTTGCAAGTTTACATTACATTTCATCAAACTCTTGAAACCAAGTCAGTTCTGACCTGAAACAACATGAAATGTTGTAAAATTGCATTTGTGAGCATATGTAATGCAGTTGAGCACATCCAACTTTACAGAATTAAGATATTGCAAAACCATCCAAATCAAGCTTCTCTCTGCTTGATATGCTTCCACACTGTACATAAGGGCATTCTCTATCATAGGTGAAGAGTTTACATGTGTATTTGCAAGTTTACATTACAATTCATCAAACTCTTGAAACCAAGTCAGTTCTGACCTGAAACAACATGAAATGTTGTAAAATTGCATTTGTAAGCATATGTAATGAAGTTGAGCACATCTAACTTTACAGAATGAAGATATTGCAAAACCATCCAAATCAAGCTTCTCTCTGCTTGATATGCTTCCACACTGTACATAAGGGCATTCTCTATCATAGGTGAAGAGTTTACATGTGTATTTGCAAGTTTACATTACATTTCATCAAACTCTTGAAACCAAGTCAGTTCTGACCTGAAACAACATGAAATGTTGTAAAATTGCATTTGTAAGCATATGTAATGCAGTTGAGCACATCCAACCTTACAGAATTAAGATATTGCAAAACCATCCAAATCAAGCTTCTCTCTGCTTGATATGCTTCCACACTGTACATAAGGGCATTCTCTATCATAGGTGAAGAGTTTACATGTGTATTTGCAAGTTTACATTACATTTCATCAAACTCTTGAAACCAAGTCAGTTCTGACCTGAAACAACATGAAATGTTGTAAAATTGCATTTGTGAGCATATGTAATGCAGTTGAGCACATCCAACTTAACAGAATTAAGATATAGCAAAACCATCCAAATCAAGCTTCTCTCTGCTTGATATGCTTCCACACTGTACATAAGGGCATTCTCTATCATAGGTGAAGAGTTTACATGTGTATTTGGAAGTTTACATTACATTTCATCAAACTCTTGAAACCAAGTCAGTTCTGACCTGAAACAACATGAAATGTTGTAAAATTGCATTTGTAAGCATATGTAATGAAGTTGAGCACATCTAACTTTACAGAATGAAGATATTGCAAAACCATCCAAATCAAGCTTCTCTCTGCTTGATATGCTTCCACACTGTACATAAGGGCATTCTCTGTCATAGGTGAAGAGTTTACATGTGTATTTGCAAGTTTACATTACAATTCATCAAACTCTTGAAACCAAGTCAGTTCTGACCTGAAACAACATGAAATGTTGTAAAATTGCATTTGTGAGCATATATAATGCAGTTGAGCACATCCAACTTTACAGAATGAAGATATTGCAATACCATCCAAATCAAGCTTCTCTCTGCTTGATATGCTTCCACACTGTACATAAGGGCATTCTCTATCATAGGTGAAGAGTTTACATGTGTATTTGCAAGTTTACATTACAATTCATCAAACTCTTGAAACCAAGTCAGTTCTGACCTGAAACAACATGAAATGTTGTAAAATTGCATTTGTGAGCATATGTAATGCAGTTGAGCACATCCAACTTTACAGAATGAAGATATTGCAATACCATCCAAATCAAGCTTCTCTCTGCTTGATATGCTTCCACACTGTACATAAGGGCATTCTCTATCATAGGTGAAGAGTTTACATGTGTATTTGCAAGTTTACATTACAATTCATCAAACTCTTGAAACCATGTCAGTTCTGACCTGAAACAACATGAAATGTTGTAAAATTGCATTTGTGAGCATATGTAATGCAGTTGAGCACAACCAACTTTACAGAATGAAGATATTGCAATACCATCCAAATCAAGCTTCTCTCTGTTTGATATGCTTCCACACTGTACATAAGGGCATTCTCTATCATAGGTGAAGAGTTTACATGTGTATTTGCAAGTTTACATTACAATTAATCAAACTCTTGAAACCAAGTCAGTTCTGACCTGAAACAACATGAAATGTTGTAAAATTGCATTTGTGAGCATATGTAATGAAGTTGAGCACATCTAACTTTACAGAATGAAGATATTGCAAAACCATCCAAATCAAGCTTCTCTGAGCTTGATATGCTTCCACACTGTACATAAGGGCATTCTCTATCATAGGTGAAGAGTTTACATGTGTATTTGCAAGTTTACATTACAATTCATTAAACTCTTGAAACCAAGTCAGTTCTGACCTGAAACAACATGAAATGTTGTAAAATTGCATTTGTGAGCATATGTAATGCAGTTGAGCACATCCAACTTTACAGAATGAAGATATTGCAAAACCATCCAAATCAAGCTTCTCTCAGCTTGATATGCTTCCACACTGTACATAAGGGCATTCTCTATCATAGGTGAAGAGTTTACATGTGTATTTGCAAGTTTACATTACAATTCATCAAACTCTTGAAACCAAGTCAGTTCTGACCTGAAACAACATGAAATGTTGCAAAATGGCATTTGTGAGCATATGTAATGCAGTTGAGCACATCCAACTTTACAGAATTAAGATATTGCAAAACCATCCAAATCAAGCTTCTCTCTGCTTGATATGCTTCCACAGTGTACATAAGGGCATTCTCTATCATAGGTGAAGAGTTTACATGTGTATTTGGAAGTTTACATTACATTTCATCAAACTCTTGAAACCAAGTCAGTTCTGACCTGAAACAACATGAAATGTTGTAAAATTGCATTTGTAAGCATATGTAATGAAGTTGAGCACATCTAACTTTACAGAATGAAGATATTGCAAAACCATCCAAATCAAGCTTCTCTCTGCTTGATATGCTTCCACACTGTACATAAGGGCATTCTCTATCATAGGTGAAGAGTTTACATGTGTATTTGCAAGTTTACATTACATTTCATCAAACTCTTGAAACCAAGTCAGTTCTGACCTGAAACAACATGAAATGTTGTAAAATTGCATTTGTAAGCATATGTAATGCAGTTGAGCACATCCAACCTTACAGAATTAAGATATTGCAAAACCATCCAAATCAAGCTTCTCTCTGCTTGATATGCTTCCACACTGTACATAAGGGCATTCTCTATCATAGGTGAAGAGTTTACATGTGTATTTGCAAGTTTACATTACATTTCATCAAACTCTTGAAACCAAGTCAGTTCTGACCTGAAACAACATGAAATGTTGTAAAATTGCATTTGTGAGCATATGTAATGCAGTTGAGCACATCCAACTTTACAGAATTAAGATATTGCAAAACCATCCAAATCAAGCTTCTCTCTGCTTGATATGCTACCACACTGTACATAAGGGCATTCTCTATCATAGGTGAAGAGTTTACATGTGTATTTGCAAGTTTACATTACAATTCATCAAACTCTTGAAACCAAGTCAGTTCTGACCTGAAACAACATGAAATGTTGTAAAATTGCATTTGTGAGCTTATGTAATGCAGTTGAGCACATCCAACTTTACAGAATGAAGATATTGCAATACCATCCAAATCAAGCTTCTCTCTGCTTGATATGCTTCCACACTGTACATAAGGGCATTCTCTATCATAGGTGAAGAGTTTACATGTGTATTTGCAAGTTTACATTACAATTCATCAAACTCTTGAAACCAAGTCAGTTCTGACCTGAAACAACATGAAATGTTGTAAAATTGCATTTGTGAGCATATGTAATGCAGTTGAGCACATCCAACTTTACAGAATTAAGATATTGCAAAACCATCCAAATCAAGCTTCTCTCTGCTTGATATGCTTCCACACTGTACATAAGGGCATTCTCTATCATAGGTGAAGAGTTTACATGTGTATTTGGAAGTTTACATTACATTTCATCAAACTCTTGAAACCAAGTCAGTTCTGACCTGAAACAACATGAAATGTTGTAAAATTGCATTTGTAAGCATATGTAATGAAGTTGAGCACATCTAACTTTACAGAATGAAGATATTGCAAAACCATCCAAATCAAGCTTCTCTCTGCTTGATATGCTTCCACACTGTACATAAGGGCATTCTCTATCATAGGTGAAGAGTTTACATGTGTATTTGCAAGTTTACATTACATTTCATCAAACTCTTGAAACCAAGTCAGTTCTGACCTGAAACAACATGAAATGTTGTAAAATTGCATTTGTAAGCATATGTAATGCAGTTGAGCACATCCAACCTTACAGAATTAAGATATTGCAAAACCATCCAAATCAAGCTTCTCTCTGCTTGATATGCTTCCACACTGTACATAAGGGCATTCTCTATCATAGGTGAAGAGTTTACATGTGTATTTGCAAGTTTACATTACATTTCATCAAACTCTTGAAACCAAGTCAGTTCTGACCTGAAACAACATGAAATGTTGTAAAATTGCATTTGTGAGCATATGTAATGCAGTTGAGCACATCCAACTTTACAGAATTAAGATATTGCAAAACCATCCAAATCAAGCTTCTCTCTGCTTGATATGCTACCACACTGTACATAAGGGCATTCTCTATCATAGGTGAAGAGTTTACATGTGTATTTGCAAGTTTACATTACAATTCATCAAACTCTTGAAACCAAGTCAGTTCTGACCTGAAACAACATGAAATGTTGTAAAATTGCATTTGTGAGCTTATGTAATGCAGTTGAGCACATCCAACTTTACAGAATGAAGATATTGCAATACCATCCAAATCAAGCTTCTCTCTGCTTGATATGCTTCCACACTGTACATAAGGGCATTCTCTATCATAGGTGAAGAGTTTACATGTGTATTTGCAAGTTTACATTACAATTCATCAAACTCTTGAAACCAAGTCAGTTCTGACCTGAAACAACATGAAATGTTGTAAAATTGCATTTGTGAGCATATGTAATGCAGTTGAGCACATCCAACTTTACAGAATTAAGATATTGCAAAACCATCCAAATCAAGCTTCTCTCTGCTTGATATGCTTCCACACTGTACATAAGGGCATTCTCTATCATAGGTGAAGAGTTTACATGTGTATTTGCAAGTTAACATTACAATTCATCAAACTCTTGAAACCAAGTCAGTTCTGACCTGAAACAACATGAAATGTTGTAAAATTGCATTTGTGAGCATATGGAATGCAGTTGAGCACATCTAACTTTACAGAATGAAGATATTGCAAAACCATCCAAATCAAGCTTCTCTCAGCTTGATATGCTTCCACACTGTACATAAGGGCATTCTCTATCATAGGTGAAGAGTTTACATGTGTATATGCAAGTTTACATTACATTTCATCAAACTTTTGAAACCAAGTCAGTTCTGACCTGAAACAACATGAAATGTTGTAAAATTTAATTTGTAAGCATATGGAATGCAGTTGAGCACATCTAACTTTACAGAATGAAGATATTGCAAAACCATCCAAATCAAGCTTCTCTCTGCTTGATATGCTTCCACACTGTACATAATGGCATTCTCTATCATAGGTGAAGAGTTTACATGTGTATTTGCAAGTTTACATTACATTTCATCAAACTCTTGAAACAAAGTCAGTTCTGACCTGAAACAACATGAAATGTTGTAAAATTGCATTTGTAAGCATATGTAATGAAGTTGAGCACATCTAACTTTACAGAATGAAGATATTGCAAAACCATCCAAATCAAGCTTCTCTCTGCTTGATATGCTTCCACACTGTACATAAGGGCATTCTCTATCATAGGTGAAGAGTTTACATGTGTATTTGCAAGTTTACATTACATTTCATCAAACTCTTGAAACCAAGTCAGTTCTGACCTGAAACAACATGAAATGTTGTAAAATTGCATTTGTAAGCATATGTAATGCAGTTGAGCACATCCAACCTTACAGAATTAAGATATTGCAAAACCATCCAAATCAAGCTTCTCTCTGCTTGATATGCTTCCACACTGTACATAAGGGCATTCTCTATCATAGGTGAAGAGTTTACATGTGTATTTGCAAGTTTACATTACATTTCATCAAACTCTTGAAACCAAGTCAGTTCTGACCTGAAACAACATGAAATGTTGTAAAATTGCATTTGTGAGCATATGTAATGCAGTTGAGCACATCCAACTTTACAGAATTAAGATATTGCAAAACCATCCAAATCAAGCTTCTCTCTGCTTGATATGCTTCCACACTGTACATAAGGGCATTCTCTATCATAGGTGAAGAATTTACATGTGTATTTGCAAGTTTACATTACATTTCATCAAACTCTTGAAACCAAGTCAGTTCTGACCTGAAACAACATGAAATGTTGTAAAATTGCATTTGTAAGCATATGTAATGAAGTTGAGCACATCTAACGTTACAGAATGAAGATATTGCAAAACCATCCAAATCAAGCTTCTCTCTGCTTGATATGCTTCCACACTGTACATAAGGGCATTCTCTATCATAGGTGAAGAGTTTACATGTGTATTTGGAAGTTTACATTACATTTCATCAAACTCTTGAAACCAAGTCAGTTCTGACCTGAAACAACATGAAATGTTGTAAAATTGCATTTGTAAGCATATGTAATGAAGTTGAGCACATCTAACTTTACAGAATGAAGATATTGCAAAACCATCCAAATCAAGCTTCTTTTTGCTTGATATGCTTCCACACTGTACATAAGGGCATTCTCTATCATAGGTGAAGAGTTTACATGTGTATTTGCAAGTTTACATTACATTTCATCAAACTCTTGAAACAAAGTCAGTTCTGACCTGAAACAACATGAAATGTTGTAAAATTGCATTTGTAAGCATATGTAATGAAGTTGAGCACATCTAACTTTACAGAATGAAGATATTGCAAAACCATCCAAATCAAGCTTCTCTCTGCTTGATATGCTTCCACACTGTACATAGGGCATTCTCAATCATAGGTGAAGAGTTTACATGTGTATTTGCAAGTTAACATTACAATTCATCAAACTCTTGAAACCAAGTCAGTTCTGACCTGAAACAACATGAAATGTTGTAAAATTGCATTTGTAAGCATATGGAATGCAGTTGAGCACATCTAACTTTACAGAATGAAGATATTGCAAAACCATCCAAATCAAGCTTCTCTCTGCTTGATATGCTTCCACACTGTACATAAGGGCATTCTCTATCATAGGTGAAGAGTTTACATGTGTATTTGCAAGTTTACATTACAATTCATCAAACTCTTGAAACCAAGTCAGTTCTGACTTGAAACAACATGAAATGTTGTAAAATTGCATTTGTAAGCATATGTAATGCAGTTGAGCACATCCAACCTTACAGAATTAAGATATTGCAAAACCATCCAAATCAAGCTTCTCTCTGCTTGATATGCTTCCACACTGTACATAAGGGCATTCTCTATCATAGGTGAAGAGTTTACATGTGTATATGCAAGTTTACATTACAATTCATCAAACTCTTGAAACCAAGTCAGTTCTGACCTGAAACAACATGAAATGTTGTAAAATTGCATTTGTGAGCATATGTAATGCAGTTGAGCACCTTCAACTTTACAGAATGAAGATATTGCAATACCATCCAAATCAAGCTTCTCTCTGCTTGATATGCTTCCACACTGTACATAAGGGCATTCTCTATCATAGGTGAAGAGTTTACATGTGTATTTGCAAGTTTACATTACAATTCATCAAACTCTTGAAACCAAGTCAGTTCTGACCTGAAACAACATGAAATGTTGTAAAATTGCATTTGTGAGCATATGTAATGCAGTTGAGCACATCCAACTTTACAGAATTAAGATATTGCAAAACCATCCAAATCAAGCTTCTCTCTGCTTGATATGCTTCCACACTGTACATAAGGGCATTCTCTATCATAGGTGAAGAATTTACATGTGTATTTGGAAGTTTACATTACATTTCATCAAACTCTTGAAACCAAGTCAGTTCTGACCTGAAACAACATGAAATGTTGTAAAATTGCATTTGTAAGCATATGTAATGAAGTTGAGCACATCTAACTTTACAGAATGAAGATATTGCAAAACCATCCAAATCAAGCTTCTCTCTGCTTGATATGCTTCCACACTGTACATAAGGGCATTCTCTATCATAGGTGAAGAGTTTACATGTGTATTTGCAAGTTTACATTACAATTCATCAAACTCTTGAAACCAAGTCAGTTCTGACCTGAAACAACATGAAATGTTGTAAAATTGCATTTGTGAGCATATGTAATGCAGTTGAGCACCTTCAACTTTACAGAATGAAGATATTGCAATACCATCCAAATCAAGCTTCTCTCTGCTTGATATGCTTCCACACTGTACATAAGGGCATTCTCTATCATAGGTGAAGAGTTTACATGTGTATTTGCAAGTTTACATTACAATTCATCAAACTCTTGAAACCAAGTCAGTTCTGACCTGAAACAACATGAAATGTTGTAAAATTGCATTTGTGAGCATATGTAATGCAGTTGAGCACATCCAACTTTACAGAATTAAGATATTGCAAAACCATCCAAATCAAGCTTCTCTCTGCTTGATATGCTTCCACACTGTACATAAGGGCATTCTCTATCATAGGTGAAGAGTTTACATGTGTATTTGCAAGTTTACATTACATTTCATCAAACTTTTGATACCAAGTCAGTTCTGACCTGAAACAACATGAAATATTGTAAAATTGCATTTGTAAGCATATGTAATGAAGTTGAGCACATCTAACTTTACAGAATGAAGATATTGCAAAACCATCCAAATCAAGCTTCTCTCTGCTTGATATGCTTCCACACTGTACATAAGGGCATTCTCTATCATAGGTGAAGAATTTACATGTGTATTTGCAAGTTTACATTACATTTCATCAAACTCTTGAAACCAAGTCAGTTCTGACCTGAAACAACATGAAATGTTGTAAAATTGCATTTGTAAGCATATGTAATGCAGTTGAGCACATCCAACCTTACAGAATTAAGATATTGCAAAACCATCCAAATCAAGCTTCTCTCTGCTTGATATGCTTCCACACTGTACATAAGGGCATTCTCTATCATAGGTGAAGAGTTTACATGTGTATTTGCAAGTTTACATTACATTTCATCAAACTCTTGAAACCAAGTCAGTTCTGACCTGAAACAACATGAAATGTTGTAAAATTGCATTTGTGAGCATATGTAATGCAGTTGAGCACATCCAACTTTACAGAATTAAGATATTGCAAAACCATCCAAATTAAGCTTCTCTCTGCTTGATATGCTTCCACACTGTACATAAGGGCATTCTCTATCATAGGTGAAGAGTTTACATGTGTATTTGGAAGTTTACATTACATTTCATCAAACTCTTGAAACCAAGTCAGTTCTGACCTGAAACAACATGAAATGTTGTAAAATTGCATTTGTAAGCATATGTAATGAAGTTGAGCACATCTAACTTTACAGAATGAAGATATTGCAAAACCATCCAAATCAAGCTTCTCTCTGCTTGATATGCTTCCACACTGTACATAAGGGCATTCTCTATCATAGGTGAAGAGTTTACATGTGTATTTGCAAGTTTACATTACATTTCATCAAACTCTTGAAACAAAGTCAGTTCTGACCTGAAACAACATGAAATGTTGTAAAATTGCATTTGTAAGCATATGTAATGAAGTTGAGCACATCTAACTTTACAGAATGAAGATATTGCAAAACCATCCAAATCAAGCTTCTCTCTGCTTGATATGCTTCCACACTGTACATAGGGCATTCTCTATCATAGGTGAAGAGTTTACATGTGTATTTGCAAGTTAACATTACAATTCATCAAACTCTTGAAACCAAGTCAGTTCTGACCTGAAACAACATGAAATGTTGTAAAATTGCATTTGTAAGCATATGGAATGCAGTTGAGCACATCTAACTTTACAGAATGAAGATATTGCAAAACCATCCAAATCAAGCTTCTCTCTGCTTGATATGCTTCCACACTGTACATAAGGGCATTCTCTATCATAGGTGAAGAGTTTACATGTGTATTTGCAAGTTTACATTACAATTCATCAAACTCTTGAAACCAAGTCAGTTCTGACCTGAAACAACATGAAATGTTGTAAAATTGCATTTGTAAGCATATGTAATGCAGTTGAGCACATCCAACCTTACAGAATTAAGATATTGCAAAACCATCCAAATCAAGCTTCTCTCTGCTTGATATGCTTCCACACTGTACATAAGGGCATTCTCTATCATAGGTGAAGAGTTTACATGTGTATATGCAAGTTTACATTACAATTCATCAAACTCTTGAAACCAAGTCAGTTCTGACCTGAAACAACATGAAATGTTGTAAAATTGCATTTGTGAGCATATGTAATGCAGTTGAGCACCTTCAACTTTACAGAATGAAGATATTGCAATACCATCCAAATCAAGCTTCTCTCTGCTTGATATGCTTCCACACTGTACATAAGGGCATTCTCTATCATAGGTGAAGAGTTTACATGTGTATTTGCAAGTTTACATTACAATTCATCAAACTCTTGAAACCAAGTCAGTTCTGACCTGAAACAACATGAAATGTTGTAAAATTGCATTTGTGAGCATATGTAATGCAGTTGAGCACATCCAACTTTACAGAATTAAGATATTGCAAAACCATCCAAATCAAGCTTCTCTCTGCTTGATATGCTTCCACACTGTACATAAGGGCATTCTCTATCATAGGTGAAGAGTTTACATGTGTATTTGCAAGTTTACATTACATTTCATCAAACTTTTGAAACCAAGTCAGTTCTGACCTGAAACAACATGAAATATTGTAAAATTGCATTTGTAAGCATATGTAATGAAGTTGAGCACATCTAACTTTACAGAATGAAGATATTGCAAAACCATCCAAATCAAGCTTCTCTCTGCTTGATATGCTTCCACACTGTACATAAGGGCATTCTCTATCATAGGTGAAGAATTTACATGTGTATTTGCAAGTTTACATTACATTTCATCAAACTCTTGAAACCAAGTCAGTTCTGACCTGAAACAACATGAAATGTTGTAAAATTGCATTTGTAAGCATATGTAATGCAGTTGAGCACATCCAACCTTACAGAATTAAGATATTGCAAAACCATCCAAATTAAGCTTCTCTCTGCTTGATATGCTTCCACACTGTACATAAGGGCATTCTCTATCATAGGTGAAGAGTTTACATGTGTATTTGGAAGTTTACATTACATTTCATCAAACTCTTGAAACCAAGTCAGTTCTGACCTGAAACAACATGAAATGTTGTAAAATTGCATTTGTAAGCATATGTAATGAAGTTGAGCACATCTAACTTTACAGAATGAAGATATTGCAAAACCATCCAAATCAAGCTTCTCTCTGCTTGATATGCTTCCACACTGTACATAAGGGCATTCTCTATCATAGGTGAAGAGTTTACATGTGTATTTGCAAGTTTACATTACATTTCATCAAACTCTTGAAACAAAGTCAGTTCTGACCTGAAACAACATGAAATGTTGTAAAATTGCATTTGTAAGCATATGTAATGAAGTTGAGCACATCTAACTTTACAGAATGAAGATATTGCAAAACCATCCAAATCAAGCTTCTCTCTGCTTGATATGCTTCCACACTGTACATAAGGGCATTCTCTATCATAGGTGAAGAGTTTACATGTGTATTTGCAAGTTAACATTACAATTCATCAAACTCTTGAAACCAAGTCAGTTCTGACCTGAAACAACATGAAATGTTGTAAAATTGCATTTGTAAGCATATGGAATGCAGTTGAGCACATCTAACTTTACAGAATGAAGATATTGCAAAACCATCCAAATCAAGCTTCTCTCTGCTTGATATGCTTCCACACTGTACATAAGGGCATTCTCTATCATAGGTGAAGAGTTTACATGTGTATTTGCAAGTTTACATTACAATTCATCAAACTCTTGAAACCAAGTCAGTTCTGACCTGAAACAACATGAAATGTTGTAAAATTGCATTTGTGAGCATATGTAATGCAGTTGAGCACATCCAACTTTACAGAATGAAGATATTGCAAAACCATCCAAATCAAGCTTCTCTCTGCTTGATATGCTTCCACACTGTACATAAGGGCATTCTCTATCATAGGTGAAGAGTTTACATGTGTATTTGCAAGTTAACATTACAATTCATCAAACTCTTGAAACCAAGTCAGTTCTGACCTGAAACAACATGAAATGTTGTAAAATTGCATTTGTGAGCATATGGAATGCAGTTGAGCACATCTAACTTTACAGAATGAAGATATTGCAAAACCATCCAAATCAAGCTTCTCTCAGCTTGATATGCTTCCACACTGTACATAAGGGCATTCTCTATCATAGGTGAAGAGTTTACATGTGTTTTTGCAAGTTTACATTACATTTCATCAAACTTTTGAAACCAAGTCAGTTCTGACCTGAAACAACATGAAATGTTGTAAAATTTAATTTGTAAGCATATGGAATGCAGTTGAGCACATCTAACTTTACAGAATGAAGATATTGCAAAACCATCCAAATCAAGCTTCTCTCTGCTTGATATGCTTCCACACTGTACATAATGGCATTCTCTATCATAGGTGAAGAGTTTACATGTGTATTTGCAAGTTTACATTACATTTCATCAAACTCTTGAAACCAAGTCAGTTCTGACCTGAAACAACATGAAATGTTGTAAAATTGCATTTGTGAGCATATGTAATGCAGTTGAGCACATCCAACTTTACAGAATTAAGATATTGCAAAACCATCCAAATCAAGCTTCTCTCTGCTTGATATGCTTCCACACTGTACATAAGGGCATTCTCTATCATAGGTGAAGAGTTTACATGTGTATTTGCAAGTTTACATTACAATTCATCAAACTCTTGAAACCAAGTCAGTTCTGACCTGAAACAACATGAAATGTTGTAAAATTGCATTTGTGAGCATATGGAATGCAGTTGAGCACATCTAACTTTACAGAATGAAGATATTGCAAAACCATCCAAATCAAGCTTCTCTCAGCTTGATATGCTTCCACACTGTACATAAGGGCATTCTCTATCATAGGTGAAGAGTTTACATGTGTTTTTGCAAGTTTACATTACATTTCATCAAACTTTTGAAACCAAGTCAGTTCTGACCTGAAACAACATGAAATGTTGTAAAATTGCATTTGTAAGCATATGGAATGCAGTTGAGCACATCTAACTTTACAGAATGAAGATATTGCAAAACCATCCAAATCAAGCTTCTCTCTGCTTGATATGCTTCCACACTGTACATAAGGGCATTCTCTATCATAGGTGAAGAGTTTACATGTGTATTTGCAAGTTTACATTACAATTCATCAAACTCTTGAAACCAAGTCAGTTCTGACCTGAAACAACATGAAATGTTGTAAAATTGCATTTGTGAGCATATGTAATGCAGTTGAGCACATCCAACTTTACAGAATGAAGATATTGCAAAACCATCCAAATCAAGCTTCTCTCTGCTTGATATGCTTCCACACTGTACATAAGGGCATTCTCTATCATAGGTGAAGAGTTTACATGTGTATTTGCAAGTTAACATTACAATTCATCAAACTCTTGAAACCAAGTCAGTTCTGACCTGAAACAACATGAAATGTTGTAAAATTGCATTTGTGAGCATATGGAATGCAGTTGAGCACATCTAACTTTACAGAATGAAGATATTGCAAAACCATCCAAATCAAGCTTCTCTCAGCTTGATATGCTTCCACACTGTACATAAGGGCATTCTCTATCATAGGTGAAGAGTTTACATGTGTTTTTGCAAGTTTACATTACATTTCATCAAACTTTTGAAACCAAGTCAGTTCTGACCTGAAACAACATGAAATGTTGTAAAATTTAATTTGTAAGCATATGGAATGCAGTTGAGCACATCTAACTTTACAGAATGAAGATATTGCAAAACCATCCAAATCAAGCTTCTCTCTGCTTGATATGCTTCCACACTGTACATAAGGGCATTCTCTATCATAGGTGAAGAGTTTACATGTGTATTTGCAAGTTTACATTACAATTCATCAAACTCTTGAAACCAAGTCAGTTCTGACCTGAAACAACATGAAATGTTGTAAAATTGCATTTGTGAGCATATGTAATGCAGTTGAGCACATCCAACTTTACAGAATGAAGATATTGCAAAACCATCCAAATCAAGCTTCTCTCTGCTTGATATGCTTCCACACTGTACATAAGGGCATTCTCTATCATAGGTGAAGAGTTTACATGTGTATTTGCAAGTTAACATTACAATTCATCAAACTCTTGAAACCAAGTCAGTTCTGACCTGAAACAACATGAAATGTTGTAAAATTGCATTTGTGAGCATATGGAATGCAGTTGAGCACATCTAACTTTACAGAATGAAGATATTGCAAAACCATCCAAATCAAGCTTCTCTCAGCTTGATATGCTTCCACACTGTACATAAGGGCATTCTCTATCATAGGTGAAGAGTTTACATGTGTTTTTGCAAGTTTACATTACATTTCATCAAACTTTTGAAACCAAGTCAGTTCTGACCTGAAACAACATGAAATGTTGTAAAATTTAATTTGTAAGCATATGGAATGCAGTTGAGCACATCTAACTTTACAGAATGAAGATATTGCAAAACCATCCAAATCAAGCTTCTCTCTGCTTGATATGCTTCCACACTGTACATAATGGCATTCTCTATCATAGGTGAAGAGTTTACATGTGTATTTGCAAGTTTACATTACATTTCATCAAACTCTTGAAACAAAGTCAGTTCTGACCTGAAACAACATGAAATATTGTAAAATTGCATTTGTAAGCATATGTAATGAAGTTGAGCACATCTAACTTTACAGAATGAAGATATTGCAAAACCATCCAAATCAAGCTTCTCTCTGCTTGATATGCTTCCACACTGTACATAAGGGCATTCTCTATCATAGGTGAAGAATTTACATGTGTATTTGCAAGTTTACATTACATTTCATCAAAATCTTGAAACCAAGTCAGTTCTGACCTGAAACAACATGAAATGTTGTAAAATTGCATTTGTAAGCATATGTAATGCAGTTGAGCACATCCAACCTTACAGAATTAAGATATTGCAAAACCATCCAAATCAAGCTTCTCTCTGCTTGATATGCTTCCACACTGTACATAAGGGCATTCTCTATCATAGGTGAAGAGTTTACATGTGTATTTGCAAGTTTACATTACATTTCATCAAACTCTTGAAACCAAGTCAGTTCTGACCTGAAACAACATGAAATGTTGTAAAATTGCATTTGTGAGCATATGTAATGCAGTTGAGCACATCCAACTTTACAGAATTAAGATATTGCAAAACCATCCAAATCAAGCTTCTCTCTGCTTGATATGCTTCCACACTGTACATAAGGGCATTCTCTATCATAGGTGAAGAGTTTACATGTGTATTTGGAAGTTTACATTACATTTCATCAAACTCTTGAAACCAAGTCAGTTCTGACCTGAAACAACATGAAATGTTGTAAAATTGCATTTGTAAGCATATGTAATGAAGTTGAGCACATCTAACTTTACAGAATGAAGATATTGCAAAACCATCCAAATCAAGCTTCTCTCTGCTTGATATGCTTCCACACTGTACATAAGGGCATTCTCTATCATAGGTGAAGAGTTTACATGTGTATTTGCAAGTTTACATTACATTTCATCAAACTCTTGAAACAAAGTCAGTTCTGACCTGAAACAACATGAAATGTTGTAAAATTGCATTTGTAAGCATATGTAATGAAGTTGAGCACATCTAACTTTACAGAATGAAGATATTGCAAAACCATCCAAATCAAGCTTCTCTCTGCTTGATATGCTTCCACACTGTACATAGGGCATTCTCTATCATAGGTGAAGAGTTTACATGTGTATTTGCAAGTTTACATTACATTTCATCAAACTCTTGAAACCAAGTCAGTTCTGACCTGAAACAACATGAAATGTTGTAAAATTGCATTTGTGAGCATATGTAATGCAGTTGAGCACATCCAACTTTACAGAATTAAGATATTGCAAAACCATCCAAATCAAGCTTCTCTCTGCTTGATATGCTTCCACACTGTACATAAGGGCATTCTCTATCATAGGTGAAGAGTTTACATGTGTATTTGCAAGTTTACATTACAATTCATCAAACTCTTGAAACCAAGTCAGTTCTGACCTGAAGCAACATGAAATGTTGTAAAATTGCATTTGTGAGCATATGTAATGCAGTTGAGCACATCCAACTTTACAGAATGAAGATATTGCAAAACCATCCAAATCAAGCTTCTCTCTGCTTGATATGCTTCCACACTGTACATAAGGGCATTCTCTATCATAGGTGAAGAGTTTACATGTGTATTTGCAAGTTTACATTACAATTCATCAAACTCTTGAAACCAAGTCAGTTCTGACCTGAAACAACATGAAATGTTGTAAAATTGCATTTGTGAGCATATGGAATGAAGTTGAGCACATCTAACTTTACAGAATGAAGATATTGCAAAACCATCCAAATCAAGCTTCTCTCAGCTTGATATGCTTCCACACTGTACATAAGGGCATTCTCTATCATAGGTGAAGAGTTTACATGTGTTTTTGCAAGTTTACATTACAATTCATCAAACTCTTGAAACCAAGTCAGTTCTGACCTGAAACAACATGAAATGTTGTAAAATTGCATTTGTGAGCATATGTAATGCAGTTGAGCACATCCAACTTTACAGAATGAAGATATTGCAAAACCATCCAAATCAAGCTTCTCTCTGCTTGATATGCTTCCACACTGTACATAAGGGCATTCTCTATCATAGGTGAAGAGTTTACATGTGTATTTGCAAGTTTACATTACAATTCATCAAACTCTTGAAACCAAGTCAGTTCTGACCTGAAACAACATGAAATGTTGTAAAATTGCATTTGTGAGCATATGTAATGCAGTTGAGCACATCCAACTTTACAGAATTAAGATATTGCAAAACCATCCAAATCAAGCTTCTCTCAGCTTGATATGCTTCCACACTGTACATAAGGGCATTCTCTATCATAGGTGAAGAGTTTACATGTGTTTTTGCAAGTTTACATTACATTTCATCAAACTTTTGAAACCAAGTCAGTTCTGACCTGAAACAACATGAAATGTTGTAAAATTTAATTTGTAAGCATATGGAATGCAGTTGAGCACATCTAACTTTACAGAATGAAGATATTGCAAAACCATCCAAATCAAGCTTCTCTCTGCTTGATATGCTTCCACACTGTACATAATGGCATTCTCTATCATAGGTGAAGAGTTTACATGTGTATTTGCAAGTTTACATTACATTTCATCAAACTCTTGAAACCAAGTCAGTTCTGACCTGAAACAACATGAAATGTTGTAAAATTGCATTTGTGAGCATATGTAATGCAGTTGAGCACATCCAACTTTACAGAATTAAGATATTGCAAAACCATCCAAATCAAGCTTCTCTCTGCTTGATATGCTTCCACACTGTACATAAGGGCATTCTCTATCATAGGTGAAGAGTTTACATGTGTATTTGCAAGTTTACATTACAATTCATCAAACTCTTGAAACCAAGTCAGTTCTGACCTGAAACAACATGAAATGTTGTAAAATTGCATTTGTGAGCATATGGAATGCAGTTGAGCACATCTAACTTTACAGAATGAAGATATTGCAAAACCATCCAAATCAAGCTTCTCTCAGCTTGATATGCTTCCACACTGTACATAAGGGCATTCTCTATCATAGGTGAAGAGTTTACATGTGTTTTTGCAAGTTTACATTACATTTCATCAAACTTTTGAAACCAAGTCAGTTCTGACCTGAAACAACATGAAATGTTGTAAAATTGCATTTGTAAGCATATGGAATGCAGTTGAGCACATCTAACTTTACAGAATGAAGATATTGCAAAACCATCCAAATCAAGCTTCTCTCTGCTTGATATGCTTCCACACTGTACATAAGGGCATTCTCTATCATAGGTGAAGAGTTTACATGTGTATTTGCAAGTTTACATTACAATTCATCAAACTCTTGAAACCAAGTCAGTTCTGACCTGAAACAACATGAAATGTTGTAAAATTGCATTTGTGAGCATATGTAATGCAGTTGAGCACATCCAACTTTACAGAATGAAGATATTGCAAAACCATCCAAATCAAGCTTCTCTCTGCTTGATATGCTTCCACACTGTACATAAGGGCATTCTCTATCATAGGTGAAGAGTTTACATGTGTATTTGCAAGTTAACATTACAATTCATCAAACTCTTGAAACCAAGTCAGTTCTGACCTGAAACAACATGAAATGTTGTAAAATTGCATTTGTGAGCATATGGAATGCAGTTGAGCACATCTAACTTTACAGAATGAAGATATTGCAAAACCATCCAAATCAAGCTTCTCTCAGCTTGATATGCTTCCACACTGTACATAAGGGCATTCTCTATCATAGGTGAAGAGTTTACATGTGTTTTTGCAAGTTTACATTACATTTCATCAAACTTTTGAAACCAAGTCAGTTCTGACCTGAAACAACATGAAATGTTGTAAAATTTAATTTGTAAGCATATGGAATGCAGTTGAGCACATCTAACTTTACAGAATGAAGATATTGCAAAACCATCCAAATCAAGCTTCTCTCTGCTTGATATGCTTCCACACTGTACATAAGGGCATTCTCTATCATAGGTGAAGAGTTTACATGTGTATTTGCAAGTTTACATTACAATTCATCAAACTCTTGAAACCAAGTCAGTTCTGACCTGAAACAACATGAAATGTTGTAAAATTGCATTTGTGAGCATATGTAATGCAGTTGAGCACATCCAACTTTACAGAATGAAGATATTGCAAAACCATCCAAATCAAGCTTCTCTCTGCTTGATATGCTTCCACACTGTACATAAGGGCATTCTCTATCATAGGTGAAGAGTTTACATGTGTATTTGCAAGTTAACATTACAATTCATCAAACTCTTGAAACCAAGTCAGTTCTGACCTGAAACAACATGAAATGTTGTAAAATTGCATTTGTGAGCATATGGAATGCAGTTGAGCACATCTAACTTTACAGAATGAAGATATTGCAAAACCATCCAAATCAAGCTTCTCTCAGCTTGATATGCTTCCACACTGTACATAAGGGCATTCTCTATCATAGGTGAAGAGTTTACATGTGTTTTTGCAAGTTTACATTACATTTCATCAAACTTTTGAAACCAAGTCAGTTCTGACCTGAAACAACATGAAATGTTGTAAAATTTAATTTGTAAGCATATGGAATGCAGTTGAGCACATCTAACTTTACAGAATGAAGATATTGCAAAACCATCCAAATCAAGCTTCTCTCTGCTTGATATGCTTCCACACTGTACATAATGGCATTCTCTATCATAGGTGAAGAGTTTACATGTGTATTTGCAAGTTTACATTACATTTCATCAAACTCTTGAAACAAAGTCAGTTCTGACCTGAAACAACATGAAATATTGTAAAATTGCATTTGTAAGCATATGTAATGAAGTTGAGCACATCTAACTTTACAGAATGAAGATATTGCAAAACCATCCAAATCAAGCTTCTCTCTGCTTGATATGCTTCCACACTGTACATAAGGGCATTCTCTATCATAGGTGAAGAATTTACATGTGTATTTGCAAGTTTACATTACATTTCATCAAAATCTTGAAACCAAGTCAGTTCTGACCTGAAACAACATGAAATGTTGTAAAATTGCATTTGTAAGCATATGTAATGCAGTTGAGCACATCCAACCTTACAGAATTAAGATATTGCAAAACCATCCAAATCAAGCTTCTCTCTGCTTGATATGCTTCCACACTGTACATAAGGGCATTCTCTATCATAGGTGTAGAGTTTACATGTGTATTTGCAAGTTTACATTACATTTCATCAAACTCTTGAAACCAAGTCAGTTCTGACCTGAAACAACATGAAATGTTGTAAAATTGCATTTGTGAGCATATGTAATGCAGTTGAGCACATCCAACTTTACAGAATTAAGATATTGCAAAACCATCCAAATCAAGCTTCTCTCTGCTTGATATGCTTCCACACTGTACATAAGGGCATTCTCTATCATAGGTGAAGAGTTTACATGTGTATTTGCAAGTTTACATTACATTTCATCAAACTCTTGAAACAAAGTCAGTTCTGACGTAAAACAACATGAAATGTTGTAAAATTGCATTTGTAAGCATATGTAATGAAGTTGAGCACATCTAACTTTACAGAATGAAGATATTGCAAAACCATCCAAATCAAGCTTCTCTCTGCTTGATATGCTTCCACACTGTACATAAGGGCATTCTCTATCATAGGTGAAGAGTTTACATGTGTATTTGCAAGTTTACATTACATTTCATCAAACTCTTGAAACCAAGTCAGTTCTGACCTGAAACAACATGAAATGTTGTAAAATTGCATTTGTAAGCATATGTAATGCAGTTGAGCACATCCAACCTTACAGAATTAAGATATTGCAAAACCATCCAAATCAAGCTTCTCTCTGCTTGATATGCTTCCACACTGTACATAAGGGCATTCTCTATCATAGGTGAAGAGTTTACATGTGTATTTGCAAGTTTACATTACATTTCATCAAACTCTTGAAACCAAGTCAGTTCTGACCTGAAACAACATGAAATGTTGTAAAATTGCATTTGTGAGCATATGTAATGCAGTTGAGCACATCCAACTTTACAGAATTAAGATATTGCAAAACCATCCAAATCAAGCTTCTCTCTGCTTGATATGTTTCCACACTGTACATAAGGGCATTCTCTATCATAGGTGAAGAGTTTACATGTGTATTTGGAAGTTTACATTACATTTCATCAAACTCTTGAAACCAAGTCAGTTCTGACCTGAAACAACATGAAATGTTGTAAAATTGCATTTGTAAGCATATGTAATGAAGTTGAGCACATCTAACTTTACAGAATGAAGATATTGCAAAACCATCCAAATCAAGCTTCTCTCTGCTTGATATGCTTCCACACTGTACATAAGGGCATTCTCTGTCATAGGTGAAGAGTTTACATGTGTATTTGCAAGTTTACATTACAATTCATCAAACTCTTGAAACCAAGTCAGTTCTGACCTGAAACAACATGAAATGTTGTAAAATTGCATTTGTGAGCATATGTAATGCAGTTGAGCACATCCAACTTTACAGAATGAAGATATTGCAAAACCATCCAAATCAAGCTTCTCTCTGCTTGATATGCTTCCACACTGTACATAAGGGCATTCTCTATCATAGGTGAAGAGTTTACATGTGTATTTGCAAGTTTACATTACAATTCATCAAACTCTTGAAACCAAGTCAGTTCTGACCTGAAACAACATGAAATGTTGTAAAATTGCATTTGTGAGCATATGTAATGCAGTTGAGCACATCCAACTTTACAGAATGAAGATATTGCAATACCATCCAAATCAAGCTTCTCTCTGCTTGATATGCTTCCACACTGTACATAAGGGCATTCTCTATCATAGGTGAAGAGTTTACATGTGTATTTGCAAGTTTACATTACAATTCATCAAACTCTTGAAACCAAGTCAGTTCTGACCTGAAACAACATGAAATGTTGTAAAATTGCATTTGTGAGCATATGTAATGCAGTTGAGCACATCCAACTTTACAGAATTAAGATATTGCAAAACCATCCAAATCAAGCTTCTCTCTGCTTGATATGCTTCCACACTGTACATAAGGGCATTCTCTATCATAGGTGAAGAGTTTACATGTGTATTTGCAAGTTTACATTACATTTCATCAAACTCTTGAAACCAAGTCAGTTCTGACCTGAAACAACATGAAATGTTGTAAAATTGCATTTGTAAGCATATGTAATGCAGTTGAGCACATCCAACCTTACAGAATTAAGATATTGCAAAACCATCCAAATCAAGCTTCTCTCTGCTTGATATGCTTCCACACTGTACATAAGGGCATTCTCTATCATAGGTGAAGAGTTTACATGTGTATTTGCAAGTTTACATTACATTTCATCAAACTCTTGAAACCAAGTCAGTTCTGACCTGAAACAACATGAAATGTTGTAAAATTGCATTTGTGAGCATATGTAATGCAGTTGAGCACATCCAACTTTACAGAATTAAGATATTGCAAAACCATCCAAATCAAGCTTCTCTCTGCTTGATATGCTTCCACACTGTACATAAGGGCATTCTCTATCATAGGTGAAGAGTTTACATGTGTATTTGGAAGTTTACATTACATTTCATCAAACTCTTGAAACCAAGTCAGTTCTGACCTGAAACAACATGAAATGTTGTAAAATTGCATTTGTAAGCATATGTAATGAAGTTGAGCACATCTAACTTTACAGAATGAAGATATTGCAAAACCATCCAAATCAAGCTTCTCTCTGCTTGATATGCTTCCACACTGTACATAAGGGCATTCTCTGTCATAGGTGAAGAGTTTACATGTGTATTTGCAAGTTTACATTACAATTCATCAAACTCTTGAAACCAAGTCAGTTCTGACCTGAAACAACATGAAATGTTGTAAAATTGCATTTGTGAGCATATGTAATGCAGTTGAGCACATCCAACTTTACAGAATGAAGATATTGCAAAACCATCCAAATCAAGCTTCTCTCTGCTTGATATGCTTCCACACTGTACATAAGGGCATTCTCTATCATAGGTGAAGAGTTTACATGTGTATTTGCAAGTTTACATTACAATTCATCAAACTCTTGAAACCAAGTCAGTTCTGACCTGAAACAACATGAAATGTTGTAAAATTGCATTTGTGAGCATATGTAATGCAGTTGAGCACATCCAACTTTACAGAATGAAGATATTGCAATACCATCCAAATCAAGCTTCTCTCTGCTTGATATGCTTCCACACTGTACATAAGGGCATTCTCTATCATAGGTGAAGAGTTTACATGTGTATTTGCAAGTTTACATTACAATTCATCAAACTCTTGAAACCAAGTCAGTTCTGACCTGAAACAACATGAAATGTTGTAAAATTGCATTTGTGAGCATATGTAATGCAGTTGAGCACATCCAACTTTACAGAATTAAGATATTGCAAAACCATCCAAATCAAGCTTCTCTCTGCTTGATATGCTTCCACACTGTACATAAGGGCATTCTCTATCATAGGTGAAGAGTTTACATGTGTATTTGCAAGTTTACATTACAATTCATCAAACTCTTGAAACCAAGTCAGTTCTGACCTGAAACAACATGAAATGTTGTAAAATTGCATTTGTAAGCATATGTAATGCAGTTGAGCACATCCAACTTAACAGAATGAAGATATTGCAAAACCATCCAAATCAAGCTTCTCTCTGCTTGATATGCTTCCACACTGTACATAAGGGCATTCTCTGTCATAGGTGAAGAGTTTACATGTGTATTTGCAAGTTTACATTACAATTCATCAAACTCTTGAAACCAAGTCAGTTCTGACCTGAAACAACATGAAATGTTGTAAAATTGCATTTGTGAGCATATATAATGCAGTTGAGCACATCCAACTTTACAGAATGAAGATATTGCAATACCATCCAAATCAAGCTTCTCTCTGCTTGATATGCTTCCACACTGTACATAAGGGCATTCTCTATCATAGGTGAAGAGTTTACATGTGTATTTGCAAGTTTACATTACAATTCATCAAACTCTTGAAACCAAGTCAGTTCTGACCTGAAACAACATGAAATGTTGTAAAATTGCATTTGTGAGCATATGTAATGCAGTTGAGCACATCCAACTTTACAGAATGAAGATATTGCAATACCATCCAAATCAAGCTTCTCTCTGCTTGATATGCTTCCACACTGTACATAAGGGCATTCTCTATCATAGGTGAAGAGTTTACATGTGTATTTGCAAGTTTACATTACAATTCATCAAACTCTTGAAACCAAGTCAGTTCTGACCTGAAACAACATGAAATGTTGTAAAATTGCATTTGTGAGCATATGTAATGCAGTTGAGCACATCCAACTTTACAGAATGAAGATATTGCAATACCATCCAAATCAAGCTTCTCTCTGCTTGATATGCTTCCACACTGTACATAAGGGCATTCTCTATCATAGGTGAAGAGTTTACATGTGTATTTGCAAGTTTACATTACAATTAATCAAACTCTTGAAACCAAGTCAGTTCTGACCTGAAACAACATGAAATGTTGTAAAATTGCATTTGTGAGCATATGTAATGAAGTTGAGCACATCTAACTTTACAGAATGAAGATATTGCAAAACCATCCAAATCAAGCTTCTCTGAGCTTGATATGCTTCCACACTGTACATAAGGGCATTCTCTATCATAGGTGAAGAGTTTACATGTGTATTTGCAAGTTTACATTACATTTCATCAAACTCTTGAAACCATGTCAGTTCTGACCTGAAACAACATGAAATGTTGTAAAATTGCATTTGTAAGCATATGTAATGAAGTTGAGCACATCCAACTTTACAGAATTAAGATATTGCAACACCATCCAAATCAAGCTTCTCTCTGCTTGATATGCTTCCACACTGTACATAAGGGCATTCTCTATCATAGGTGAAGAGTTTACATGTGTATTTGCAAGTTTACATTACATTTCATCAAACTCTTGAAACCATGTCAGTTCTGACCTGAAACAACATGAAATGTTGTAAAATTGCATTTGTAAGCATATGTAATGAAGTTGAGCACATCCAACTTTACAGAATTAAGATATTGCAACACCATCCAAATCAAGCATCTCTCTGCTTGATATGCTTCCACACTGTACATAAGGGCATTCTCTATCATAGGTGAAGAGTTTACATGTGTATTTGCAAGTTTACATTACAATTCATCAAACTCTTGAAACCAAGTCAGTTCTGACCTGAAACAACATGAAATGTTGTAAAATTGCATTTGTAAGCATATGTAATGAAGTTGAGCACATCTAACTTTACAGAATGAAGATATTGCAAAACCATCCAAATCAAGCTTCTCTCAGCTTGATATGCTTCCACACTGTACATAAGGGCATTCTCTATCATTGGTGAAGAGTTTACATGTGTATTTGCAAGTTTACATTACAATTCATCAAACTCTTGAAACCAAGTCAGTTCTGATCTGAAACAACATGAAATGTTGTAAAATTGCATTTGTGAGCATATGTAATGCAGTTGAGCACATCCAACTTTACAGAATGAAGATATTGCAAAACCATCCAAATCAAGCTTCTCTCTGCTTGATATGCTTCCACACTGTACATAAGGGCATTCTCTATCATAGGTGAAGAGTTTACATGTGTATTTGCAAGTTTACATTACATTTCATCAAACTCTTGAAACCAAGTCAGTTCTGACCTGAAACAACATGAAATGTTGTAAAATTGCATTTGTGAGCATATGTAATGCAGTTGAGCACGTCCAACTTTACAGAATTAAGATATTGCAAAACCATCCAAATCAAGCTTCTCTCTGCTTGATATGCTTCCAAACTGTACATAAGGGCATTCTCTATCATAGGTGAAGAGTTTACATGTGTATTTGCAAGTTTACATTACATTTCATCAAACTCTTGAAACCATGTCAGTTCTGACCTGAAACAACATGAAATGTTGTAAAATTGCATTTGTAAGCATATGTAATGAAGTTGAGCACATCCAACTTTACAGAATTAAGATATTGCAACACCATCCAAATCAAGCTTCTCTCTGCTTGATATGCTTCCACACTGTACATAAGGGCATTCTCTATCATAGGTGAAGAGTCTACATGTGTATTTGCAAGTTTACATTACATTTCATCAAACTCTTGAAACAAAGTCAGTTCTGACCTGAAACAACATGAAATGTTGTAAAATTGCATTTGTGAGCATATGTAATGCAGTTGAGCACGTCCAACTTTACAGAATTAAGATATTGCAAAACCATCCAAATCAAGCTTCTCTCTGCTTGATATGCTTCCACACTGTACATAAGGGCATTCTCTATCATAGGTGAAGAGTTTACATGTGTATTTGCAAGTTTACATTACATTTCATCAAACTCTTGAAACCATGTCAGTTCTGACCTGAAACAACATGAAATGTTGTAAAATTGCATTTGTAAGCATATGTAATGAAGTTGAGCACATCCAACTTTACAGAATTAAGATATTGCATCACCATCCAAATCAAGCTTCTCTCTGCTTGATATGCTTCCACACTGTACATAAGGGCATTCTCTATCATAGGTGAAGAGTTTACATGTGTATTTGCAAGTTTACATTACAATTCATCAAACTCTTGAAACCAAGTCAGTTCTGACCTGAAACAACATGAAATGTTGTAAAATTGCATTTGTAAGCATATGTAATGAAGTTGAGCACATCTAACTTTACAGAATGAAGATATTGCAAAACCATCCAAATCAAGCTTCTCTCAGCTTGATATGCTTCCACACTGTACATAAGGGCATTCTCTATCATTGGTGAAGAGTTTACATGTGTATTTGCAAGTTTACATTACAATTCATCAAACTCTTGAAAACAAGTCAGTTCTGATCTGAAACAACATGAAATGTTGTAAAATTGCATTTGTGAGCATATGTAATGCAGTTGAGCACATCCAACTTTACAGAATGAAGATATTGCAAAACCATCCAAATCAAGCTTCTCTCTGCTTGATATGCTTCCACACTGTACATAAGGGCATTCTCTATCATAGGTGAAGAGTTTACATGTGTATTTGCAAGTTTACATTACATTTCATCAAACTCTTGAAACAAAGTCAGTTCTGACCTGAAACAACATGAAATGTTGTAAAATTGCATTTGTGAGCATATGTAATGCAGTTGAGCACATCCAACTTTACAGAATTAAGATATTGCAAAACCATCCAAATCAAGCTTCTCTCTGCTTGATATGCTTCCACACTGTACATAAGGGCATTCTCTATCATAGGTGAAGAGTTTACATGTGTATTTGCAAGTTTACATTACATTTCATCAAACTCTTGAAACCAAGTCAGTTCTGACCTGAAACAACTTTAAATGTTGTAAAATTGCATTTGTGAGCATATGTAATGCAGTTGAGCACATCCAACTTTACAGAATTAAGATATTGCAAAACCATCCAAATCAAGCTTCTCTCTGCTTGATATGCTTCCACACTGTACATAAGGGCATTCTCTATCATAGGTGAAGAGTTTACATGTGTATTTGCAAGTTTACATTACATTTCATCAAACTCTTGAAACCAAGTCAGTTCTGACCTGAAACAACATGAAATGTTGTAAAATTGCATTTGTAAGCATATGTAATGAAGTTGAGCACATCTAACTTTACAGAATGAAGATATTGCAAAACCATCCAAATCAAGCTTCTCTCAGCTTGATATGCTTCCACACTGTACATAAGGGCATTCTCTATCATAGGTGAAGAGTTTACATGTGTATTTGCAAGTTTACATTACAATTCATCAAACTCTTGAAAACAAGTCAGTTCTGATCTGAAACAACATGAAATGTTGTAAAATTGCATTTGTGAGCATATGTAATGCAGTTGAGCACATCCAACTTTACAGAATTAAGATATTGCAAAACCATCCAAATCAAGCTTCTCTCTGCTTGATATGCTTCCACACTGTACATAAGGGCATTCTCTATCATAGGTGAAGAGTTTACATGTGTATTTGCAAGTTTACATTACATTTCATCAAACTCTTGAAACCAAGTCAGTTCTGACCTGAAACAACTTTAAATGTTGTAAAATTGCATTTGTGAGCATATGTAATGCAGTTGAGCACATCCAACTTTACAGAATTAAGATATTGCAAAACCATCCAAATCAAGCTTCTCTCTGCTTGATATGCTTCCACACTGTACATAAGGGCATTCTCTATCATATGTGAAGAGTTTACATGTGTATTTGCAAGTTTACATTACATTTCATCAAACTCTTGAAACCAAGTCAGTTCTGACCTGAAACAACATGAAATGTTGTAAAATTGCATTTGTGAGCATATGTAATGCAGTTGAGCACATCCAACTTTACAGAATTAAGATATTGCAACACCATCCAAATCAAGCTTCTCTCTGCTTGATATGCTTCCACACTGTACATAAGGGCATTCTCTATCATAGGTGAAGAGTCTACATGTGTATTTGCAAGTTTACATTACATTTCATCAAACTCTTGAAACCATGTCAGTTCTGACCTGAAACAACATGAAATGTTGTAAAATTGCATTTGTAAGCATATGTAATGAAGTTGAGCACATCCAACTTTACAGAATTAAGATATTGCAACACCATCCAAATCAAGCTTCTCTCTGCTTGATATGCTTCCACACTGTACATAAGGGCATTCTCTATCATAGGTGAAGAGTTTACATGTGTATTTGCAAGTTTATATTACAATTCATCAAACTCTTGAAACCAAGTCAGTTCTGACCTGAAACAACATGAAATGTTGTAAAATTGCATTTGTGAGCATATGTAATGCAGTTGAGCACATCTAACTTTACAGAATGAAGATATTGCAAAACCATCCAAATCAAGCTTCTCTCAGCTTGATATGCTTCCACACTGTACATAAGGGCATTCTCTATCATAGGTGAAGAGTTTACATGTGTTTTTGCAAGTTTACATTACATTTCATCAAACTTTTGAAACCAAGTCAGTTCTGACCTGAAACAACATGAAATGTTGTAAAATTGCATTTGTAAGCATATGGAATGCAGTTGAGCACATCTAACTTTACAGAATGAAGATATTGCAAAACCATCCAAATCAAGCTTCTCTCTGCTTGATATGCTTCCACACTGTACATAAGGGCATTCTCTATCATAGGTGAAGAGTTTACATGTGTATTTGCAAGTTTACATTACATTTCATCAAACTCTTGAAACAAAGTCAGTTCTGACCTGAAACAACATGAAATGTTGTAAAATTGCATTTGTAAGCATATGTAATGAAGTTGAGCACATCCAACTTTACAGAATTAAGATATTGCAAAACCATCCAAATCAAGCTTCTCTCTGCTTGATATGCTTCCACACTGTACATAAGGGCATTCTCTATCATAGGTGAAGAGTTTACATGTGTATTTGCAAGTTTACATTACAATTCATCAAACTCTTGAAACCAAGTCAGTTCTAACCTGAAACAACATGAAATGTTGTAAAATTGCATTTGTAAGCATATGTAATGAAGTTGAGCACATCTAACTTTACAGAATGAAGATATTGCAAAACCATCCAAATCAAGCTTCTCTCTGCTTGATATGCTTCCACACTGTACATAAGGGCATTCTCTATCATAGGTGAAGAGTTTACATGTGTATTTGCAAGTTTACATTACATTTCATCAAACTTTTGAAACCAAGTCAGTTCTGACCTGAAACAACATGAAATGTTGTAAAATTTAATTTGTAAGCATATGGAATGCAGTTGAGCACATCTAACTTTACAGAATGAAGATATTGCAAAACCATCCAAATCAAGCTTCTCTCTGCTTGATATGCTTCCACACTGTACATAATGGCATTCTCTATCATAGGTGAAGAGTTTACATGTGTATTTGCAAGTTTACATTACATTTCATAAAACTCTTGAAACAAAGTCAGTTCTGACCTGGAACAACATGAAATGTTGTAAAATTGCATTTGTAAGCATATGTAATGAAGTTGAGCACATCTAACTTTACAGAATGAAGATATTGCAATACCATCCAAATCAAGCTTCTCTCTGCTTGATATGCTTCCACACTGTACATAAGGGCATTCTCTATCATAGGTGAAGAGTTTACATGTGTATTTGCAAGTTTACATTACATTTCATCAAACTCTTGAAACCATGTCAGTTCTGACCTGAAACAACATGAAATGTTGTTAAATTGCATTTGTAAGCATATGTAATGAAGTTGAGCACATCTAACTTTACAGAATGAAGATATTGCAAAACCATCCAAATCAAGCTTCTCTCTGCTTGATATGCTTCCACACTGTACATAAGGGCATTCTCTATCATAGGTGAAGAGTTTACATGTGTATTTGCAAGTTTACATTACATTTCATCAAACTCTTGAAACCATGTCAGTTCTGACCTGAAACAACATGAAATGTTGTAAAATTGCATTTGTAAGCATATGTAATGAAGTTGAGCACATCCAACTTTACAGAATTAAGATATTGCAACACCATCCAAATCAAGCTTCTCTCTGCTTGATATGCTTCCACACTGTACATAAGGGCATTCTCTATCATAGGTGAAGAGTTTACATGTGTATTTGCAAGTTTACATTACATTTCATCAAACTCTTGAAACCAAGTCAGTTCTGACCTGAAACAACATGAAATGTTGTAAAATTGCATTTGTAAGCATATGTAATGCAGTTGAGCACATCCAACCTTACAGAATTAAGATATTGCAAAACCATCCAAATCAAGCTTCTCTCTGCTTGATATGCTTCCACACTGTACATAAGGGCATTCTCTATCATAGGTGTAGAGTTTACATGTGTATTTGCAAGTTTACATTACATTTCATCAAACTCTTGAAACCAAGTCAGTTCTGACCTGAAACAACATGAAATGTTGTAAAATTGCATTTGTGAGCATATGTAATGCAGTTGAGCACATCCAACTTTACAGAATTAAGATATTGCAAAACCATCCAAATCAAGCTTCTCTCTGCTTGATATGCTTCCACACTGTACATAAGGGCATTCTCTATCATAGGTGAAGAGTTTACATGTGTATTTGCAAGTTTACATTACATTTCATCAAACTCTTGAAACAAAGTCAGTTCTGACCTGAAACAACATGAAATGTTGTAAAATTGCATTTGTAAGCATATGTAATGAAGTTGAGCACATCTAACTTTACAGAATGAAGATATTGCAAAACCATCCAAATCAAGCTTCTCTCTGCTTGATATGCTTCCACACTGTACATAAGGGCATTCTCTATCATAGGTGAAGAGTTTACATGTGTATTTGCAAGTTTACATTACATTTCATCAAACTCTTGAAACCAAGTCAGTTCTGACCTGAAACAACATGAAATGTTGTAAAATTGCATTTGTAAGCATATGTAATGCAGTTGAGCACATCCAACCTTACAGAATTAAGATATTGCAAAACCATCCAAATCAAGCTTCTCTCTGCTTGATATGCTTCCACACTGTACATAAGGGCATTCTCTATCATAGGTGAAGAGTTTACATGTGTATTTGCAAGTTTACATTACATTTCATCAAACTCTTGAAACCAAGTCAGTTCTGACCTGAAACAACATGAAATGTTGTAAAATTGCATTTGTGAGCATATGTAATGCAGTTGAGCACATCCAACTTTACAGAATTAAGATATTGCAAAACCATCCAAATCAAGCTTCTCTCTGCTTGATATGCTTCCACACTGTACATAAGGGCATTCTCTATCATAGGTGAAGAGTTTACATGTGTATTTGCAAGTTTACATTACAATTCATCAAACTCTTGAAACCAAGTCAGTTCTGACCTGAAACAACATGAAATGTTGTAAAATTGCATTTGTAAGCATATGTAATGAAGTTGAGCACATCTAACTTTACAGAATGAAGATATTGCAAAACCATCCAAATCAAGCTTCTCTCTGCTTGATATGCTTCCACACTGTACATAAGGGCATTCTCTATCATAGGTGAAGAGTTTACATGTGTATTTGCAAGTTTACATTACATTTCATCAAACTCTTGAAACCAAGTCAGTTCTGACCTGAAACAACATGAAATGTTGTAAAATTGCATTTGTAAGCATATGTAATGCAGTTGAGCACATCCAACCTTACAGAATTAAGATATTGCAAAACCATCCAAATCAAGCTTCTCTCTGCTTGATATGCTTCCACACTGTACATAAGGGCATTCTCTATCATAGGTGAAGAGTTTACATGTGTATTTGCAAGTTTACATTACATTTCATCAAACTCTTGAAACCAAGTCAGTTCTGACCTGAAACAACATGAAATGTTGTAAAATTGCATTTGTGAGCATATGTAATGCAGTTGAGCACATCCAACTTAACAGAATTAAGATATAGCAAAACCATCCAAATCAAGCTTCTCTCTGCTTGATATGCTTCCACACTGTACATAAGGGCATTCTCTATCATAGGTGAAGAGTTTACATGTGTATTTGGAAGTTTACATTACATTTCATCAAACTCTTGAAACCAAGTCAGTTCTGACCTGAAACAACATGAAATGTTGTAAAATTGCATTTGTAAGCATATGTAATGAAGTTGAGCACATCTAACTTTACAGAATGAAGATATTGCAAAACCATCCAAATCAAGCTTCTCTCTGCTTGATATGCTTCCACACTGTACATAAGGGCATTCTCTGTCATAGGTGAAGAGTTTACATGTGTATTTGCAAGTTTACATTACAATTCATCAAACTCTTGAAACCAAGTCAGTTCTGACCTGAAACAACATGAAATGTTGTAAAATTGCATTTGTGAGCATATATAATGCAGTTGAGCACATCCAACTTTACAGAATGAAGATATTGCAATACCATCCAAATCAAGCTTCTCTCTGCTTGATATGCTTCCACACTGTACATAAGGGCATTCTCTATCATAGGTGAAGAGTTTACATGTGTATTTGCAAGTTTACATTACAATTCATCAAACTCTTGAAACCAAGTCAGTTCTGACCTGAAACAACATGAAATGTTGTAAAATTGCATTTGTGAGCATATGTAATGCAGTTGAGCACATCCAACTTTACAGAATGAAGATATTGCAATACCATCCAAATCAAGCTTCTCTCTGCTTGATATGCTTCCACACTGTACATAAGGGCATTCTCTATCATAGGTGAAGAGTTTACATGTGTATTTGCAAGTTTACATTACAATTCATCAAACTCTTGAAACCATGTCAGTTCTGACCTGAAACAACATGAAATGTTGTAAAATTGCATTTGTGAGCATATGTAATGCAGTTGAGCACAACCAACTTTACAGAATGAAGATATTGCAATACCATCCAAATCAAGCTTCTCTCTGTTTGATATGCTTCCACACTGTACATAAGGGCATTCTCTATCATAGGTGAAGAGTTTACATGTGTATTTGCAAGTTTACATTACAATTAATCAAACTCTTGAAACCAAGTCAGTTCTGACCTGAAACAACATGAAATGTTGTAAAATTGCATTTGTGAGCATATGTAATGAAGTTGAGCACATCTAACTTTACAGAATGAAGATATTGCAAAACCATCCAAATCAAGCTTCTCTGAGCTTGATATGCTTCCACACTGTACATAAGGGCATTCTCTATCATAGGTGAAGAGTTTACATGTGTATTTGCAAGTTTACATTACAATTCATTAAACTCTTGAAACCAAGTCAGTTCTGACCTGAAACAACATGAAATGTTGTAAAATTGCATTTGTGAGCATATGTAATGCAGTTGAGCACATCCAACTTTACAGAATGAAGATATTGCAAAACCATCCAAATCAAGCTTCTCTCAGCTTGATATGCTTCCACACTGTACATAAGGGCATTCTCTATCATAGGTGAAGAGTTTACATGTGTATTTGCAAGTTTACATTACAATTCATCAAACTCTTGAAACCAAGTCAGTTCTGACCTGAAACAACATGAAATGTTGCAAAATGGCATTTGTGAGCATATGTAATGCAGTTGAGCACATCCAACTTTACAGAATTAAGATATTGCAAAACCATCCAAATCAAGCTTCTCTCTGCTTGATATGCTTCCACAGTGTACATAAGGGCATTCTCTATCATAGGTGAAGAGTTTACATGTGTATTTGGAAGTTTACATTACATTTCATCAAACTCTTGAAACCAAGTCAGTTCTGACCTGAAACAACATGAAATGTTGTAAAATTGCATTTGTAAGCATATGTAATGAAGTTGAGCACATCTAACTTTACAGAATGAAGATATTGCAAAACCATCCAAATCAAGCTTCTCTCTGCTTGATATGCTTCCACACTGTACATAAGGGCATTCTCTATCATAGGTGAAGAGTTTACATGTGTATTTGCAAGTTTACATTACATTTCATCAAACTCTTGAAACCAAGTCAGTTCTGACCTGAAACAACATGAAATGTTGTAAAATTGCATTTGTAAGCATATGTAATGCAGTTGAGCACATCCAACCTTACAGAATTAAGATATTGCAAAACCATCCAAATCAAGCTTCTCTCTGCTTGATATGCTTCCACACTGTACATAAGGGCATTCTCTATCATAGGTGAAGAGTTTACATGTGTATTTGCAAGTTTACATTACATTTCATCAAACTCTTGAAACCAAGTCAGTTCTGACCTGAAACAACATGAAATGTTGTAAAATTGCATTTGTGAGCATATGTAATGCAGTTGAGCACATCCAACTTTACAGAATTAAGATATTGCAAAACCATCCAAATCAAGCTTCTCTCTGCTTGATATGCTACCACACTGTACATAAGGGCATTCTCTATCATAGGTGAAGAGTTTACATGTGTATTTGCAAGTTTACATTACAATTCATCAAACTCTTGAAACCAAGTCAGTTCTGACCTGAAACAACATGAAATGTTGTAAAATTGCATTTGTGAGCTTATGTAATGCAGTTGAGCACATCCAACTTTACAGAATGAAGATATTGCAATACCATCCAAATCAAGCTTCTCTCTGCTTGATATGCTTCCACACTGTACATAAGGGCATTCTCTATCATAGGTGAAGAGTTTACATGTGTATTTGCAAGTTTACATTACAATTCATCAAACTCTTGAAACCAAGTCAGTTCTGACCTGAAACAACATGAAATGTTGTAAAATTGCATTTGTGAGCATATGTAATGCAGTTGAGCACATCCAACTTTACAGAATTAAGATATTGCAAAACCATCCAAATCAAGCTTCTCTCTGCTTGATATGCTTCCACACTGTACATAAGGGCATTCTCTATCATAGGTGAAGAGTTTACATGTGTATTTGGAAGTTTACATTACATTTCATCAAACTCTTGAAACCAAGTCAGTTCTGACCTGAAACAACATGAAATGTTGTAAAATTGCATTTGTAAGCATATGTAATGAAGTTGAGCACATCTAACTTTACAGAATGAAGATATTGCAAAACCATCCAAATCAAGCTTCTCTCTGCTTGATATGCTTCCACACTGTACATAAGGGCATTCTCTATCATAGGTGAAGAGTTTACATGTGTATTTGCAAGTTTACATTACATTTCATCAAACTCTTGAAACCAAGTCAGTTCTGACCTGAAACAACATGAAATGTTGTAAAATTGCATTTGTAAGCATATGTAATGCAGTTGAGCACATCCAACCTTACAGAATTAAGATATTGCAAAACCATCCAAATCAAGCTTCTCTCTGCTTGATATGCTTCCACACTGTACATAAGGGCATTCTCTATCATAGGTGAAGAGTTTACATGTGTATTTGCAAGTTTACATTACATTTCATCAAACTCTTGAAACCAAGTCAGTTCTGACCTGAAACAACATGAAATGTTGTAAAATTGCATTTGTGAGCATATGTAATGCAGTTGAGCACATCCAACTTTACAGAATTAAGATATTGCAAAACCATCCAAATCAAGCTTCTCTCTGCTTGATATGCTACCACACTGTACATAAGGGCATTCTCTATCATAGGTGAAGAGTTTACATGTGTATTTGCAAGTTTACATTACAATTCATCAAACTCTTGAAACCAAGTCAGTTCTGACCTGAAACAACATGAAATGTTGTAAAATTGCATTTGTGAGCTTATGTAATGCAGTTGAGCACATCCAACTTTACAGAATGAAGATATTGCAATACCATCCAAATCAAGCTTCTCTCTGCTTGATATGCTTCCACACTGTACATAAGGGCATTCTCTATCATAGGTGAAGAGTTTACATGTGTATTTGCAAGTTTACATTACAATTCATCAAACTCTTGAAACCAAGTCAGTTCTGACCTGAAACAACATGAAATGTTGTAAAATTGCATTTGTGAGCATATGTAATGCAGTTGAGCACATCCAACTTTACAGAATTAAGATATTGCAAAACCATCCAAATCAAGCTTCTCTCTGCTTGATATGCTTCCACACTGTACATAAGGGCATTCTCTATCATAGGTGAAGAGTTTACATGTGTATTTGCAAGTTAACATTACAATTCATCAAACTCTTGAAACCAAGTCAGTTCTGACCTGAAACAACATGAAATGTTGTAAAATTGCATTTGTGAGCATATGGAATGCAGTTGAGCACATCTAACTTTACAGAATGAAGATATTGCAAAACCATCCAAATCAAGCTTCTCTCAGCTTGATATGCTTCCACACTGTACATAAGGGCATTCTCTATCATAGGTGAAGAGTTTACATGTGTATATGCAAGTTTACATTACATTTCATCAAACTTTTGAAACCAAGTCAGTTCTGACCTGAAACAACATGAAATGTTGTAAAATTTAATTTGTAAGCATATGGAATGCAGTTGAGCACATCTAACTTTACAGAATGAAGATATTGCAAAACCATCCAAATCAAGCTTCTCTCTGCTTGATATGCTTCCACACTGTACATAATGGCATTCTCTATCATAGGTGAAGAGTTTACATGTGTATTTGCAAGTTTACATTACATTTCATCAAACTCTTGAAACAAAGTCAGTTCTGACCTGAAACAACATGAAATGTTGTAAAATTGCATTTGTAAGCATATGTAATGAAGTTGAGCACATCTAACTTTACAGAATGAAGATATTGCAAAACCATCCAAATCAAGCTTCTCTCTGCTTGATATGCTTCCACACTGTACATAAGGGCATTCTCTATCATAGGTGAAGAGTTTACATGTGTATTTGCAAGTTTACATTACATTTCATCAAACTCTTGAAACCAAGTCAGTTCTGACCTGAAACAACATGAAATGTTGTAAAATTGCATTTGTAAGCATATGTAATGCAGTTGAGCACATCCAACCTTACAGAATTAAGATATTGCAAAACCATCCAAATCAAGCTTCTCTCTGCTTGATATGCTTCCACACTGTACATAAGGGCATTCTCTATCATAGGTGAAGAGTTTACATGTGTATTTGCAAGTTTACATTACATTTCATCAAACTCTTGAAACCAAGTCAGTTCTGACCTGAAACAACATGAAATGTTGTAAAATTGCATTTGTGAGCATATGTAATGCAGTTGAGCACATCCAACTTTACAGAATTAAGATATTGCAAAACCATCCAAATCAAGCTTCTCTCTGCTTGATATGCTTCCACACTGTACATAAGGGCATTCTCTATCATAGGTGAAGAATTTACATGTGTATTTGCAAGTTTACATTACATTTCATCAAACTCTTGAAACCAAGTCAGTTCTGACCTGAAACAACATGAAATGTTGTAAAATTGCATTTGTAAGCATATGTAATGAAGTTGAGCACATCTAACGTTACAGAATGAAGATATTGCAAAACCATCCAAATCAAGCTTCTCTCTGCTTGATATGCTTCCACACTGTACATAAGGGCATTCTCTATCATAGGTGAAGAGTTTACATGTGTATTTGGAAGTTTACATTACATTTCATCAAACTCTTGAAACCAAGTCAGTTCTGACCTGAAACAACATGAAATGTTGTAAAATTGCATTTGTAAGCATATGTAATGAAGTTGAGCACATCTAACTTTACAGAATGAAGATATTGCAAAACCATCCAAATCAAGCTTCTTTTTGCTTGATATGCTTCCACACTGTACATAAGGGCATTCTCTATCATAGGTGAAGAGTTTACATGTGTATTTGCAAGTTTACATTACATTTCATCAAACTCTTGAAACAAAGTCAGTTCTGACCTGAAACAACATGAAATGTTGTAAAATTGCATTTGTAAGCATATGTAATGAAGTTGAGCACATCTAACTTTACAGAATGAAGATATTGCAAAACCATCCAAATCAAGCTTCTCTCTGCTTGATATGCTTCCACACTGTACATAGGGCATTCTCAATCATAGGTGAAGAGTTTACATGTGTATTTGCAAGTTAACATTACAATTCATCAAACTCTTGAAACCAAGTCAGTTCTGACCTGAAACAACATGAAATGTTGTAAAATTGCATTTGTAAGCATATGGAATGCAGTTGAGCACATCTAACTTTACAGAATGAAGATATTGCAAAACCATCCAAATCAAGCTTCTCTCTGCTTGATATGCTTCCACACTGTACATAAGGGCATTCTCTATCATAGGTGAAGAGTTTACATGTGTATTTGCAAGTTTACATTACAATTCATCAAACTCTTGAAACCAAGTCAGTTCTGACTTGAAACAACATGAAATGTTGTAAAATTGCATTTGTAAGCATATGTAATGCAGTTGAGCACATCCAACCTTACAGAATTAAGATATTGCAAAACCATCCAAATCAAGCTTCTCTCTGCTTGATATGCTTCCACACTGTACATAAGGGCATTCTCTATCATAGGTGAAGAGTTTACATGTGTATATGCAAGTTTACATTACAATTCATCAAACTCTTGAAACCAAGTCAGTTCTGACCTGAAACAACATGAAATGTTGTAAAATTGCATTTGTGAGCATATGTAATGCAGTTGAGCACCTTCAACTTTACAGAATGAAGATATTGCAATACCATCCAAATCAAGCTTCTCTCTGCTTGATATGCTTCCACACTGTACATAAGGGCATTCTCTATCATAGGTGAAGAGTTTACATGTGTATTTGCAAGTTTACATTACAATTCATCAAACTCTTGAAACCAAGTCAGTTCTGACCTGAAACAACATGAAATGTTGTAAAATTGCATTTGTGAGCATATGTAATGCAGTTGAGCACATCCAACTTTACAGAATTAAGATATTGCAAAACCATCCAAATCAAGCTTCTCTCTGCTTGATATGCTTCCACACTGTACATAAGGGCATTCTCTATCATAGGTGAAGAATTTACATGTGTATTTGGAAGTTTACATTACATTTCATCAAACTCTTGAAACCAAGTCAGTTCTGACCTGAAACAACATGAAATGTTGTAAAATTGCATTTGTAAGCATATGTAATGAAGTTGAGCACATCTAACTTTACAGAATGAAGATATTGCAAAACCATCCAAATCAAGCTTCTCTCTGCTTGATATGCTTCCACACTGTACATAAGGGCATTCTCTATCATAGGTGAAGAGTTTACATGTGTATTTGCAAGTTTACATTACAATTCATCAAACTCTTGAAACCAAGTCAGTTCTGACCTGAAACAACATGAAATGTTGTAAAATTGCATTTGTGAGCATATGTAATGCAGTTGAGCACCTTCAACTTTACAGAATGAAGATATTGCAATACCATCCAAATCAAGCTTCTCTCTGCTTGATATGCTTCCACACTGTACATAAGGGCATTCTCTATCATAGGTGAAGAGTTTACATGTGTATTTGCAAGTTTACATTACAATTCATCAAACTCTTGAAACCAAGTCAGTTCTGACCTGAAACAACATGAAATGTTGTAAAATTGCATTTGTGAGCATATGTAATGCAGTTGAGCACATCCAACTTTACAGAATTAAGATATTGCAAAACCATCCAAATCAAGCTTCTCTCTGCTTGATATGCTTCCACACTGTACATAAGGGCATTCTCTATCATAGGTGAAGAGTTTACATGTGTATTTGCAAGTTTACATTACATTTCATCAAACTTTTGATACCAAGTCAGTTCTGACCTGAAACAACATGAAATATTGTAAAATTGCATTTGTAAGCATATGTAATGAAGTTGAGCACATCTAACTTTACAGAATGAAGATATTGCAAAACCATCCAAATCAAGCTTCTCTCTGCTTGATATGCTTCCACACTGTACATAAGGGCATTCTCTATCATAGGTGAAGAATTTACATGTGTATTTGCAAGTTTACATTACATTTCATCAAACTCTTGAAACCAAGTCAGTTCTGACCTGAAACAACATGAAATGTTGTAAAATTGCATTTGTAAGCATATGTAATGCAGTTGAGCACATCCAACCTTACAGAATTAAGATATTGCAAAACCATCCAAATCAAGCTTCTCTCTGCTTGATATGCTTCCACACTGTACATAAGGGCATTCTCTATCATAGGTGAAGAGTTTACATGTGTATTTGCAAGTTTACATTACATTTCATCAAACTCTTGAAACCAAGTCAGTTCTGACCTGAAACAACATGAAATGTTGTAAAATTGCATTTGTGAGCATATGTAATGCAGTTGAGCACATCCAACTTTACAGAATTAAGATATTGCAAAACCATCCAAATTAAGCTTCTCTCTGCTTGATATGCTTCCACACTGTACATAAGGGCATTCTCTATCATAGGTGAAGAGTTTACATGTGTATTTGGAAGTTTACATTACATTTCATCAAACTCTTGAAACCAAGTCAGTTCTGACCTGAAACAACATGAAATGTTGTAAAATTGCATTTGTAAGCATATGTAATGAAGTTGAGCACATCTAACTTTACAGAATGAAGATATTGCAAAACCATCCAAATCAAGCTTCTCTCTGCTTGATATGCTTCCACACTGTACATAAGGGCATTCTCTATCATAGGTGAAGAGTTTACATGTGTATTTGCAAGTTTACATTACATTTCATCAAACTCTTGAAACAAAGTCAGTTCTGACCTGAAACAACATGAAATGTTGTAAAATTGCATTTGTAAGCATATGTAATGAAGTTGAGCACATCTAACTTTACAGAATGAAGATATTGCAAAACCATCCAAATCAAGCTTCTCTCTGCTTGATATGCTTCCACACTGTACATAGGGCATTCTCTATCATAGGTGAAGAGTTTACATGTGTATTTGCAAGTTAACATTACAATTCATCAAACTCTTGAAACCAAGTCAGTTCTGACCTGAAACAACATGAAATGTTGTAAAATTGCATTTGTAAGCATATGGAATGCAGTTGAGCACATCTAACTTTACAGAATGAAGATATTGCAAAACCATCCAAATCAAGCTTCTCTCTGCTTGATATGCTTCCACACTGTACATAAGGGCATTCTCTATCATAGGTGAAGAGTTTACATGTGTATTTGCAAGTTTACATTACAATTCATCAAACTCTTGAAACCAAGTCAGTTCTGACCTGAAACAACATGAAATGTTGTAAAATTGCATTTGTAAGCATATGTAATGCAGTTGAGCACATCCAACCTTACAGAATTAAGATATTGCAAAACCATCCAAATCAAGCTTCTCTCTGCTTGATATGCTTCCACACTGTACATAAGGGCATTCTCTATCATAGGTGAAGAGTTTACATGTGTATATGCAAGTTTACATTACAATTCATCAAACTCTTGAAACCAAGTCAGTTCTGACCTGAAACAACATGAAATGTTGTAAAATTGCATTTGTGAGCATATGTAATGCAGTTGAGCACCTTCAACTTTACAGAATGAAGATATTGCAATACCATCCAAATCAAGCTTCTCTCTGCTTGATATGCTTCCACACTGTACATAAGGGCATTCTCTATCATAGGTGAAGAGTTTACATGTGTATTTGCAAGTTTACATTACAATTCATCAAACTCTTGAAACCAAGTCAGTTCTGACCTGAAACAACATGAAATGTTGTAAAATTGCATTTGTGAGCATATGTAATGCAGTTGAGCACATCCAACTTTACAGAATTAAGATATTGCAAAACCATCCAAATCAAGCTTCTCTCTGCTTGATATGCTTCCACACTGTACATAAGGGCATTCTCTATCATAGGTGAAGAGTTTACATGTGTATTTGCAAGTTTACATTACATTTCATCAAACTTTTGAAACCAAGTCAGTTCTGACCTGAAACAACATGAAATATTGTAAAATTGCATTTGTAAGCATATGTAATGAAGTTGAGCACATCTAACTTTACAGAATGAAGATATTGCAAAACCATCCAAATCAAGCTTCTCTCTGCTTGATATGCTTCCACACTGTACATAAGGGCATTCTCTATCATAGGTGAAGAATTTACATGTGTATTTGCAAGTTTACATTACATTTCATCAAACTCTTGAAACCAAGTCAGTTCTGACCTGAAACAACATGAAATGTTGTAAAATTGCATTTGTAAGCATATGTAATGCAGTTGAGCACATCCAACCTTACAGAATTAAGATATTGCAAAACCATCCAAATTAAGCTTCTCTCTGCTTGATATGCTTCCACACTGTACATAAGGGCATTCTCTATCATAGGTGAAGAGTTTACATGTGTATTTGGAAGTTTACATTACATTTCATCAAACTCTTGAAACCAAGTCAGTTCTGACCTGAAACAACATGAAATGTTGTAAAATTGCATTTGTAAGCATATGTAATGAAGTTGAGCACATCTAACTTTACAGAATGAAGATATTGCAAAACCATCCAAATCAAGCTTCTCTCTGCTTGATATGCTTCCACACTGTACATAAGGGCATTCTCTATCATAGGTGAAGAGTTTACATGTGTATTTGCAAGTTTACATTACATTTCATCAAACTCTTGAAACAAAGTCAGTTCTGACCTGAAACAACATGAAATGTTGTAAAATTGCATTTGTAAGCATATGTAATGAAGTTGAGCACATCTAACTTTACAGAATGAAGATATTGCAAAACCATCCAAATCAAGCTTCTCTCTGCTTGATATGCTTCCACACTGTACATAAGGGCATTCTCTATCATAGGTGAAGAGTTTACATGTGTATTTGCAAGTTAACATTACAATTCATCAAACTCTTGAAACCAAGTCAGTTCTGACCTGAAACAACATGAAATGTTGTAAAATTGCATTTGTAAGCATATGGAATGCAGTTGAGCACATCTAACTTTACAGAATGAAGATATTGCAAAACCATCCAAATCAAGCTTCTCTCTGCTTGATATGCTTCCACACTGTACATAAGGGCATTCTCTATCATAGGTGAAGAGTTTACATGTGTATTTGCAAGTTTACATTACAATTCATCAAACTCTTGAAACCAAGTCAGTTCTGACCTGAAACAACATGAAATGTTGTAAAATTGCATTTGTGAGCATATGTAATGCAGTTGAGCACATCCAACTTTACAGAATGAAGATATTGCAAAACCATCCAAATCAAGCTTCTCTCTGCTTGATATGCTTCCACACTGTACATAAGGGCATTCTCTATCATAGGTGAAGAGTTTACATGTGTATTTGCAAGTTAACATTACAATTCATCAAACTCTTGAAACCAAGTCAGTTCTGACCTGAAACAACATGAAATGTTGTAAAATTGCATTTGTGAGCATATGGAATGCAGTTGAGCACATCTAACTTTACAGAATGAAGATATTGCAAAACCATCCAAATCAAGCTTCTCTCAGCTTGATATGCTTCCACACTGTACATAAGGGCATTCTCTATCATAGGTGAAGAGTTTACATGTGTTTTTGCAAGTTTACATTACATTTCATCAAACTTTTGAAACCAAGTCAGTTCTGACCTGAAACAACATGAAATGTTGTAAAATTTAATTTGTAAGCATATGGAATGCAGTTGAGCACATCTAACTTTACAGAATGAAGATATTGCAAAACCATCCAAATCAAGCTTCTCTCTGCTTGATATGCTTCCACACTGTACATAATGGCATTCTCTATCATAGGTGAAGAGTTTACATGTGTATTTGCAAGTTTACATTACATTTCATCAAACTCTTGAAACCAAGTCAGTTCTGACCTGAAACAACATGAAATGTTGTAAAATTGCATTTGTGAGCATATGTAATGCAGTTGAGCACATCCAACTTTACAGAATTAAGATATTGCAAAACCATCCAAATCAAGCTTCTCTCTGCTTGATATGCTTCCACACTGTACATAAGGGCATTCTCTATCATAGGTGAAGAGTTTACATGTGTATTTGCAAGTTTACATTACAATTCATCAAACTCTTGAAACCAAGTCAGTTCTGACCTGAAACAACATGAAATGTTGTAAAATTGCATTTGTGAGCATATGGAATGCAGTTGAGCACATCTAACTTTACAGAATGAAGATATTGCAAAACCATCCAAATCAAGCTTCTCTCAGCTTGATATGCTTCCACACTGTACATAAGGGCATTCTCTATCATAGGTGAAGAGTTTACATGTGTTTTTGCAAGTTTACATTACATTTCATCAAACTTTTGAAACCAAGTCAGTTCTGACCTGAAACAACATGAAATGTTGTAAAATTGCATTTGTAAGCATATGGAATGCAGTTGAGCACATCTAACTTTACAGAATGAAGATATTGCAAAACCATCCAAATCAAGCTTCTCTCTGCTTGATATGCTTCCACACTGTACATAAGGGCATTCTCTATCATAGGTGAAGAGTTTACATGTGTATTTGCAAGTTTACATTACAATTCATCAAACTCTTGAAACCAAGTCAGTTCTGACCTGAAACAACATGAAATGTTGTAAAATTGCATTTGTGAGCATATGTAATGCAGTTGAGCACATCCAACTTTACAGAATGAAGATATTGCAAAACCATCCAAATCAAGCTTCTCTCTGCTTGATATGCTTCCACACTGTACATAAGGGCATTCTCTATCATAGGTGAAGAGTTTACATGTGTATTTGCAAGTTAACATTACAATTCATCAAACTCTTGAAACCAAGTCAGTTCTGACCTGAAACAACATGAAATGTTGTAAAATTGCATTTGTGAGCATATGGAATGCAGTTGAGCACATCTAACTTTACAGAATGAAGATATTGCAAAACCATCCAAATCAAGCTTCTCTCAGCTTGATATGCTTCCACACTGTACATAAGGGCATTCTCTATCATAGGTGAAGAGTTTACATGTGTTTTTGCAAGTTTACATTACATTTCATCAAACTTTTGAAACCAAGTCAGTTCTGACCTGAAACAACATGAAATGTTGTAAAATTTAATTTGTAAGCATATGGAATGCAGTTGAGCACATCTAACTTTACAGAATGAAGATATTGCAAAACCATCCAAATCAAGCTTCTCTCTGCTTGATATGCTTCCACACTGTACATAAGGGCATTCTCTATCATAGGTGAAGAGTTTACATGTGTATTTGCAAGTTTACATTACAATTCATCAAACTCTTGAAACCAAGTCAGTTCTGACCTGAAACAACATGAAATGTTGTAAAATTGCATTTGTGAGCATATGTAATGCAGTTGAGCACATCCAACTTTACAGAATGAAGATATTGCAAAACCATCCAAATCAAGCTTCTCTCTGCTTGATATGCTTCCACACTGTACATAAGGGCATTCTCTATCATAGGTGAAGAGTTTACATGTGTATTTGCAAGTTAACATTACAATTCATCAAACTCTTGAAACCAAGTCAGTTCTGACCTGAAACAACATGAAATGTTGTAAAATTGCATTTGTGAGCATATGGAATGCAGTTGAGCACATCTAACTTTACAGAATGAAGATATTGCAAAACCATCCAAATCAAGCTTCTCTCAGCTTGATATGCTTCCACACTGTACATAAGGGCATTCTCTATCATAGGTGAAGAGTTTACATGTGTTTTTGCAAGTTTACATTACATTTCATCAAACTTTTGAAACCAAGTCAGTTCTGACCTGAAACAACATGAAATGTTGTAAAATTTAATTTGTAAGCATATGGAATGCAGTTGAGCACATCTAACTTTACAGAATGAAGATATTGCAAAACCATCCAAATCAAGCTTCTCTCTGCTTGATATGCTTCCACACTGTACATAATGGCATTCTCTATCATAGGTGAAGAGTTTACATGTGTATTTGCAAGTTTACATTACATTTCATCAAACTCTTGAAACAAAGTCAGTTCTGACCTGAAACAACATGAAATATTGTAAAATTGCATTTGTAAGCATATGTAATGAAGTTGAGCACATCTAACTTTACAGAATGAAGATATTGCAAAACCATCCAAATCAAGCTTCTCTCTGCTTGATATGCTTCCACACTGTACATAAGGGCATTCTCTATCATAGGTGAAGAATTTACATGTGTATTTGCAAGTTTACATTACATTTCATCAAAATCTTGAAACCAAGTCAGTTCTGACCTGAAACAACATGAAATGTTGTAAAATTGCATTTGTAAGCATATGTAATGCAGTTGAGCACATCCAACCTTACAGAATTAAGATATTGCAAAACCATCCAAATCAAGCTTCTCTCTGCTTGATATGCTTCCACACTGTACATAAGGGCATTCTCTATCATAGGTGAAGAGTTTACATGTGTATTTGCAAGTTTACATTACATTTCATCAAACTCTTGAAACCAAGTCAGTTCTGACCTGAAACAACATGAAATGTTGTAAAATTGCATTTGTGAGCATATGTAATGCAGTTGAGCACATCCAACTTTACAGAATTAAGATATTGCAAAACCATCCAAATCAAGCTTCTCTCTGCTTGATATGCTTCCACACTGTACATAAGGGCATTCTCTATCATAGGTGAAGAGTTTACATGTGTATTTGGAAGTTTACATTACATTTCATCAAACTCTTGAAACCAAGTCAGTTCTGACCTGAAACAACATGAAATGTTGTAAAATTGCATTTGTAAGCATATGTAATGAAGTTGAGCACATCTAACTTTACAGAATGAAGATATTGCAAAACCATCCAAATCAAGCTTCTCTCTGCTTGATATGCTTCCACACTGTACATAAGGGCATTCTCTATCATAGGTGAAGAGTTTACATGTGTATTTGCAAGTTTACATTACATTTCATCAAACTCTTGAAACAAAGTCAGTTCTGACCTGAAACAACATGAAATGTTGTAAAATTGCATTTGTAAGCATATGTAATGAAGTTGAGCACATCTAACTTTACAGAATGAAGATATTGCAAAACCATCCAAATCAAGCTTCTCTCTGCTTGATATGCTTCCACACTGTACATAGGGCATTCTCTATCATAGGTGAAGAGTTTACATGTGTATTTGCAAGTTTACATTACATTTCATCAAACTCTTGAAACCAAGTCAGTTCTGACCTGAAACAACATGAAATGTTGTAAAATTGCATTTGTGAGCATATGTAATGCAGTTGAGCACATCCAACTTTACAGAATTAAGATATTGCAAAACCATCCAAATCAAGCTTCTCTCTGCTTGATATGCTTCCACACTGTACATAAGGGCATTCTCTATCATAGGTGAAGAGTTTACATGTGTATTTGCAAGTTTACATTACAATTCATCAAACTCTTGAAACCAAGTCAGTTCTGACCTGAAGCAACATGAAATGTTGTAAAATTGCATTTGTGAGCATATGTAATGCAGTTGAGCACATCCAACTTTACAGAATGAAGATATTGCAAAACCATCCAAATCAAGCTTCTCTCTGCTTGATATGCTTCCACACTGTACATAAGGGCATTCTCTATCATAGGTGAAGAGTTTACATGTGTATTTGCAAGTTTACATTACAATTCATCAAACTCTTGAAACCAAGTCAGTTCTGACCTGAAACAACATGAAATGTTGTAAAATTGCATTTGTGAGCATATGGAATGAAGTTGAGCACATCTAACTTTACAGAATGAAGATATTGCAAAACCATCCAAATCAAGCTTCTCTCAGCTTGATATGCTTCCACACTGTACATAAGGGCATTCTCTATCATAGGTGAAGAGTTTACATGTGTTTTTGCAAGTTTACATTACAATTCATCAAACTCTTGAAACCAAGTCAGTTCTGACCTGAAACAACATGAAATGTTGTAAAATTGCATTTGTGAGCATATGTAATGCAGTTGAGCACATCCAACTTTACAGAATGAAGATATTGCAAAACCATCCAAATCAAGCTTCTCTCTGCTTGATATGCTTCCACACTGTACATAAGGGCATTCTCTATCATAGGTGAAGAGTTTACATGTGTATTTGCAAGTTTACATTACAATTCATCAAACTCTTGAAACCAAGTCAGTTCTGACCTGAAACAACATGAAATGTTGTAAAATTGCATTTGTGAGCATATGTAATGCAGTTGAGCACATCCAACTTTACAGAATTAAGATATTGCAAAACCATCCAAATCAAGCTTCTCTCAGCTTGATATGCTTCCACACTGTACATAAGGGCATTCTCTATCATAGGTGAAGAGTTTACATGTGTTTTTGCAAGTTTACATTACATTTCATCAAACTTTTGAAACCAAGTCAGTTCTGACCTGAAACAACATGAAATGTTGTAAAATTTAATTTGTAAGCATATGGAATGCAGTTGAGCACATCTAACTTTACAGAATGAAGATATTGCAAAACCATCCAAATCAAGCTTCTCTCTGCTTGATATGCTTCCACACTGTACATAATGGCATTCTCTATCATAGGTGAAGAGTTTACATGTGTATTTGCAAGTTTACATTACATTTCATCAAACTCTTGAAACCAAGTCAGTTCTGACCTGAAACAACATGAAATGTTGTAAAATTGCATTTGTGAGCATATGTAATGCAGTTGAGCACATCCAACTTTACAGAATTAAGATATTGCAAAACCATCCAAATCAAGCTTCTCTCTGCTTGATATGCTTCCACACTGTACATAAGGGCATTCTCTATCATAGGTGAAGAGTTTACATGTGTATTTGCAAGTTTACATTACAATTCATCAAACTCTTGAAACCAAGTCAGTTCTGACCTGAAACAACATGAAATGTTGTAAAATTGCATTTGTGAGCATATGGAATGCAGTTGAGCACATCTAACTTTACAGAATGAAGATATTGCAAAACCATCCAAATCAAGCTTCTCTCAGCTTGATATGCTTCCACACTGTACATAAGGGCATTCTCTATCATAGGTGAAGAGTTTACATGTGTTTTTGCAAGTTTACATTACATTTCATCAAACTTTTGAAACCAAGTCAGTTCTGACCTGAAACAACATGAAATGTTGTAAAATTGCATTTGTAAGCATATGGAATGCAGTTGAGCACATCTAACTTTACAGAATGAAGATATTGCAAAACCATCCAAATCAAGCTTCTCTCTGCTTGATATGCTTCCACACTGTACATAAGGGCATTCTCTATCATAGGTGAAGAGTTTACATGTGTATTTGCAAGTTTACATTACAATTCATCAAACTCTTGAAACCAAGTCAGTTCTGACCTGAAACAACATGAAATGTTGTAAAATTGCATTTGTGAGCATATGTAATGCAGTTGAGCACATCCAACTTTACAGAATGAAGATATTGCAAAACCATCCAAATCAAGCTTCTCTCTGCTTGATATGCTTCCACACTGTACATAAGGGCATTCTCTATCATAGGTGAAGAGTTTACATGTGTATTTGCAAGTTAACATTACAATTCATCAAACTCTTGAAACCAAGTCAGTTCTGACCTGAAACAACATGAAATGTTGTAAAATTGCATTTGTGAGCATATGGAATGCAGTTGAGCACATCTAACTTTACAGAATGAAGATATTGCAAAACCATCCAAATCAAGCTTCTCTCAGCTTGATATGCTTCCACACTGTACATAAGGGCATTCTCTATCATAGGTGAAGAGTTTACATGTGTTTTTGCAAGTTTACATTACATTTCATCAAACTTTTGAAACCAAGTCAGTTCTGACCTGAAACAACATGAAATGTTGTAAAATTTAATTTGTAAGCATATGGAATGCAGTTGAGCACATCTAACTTTACAGAATGAAGATATTGCAAAACCATCCAAATCAAGCTTCTCTCTGCTTGATATGCTTCCACACTGTACATAAGGGCATTCTCTATCATAGGTGAAGAGTTTACATGTGTATTTGCAAGTTTACATTACAATTCATCAAACTCTTGAAACCAAGTCAGTTCTGACCTGAAACAACATGAAATGTTGTAAAATTGCATTTGTGAGCATATGTAATGCAGTTGAGCACATCCAACTTTACAGAATGAAGATATTGCAAAACCATCCAAATCAAGCTTCTCTCTGCTTGATATGCTTCCACACTGTACATAAGGGCATTCTCTATCATAGGTGAAGAGTTTACATGTGTATTTGCAAGTTAACATTACAATTCATCAAACTCTTGAAACCAAGTCAGTTCTGACCTGAAACAACATGAAATGTTGTAAAATTGCATTTGTGAGCATATGGAATGCAGTTGAGCACATCTAACTTTACAGAATGAAGATATTGCAAAACCATCCAAATCAAGCTTCTCTCAGCTTGATATGCTTCCACACTGTACATAAGGGCATTCTCTATCATAGGTGAAGAGTTTACATGTGTTTTTGCAAGTTTACATTACATTTCATCAAACTTTTGAAACCAAGTCAGTTCTGACCTGAAACAACATGAAATGTTGTAAAATTTAATTTGTAAGCATATGGAATGCAGTTGAGCACATCTAACTTTACAGAATGAAGATATTGCAAAACCATCCAAATCAAGCTTCTCTCTGCTTGATATGCTTCCACACTGTACATAATGGCATTCTCTATCATAGGTGAAGAGTTTACATGTGTATTTGCAAGTTTACATTACATTTCATCAAACTCTTGAAACAAAGTCAGTTCTGACCTGAAACAACATGAAATATTGTAAAATTGCATTTGTAAGCATATGTAATGAAGTTGAGCACATCTAACTTTACAGAATGAAGATATTGCAAAACCATCCAAATCAAGCTTCTCTCTGCTTGATATGCTTCCACACTGTACATAAGGGCATTCTCTATCATAGGTGAAGAATTTACATGTGTATTTGCAAGTTTACATTACATTTCATCAAAATCTTGAAACCAAGTCAGTTCTGACCTGAAACAACATGAAATGTTGTAAAATTGCATTTGTAAGCATATGTAATGCAGTTGAGCACATCCAACCTTACAGAATTAAGATATTGCAAAACCATCCAAATCAAGCTTCTCTCTGCTTGATATGCTTCCACACTGTACATAAGGGCATTCTCTATCATAGGTGAAGAGTTTACATGTGTATTTGCAAGTTTACATTACATTTCATCAAACTCTTGAAACCAAGTCAGTTCTGACCTGAAACAACATGAAATGTTGTAAAATTGCATTTGTGAGCATATGTAATGCAGTTGAGCACATCCAACTTTACAGAATTAAGATATTGCAAAACCATCCAAATCAAGCTTCTCTCTGCTTGATATGCTTCCACACTGTACATAAGGGCATTCTCTATCATAGGTGAAGAGTTTACATGTGTATTTGGAAGTTTACATTACATTTCATCAAACTCTTGAAACCAAGTCAGTTCTGACCTGAAACAACATGAAATGTTGTAAAATTGCATTTGTAAGCATATGTAATGAAGTTGAGCACATCTAACTTTACAGAATGAAGATATTGCAAAACCATCCAAATCAAGCTTCTCTCTGCTTGATATGCTTCCACACTGTACATAAGGGCATTCTCTATCATAGGTGAAGAGTTTACATGTGTATTTGCAAGTTTACATTACATTTCATCAAACTCTTGAAACAAAGTCAGTTCTGACCTGAAACAACATGAAATGTTGTAAAATTGCATTTGTAAGCATATGTAATGAAGTTGAGCACATCTAACTTTACAGAATGAAGATATTGCAAAACCATCCAAATCAAGCTTCTCTCTGCTTGATATGCTTCCACACTGTACATAGGGCATTCTCTATCATAGGTGAAGAGTTTACATGTGTATTTGCAAGTTTACATTACATTTCATCAAACTCTTGAAACCAAGTCAGTTCTGACCTGAAACAACATGAAATGTTGTAAAATTGCATTTGTGAGCATATGTAATGCAGTTGAGCACATCCAACTTTACAGAATTAAGATATTGCAAAACCATCCAAATCAAGCTTCTCTCTGCTTGATATGCTTCCACACTGTACATAAGGGCATTCTCTATCATAGGTGAAGAGTTTACATGTGTATTTGCAAGTTTACATTACAATTCATCAAACTCTTGAAACCAAGTCAGTTCTGACCTGAAGCAACATGAAATGTTGTAAAATTGCATTTGTGAGCATATGTAATGCAGTTGAGCACATCCAACTTTACAGAATGAAGATATTGCAAAACCATCCAAATCAAGCTTCTCTCTGCTTGATATGCTTCCACACTGTACATAAGGGCATTCTCTATCATAGGTGAAGAGTTTACATGTGTATTTGCAAGTTTACATTACAATTCATCAAACTCTTGAAACCAAGTCAGTTCTGACCTGAAACAACATGAAATGTTGTAAAATTGCATTTGTGAGCATATGGAATGAAGTTGAGCACATCTAACTTTACAGAATGAAGATATTGCAAAACCATCCAAATCAAGCTTCTCTCAGCTTGATATGCTTCCACACTGTACATAAGGGCATTCTCTATCATAGGTGAAGAGTTTACATGTGTTTTTGCAAGTTTACATTACAATTCATCAAACTCTTGAAACCAAGTCAGTTCTGACCTGAAACAACATGAAATGTTGTAAAATTGCATTTGTGAGCATATGTAATGCAGTTGAGCACATCCAACTTTACAGAATGAAGATATTGCAAAACCATCCAAATCAAGCTTCTCTCTGCTTGATATGCTTCCACACTGTACATAAGGGCATTCTCTATCATAGGTGAAGAGTTTACATGTGTATTTGCAAGTTTACATTACAATTCATCAAACTCTTGAAACCAAGTCAGTTCTGACCTGAAACAACATGAAATGTTGTAAAATTGCATTTGTGAGCATATGTAATGCAGTTGAGCACATCCAACTTTACAGAATTAAGATATTGCAAAACCATCCAAATCAAGCTTCTCTCTGCTTGATATGCCACCACACTGTACATAAGGGCATTCTCTATCATAGGTGAAGAATTTACATGTGTATTTGCAAGTTTACATTACAATTCATCAAACTCTTGAAACCAAGTCAGTTCTGACCTGAAACAACATGAAATGTTGTAAAATTGCATTTGTGAGCATATGTAATGCAGTTGAGCACATCTAACTTTACAGAATGAAGATATTGCAAAACCATCCAAATCAAGCTTCTCTCTGCTTGATATGCTTCCACACTGTACATAAGGGCATTCTCTATCATAGGTGAAGAATTTACATGTGTATTTGCAAGTTTACATTACATTTCATCAAACTCTTGAAACCAAGTCAGTTCTGACCTGAAACAACATGAAATGTTGTAAAATTGCATTTGTAAGCATATGTAATGCAGTTGAGCACATCCAACCTTACAGAATTAAGATATTGCAAAACCATCCAAATCAAGCTTCTCTCTGCTTGATATGCTTCCACACTGTACATAAGGGTAATCTCTATCATAGGTGAAGAGTTTACATGTGTATTTGCAAGTTTACATTACAATTCATCAAACTCTTGAAACCAAGTCAGTTCTGACCTGAAACAACATGAAATGTTGTAAAATTGCATTTGTGAGCATATGTAATGCAGTTGAGCACATCTAACTTTACAGAATGAAGATATTGCAAAACCATCCAAATCAAGCTTCTCTCTGCTTGATATGCTTCCACACTGTACATAAGGGCATTCTCTATCATAGGTGAAGAATTTACATGTGTATTTGCAAGTTTACATTACATTTCATCAAACTCTTGAAACCAAGTCAGTTCTGACCTGAAACAACATGAAATGTTGTAAAATTGCATTTGTAAGCATATGTAATGCAGTTGAGCACATCCAACCTTACAGAATTAAGATATTGCAAAACCATCCAAATCAAGCTTCTCTCTGCTTGATATGCTTCCACACTGTACATAAGGGCATTCTCTATCATAGGTGAAGAGTTTACATGTGTATTTGCAAGTTTACATTACATTTCATCAAACTCTTGAAACCAAGTCAGTTCTGACCTGAAACAACATGAAATGTTGTAAAATTGCATTTGTGAGCATATGTAATGCAGTTGAGCACATCCAACTTTACAGAATTAAGATATTGCAAAACCATCCAAATCAAGCTTCTCTCTGCTTGATATGCTTCCACACTGTACATAAGGGCATTCTCTATCATAGGTGAAGAGTTTACATGTGTATTTGGAAGTTTACATTACATTTCATCAAACTCTTGAAACCAAGTCAGTTCTGACCTGAAACAACATGAAATGTTGTAAAATTGCATTTGTAAGCATATGTAATGAAGTTGAGCACATCTAACTTTACAGAATGAAGATATTGCAAAACCATCCAAATCAAGCTTCTCTCTGCTTGATATGCTTCCACACTGTACATAAGGGCATTCTCTATCATAGGTGAAGAGTTTACATGTGTATTTGCAAGTTTACATTACATTCATCAAACTCTTGAAACCAAGTCAGTTCTGACCTGAAACAACATGAAATGTTGTAAAATTGCATTTGTGAGCATATGTAATGCAGTTGAGCACATCCAACTTTACAGAATTAAGATATTGCAAAACCATCCAAATCAAGCTTCTCTCTGCTTGATATGCCACCACACTGTACATAAGGGCATTCTCTATCATAGGTGAAGAGTTTACATGTGTATTTGCAAGTTTACATTACAATTCATCAAACTCTTGAAACCAAGTCAGTTCTGACCTGAAACAACATGAAATGTTGTAAAATTGCATTTGTGAGCATATGTAATGCAGTTGAGCACCTTCAACTTTACAGAATGAAGATATTGCAATACCATCCAAATCAAGCTTCTCTCTGCTTGATATGCTTCCACACTGTACATAAGGGCATTCTCTATCATAGGTGAAGAGTTTACATGTGTATTTGCAAGTTTACATTACAATTCATCAAACTCTTGAAACCAAGTCAGTTCTGACCTGAAACAACATGAAATGTTGTAAAATTGCATTTGTGAGCATATGTAATGCAGTTGAGCACATCCAACTTTACAGAATTAAGATATTGCAAAACCATCCAAATCAAGCTTCTCTCTGCTTGATATGCTTCCACACTGTACATAAGGGCATTCTCTATCATAGGTGAAGAGTTTACATGTGTATTTGCAAGTTTACATTACATTTCATCAAACTTTTGAAACCAAGTCAGTTCTGACCTGAAACAACATGAAATGTTGTAAAATTGCATTTGTGAGCATATGTAATGCAGTTGAGCACATCCAACTTTACAGAATTAAGATATTGCAATACCATCCAAATCAAGCTTCTCTCTGCTTGATATGCTTCCACACTGTACATAAGGGCATTCTCTATCATAGGTGAAGAGTTTACATGTGTATTTGCAAGTTTACATTACATTTCATCAAACTCTTGAAACAAAGTCAGTTCTGACCTGAAACAACATGAAATGTTGTAAAATTGCATTTGTAAGCATATGTAATGAAGTTGTGCACATCTAACTTTACAGAATGAAGATATTGCAAAACCATCCAAATCAAGCTTCTCTCTGCTTGATATGCTTCCACACTGTACATAGGGCATTCTCTATCATAGGTGAAGAGTTTACATGTGTATTTGCAAGTTTACATTACATTTCATCAAACTCTTGAAACCAAGTCAGTTCTGACCTGAAACAACATGAAATGTTGTAAAATTGCATTTGTGAGCATATGTAATGCAGTTGAGCACATCCAACTTTACAGAATGAAGATATTGCAAAACCATCCAAATCAAGCTTCTCTCTGCTTGATATGCTTCCACACTGTACATAAGGGCATTCTCTATCATAGGTGAAGAGTTTACATGTGTATTTGCAAGTTTACATTACAATTCATCAAACTCTTGAAACCAAGTCAGTTCTGACCTGAAACAACATGAAATGTTGTAAAATTGCATTTGTGAGCATATGTAATGCAGTTGAGCACATCCAACTTTACAGAATTAAGATATTGCAAAACCATCCAAATCAAGCTTCTCTCTGCTTGATATGCTTCCACTTTGTACATAAGGGCATTCTCTATCATAGGTGAAGAGTTTACATGTGTATTTGCAAGTTTACATTACAATTCATCAAACTCTTGAAACCAAGTCAGTTCTGACCTGAAACAACATGAAATGTTGTAAAATTGCATTTGTGAGCATATGTAATGCAGTTGAGCACATCTAACTTTACAGAATGAAGATATTGCAAAACCATCCAAATCAAGCTTCTCTCAGCTTGATATGCTTCCACACTGTACAAAAGGGCATTCTCTATCATAGGTGAAGAGTTTACATGTGTTTTTGCAAGTTTACATTACATTTCATCAAACTTTTGAAACCAAGTCAGTTCTGACCTGAAACAATATGAAATGTTGTAAAATTGCATTTGTATGCATATGGAATGCAGTTGAGAACATCTAACTTTACAGAATGAAGATATTGCAAAACCATCCAAATCAAGCTTCTCTCTGCTTGATATGCTTCCACACTGTACATAAGGGCATTCTCTATCATAGGTGAAGAGTTTACATGTGTATTTGCAACTTTACATTACATTTCATCAAACTCTTGAAACAAAGTCAGTTCTGACCTGAAACAACATGAAATGTTGTAAAATTGCATTTGTAAGCATATGTAATGAAGTTGAGCACATCTAACTTTACAGAATGAAGATATTGCAAAACCATCCAAATCAAGCTTCTCTCTGCTTGATATGCTTCCACACTGTACATAAGGGCGTTCTCTATCATAGGTGAAGAGTTTACATGTAAATTTGCAAGTTTACATTACATTTCATCAAACTCTTGAAACCAAGTCAGTTCTGACCTGAAACAACATGAAATGTTGTAAAATTGCATTTGTGAGCATATGTAATGCTGTTGAGCACATCCAACTTTACAGAATGAAGATATTGCAAAACCATCCAAATCAAGCTTCTCTCTGCTTGATATGCTTCCACACTGTACATAAGGGCATTCTCTATCATAGGTGAAGAGTTTACATGTGTATTTGGAAGTTTACATTACATTTCATCAAACTCTTGAAACCAAGTCAGTTCTGACCTGAAACAACATGAAATGTTGTAGAATTGCATTTGTAAGCATATGTAATGAAGTTGAGCACATCTAACTTTACAGAATGAAGATATTGCAAAACCATCCAAATCAAGCTTCTCTCTGCTTGATATGCTTCCACACTGTAGATAAGGGCATTCTCTATCATAGGTGAAGAGTTTACATGTGTATTTGCAAGTTTACATTACAATTCATCAAACTCTTGAACCAAGTCAGTTCTGACCTGAAACAACATGAAATGTTGTAAAATTGCATTTGTGAGCATATGTAATGCAGTTGAGCACATCTAACTTTACAGAATGAAGATATTGCAAAACCATCCAAATCAAGCTTCTCTCTGCTTGATATGCTTCCACACTGTACATAGGGCATTCTCTATCATAGGTGAAGAGTTTACATGTGTATTTGCAAGTTTACATTACATTTAATCAAACTCTTGAAACCAAGTCAGTTCTGACCTGAAACAACATGAAATGTTGTAAAATTGCATTTGTAAGCATATGTAATGAAGTTGAGCACATCTAACTTTACAGAATGAAGATATTGCAAAACCATCCAAATCAAGCTTCTCTCTGCTTGATATGCTTCCACACTGTACATAAGGGCATTCTCTATCATAGGTGAAGAGTTTACATGTGTATTTGCAAGTTTACATTACATTTCATCATACTCTTGAAACAAAGTCAGTTCTGACCTGAAACAACATGAAATGTTGTAAAATTGCATTTGTAAGCATATGTAATGAAGTTGAGCACATCTAACTTTACAGAATGAAGATATTGCAAAACCATCCAAATCAAGCTTCTCTCTGCTTGATATGCTTCCACACTGTACATAAGTGCATTCTCTATCATAGGTGAAGAGTTTACATGTGTATTTGGAAGTTTACATTACATTTCATCAAACTCTTGAAACCAAGTCAGTTCTGACCTGAAACAACATGAAATGTTGTAAAATTGCATTTGTAAGCATATGTAATGAAGTTGAGCACATCTAACTTTACAGAATGAAGATATTGCAAAACCATCCAAATCAAGCTTCTCTCTGCTTGATATGCTTCCACACTGTACATAAGGGCATTCTCTATCATAGGTGAAGAGTTTACATGTGTATTTGCAAGTTTACATTACAATTCATCAAACTCTTGAACCAAGTCAGTTCTGACCTGAAACAACATGAAATGTTGTAAAATTGCATTTGTGAGCATATGTAATGCAGTTGAGCACATCTAACTTTACAGAATGAAGATATTGCAAAACCATCCAAATCAAGCTTCTCTCTGCTTGATATGCTTCCACACTGTACATAGGGCATTCTCTATCATAGGTGAAGAGTTTACATGTGTATTTGCAAGTTTACATTACATTTAATCAAACTCTTGAAACCAAGTCAGTTCTGACCTGAAACAACATGAAATGTTGTAAAATTGCATTTGTAAGCATATGTAATGAAGTTGAGCACATCTAACTTTACAGAATGAAGATATTGCAAAACCATCCAAATCAAGCTTCTCTCTGCTTGATATGCTTCCACACTGTACATAAGGGCATTCTCTATCATAGGTGAAGAGTTTACATGTGTATTTGCAAGTTTACATTACATTTCATCAAACTCTTGAAACAAAGTCAGTTCTGACCTGAAACAACATGAAATGTGGTAAAATTGCATTTGTAAGCATATGTAATGAAGTTGAGCACATCTAACTTTACAGAATGAAGATATTGCAAAACCATCCAAATCAAGCTTCTCTCTGCTTGATATGCTTCCACACTGTACATAGGGCATTCTCTATCATAGGTGAAGAGTTTACATGTGTATTTGCAAGTTTACATTACATTTCATCAAACTCTTGAAACCAAGTCAGTTCTGACCTGAAACAACATGAAATGTTGTAAAATTGCATTTGTGAGCATATGTAATGCAGTTGAGCACATCCAACTTTACAGAATTAAGATATTGCAAAACCATCCAAATCAAGCTTCTCTCTGCTTGATATGCTTCCACACTGTACATAAGGGCATTCTCTATCATAGGTGAAGAGTTTACATGTGTATTTGCAAGTTTACATTACAATTCATCAAACTCTTGAAACCAAGTCAGTTCTGACCTGAAACAACATGAAATGTTGTAAAATTGCATTTGTGAGCATATGTAATGCAGTTGAGCACATCCAACTTTACAGAATGAAGATATTGCAAAACCATCCAAATCAAGCTTCTCTCTGCTTGATATGCTTCCACACTGTACATAAGGGCATTCTCTATCATAGGTGAAGAGTTTACATGTGTATTTGCAAGTTTACATTACAATTCATCAAACTCTTGAAACCAAGTCAGTTCTGACCTGAAACAACATGAAATGTTGTAAAATTGCATTTGTAAGCATATGGAATGCAGTTGAGCACATCTATCTTTACAGAATGAAGATATTGCAAAACCATCCAAATCAAGCTTCTCTCTGCTTGATATGCTTCCACACTGTACATAAGGCATTCTCTATCATAGGTGAAGAGTTTACATGTGTATTTGCAAGTTTACATTACATTTAATCAAACTCTTGAAACCAAGTCAGTTCTAACCTGAAACAACATTAAATGTTGTAAAATTGCATTTGTAAGCATATGTAATGAAGTTGAGCACATCTAACTTTACAGAATGAAGATATTGCAAAACCATCCAAATCAAGCTTCTCTCTGCTTGATATGGTTCCACACTGTACATAAGGGCATTCTCTGTCATAGGTGAAGAGTTTACATGTGTATTTGGAAGTTTACATTACATTTCATCAAACTCTTGAAACCAAGTCAGTTCTGACCTGAAACAACATGAAATGTTGTAAAATTGCATTTGTAAGCATATGTAATGAAGTTGAGCACATCTAACTTTACAGAATGAAGATATTGCAAAACCATCCAAATCAAGCTTCTCTCTGCTTGATATGCTTCCACACTGTACATAAGGGCATTCTCTATCATAGATGAAGAGTTTACATGTGTATTTGCAAGTTTACATTACAATTCATCAAACTCTTGAAACCAAGTCAGTTCTGACCTGAAACAACATGAAATGTTGTAAAATTGCATTTGTGAGCATATGTAATGCAGTTGAGCACATCCAACTTTACAGAATTAAGATATTGCAAAACCATCCAAATCAAGCTTCTCTCTGCTTGATATGCTTCCACACTGTACATAAGGGCATTCTCTATCATAGGTGAAGAGTTTACATGTGTATTTGCAAGTTTACATTACAATTCATCAAACTCTTGAAACCAAGTCAGTTCTGACCTGAAACAACATGAAATGTTGTAAAATTGCATTTGTGAGCATATGTAATGCAGTTGAGCACATCCAACTTTACAGAATGAAGATATTGCAAAACCATCCAAATCAAGCTTCTCTCTGCTTGATATGCTTCCACACTGTACATAAGTGCATTCTCTATCATAGGTGAAGAGTTTACATGTGTATTTGGAAGTTTACATTACATTTCATCAAACTCTTGAAACCAAGTCAGTTCTGACCTGAAACAACATGAAATGTTGTAAAATTGCATTTGTAAGCATATGTAATGAAGTTGAGCACATCTAACTTTACAGAATGAAGATATTGCAAAACCATCCAAATCAAGCTTCTCTCTGCTTGATATGCTTCCACACTGTACATAAGGGCATTCTCTATCATAGGTGAAGAGTTTACATGTGTATTTGCAAGTTTACATTACAATTCATCAAACTCTTGAACCAAGTCAGTTCTGACCTGAAACAACATGAAATGTTGTAAAATTGCATTTGTGAGCATATGTAATGCAGTTGAGCACATCTAACTTTACAGAATGAAGATATTGCAAAACCATCCAAATCAAGCTTCTCTCTGCTTGATATGCTTCCACACTGTACATAGGGCATTCTCTATCATAGGTGAAGAGTTTACATGTGTATTTGCAAGTTTACATTACATTTAATCAAACTCTTGAAACCAAGTCAGTTCTGACCTGAAACAACATGAAATGTTGTAAAATTGCATTTGTAAGCATATGTAATGAAGTTGAGCACATCTAACTTTACAGAATGAAGATATTGCAAAACCATCCAAATCAAGCTTCTCTCTGCTTGATATGCTTCCACACTGTACATAAGGGCATTCTCTATCATAGGTGAAGAGTTTACATGTGTATTTGCAAGTTTACATTACATTTCATCAAACTCTTGAAACAAAGTCAGTTCTGACCTGAAACAACATGAAATGTTGTAAAATTGCATTTGTAAGCATATGTAATGAAGTTGAGCACATCTAACTTTACAGAATGAAGATATTGCAAAACCATCCAAATCAAGCTTCTCTCTGCTTGATATGCTTCCACACTGTACATAGGGCATTCTCTATCATAGGTGAAGAGTTTACATGTGTATTTGCAAGTTTACATTACATTTCATCAAACTCTTGAAACCAAGTCAGTTCTGACCTGAAACAACATGAAATGTTGTAAAATTGCATTTGTGAGCATATGTAATGCAGTTGAGCACATCCAACTTTACAGAATTAAGATATTGCAAAACCATCCATATCAAGCTTCTCTCTGCTTGATATGCTTCCACACTGTACATAAGGGCATTCTCTATCATAGGTGAAGAGTTTACATGTGTATTTGCAAGTTTACATTACAATTCATCAAACTCTTGAAACCAAGTCAGTTCTGACCTGAAACAACATGAAATGTTGTAAAATTGCATTTGTGAGCATATGTAATGCAGTTGAGCACATCCAACTTTACAGAATGAAGATATTGCAAAACCATCCAAATCAAGCTTCTCTCTGCTTGATATGCTTCCACACTGTACATAAGGGCATTCTCTATCATAGGTGAAGAGTTTACATGTGTATTTGCAAGTTTACATTACAATTCATCAAACTCTTGAAACCAAGTCAGTTCTGACCTGAAACAACATGAAATGTTGTAAAATTGCATTTGTAAGCAAATGGAATGCAGTTGAGCACATCTATCTTTACAGAATGAAGATATTGCAAAACCATCCAAATCAAGCTTCTCTCTGCTTGATATGCTTCCACACTGTACATAAGGCATTCTCTATCATAGGTGAAGAGTTTACATGTGTATTTGCAAGTTTACATTACATTTAATCAAACTCTTGAAACCAAGTCAGTTCTAACCTGAAACAACATTAAATGTTGTAAAATTGCATTTGTAAGCATATGTAATGAAGTTGAGCACATCTAACTTTACAGAATGAAGATATTGCAAAACCATCCAAATCAAGCTTCTCTCTGCTTGATATGGTTCCACACTGTACATAAGGGCATTCTCTGTCATAGGTGAAGAGTTTACATGTGTATTTGGAAGTTTACATTACATTTCATCAAACTCTTGAAACCAAGTCAGTTCTGACCTGAAACAACATGAAATGTTGTAAAATTGCATTTGTAAGCATATGTAATGAAGTTGAGCACATCTAACTTTACAGAATGAAGATATTGCAAAACCATCCAAATCAAGCTTCTCTCTGCTTGATATGCTTCCACACTGTACATAAGGGCATTCTCTATCATAGGTGAAGAGTTTACATGTGTATTTGCAAGTTTACATTACAATTCATCAAACTCTTGAAACCAAGTCAGTTCTGACCTGAAACAACATGAAATGTTGTGAAATTGCATTTGTGAGCATATGTAATGCAGTTGAGCACATCCAACTTTACAGAATTAAGATATTGCAAAACCATCCAAATCAAGCTTCTCTCTGCTTGATATGCTTCCACACTGTACATAAGGGCATTCTCTATCATAGGTGAAGAGTTTACATGTGTATTTGCAAGTTTACATTACAATTCATCAAACTCTTGAAACCAAGTCAGTTCTGACCTGAAACAACATGAAATGTTGTAAAATTGCATTTGTGAGCATATGTAATGCAGTTGAGCACATCCAACTTTACAGAATGAAGATATTGCAAAACCATCCAAATCAAGCTTCTCTCTGCTTGATATGCTTCCACACTGTACATAAGGGCATTCTCTATCATAGGTGAAGAGTTTACATGTGTATTTGCAAGTTTACATTACAATTCATCAAACTCTTGAAACCAAGTCAGTTCTGACCTGAAACAACATGAAATGTTGTAAAATTGCATTTGTAAGCATATGGAATGCAGTTGAGCACATCTATCTTTACAGAATGAAGATATTGCAAAACCATCCAAATCAAGCTTCTCTCTGCTTGATATGCTTCCACACTGTACATAAGGCATTCTCTATCATAGGTGAAGAGTTTACATGTGTATTTGCAAGTTTACATTACATTTAATCAAACTCTTGAAACCAAGTCAGTTCTGACCTGAAACAACATGAAATGTTGTAAAATTGCATTTGTGAGCATATGTAATGCAGTTGAGCACATCCAACTTTACAGAATGAAGATATTGCAAAACCATCCAAATCAAGCTTCTCTCTGCTTGATATGCTTCCACACTGTACATAAGGGCATTCTCTATCATAGGTGAAGAGTTTACATGTGTATTTGCAAGTTTACATTACAATTCATCAAACTCTTGAAACCAAGTCAGTTCTGACCTGAAACAACATGAAATGTTGTAAAATTGCATTTGTGAGCATATGTAATGCAGTTGAGCACATCCAACTTTACAGAATTAAGATATTGCAAAACCATCCAAATCAAGCTTCTCTCTGCTTGATATGCTTCCACACTGTACATAAGGGCATTCTCTATCATAGGTGAAGAGTTTACATGTGTATTTGCAAGTTTACATTACAATTCATCAAACTCTTGAAACCAAGTCAGTTCTGACCTGAAACAACATGAAATGTTGTAAAATTGCATTTGTGAGCATATGTAATGCAGTTGAGCACATCTAACTTTACAGAATGAAGATATTGCAAAACCATCCAAATCAAGCTTCTCTCAGCTTGATATGCTTCCACACTGTACATAAGGGCATTCTCTATCATAGGTGAAGAGTTTACATGTGTTTTTGCAAGTTTACATTACATTTCATCAAACTCTTGAAACCAAGTCAGTTCTGACCTGAAACAATATGAAATGTTGTAAAATTGCATTTGTATGCATATGGAATGCAGTTGAGCACATCTAACTTTACAGAATGAAGATATTGCAAAACCATCCAAATCAAGCTTCTCTCTGCTTGATATGCTTCCACACTGTACATAAGGGCATTCTCTATCATAGGTGAAGAGTTTACATGTGTATTTGCAACTTTACATTACATTTCATCAAACTCTTGAAACAAAGTCAGTTCTGACCTGAAACAACATGAAATGTTGTAAAATTGCATTTGTAAGCATATGTAATGAAGTTGAGCACATCTAACTTTACAGAATGAAGATATTGCAAAACCATCCAAATCAAGCTTCTCTCTGCTTGATATGCTTCCACACTGTACATAAGGGCGTTCTCTATCATAGGTGAAGAGTTTACATGTGTATTTGCAAGTTTACATTACATTTCATCAAACTCTTGAAACCAAGACAGTTCTGACCTGAAACAACATGAAATGTTGTAAAATTGCATTTGTGAGCATATGTAATGCAGTTGAGCACATCCAACTTTACAGAATGAAGATATTGCAAAACCATCCAAATCAAGCTTCTCTCTGCTTGATATGCTTCCACACTGTACATAAGGGCGTTCTCTATCATAGGTGAAGAGTTTACATGTGTATTTGCAAGTTTACATTACATTTCATCAAACTCTTGAAACCAAGACAGTTCTGACCTGAAACAACATGAAATGTTGTAAAATTGCATTTGTGAGCATATGTAATGCAGTTGAGCACATCCAACTTTACAGAATGAAGATATTGCAAAACCATCCAAATCAAGCTTCTCTCTGCTTGATATGCTTCCACACTGTACATAAGGGCATTCTCTATCATAGGTGAAGAGTTTACATGTGTATTTGCAAGTTTACATTACAATTCATCAAACTCTTGAAACCAAGTCAGTTCTGACCTGAAACAACATGAAATGTTGTAAAATTGCATTTGTGAGCATATGTAATGCAGTTGAGCACATCCAACTTTACAGAATGAAGATATTGCAAAACCATCCAAATCAAGCTTCTCTCTGCTTGATATGCTTCCACACTGTACATAAGTGCATTCTCTATCATAGGTGAAGAGTTTACATGTGTATTTGCAAGTTTACATTACAATTCATCAAACTCTTGAAACCAAGTCAGTTCTGACCTGAAACAACATGAAATGTTGTAAAATTGCATTTGTGAGCATATGTAATGCAGTTGAGCACATCCAACTTTACAGAATTAAGATATTGCAAAACCATCCAAATCAAGCTTCTCTCTGCTTGATATGCTTCCACACTGTACATAAGGGCATTCTCTATCATAGGTGAAGAGTTTACATGTGTATTTGCAAGTTTACATTACAATTCATCAAACTCTTGAAACCAAGTCAGTTCTGACCTGAAACAACATGAAATGTTGTAAAATTGCATTTGTGAGCATATGGAATGCAGTTGAGCACATCTAACTTTACAGAATGAAGATATTGCAAAACCATCCAAATCAAGCTTCTCTCAGCTTGATATGCTTCCACACTGTACATAAGGGCATTCTCTATCATAGGTGAAGAGTTTACATGTGTTTTTGCAAGTTTACATTACATTTCATCAAACTTTTGAAACCAAGTCAGTTCTGACCTGAAACAATATGAAATGTTGTAAAATTGCATTTGTATGCATATGGAATGCAGTTGAGCACATCTAACTTTACAGAATGAAGATATTGCAAAACCATCCAAATCTAGCTTCTCTCTGCTTGATATGCTTCCACACTGTACATAAGGGCATTCTCTATAATAGTTGAAGAGTTTACATGTGTATTTGCAACTTTACATTACATTTCATCAAACTCTTGAAACAAACTCAGTTCTGACCTGAAACAACATGAAATGTTGTAAAATTGCATTTGTAAGCATATGTAATGAAGTTGAGCACATCTAACTTTACAGAATGAAGATATTGCAAAACCATCCAAATCAAGCTTCTCTCTGCTTGATATGCTTCCACACTGTACATAAGGGCGTTCTCTATCATAGGTGAAGAGTTTACATGTGTATTTGCAAGTTTACATTACATTTCATCAAACTCTTGAAACCAAGTCAGTTCTGACCTGAAACAACATGAAATGTTGTAAAATTGCATTTGTGAGCATATGTAATGCAGTTGAGCACATCCAACTTTACAGAATGAAGATATTGCAAAACCATCCAAATCAAGCTTCTCTCTGCTTGATATGCTTCCACACTGTACATAAGGGCATTCTCTATCATAGGTGAAGAGTTTACATGTGTATTTGCAAGTTTACATTACAATTCATCAAACTCTTGAAACCAAGTCAGTTCTGACCTGAAACAACATGAAATGTTGTAAAATTGCATTTGTGAGCATATGTAATGCAGTTGAGCACATCTAACTTTACAGAATGAAGATATTGCAAAACCATCCAAATCAAGCTTCTCTCAGCTTGATATGCTTCCACACTGTACATAAGGGCATTCTATATCATAGGTGAAGAGTTTACATGTGTATTTGCAAGTTTACATTACAATTCATCAAACTCTTGAAACCAAGTCAGTTCTGAACTGAAACAACATGAAATGTTGTAAAATTGCATTTGTGAGCATATGTAATGCAGTTGAGCACATCTAACTTTACAGAATGAAGATATTGCAAAACCATCCAAATCAAGCTTCTCTCAGCTTGATATGCTTCCACACTGTACATAAGGGCATTCTCTATCATAGGTGAAGAGTTTACATGTGTTTTTGCAAGTTTACATTACATTTCATCAAACTTTTGAAACCAAGTCAGTTCTGACCTGAAACAACATGAAATGTTGTAAAATTGCATTTGTAAGCATATGTAATGAAGTTGAGCACATCTAACTTTACAGAATGAAGATATTGCAAAACCATCCAAATCAAGCTTCTATCTGCTTGATATGCTTCCACACTGTACATAAGGGCATTCTCTATCATAGGTGAAGAGTTTACATGTGTATTTGCAAGTTTACATTACAATTCATCAAACTCTTGAAACCAAGTCAGTTCTGACCTGAAACAACATGAAATGTTGTAAAATTGCATTTGTGAGCATATGTAATGCAGTTGAGCACATCCAACTTTACAGAATGAAGATATTGCAAAACCATCCAAATCAAGCTTCTCTCTGCTTGATATGCTTCCACACTGTACATAAGGGCATTCTCTATCATAGGTGAAGAGTTTACATGTGTATTTGCAAGTTTACATTACAATTCATCAAACTCTTGAACCAAGTCAGTTCTGACCTGAAACAACATGAAATGTTGTAAAATTGCATTTGTGAGCATATGTAATGCAGTTGAGCACATCTAACTTTACAGAATGAAGAAATTGCAAAACCATCCAAATCAAGCTTCTCTCAGCTTGATATGCTTCCACACTGTACATAAGGGCATTCTCTATCATAGGTGAAGAGTTTACATGTGTATTAGCAAGTTTACATTACAATTCATCAAACTCTTGAAACCAAGTCAGTTCTGACCTGAAACAACATGAAATGTTGTAAAATTGCATTTGTGAGCATATGTAATGCAGTTGAGCACATCCAATTTTACAGAATTAAGATATTGCAAAACCATCCAAATCAAGATTCTCTCTGCTTGATATGCTTCCACACTGTACATAAGGGCATTCTCTATCATAGGTGAAGAGTTTACATGTGTATTTGCAAGTTTACATTACAATTCATCAAACTCTTGAAACCAAGTCAGTTCTGACCTGAAACAACATGAAATGTTGTAAAATTGCATTTGTGAGCATATGTAATGCAGTTGAGCACATCTAACTTTACAGAATGAAGATATTGCAAAACCATCCAAATCAAGCTTCTCTCAGCTTGATATGCTTCCACACTGTACATAATTGCATTCTCTATCATAGGTGAAGAGTTTACATGTGTATTTGCAAGTTTACATTACAATTCATCAAACTCTTGAAACCAAGTCAGTTCTGAACTGAAACAACATGAAATGTTGTACAATTGCATTTGTGAGCATATGTAATGCAGTTGAGCACATCTAACTTTACAGAATGAAGATATTGCAAAACCATCCAAATCAAGCTTCTCTCTGCTTGATATGCTTCCACACTGTACATAAGGGCATTCTCTATCATAGGTGAAGAGTTTACATGTGTTTTTGCAAGTTTACATTACATTTCATCAAACTTTTGAAACCAAGTCAGTTCTGACCTGAAGCAATATGAAATGTTGTAAAATTGCATTTGTATGCATATGGAATGCAGTTGAGCACATCTAACTTTACAGAATGAAGATATTGCAAAACCATCCAAATCAAGCTTCTCTCTGCTTGATATGCTTCCACACTGTACATAAGGGCATTCTCTATAATAGTTGAAGAGTTTACATGTGTATTTGCAACTTTACATTACATTCCATCAAACTCTTGAAACAAACTCAGTTCTGACCTGAAACAACATGAAATGTTGTAAAATTGCATTTGTAAGCATATGTAATGAAGTTGAGCACATCTAACTTTACAGAATGAAGATATTGCAAAACCATCCAAATCAAGCTTCTCTCTGCTTGATATGCTTCCACACTGTACATAAGGGCGTTCTCTATCATAGGTGAAGAGTTTACATGTGTATTTGCAAGTTTACATTACATTTCATCAAACTCTTGAAACCAAGTCAGTTCTGACCTGAAACAACATGAAATGTTGTAAAATTGCATTTGTGAGCATATGTAATGCAGTTGAGCACATCCAACTTTACAGAATGAAGATATTGCAAAACCATCCAAATCAAGCTTCTCTCTGCTTGATATGCTTCCACACTGTACATAAGGGCATTCTCTATCATAGGTGAAGAGTTTACGTGTATTTGGAAGTTTACATTAAATTTCATCAAACTCTTGAAACCAAGTCAGTTCTGACCTGAAACAACATGAAATGTTGTAGAATTGCATTTGTAAGCATATGTAATGAAGTTGAGCACATCTAACTTTACAGAATGAAGATATTGCAAAACCATCCAAATCAAGCTTCTCTCTGCTTGATATGCTTCCACACTGTACATAAGGGCATTCTCTATCATAGGTGAAGAGTTTACATGTGTATTTGCAAGTTTACATTACAATTCATCAAACTCTTGAAACCAAGTCAGTTCTGACCTGAAACAACATGAAATGTTGTAAAATTGCATTTGTGAGCATATGTAATGCAGTTGAGCACATCCAATTTTACAGAATGAAGATATTGCAAAACCATCCAAATCAAGCTTCTCTCTGCTTGATATGCTTCCACACTGTACATAAGGGCATTCTCTATCATAGGTGAAGAGTTTACATGTGTATTTGCAAGTTTACATTACAATTCATCAAACTCTTGAAACCAAGTCAGTTCTGACCTGAAACAACATGAAATGTTGTAAAATTGCATTTGTGAGCATATGTAATGCAGTTGAGCACATCTAACTTTACAGAATGAAGATATTGCAAAACCATCCAAATCAAGCTTCTCTCAGCTTGATATGCTTCCACACTGTACATAAGGGCATTCTCTATCATAGGTGAAGAGTTTACATGTGTATTTGCAAGTTTACATTACAATTCATCAAACTCTTGAAACCAAGTCAGTTCTGACCTGAAACAACATGAAATGTTGTAAAATTGCATTTGTAAGCATATGGAATGCAGTTGAGCACATCTAACTTTACAGAATGAAGATATTGCAAAACCATCCAAATCAAGCTTCTCTCAGCTTGATATGCTTCCACACTGTACATAAGGGCATTCTCTATCATAGGTGAAGAGTTTACATGTCATTTTGCAAGTTTACATTACATTTCATCAAACTTTAGAAACCAAGTCAGTTCTGACCTGAAACAACATGAAATGTTGTAAAATTGCATTTGTAAGCATATGGAATGCAGTTGAGCACATCTAACTTTACAGAATGAAGATATTGCAAAACCATCCAAATCAAGCTTCTCTCTGCTTGATATGCTTCCACACTGTACATAAGGGCATTCTCTATCATAGGTGAAGAGTTTACATGTGTATTTGCAAGTTTACATTACAATTCATCAAACTCTTGAAACCAAGTCAGTTCTGACCTGAAACAACATGAAATGTTGTAAAATTGCATTTGTGAGCATATGTAATGCAGTTGAGCACATCTAACTTTACAGAATGAAGATATTGCAAAACCATCCAAATCAAGCTTCTCTCAGCTTGATATGCTTCCACACTGTACATAAGGGCATTCTCTATCATAGGTGAAGAGTTTACATGTGTATTTGCAAGTTTACATTACATTTCATCAAACTCTTGAAACCAAGTCAGTTCTGACCTGAAACAACATGAAATGTTGTAAAATTGCATTTGTGAGCATATGTAATGCAGTTGAGCACATCCAACTTTACAGAATAAAGATATTGCAAAACCATCCAAATCAAGCTTCTCTCTGCTTGATATGCTTCCACACTGTACATAAGGGCATTCTCTATCATAGGTGAAGAGTTTACATGTGTATTTGCAAGTTTACATTACAAATCATCAAACTCTTGAAACCAAGTCAGTTCTGACCTGAAACAACATGAAATGTTGTAAAATTGCATTTGTGAGCATATGTAATGCAGTTGAGCACATCCAATTTTACAGAATTAAGATATTGCAAAACCATCCAAATCAAGCTTCTCTCAGCTTGATATGCTACCACACTGTACATAAGGGCATTCTCTATCATAGGTGAAGAGTTTACATGTGTATTTGCAAGTTTACATTACAATTCATCAAACTCTTGAAACCAAGTCAGTTCTGACCTGAAACAACATGAAATGTTGTAAAATTGCATTTGTGAGCATATGTAATGCAGTTGAGCACATCTAACTTTACAGAATGAAGATATTGCAAAACCATCCAAATCAAGCTTCTCTCAGCTTGATATGCTTCCACACTGTACATAAGGGCATTCTCTATCATAGGTGAAGAGTTTACATGTGTATTTGCAAGTTTACATTACAATTCATCAAACTCTTGAAACCAAGTCAGTTCTGACCTGAAACAACATGAAATGTTGTAAAATTGCATTTGTGAGCATATGGAATGCAGTTGAGCACATCTAACTTTACAGAATGAAGATATTGCAAAACCATCCAAATCAAGCTTCTCTCTGCTTGATATGCTTCCACACTGTACATAAGGGCATTCTCTATCATAGGTGAAGAGTTTACATGTCTTTTTGCAAGTTTACATTACAATTCATCAAACTCTTGAAACCAAGTCAGTTCTGACCTGAAACAACATGAAATGTTGTAAAATTGCATTTGTAAGCATATGGAATGCAGTTGAGCACATCTAACTTTACAGAATGAAGATATTGCAAAACCATCCAAATCAAGCTTCTCTCTGCTTGATATGCTTCCACACTGTACATAAGGGCATTCTCTATCATAGGTGAAGAGTTTACATGTCTTTTTGCAAGTTTACATTACATTTCATCAAACTTTAGAAACCAAGTCAGTTCTGACCTGAAACAACATGAAATGTTGTAAAATTGCATTTGTAAGCATATGGAATGCAGTTGAGCACATCTAACTTTACAGAATGAAGATATTGCAAAACCATCCAAATCAAGCTTCTCTCTGCTTGATATGCTTCCACACTGTACATAAGGGCATTCTCTATCATAGGTGAAGAGTTTACATGTGTATTTGCAAGTTTACATTACAATTCATCAAACTCTTGAAACCAAGTCAGTTCTGACCTGAAACAACATGAAATGTTGTAAAATTGCATTTGTGAGCATATGTAATGCAGTTGAGCACATCTAACTTTACAGAATGAAGATATTGCAAAACCATCCAAATCAAGCTTCTCTCAGCTTGATATGCTTCCACACTGTACATAAGGGCATTCTCTATCATAGGTGAAGAGTTTACATGTGTATTTGCAAGTTTACATTACATTTCATCAAACTCTTGAAACCAAGTCAGTTCTGACCTGAAACAACATGAAATGTTGTAAAATTGCATTTGTGAGCATATGTAATGCAGTTGAGCACATCCAACTTTACAGAATAAAGATATTGCAAAACCATCCAAATCAAGCTTCTCTCTGCTTGATATGCTTCCACACTGTACATAAGGGCATTCTCTATCATAGGTGAAGAGTTTACATGTGTATTTGCAAGTTTACATTACAAATCATCAAACTCTTGAAACCAAGTCAGTTCTGACCTGAAACAACATGAAATGTTGTAAAATTGCATTTGTGAGCATATGTAATGCAGTTGAGCACATCTAACTTTACAGAATGAAGATATTGCAAAACCATCCAAATCAAGCTTCTCTCAGCTTGATATGCTTCCACACTGTACATAAGGGCATTCTCTATCATAGGTGAAGAGTTTACATGTGTTTTTGCAAGTTTACATTACATTTCATCAAACTTTTGAAACCAAGTCAGTTCTGACCTGAAACAACATGAAATGTTGTAAAATTGCATTTGTAAGCATATGGAATGCAGTTGAGCACATATAACTTTACAGAATGAAGATATTGCAAAACCATCCAAATCAAGCTTCTCTCTGCTTGATATGCTTCCACACTGTATATAATGGCATTCTCTATCATAGGTGAAGAGTTTACATGTGTATTTGCAAGTTTACATTACATTTCATCAAACTCTTAAAACAAAGTCAGTTCTGACCTGAAACAACATGAAATGTTATAAAATTGCATTTGTAAGCATATGTAATGAAGTTGAGCACATCTAACTTTACAGAATGAAGATATTGCAAAACCATCCAAATCAAGCTTCTCTCTGCTTGATATGCTTCCACACTGTACATATGGGCATTCTCTATCATAGGTGAAGAGTTTACATGTGTATTTGCAAGTTTACATTACAAATCATCAAACTCTTGAAACCAAGTCAGTTCTGACCTGAAACAACATGAAATGTTGTAAAATTGCATTTGTGAGCATATGTAATGCAGTTGAGCACATCCAATTTTACAGAATTAAGATATTGCAAAACCATCCAAATCAAGCTTCTCTCAGCTTGATATGCTACCACACTGTACATAAGGGCATTCTCTATCATAGGTGAAGAGTTTACATGTGTATTTGCAAGTTTACATTACAATTCATCAAACTCTTGAAACCAAGTCAGTTCTGACCTGAAACAACATGAAATGTTGTAAAATTGCATTTGTGAGCATATGTAATGCAGTTGAGCACATCTAACTTTACAGAATGAAGATATTGCAAAACCATCCAAATCAAGCTTCTCTCAGCTTGATATGCTTCCACACTGTACATAAGGGCATTCTCTATCATAGGTGAAGAGTTTACATGTGTATTTGCAAGTTTACATTACAATTCATCAAACTCTTGAAACCAAGTCAGTTCTGACCTGAAACAACATGAAATGTTGTAAAATTGCATTTGTAAGCATATGGAATGCAGTTGAGCACATCTAACTTTACAGAATGAAGATATTGCAAAACCATCCAAATCAAGCTTCTCTCTGCTTGATATGCTTCCACACTGTACATAAGGGCATTCTCTATCATAGGTGAAGAGTTTACATGTCTTTTTGCAAGTTTACATTACATTTCATCAAACTTTAGAAACCAAGTCAGTTCTGACCTGAAACAACATGAAATGTTGTAAAATTGCATTTGTAAGCATATGGAATGCAGTTGAGCACATCTAACTTTACAGAATGAAGATATTGCAAAACCATCCAAATCAAGCTTCTCTCTGCTTGATATGCTTCCACACTGTACATAAGGGCATTCTCTATCATAGGTGAAGAGTTTACATGTGTATTTGCAAGTTTACATTACAATTCATCAAACTCTTGAAACCAAGTCAGTTCTGACCTGAAACAACATGAAATGTTGTAAAATTGCATTTGTGAGCATATGTAATGCAGTTGAGCACATCTAACTTTACAGAATGAAGATATTGCAAAACCATCCAAATCAAGCTTCTCTCAGCTTGATATGCTTCCACACTGTACATAAGGGCATTCTCTATCATAGGTGAAGAGTTTACATGTGTATTTGCAAGTTTACATTACATTTCATCAAACTCTTGAAACCAAGTCAGTTCTGACCTGAAACAACATGAAATGTTGTAAAATTGCATTTGTGAGCATATGTAATGCAGTTGAGCACATCCAACTTTACAGAATAAAGATATTGCAAAACCATCCAAATCAAGCTTCTCTCTGCTTGATATGCTTCCACACTGTACATAAGGGCATTCTCTATCATAGGTGAAGAGTTTACATGTGTATTTGCAAGTTTACATTACAAATCATCAAACTCTTGAAACCAAGTCAGTTCTGACCTGAAACAACATGAAATGTTGTAAAATTGCATTTGTGAGCATATGTAATGCAGTTGAGCACATCTAACTTTACAGAATGAAGATATTGCAAAACCATCCAAATCAAGCTTCTCTCAGCTTGATATGCTTCCACACTGTACATAAGGGCATTCTCTATCATAGGTGAAGAGTTTACATGTGTTTTTGCAAGTTTACATTACATTTCATCAAACTTTTGAAACCAAGTCAGTTCTGACCTGAAACAACATGAAATGTTGTAAAATTGCATTTGTAAGCATATGGAATGCAGTTGAGCACATATAACTTTACAGAATGAAGATATTGCAAAACCATCCAAATCAAGCTTCTCTCTGCTTGATATGCTTCCACACTGTATATAATGGCATTCTCTATCATAGGTGAAGAGTTTACATGTGTATTTGCAAGTTTACATTACATTTCATCAAACTCTTAAAACAAAGTCAGTTCTGACCTGAAACAACATGAAATGTTATAAAATTGCATTTGTAAGCATATGTAATGAAGTTGAGCACATCTAACTTTACAGAATGAAGATATTGCAAAACCATCCAAATCAAGCTTCTCTCTGCTTGATATGCTTCCACACTGTACATATGGGCATTCTCTATCATAGGTGAAGAGTTTACATGTGTATTTGCAAGTTTACATTGCAATTCATCAAACTCTTGAAACCAAGTCAGGTCTGACCTGAAACAACATGAAATGTTGTAAAATTGCATTTGTAAGCATATGTAATGAAGTTGAGCACATCTAACTTTACAGAATGAAGATATTGCAAAACCATCCAAATCAAGCTTCTCTCTGCTTGACATGCTTCCACACTGTACATAAGGGCATTCTCTATCATAGGTGAAGAGTTTACATGTGTATTTGCAAGTTTACATTACAATTCATCAAACTCTTGAAACCAAGTCAGTTCTGACCTGAAACAATATGAAATGTTGTAAAATTGCATTTGTGAGCATATGTAATGCAGTTGAGCACATCCAACTTTACAGAATTAAGATATTGCAAAACCATCCAAATCAAGCTTCTCTCTGCTTGATATGCTTCCACACCATACATAAGGGCATTCTCTATCATAGGTGAAGAGTTTACATGTGTATTTGCAAGTTTACATTACAATTCATCAAACTCTTGAAACCAAGTCAGTTCTGACCTGAAACAACATGAAATGTTGTAAAATTGCATTTGTGAGCATATGTAATGCAGTTGAGCACATCCAACTTTACAGAATTAAGATATTGCAAAACCATCCAAATCAAGCTTCTCTCTGCTTGATATGCTTCCACACCATACATAAGGGCATTCTCTATCATAGGTGAAGAGTTTACATGTGCATTTGCAAGTTTACATTACAATTCATCAAACTCTTGAAACCAAGTCAGTTCTGACCTGAAACAATATGAAATGTTGTAAAATTGCATTTGTGAGCATATGTAATGCAGTTGAGCACATCCAACTTTACAGAATTAAGATATTGCAAAACCATCCAAATCAAGCTTCTCTCTGCTTGATATGCTTCCACACCATACATAAGGGCATTCTCTATCATAGGTGAAGAGTTTACATGTGTATTTGCAAGTTTACATTACAATTCATCAAACTCTTGAAACCAAGTCAGTTCTGACCTGAAACAACATGAAATGTTGTAAAATTGCATTTGTGAGCATATGTAATGCAGTTGAGCACATCTAACTTTACAGAATGAAGATATTGCAAAACCATCCAAATCAAGCTTCTCTCAGCTTGATATGCTTCCACACTGTACATAAGGGCATTCTCTATCATAGGTGAAGAGTTTACATGTGTATTTGCAAGTTTACATTACAATTCATCAAACTCTTGAAACCAAGTCAGTTCTGACCTGAAACAACATGAAATGTTGTAAAATTGCATTTGTGAGCATATGTAATGCAGTTGAGCACATCTAACTTTACAGAATGAAGATATTGCAAAACCATCCAAATCAAGCTTCTCTCAGCTTGATATGCTTCCACACTGTACATAAGGGCATTCTCTATCATAGGTGAAGAGTTTACATGTGTTTTTGCAAGTTTACATTACATTTCATCAAACTTTTGAAACCAAGTCAGTTCTGACCTGAAACAACATGAAATGTTGTAAAATTGCATTTGTGAGCATATGTAATGCAGTTGAGCACATCCAACTTTACAGAATGAAGATATTGCAAAACCATCCAAATCAAGCTTCTCTCTGCTTGATATGCTTCCACACTGTACATAAGGGCATTCTCTATCATAGGTGAAGAGTTTACATGTGTATTTGCAAGTTTACATTACAATTCATCAAACTCTTGAACCAAGTCAGTTCTGACCTGAAACAACATGAAATGTTGTAAAATTGCATTTGTGAGCATATGTAATGCAGTTGAGCACATCCAACTTTACAGAATGAAGATATTGCAAAACCATCCAAATCAAGCTTCTCTCTGCTTGATATGCTTCCACACTGTACATAAGGGCATTCTCTATCATAGGTGAAGAGTTTACATGTGTATTTGCAAGTTTACATTACAATTCATCAAACTCTTGAAACCAAGTCAGTTCTGACCTGAAACAACATGAAATGTTGTAAAATTGCATTTGTGAGCATATGTAATGCAGTTGAGCACATCTAACTTTACAGAATTAAGATATTGCAAAACCATCCAAATCAAGCTTCTCTCTGCTTGATATGCTTCCACACCATACATAAGGGCATTCTCTATCATAGGTGAAGAGTTTACATGTGTATTTGCAAGTTTACATTACAATTCATCAAACTCTTGAAACCAAGTCAGTTCTGACCTGAAACAACATGAAATGTTGTAAAATTGCATTTGTGAGCATATGTAATGCAGTTGAGCACATCTAACTTTACAGAATGAAGATATTGCAAAACCATCCAAATCAAGCTTCTCTCAGCTTGATATGCTTCCACACTGTACATAAGGGCATTCTCTATCATAGGTGAAGAGTTTACATGTGTATTTGCAAGTTTACATTACAATTCATCAAACTCTTGAAACCAAGTCAGTTCTGACCTGAAACAACATGAAATGTTGTAAAATTGCATTTGTGAGCATATGTAATGCAGTTGAGCACATCTAACTTTACAGAATGAAGATATTGCAAAACCATCCAAATCAAGCTTCTCTCAGCTTGATATGCTTCCACACTGTACATAAGGGCATTCTCTATCATAGGTGAAGAGTTTACATGTGTTTTTGCAAGTTTACATTACATTTCATCAAACTTTTGAAACCAAGTCAGTTCTGACCTGAAACAACATGAAATGTTGTAAAATTGCATTTGTAAGCATATGGAATGCAGTTGAGCACATCTAACTTTACAGAATGAAGATATTGCAAAACCATCCAAATCAAGCTTCTCTCTGCTTGATATGCTTCCACACTGTATATAATGGCATTCTCTATCATAGGTGAAGAGTTTACATGTGTATTTGCAAGTTTACATTACAATTCATCAAACTCTTGAAACCAAGTCAGTTCTGACCTGAAACAACATGAAATGTTGTAGAATTGCATTTGTAAGCATATGTAATGAAGTTGAGCACATCTAACTTTACAGAATGAAGATATTGCAAAACCATCCAAATCAAGCTTCTCTCTGCTTGATATGCTTCCACACTGTACATAAGGGCATTCTCTATCATAGGTGAAGAGTTTACATGTGTATTTGCAAGTTTACATTACAAATCATCAAACTCTTGAAACCAAGTCAGTTCTGACCTGAAACAACATGAAATGTTGTAAAATTGCATTTGTGAGCATATGTAATGCAGTTGAGCACATCTAACTTTACAGAATGAAGATATTGCAAAACCATCCAAATCAAGCTTCTCTCAGCTTGATATGCTTCCACACTGTACATAAGGGCATTCTCTATCATAGGTGAAGAGTTTACATGTGTTTTTGCAAGTTTACATTACATTTCATCAAACTTTTGAAACCAAGTCAGTTCTGACCTGAAACAACATGAAATGTTGTAAAATTGCATTTGTAAGCATATGGAATGCAGTTGAGCACATATAACTTTACAGAATGAAGATATTGCAAAACCATCCAAATCAAGCTTCTCTCTGCTTGATATGCTTCCACACTGTATATAATGGCATTCTCTATCATAGGTGAAGAGTTTACATGTGTATTTGCAAGTTTACATTACATTTCATCAAACTCTTAAAACAAAGTCAGTTCTGACCTGAAACAACATGAAATGTTATAAAATTGCATTTGTAAGCATATGTAATGAAGTTGAGCACATCTAACTTTACAGAATGAAGATATTGCAAAACCATCCAAATCAAGCTTCTCTCTGCTTGATATGCTTCCACACTGTACATATGGGCATTCTCTATCATAGGTGAAGAGTTTACATGTGTATTTGCAAGTTTACATTGCAATTCATCAAACTCTTGAAACCAAGTCAGGTCTGACCTGAAACAACATGAAATGTTGTAAAATTGCATTTGTAAGCATATGTAATGAAGTTGAGCACATCTAACTTTACAGAATGAAGATATTGCAAAACCATCCAAATCAAGCTTCTCTCTGCTTGACATGCTTCCACACTGTACATAAGGGCATTCTCTATCATAGGTGAAGAGTTTACATGTGTATTTGCAAGTTTACATTACAATTCATCAAACTCTTGAAACCAAGTCAGTTCTGACCTGAAACAACATGAAATGTTGTAAAATTGCATTTGTGAGCATATGTAATGCAGTTGAGCACATCTAACTTTACAGAATGAAGATATTGCAAAACCATCCAAATCAAGCTTCTCTCAGCTTGATATGCTTCCACACTGTACATAAGGGCATTCTCTATCATAGGTGAAGAGTTTACATGTGTTTTTGCAAGTTTACATTACATTTCATCAAACTTTTGAAACCAAGTCAGTTCTGACCTGAAACAACATGAAATGTTGTAAAATTGCATTTGTAAGCATATGGAATGCAGTTGAGCACATCTAACTTTACAGAATGAAGATATTGCAAAACCATCCAAATCAAGCTTCTCTCTGCTTGATATGCTTCCACACTGTATATAATGGCATTCTCTATCATAGGTGAAGAGTTTACATGTGTATTTGCAAGTTTACATTACATTTCATCAAACTCTTGAAACCAAGTCAGTTCTGACCTGAAACAACATGAAATGTTGTAGAATTGCATTTGTAAGCATATGTAATGAAGTTGAGCACATCTAACTTTACAGAATGAAGATATTGCAAAACCATCCAAATCAAGCTTCTCTCTGCTTGATATGCTTCCACACTGTACATAAGGGCATTCTCTATCATAGGTGAAGAGTTTACATGTGTATTTGCAAGTTTACATTACAATTCATCAAACTCTTGAACCAAGTCAGTTCTGACCTGAAACAACATGAAATGTTGTAAAATTGCATTTGTGAGCATATGTAATGCAGTTGAGCACATCCAACTTTACAGAATGAAGATATTGCAAAACCATCCAAATCAAGCTTCTCTCTGCTTGATATGCTTCCACACTGTACATAAGGGCATTCTCTATCATAGGTGAAGAGTTTACATGTGTATTTGCAAGTTTACATTACAATTCATCAAACTCTTGAACCAAGTCAGTTCTGACCTGAAACAACATGAAATGTTGTAAAATTGCATTTGTGAGCATATGTAATGCAGTTGAGCACATCCAACTTTACAGAATTAAGATATTGCAAAACCATCCAAATCAAGCTTCTCTCTGCTTGATATGCTTCCACACCATACATAAGGGCATTCTCTATCATAGGTGAAGAGTTTACATGTGCATTTGCAAGTTTACATTACAATTCATCAAACTCTTGAAACCAAGTCAGTTCTGACCTGAAACAATATGAAATGTTGTAAAATTGCATTTGTGAGCATATGTAATGCAGTTGAGCACATCCAACTTTACAGAATTAAGATATTGCAAAACCATCCAAATCAAGCTTCTCTCTGCTTGATATGCTTCCACACCATACATAAGGGCATTCTCTATCATAGGTGAAGAGTTTACATGTGTATTTGCAAGTTTACATTACAATTCATCAAACTCTTGAAACCAAGTCAGTTCTGACCTGAAACAACATGAAATGTTGTAAAATTGCATTTGTGAGCATATGTAATGCAGTTGAGCACATCTAACTTTACAGAATGAAGATATTGCAAAACCATCCAAATCAAGCTTCTCTCAGCTTGATATGCTTCCACACTGTACATAAGGGCATTCTCTATCATAGGTGAAGAGTTTACATGTGTATTTGCAAGTTTACATTACAATTCATCAAACTCTTGAAACCAAGTCAGTTCTGACCTGAAACAACATGAAATGTTGTAAAATTGCATTTGTGAGCATATGTAATGCAGTTGAGCACATCTAACTTTACAGAATGAAGATATTGCAAAACCATCCAAATCAAGCTTCTCTCAGCTTGATATGCTTCCACACTGTACATAAGGGCATTCTCTATCATAGGTGAAGAGTTTACATGTGTTTTTGCAAGTTTACATTACATTTCATCAAACTTTTGAAACCAAGTCAGTTCTGACCTGAAACAACATGAAATGTTGTAAAATTGCATTTGTGAGCATATGTAATGCAGTTGAGCACATCCAACTTTACAGAATGAAGATATTGCAAAACCATCCAAATCAAGCTTCTCTCTGCTTGATATGCTTCCACACTGTACATAAGGGCATTCTCTATCATAGGTGAAGAGTTTACATGTGTATTTGCAAGTTTACATTACAATTCATCAAACTCTTGAACCAAGTCAGTTCTGACCTGAAACAACATGAAATGTTGTAAAATTGCATTTGTGAGCATATGTAATGCAGTTGAGCACATCCAACTTTACAGAATGAAGATATTGCAAAACCATCCAAATCAAGCTTCTCTCTGCTTGATATGCTTCCACACTGTACATAAGGGCATTCTCTATCATAGGTGAAGAGTTTACATGTGTATTTGCAAGTTTACATTACAATTCATCAAACTCTTGAAACCAAGTCAGTTCTGACCTGAAACAACATGAAATGTTGTAAAATTGCATTTGTGAGCATATGTAATGCAGTTGAGCACATCTAACTTTACAGAATTAAGATATTGCAAAACCATCCAAATCAAGCTTCTCTCTGCTTGATATGCTTCCACACCATACATAAGGGCATTCTCTATCATAGGTGAAGAGTTTACATGTGTATTTGCAAGTTTACATTACAATTCATCAAACTCTTGAAACCAAGTCAGTTCTGACCTGAAACAACATGAAATGTTGTAAAATTGCATTTGTGAGCATATGTAATGCAGTTGAGCACATCTAACTTTACAGAATGAAGATATTGCAAAACCATCCAAATCAAGCTTCTCTCAGCTTGATATGCTTCCACACTGTACATAAGGGCATTCTCTATCATAGGTGAAGAGTTTACATGTGTATTTGCAAGTTTACATTACAATTCATCAAACTCTTGAAACCAAGTCAGTTCTGACCTGAAACAACATGAAATGTTGTAAAATTGCATTTGTGAGCATATGTAATGCAGTTGAGCACATCTAACTTTACAGAATGAAGATATTGCAAAACCATCCAAATCAAGCTTCTCTCAGCTTGATATGCTTCCACACTGTACATAAGGGCATTCTCTATCATAGGTGAAGAGTTTACATGTGTTTTTGCAAGTTTACATTACATTTCATCAAACTTTTGAAACCAAGTCAGTTCTGACCTGAAACAACATGAAATGTTGTAAAATTGCATTTGTAAGCATATGGAATGCAGTTGAGCACATCTAACTTTACAGAATGAAGATATTGCAAAACCATCCAAATCAAGCTTCTCTCTGCTTGATATGCTTCCACACTGTATATAATGGCATTCTCTATCATAGGTGAAGAGTTTACATGTGTATTTGCAAGTTTACATTACAATTCATCAAACTCTTGAAACCAAGTCAGTTCTGACCTGAAACAACATGAAATGTTGTAGAATTGCATTTGTAAGCATATGTAATGAAGTTGAGCACATCTAACTTTACAGAATGAAGATATTGCAAAACCATCCAAATCAAGCTTCTCTCTGCTTGATATGCTTCCACACTGTACATAAGGGCATTCTCTATCATAGGTGAAGAGTTTACATGTGTATTTGCAAGTTTACATTACAAATCATCAAACTCTTGAAACCAAGTCAGTTCTGACCTGAAACAACATGAAATGTTGTAAAATTGCATTTGTGAGCATATGTAATGCAGTTGAGCACATCTAACTTTACAGAATGAAGATATTGCAAAACCATCCAAATCAAGCTTCTCTCAGCTTGATATGCTTCCACACTGTACATAAGGGCATTCTCTATCATAGGTGAAGAGTTTACATGTGTTTTTGCAAGTTTACATTACATTTCATCAAACTTTTGAAACCAAGTCAGTTCTGACCTGAAACAACATGAAATGTTGTAAAATTGCATTTGTAAGCATATGGAATGCAGTTGAGCACATATAACTTTACAGAATGAAGATATTGCAAAACCATCCAAATCAAGCTTCTCTCTGCTTGATATGCTTCCACACTGTATATAATGGCATTCTCTATCATAGGTGAAGAGTTTACATGTGTATTTGCAAGTTTACATTACATTTCATCAAACTCTTAAAACAAAGTCAGTTCTGACCTGAAACAACATGAAATGTTATAAAATTGCATTTGTAAGCATATGTAATGAAGTTGAGCACATCTAACTTTACAGAATGAAGATATTGCAAAACCATCCAAATCAAGCTTCTCTCTGCTTGATATGCTTCCACACTGTACATATGGGCATTCTCTATCATAGGTGAAGAGTTTACATGTGTATTTGCAAGTTTACATTGCAATTCATCAAACTCTTGAAACCAAGTCAGGTCTGACCTGAAACAACATGAAATGTTGTAAAATTGCATTTGTAAGCATATGTAATGAAGTTGAGCACATCTAACTTTACAGAATGAAGATATTGCAAAACCATCCAAATCAAGCTTCTCTCTGCTTGACATGCTTCCACACTGTACATAAGGGCATTCTCTATCATAGGTGAAGAGTTTACATGTGTATTTGCAAGTTTACATTACAATTCATCAAACTCTTGAAACCAAGTCAGTTCTGACCTGAAACAACATGAAATGTTGTAAAATTGCATTTGTGAGCATATGTAATGCAGTTGAGCACATCTAACTTTACAGAATGAAGATATTGCAAAACCATCCAAATCAAGCTTCTCTCAGCTTGATATGCTTCCACACTGTACATAAGGGCATTCTCTATCATAGGTGAAGAGTTTACATGTGTTTTTGCAAGTTTACATTACATTTCATCAAACTTTTGAAACCAAGTCAGTTCTGACCTGAAACAACATGAAATGTTGTAAAATTGCATTTGTAAGCATATGGAATGCAGTTGAGCACATCTAACTTTACAGAATGAAGATATTGCAAAACCATCCAAATCAAGCTTCTCTCTGCTTGATATGCTTCCACACTGTATATAATGGCATTCTCTATCATAGGTGAAGAGTTTACATGTGTATTTGCAAGTTTACATTACATTTCATCAAACTCTTGAAACCAAGTCAGTTCTGACCTGAAACAACATGAAATGTTGTAGAATTGCATTTGTAAGCATATGTAATGAAGTTGAGCACATCTAACTTTACAGAATGAAGATATTGCAAAACCATCCAAATCAAGCTTCTCTCTGCTTGATATGCTTCCACACTGTACATAAGGGCATTCTCTATCATAGGTGAAGAGTTTACATGTGTATTTGCAAGTTTACATTACAATTCATCAAACTCTTGAACCAAGTCAGTTCTGACCTGAAACAACATGAAATGTTGTAAAATTGCATTTGTGAGCATATGTAATGCAGTTGAGCACATCCAACTTTACAGAATGAAGATATTGCAAAACCATCCAAATCAAGCTTCTCTCTGCTTGATATGCTTCCACACTGTACATAAGGGCATTCTCTATCATAGGTGAAGAGTTTACATGTGTATTTGCAAGTTTACATTACAATTCATCAAACTCTTGAACCAAGTCAGTTCTGACCTGAAACAACATGAAATGTTGTAAAATTGCATTTGTGAGCATATGTAATGCAGTTGAGCACATCCAACTTTACAGAATGAAGATATTGCAAAACCATCCAAATCAAGCTTCTCTCTGCTTGATATGCTTCCACACTGTACATAAGGGCATTCTCTATCATAGGTGAAGAGTTTACATGTGTATTTGCAAATTTACATTACAATTCATCAAACTCTTGAAACCAAGTCAGTTCTGACCTGAAACAACATGAAATGTTGTAAAATTGCATTTGTGAGCATATGTAATGCAGTTGAGCACATCTAACTTTACAGAATGAAGATATTGCAAAACCATCCAAATCAAGCTTTTCTCAGCTTGATATGCTTCCACACTGTACATAAGGGCATTCTCTATCATAGGTGAAGAGTTTACATGTGTATTTGCAAGTTTACATTACAATTCATCAAACTCTTGAAACCAAGTCAGTTCTGACCTGAAACAACATGAAATGTTGTAAAATTGCATTTGTGAGCATATGTAATGCAGTTGAGCACATCCAACTTTACAGAATTAAGATATTGCAAAACCATCCAAATCAAGCTTCTCTCTGCTTGATATGCTTCCACACTGTACATAAGGGCATTCTCTATCATAGGTGAAGAGTTTACATGTGTATTTGCAAGTTTACATTACAAATCATCAAACTCTTGAAACCAAGTCAGTTCTGACCTGAAACAACATGAAATGTTGTAAAATTGCATTTGTGAGCATATGTAATGCAGTTGAGCACATCTAACTTTACAGAATGAAGATATTGCAAAACCATCCAAATCAAGCTTCTCTCAGCTTGATATGCTTCCACACTGTACATAAGGGCATTCTCTATCATAGGTGAAGAGTTTACATGTGTTTTTGCAAGTTTACATTACAAATCATCAAACTCTTGAAACCAAGTCAGTTCTGACCTGAAACAACATGAAATGTTGTAAAATTGCATTTGTGAGCATATGTAATGCAGTTGAGCACATCTAACTTTACAGAATGAAGATATTGCAAAACCATCCAAATCAAGCTTCTCTCAGCTTGATATGCTTCCACACTGTACATAAGGGCATTCTCTATCATAGGTGAAGAGTTTACATGTGTTTTTGCAAGTTTACATTACATTTCATCAAACTTTTGAAACCAAGTCAGTTCTGACCTGAAACAACATGAAATGTTGTAAAATTGCATTTGTAAGCATATGTAATGCAGTTGAGCACATCCAACTTTACAGAATGAAGATATTGCAAAACCATCCAAATCAAGCTTCTCTCTGCTTGATATGCTTCCACACTGTACATAAGGGCATTCTCTATCATAGGTGAAGAGTTTACATGTGTATTTGCAAGTTTACATTACAATTCATCAAACTCTTGAAACCAAGTCAGTTCTGACCTGAAACAACATGAAATGTTGTAAAATTGCATTTGTGAGCATATGTAATGCAGTTGAGCACATCTAACTTTACAGAATGAAGATATTGCAAAACCATCCAAATCAAGCTTCTCTCAGCTTGATATGCTTCCACACTGTACATAAGGGCATTCTCTATCATAGGTGAAGAGTTTACATGTGTATTTGCAAGTTTACATTACAATTCATCAAACTCTTGAAACCAAGTCAGTTCTGACCTGAAACAACATGAAATGTTGTAAAATTGCATTTGTGAGCATATGTAATGCAGTTGAGCACATCCAACTTTACAGAATTAAGATATTGCAAAACCATCCAAATCAAGCTTCTCTCTGCTTGATATGCTTCCACACTGTACATAAGGGCATTCTCTATCATAGGTGAAGAGTTTACATGTGTATTTGCAAGTTTACATTACAAATCATCAAACTCTTGAAACCAAGTCAGTTCTGACCTGAAACAACATGAAATGTTGTAAAATTGCATTTGTGAGCATATGTAATGCAGTTGAGCACATCTAACTTTACAGAATGAAGATATTGCAAAACCATCCAAATCAAGCTTCTCTCAGCTTGATATGCTTCCACACTGTACATAAGGGCATTCTCTATCATAGGTGAAGAGTTTACATGTGTTTTTGCAAGTTTACATTACAAATCATCAAACTCTTGAAACCAAGTCAGTTCTGACCTGAAACAACATGAAATGTTGTAAAATTGCATTTGTGAGCATATGTAATGCAGTTGAGCACATCTAACTTTACAGAATGAAGATATTGCAAAACCATCCAAATCAAGCTTCTCTCAGCTTGATATGCTTCCACACTGTACATAAGGGCATTCTCTATCATAGGTGAAGAGTTTACATGTGTTTTTGCAAGTTTACATTACATTTCATCAAACTTTTGAAACCAAGTCAGTTCTGACCTGAAACAACATGAAATGTTGTAAAATTGCATTTGTAAGCATATGGAATGCAGTTGAGCACATCTAACTTTACAGAATGAAGATATTGCAAAACCATCCAAATCAAGCTTCTCTCTGCTTGATATGCTTCCACACTGTACATATGGGCATTCTCTATCATAGGTGAAGAGTTTACATGTGTTTTTGCAAGTTTACATTGCAATTCATCAAACTCTTGAAACCAAGTCAGGTCTGACCTGAAACAACATGAAATGTTGTAAAATTGCATTTGTGAGCATATGTAATGAAGTTGAGCACATCTAACTTTACAGAATGAAGATATTGCAAAACCATCCAAATCAAGCTTCTCTCTGCTTGACATGCTTCCACACTGTACATAAGGGCATTCTCTATCATAGGTGAAGAGTTTACATGTGTATTTGCAAGTTTACATTACAATTCATCAAACTCTTGAAACCAAGTCAGTTCTGACCTGAAACAACATGAAATGTTGTAAAATTGCATTTGTGAGCATATGTAATGCAGTTGAGCACATCCAACTTTACAGAATTAAGATATTGCAAAACCATCCAAATCAAGCTTCTCTCTGCTTGATATGCTTCCACAATGTACATAAGGGCATTCTCTATCATAGGTGAAGAGTTTACATGTGTATTTGCAAGTTTACATTACAATTCATCAAACTCTTGAAACCAAGTCAGTTCTGACCTGAAACAACATGAAATGTTGTAAAATTGCATTTGTGAGCATATGTAATGCAGTTGAGCACATCCAACTTTACAGAATGAAGATATTGCAAAACCATCCAAATCAAGCTTCTCTCTGCTTGATATGCTTCCACACTGTACATAAGGGCATTCTCTATCATAGGTGAAGAGTTTACATGTGTATTTGCAAGTTTACATTACAATTCATCAAACTCTTGAAACCAAGTCAGTTCTGACCTGAAACAACATGAAATGTTGTAAAATTGCATTTGTGAGCATATGTAATGCAGTTGAGCACATCTAACTTTACAGAATGAAGATATTGCAAAACCATCCAAATCAAGCTTCTCTCAGCTTGATATGCTTCCACACTGTACATAAGGGCATTCTCTATCATAGGTGAAGAGTTTACATGTGTATTTGCAAGTTTACATTACAATTCATCAAACTCTTGAAACCAAGTCAGTTCTGACCTGAAACAACATGAAATGTTGTAAAATTGCATTTGTGAGCATATGTAATGCAGTTGAGCACATCCAACTTTACAGAATTAAGATATTGCAAAACCATCCAAATCAAGCTTCTCTCTGCTTGATATGCTTCCACACTGTACATAAGGGCATTCTCTATCATAGGTGAAGAGTTTACATGTGTATTTGCAAGTTTACATTACAAATCATCAAACTCTTGAAACCAAGTCAGTTCTGACCTGAAACAACATGAAATGTTGTAAAATTGCATTTGTGAGCATATGTAATGCAGTTGAGCACATCTAACTTTACAGAATGAAGATATTGCAAAACCATCCAAATCAAGCTTCTCTCAGCTTGATATGCTTCCACACTGTACATAAGGGCATTCTCTATCATAGGTGAAGAGTTTACATGTGTTTTTGCAAGTTTACATTACATTTCATCAAACTTTTGAAACCAAGTCAGTTCTGACCTGAAACAACATGAAATGTTGTAAAATTGCATTTGTAAGCATATGGAATGCAGTTGAGCACATCTAACTTTACAGAATGAAGATATTGCAAAACCATCCAAATCAAGCTTCTCTCTGCTTGATATGCTTCCACACTGTACATATGGGCATTCTCTATCATAGGTGAAGAGTTTACATGTGTTTTTGCAAGTTTACATTGCAATTCATCAAACTCTTGAAACCAAGTCAGGTCTGACCTGAAACAACATGAAATGTTGTAAAATTGCATTTGTAAGCATATGTAATGAAGTTGAGCACATCTAACTTTACAGAATGAAGATATTGCAAAACCATCCAAATCAAGCTTCTCTCTGCTTGACATGCTTCCACACTGTACATAAGGGCATTCTCTATCATAGGTGAAGAGTTTACATGTGTATTTGCAAGTTTACATTACAAATCATCAAACTCTTGAAACCAAGTCAGTTCTGACCTGAAACAACATGAAATGTTGTAAAATTGCATTTGTGAGCATATGTAATGCAGTTGAGCACATCTAACTTTACAGAATGAAGATATTGCAAAACCATCCAAATCAAGCTTCTCTCAGCTTGATATGCTTCCACACTGTACATAAGGGCATTCTCTATCATAGGTGAAGAGTTTACATGTGTTTTTGCAAGTTTACATTACATTTCATCAAACTTTTGAAACCAAGTCAGTTCTGACCTGAAACAACATGAAATGTTGTAAAATTGCATTTGTAAGCATATGGAATGCAGTTGAGCACATCTAACTTTACAGAATGAAGATATTGCAAAACCATCCAAATCAAGCTTCTCTCTGCTTGATATGCTTCCACACTGTACATATGGGCATTCTCTATCATAGGTGAAGAGTTTACATGTGTTTTTGCAAGTTTACATTGCAATTCATCAAACTCTTGAAACCAAGTCAGGTCTGACCTGAAACAACATGAAATGTTGTAAAATTGCATTTGTAAGCATATGTAATGAAGTTGAGCACATCTAACTTTACAGAATGAAGATATTGCAAAACCATCCAAATCAAGCTTCTCTCTGCTTGACATGCTTCCACACTGTACATAAGGGCATTCTCTATCATAGGTGAAGAGTTTACATGTGTATTTGCAAGTTTACATTACAATTCATCAAACTCTTGAAACCAAGTCAGTTCTGACCTGAAACAACATGAAATGTTGTAAAATTGCATTTGTGAGCATATGTAATGCAGTTGAGCACATCCAACTTTACAGAATTAAGATATTGCAAAACCATCCAAATCAAGCTTCTCTCTGCTTGATATGCTTCCACACTGTACATAAGGGCATTCTCTATCATAGGTGAAGAGTTTACATGTGTATTTGCAAGTTTACATTACAATTCATCAAACTCTTGAAACCAAGTCAGTTCTGACCTGAAACAACATGAAATGTTGTAAAATTGCATTTGTGAGCATATGTAATGCAGTTGAGCACATCTAACTTTACAGAATGAAGATATTGCAAAACCATCCAAATCAAGCTTCTCTCAGCTTGATATGCTTCCACACTGTACATAAGGGCATTCTCTATCATAGGTGAAGAGTTTACATGTGTATTTGCAAGTTTACATTACAATTCATAAAACTCTTGAAACCAAGTCAGTTCTGACCTGAAACAACATGAAATGTTGTAAAATTGCATTTGTGAGCATATGTAATGCAGTTGAGCACAACCAACTTTACAGAATTAAGATATTGCAAAACCATCCAAATCAAGCTTCTCTCTGCTTGATATGCTTCCACACTGTACATAAGGGCATTCTCTATCATAGGTGAAGAGTTTACATGTGTATTTGCAAGTTTACATTACAAATCATCAAACTCCTGAAACCAAGTCAGTTCTGACCTGAAACAACATGAAATGTTGTAAAATTGCATTTGTGAGCATATGTAATGCAGTTGAGCACATCTAACTTTACAGAATGAAGATATTGCAAAACCATCCAAATCAAGCTTCTCTCTTTTTGATATGCTTCCACACTGTACATAAGGGCATTCTCTATCATAGGTGAAGAGTTTACATGTGTTTTTGCAAGTTTACATTACATTTCATCAAACTTTTGAAACCAAGTCAGTTCTGACCTGAAACAACATGAAATGTTGTAAAATTGCATTTGTAAGCATATGGAATGCAGTTGAGCACATATAACTTTACAGAATGAAGATATTGCAAAACCATCCAAATCAAGCTTCTCTCTGCTTGATATGCTTCCACACTGTACATAAGGGCATTCTCTATCATAGGTGAAGAGTTTACATGTGTATTTGCAAGTTTACATTACAATTCATCAAACTCTTGAAACCAAGTCAGTTCTGACCTGAAACAACATGAAATGTTGTAAAATTGCATTTGTGAGCATATGTAATGCAGTTGAGCACATCTAACTTTACAGAATGAAGATATTGCAAAACCATCCAAATCAAGCTTCTCTCAGCTTGATATGCTTCCACACTGTACATAAGGGCATTCTCTATCATAGGTGAAGAGTTTACATGTGTATTTGCAAGTTTACATTACAATTCATCAAACTCTTGAAACCAAGTCAGTTCTGAACTGAAACAACATGAAATGTTGTAAAATTGCATTTGTAAGCATATGGAATGCAGTTGAGCACATCTAACTTTACAGAATGAAGATATTGCAAAACCATCCAAATCAAGCTTCTCTCTGCTTGATATGCTTCCACACTGTATATAATGGCATTCTCTATCATAGGTGAAGAGTTTACATGTGTATTTGGAAGTTTACATTACATTTCATCAAACTCTTAAAACAAAGTCAGTTCTGACCTGAAACAACATGAAATGTTGTAAAATTGCATTTCTAAGCATATGTAATGAAGTTGAGCACATCTAACTTTACAGAATGAAGATATTGCAAAACCATCCAAATCAAGCTTCTCTCTTCTTGATATGCTTCCACACTGTACATATGGGCATTCTCTATCATAGGTGAAGAGTTTACATGTGTATTTGCAAGTTTACATTACAATTCATCAAACTCTTGAACCAAGTCAGTTCTGACCTGAAACAACATGAAATGTTGTAAAATTGCATTTGTGAGCATATGTAATGCAGTTGAGCACATCCAACTTTACAGAATGAAGATATTGCAAAACCATCCAAATCAAGCTTCTCTCAGCTTGATATGCTTCCACACTGTACATAAGGGCATTCTCTATCATAGGTGAAGAGTTTACATGTGTATTTGCAAGTTTACATTACAATTCATCAAACTCTTGAAACCAAGTCAGTTCTGACCTGAAACAACATGAAATGTTGTAAAATTGCATTTGTGAGCATATGTAATGCAGTTGAGCACATCCAACTTTACAGAATTAAGATATTGCAAAACCATCCAAATCAAGCTTCTCTCTGCTTGATATGCTTCCACACTGTACATAAGGGCATTCTCTATCATAGGTGAAGAGTTTACATGTGTATTTGCAAGTTTACATTACAAATCATCAAACTCTTGAAACCAAGTCAGTTCTGACCTGAAACAACATGAAATGTTGTAAAATTGCATTTGTGAGCATATGTAATGCAGTTGAGCACATCTAACTTTACAGAATGAAGATATTGCAAAACCATCCAAATCAAGCTTCTCTCAGCTTGATATGCTTCCACACTGTACATAAGGGCATTCTCTATCATAGGTGAAGAGTTTACATGTGTTTTTGCAAGTTTACATTACATTTCATCAAACTTTTGAAACCAAGTCAGTTCTGACCTGAAACAACATGAAATGTTGTAAAATTGCATTTGTAAGCATATGGAATGCAGTTGAGCACATCTAACTTTACAGAATGAAGATATTGCAAAACCATCCAAATCAAGCTTCTCTCTGCTTGATATGCTTCCACACTGTACATATGGGCATTCTCTATCATAGGTGAAGAGTTTACATGTGTATTTGCAAGTTTACATTGCAATTCATCAAACTCTTGAAACCAAGTCAGGTCTGACCTGAAACAACATGAAATGTTGTAAAATTGCATTTGTAAGCATATGTAATGAAGTTGAGCACATCTAACTTTACAGAATGAAGATATTGCAAAACCATCCAAATCAAGCTTCTCTCTGCTTGACATGCTTCCACACTGTACATAAGGGCATTCTCTATCATAGGTGAAGAGTTTACATGTGTATTTGCAAGTTTACATTACAATTCATCAAACTCTTGAAACCAAGTCAGTTCTGACCTGAAACAACATGAAATGTTGTAAAATTGCATTTGTGAGCATATGTAATGCAGTTGAGCACATCCAACTTTACAGAATGAAGATATTGCAAAACCATCCCAATCAAGCTTCTCTCTGCTTGATATGCTTCCACACTGTACATAAGGGCATTCTCTATCATAGGTGAAGAGTTTACATGTGTATTTGCAAGTTTACATTACAATTCATCAAACTCTTGAAACCAAGTCAGTTCTGACCTGAAACAACATGAAATGTTGTAAAATTGCATTTGTGAGCATATGTAATGCAGTTGAGCACATCTAACTTTACAGAATGAAGATATTGCAAAACCATCCAAATCAAGCTTCTCTCAGCTTGATATGCTTCCACACTGTACATAAGGGCATTCTCTATCATAGGTGAAGAGTTTACATGTGTATTTGCAAGTTTACATTACAATTCATCAAACTCTTGAAACCAAGTCAGTTCTGACCTGAAACAACATGAAATGTTGTAAAATTGCATTTGTGAGCATATGTAATGCAGTTGAGCACATCCAACTTTACAGAATGAAGATATTGCAAAACCATCCAAATCAAGCTTCTCTCAGCTTGATATGCTTCCACACTGTACATAAGGGCATTCTCTATCATAGGTGAAGAGTTTACATGTGTATTTGCAAGTTTACATTACAATTCATCAAACTCTTGAAACCAAGTCAGTTCTGACCTGAAACAACATGAAATGTTGTAAAATTGCATTTGTGAGCATATGTAATGCAGTTGAGCACATCCAACTTTACAGAATTAAGATATTGCAAAACCATCCAAATCAAGCTTCTCTCTGCTTGATATGCTTCCACACTGTACATAAGGGCATTCTCTATCATAGGTGAAGAGTTTACATGTGTATTTGCAAGTTTACATTACAAATCATCATACTCTTGAAACCAAGTCAGTTCTGACCTGAAACAACATGAAATGTTGTAAAATTGCATTTGTGAGCATATGTAATGCAGTTGAGCACATCTAACTTTACAGAATGAAGATATTGCAAAACCATCCAAATCAAGCTTCTCTCTGCTTGATATGCTTCCACACTGTACATAAGGGCATTCTCTATCATAGGTGAAGAGTTTACATGTGTATTTGCAAGTTTACATTACAATTCATCAAACTCTTGAAACCAAGTCAGATCTGACCTGAAACAACATGAAATGTTGTAAAATTGCATTTGTGAGCATATGTAATGCAGTTGAGCACATCTAACTTTACAGAATGAAGATATTGCAAAACCATCCAAATCAAGCTTCTCTCTGCTTGATATGCTTCCACACTGTACATAAGGGCATTCTCTATCATAGGTGAAGAGTTTACATGTGTATTTGCAAGTTTACATTACAATTCATCAAACTCTTGAAACCAAGTCAGTTCTGAACTGAAACAACATGAAATGTTGTAAAATTGCATTTGTGAGCATATGTAATGCAGTTGAGCACATCTAACTTTACAGAATGAAGATATTGCAAAACCATCCAAATCAAGTTTCTCTCAGCTTGATATGCTTCCACACTGTACATAAGGGCATTCTCTATCATAGGTGAAGAGTTTACATGTGTTTTTGCAAGTTTACATTACATTTCATCAAACTTTTGAAACCAAGTCAGTTCTGACCTGAAACAACATGAAATGTTGTAAAATTGCATTTGTAAGCATATGGAATGCAGTTGAGCACATCTAACTTTACAGAATGAAGATATTGCAAAACCATCCAAATCAAGCTTCTCTCTGCTTGATATGCTTCCACACTGTATATAATGGCATTCTCTATCATAGGTGAAGAGTTTACATGTGTATTTGGAAGTTTACATTACATTTCATCAAACTCTTAAAACAAAGTCAGTTCTGACCTGAAACAACATGAAATGTTGTAAAATTGCATTTCTAAGCATATGTAATGAAGTTGAGCACATCTAACTTTACAGAATGAAGATATTGCAAAACCATCCAAATCAAGCTTCTCTCTTCTTGATATGCTTCCACACTGTACATATGGGCATTCTCTATCATAGGTGAAGAGTTTACATGTGTATTTGCAAGTTTACATTACAATTCATCAAACTCTTGAACCAAGTCAGTTCTGACCTGAAACAACATGAAATGTTGTAAAATTGCATTTGTGAGCATATGTAATGCAGTTGAGCACATCCAACTTTACAGAATGAAGATATTGCAAAACCATCCAAATCAAGCTTCTCTCTGCTTGATATGCTTCCACACTGTACATAAGGGCATTCTCTATCATAGGTGAAGAGTTTACATGTGTATTTGCAAGTTTACATTACAATTCATCAAACTCTTGAAACCAAGTCAGTTCTGACCTGAAACAACATGAAATGTTGTAAAATTGCATTTGTGAGCATATGTAATGCAGTTGAGCACATCTAACTTTACAGAATGAAGATATTGCAAAACCATCCAAATCAAGCTTCTCTCAGCTTGATATGCTTCCACACTGTACATAAGGGCATTCTCTATCATAGGTGAAGAGTTTACATGTGTATTTGCAAGTTTACATTACAATTCATCAAACTCTTGAAACCAAGTCAGTTCTGACCTGAAACAACATGAAATGTTGTAAAATTGCATTTGTGAGCATATGTAATGCAGTTGAGCACATCCAACTTTACAGAATTAAGATATTGCAAAACCATCCAAATCAAGCTTCTCTCTGCTTGATATGCTTCCACACTGTACATAAGGGCATTCTCTATCATAGGTGAAGAGTTTACATGTGTATTTGCAAGTTTACATTACAAATCATCAAACTCTTGAAACCAAGTCAGTTCTGACCTGAAACAACATGAAATGTTGTAAAATTGCATTTGTGAGCATATGTAATGCAGTTGAGCACATCTAACTTTACAGAATGAAGATATTGCAAAACCATCCAAATCAAGCTTCTCTCTGCTTGATATGCTTCCACACTGTATATAATGGCATTCTCTATCATAGGTGAAGAGTTTACATGTGTATTAGCAAGTTTACATTACATTTCATCAAACTCTTAAAACAAAGTCAGTTCTGACCTGAAACAACATGAAATGTTGTAAAATTGCATTTGTAAGCAAATGTAATGAAGTTGAGCACATCTAACTTTACAGAATGAAGATATTGCAAAACCATCCAAATCAAGCTTCTCTCTGCTTGATATGCTTCCACACTGTACATATGGGCATTCTCTATCATAGGTGAAGAGTTTACATGTGTATTTGCAAGTTTACATTGCAATTCATCAAACTCTTGAAACCAAGTCAGGTCTGACCTGAAACAACATGAAATGTTGTAAAATTGCATTTGTAAGCATATGTAATGAAGTTGAGCACATCTAACTTTACAGAATGAAGATATTGCAAAACCATCCAAATCAAGCTTCTCTCTGCTTGACATGCTTCCACACTGTACATAAGGGCATTCTCTATCATAGGTGAAGAGTTTACAATGTGTATTTGCAAGTTTACATTACAATTCATCAAACTCTTGAAACCAAGTCAGTTCTGACCTGAAACAACATGAAATGTTGTAAAATTGCATTTGTGAGCATATGTAATGCAGTTGAGCACATCCAACTTTACAGAATTAAGATATTGCAAAACCATCCAAATCAAGCTTCTCTCTGCTTGATATGCTTCCACACTGTACATAAGGGCATTCTCTATCATAGGTGAAGAGTTTACATGTGTATTTGCAAGTTTACATTACAATTCATCAAACTCTTGAAACCAAGTCAGTTCTGACCTGAAACAACATGAAATGTTGTAAAATTGCATTTGTGAGCATATGTAATGCAGTTGAGCACATCTAACTTTACAGAATGAAGATATTGCAAAACCATCCAAATCAAGCTTCTCTCAGCTTGATATGCTTCCACACTGTACATAAGGGCATTCTCTATCATAGGTGAAGAGTTTACATGTGTATTTGCAAGTTTACATTACAATTCATCAAACTCTTGAAACCAAGTCAGTTCTGACCTGAAACAACATGAAATGTTGTAAAATTGCATTTGTGAGCATATGTAATGCAGTTGAGCACATCCAACTTTACAGAATTAAGATATTGCAAAACCATCCAAATCAAGCTTCTCTCTGCTTGATATGCTTCCACACTGTACATAAGGGCATTCTCTATCATAGGTGAAGAGTTTACATGTGTATTTGCAAGTTTACATTACATTTCATCAAACTCTTGAAACCAAGTCAGGTCTGACCTGAAACAACATGAAATGTTGTAAAATTGCATTTGTAAGCATATGTAATGAAGTTGAGCACATCTAACTTTACAGAATGAAGATATTGCAAAACCATCCAAATCAAGCTTCTCTCTTCTTGATATGCTTCCACACTGTACATATGGGCATTCTCTATCATAGGTGAAGAGTTTACATGTGTATTTGCAAGTTTACATTACAATTCATCAAACTCTTGAACCAAGTCAGTTCTGACCTGAAACAACATGAAATGTTGTAAAATTGCATTTGTGAGCATATGTAATGCAGTTGAGCACATCCAACTTTACAGAATGAAGATATTGCAAAACCATCCAAATCAAGCTTCTCTCTGCTTGATATGCTTCCACACTGTACATAAGGGCATTCTCTATCATAGGTGAAGAGTTTACATGTGTATTTGCAAGTTTACATTACAATTCATCAAACTCTTGAAACCAAGTCAGTTCTGACCTGAAACAACATGAAATGTTGTAAAATTGCATTTGTGAGCATATGTAATGCAGTTGAGCACATCTAACTTTACAGAATGAAGATATTGCAAAACCATCCAAATCAAGCTTCTCTCAGCTTGATATGCTTCCACACTGTACATAAGGGCATTCTCTATCATAGGTGAAGAGTTTACATGTGTATTTGCAAGTTTACATTACAATTCATCAAACTCTTGAAACCAAGTCAGTTCTGACCTGAAACAACATGAAATGTTGTAAAATTGCATTTGTGAGCATATGTAATGCAGTTGAGCACATCCAACTTTACAGAATTAAGATATTGCAAAACCATCCAAATCAAGCTTCTCTCTGCTTGATATGCTTCCACACTGTACATAAGGGCATTCTCTATCATAGGTGAAGAGTTTACATGTGTATTTGCAAGTTTACATTACAAATCATCAAACTCTTGAAACCAAGTCAGTTCTGACCTGAAACAACATGAAATGTTGTAAAATTGCATTTGTGAGCATATGTAATGCAGTTGAGCACATCTAACTTTACAGAATGAAGATATTGCAAAACCATCCAAATCAAGCTTCTCTCTGCTTGATATGCTTCCACACTGTATATAATGGCATTCTCTATCATAGGTGAAGAGTTTACATGTGTATTAGCAAGTTTACATTACATTTCATCAAACTCTTAAAACAAAGTCAGTTCTGACCTGAAACAACATGAAATGTTGTAAAATTGCATTTGTAAGCAAATGTAATGAAGTTGAGCACATCTAACTTTACAGAATGAAGATATTGCAAAACCATCCAAATCAAGCTTCTCTCTGCTTGATATGCTTCCACACTGTACATATGGGCATTCTCTATCATAGGTGAAGAGTTTACATGTGTATTTGCAAGTTTACATTGCAATTCATCAAACTCTTGAAACCAAGTCAGGTCTGACCTGAAACAACATGAAATGTTGTAAAATTGCATTTGTAAGCATATGTAATGAAGTTGAGCACATCTAACTTTACAGAATGAAGATATTGCAAAACCATCCAAATCAAGCTTCTCTCTGCTTGACATGCTTCCACACTGTACATAAGGGCATTCTCTATCATAGGTGAAGAGTTTACATGTGTTTTTGCAAGTTTACATTACAATTCATCAAACTCTTGAAACCAAGTCAGTTCTGACCTGAAACAACATGAAATGTTGTAAAATTGCATTTGTGAGCATATGTAATGCAGTTGAGCACATCTAACTTTACAGAATGAAGATATTGCAAAACCATCCAAATCAAGCTTCTCTCAGCTTGATATGCTTCCACACTGTACATAAGGGCATTCTCTATCATAGGTGAAGAGTTTACATGTGTTTTTGCAAGTTTACATTACATTTCATCAAACTTTTGAAACCAAGTCAGTTCTGACCTGAAACAACATGAAATGTTGTAAAATTGCATTTGTAAGCATATGGAATGCAGTTGAGCACATCTAACTTTACAGAATGAAGATATTGCAAAACCATCCAAATCAAGCTTCTCTCTGCTTGATATGCTTCCACACTGTACATATGGGCATTCTCTATCATAGGTGAAGAGTTTACATGTGTTTTTGCAAGTTTACATTGCAATTCATCAAACTCTTGAAACCAAGTCAGGTCTGACCTGAAACAACATGAAATGTTGTAAAATTGCATTTGTGAGCATATGTAATGAAGTTGAGCACATCTAACTTTACAGAATGAAGATATTGCAAAACCATCCAAATCAAGCTTCTCTCTGCTTGACATGCTTCCACACTGTACATAAGGGCATTCTCTATCATAGGTGAAGAGTTTACATGTGTATTTGCAAGTTTACATTACAATTCATCAAACTCTTGAAACCAAGTCAGTTCTGACCTGAAACAACATGAAATGTTGTAAAATTGCATTTGTGAGCATATGTAATGCAGTTGAGCACATCCAACTTTACAGAATTAAGATATTGCAAAACCATCCAAATCAAGCTTCTCTCTGCTTGATATGCTTCCACAATGTACATAAGGGCATTCTCTATCATAGGTGAAGAGTTTACATGTGTATTTGCAAGTTTACATTACAATTCATCAAACTCTTGAAACCAAGTCAGTTCTGACCTGAAACAACATGAAATGTTGTAAAATTGCATTTGTGAGCATATGTAATGCAGTTGAGCACATCCAACTTTACAGAATGAAGATATTGCAAAACCATCCAAATCAAGCTTCTCTCTGCTTGATATGCTTCCACACTGTACATAAGGGCATTCTCTATCATAGGTGAAGAGTTTACATGTGTATTTGCAAGTTTACATTACAATTCATCAAACTCTTGAAACCAAGTCAGTTCTGACCTGAAACAACATGAAATGTTGTAAAATTGCATTTGTGAGCATATGTAATGCAGTTGAGCACATCTAACTTTACAGAATGAAGATATTGCAAAACCATCCAAATCAAGCTTCTCTCAGCTTGATATGCTTCCACACTGTACATAAGGGCATTCTCTATCATAGGTGAAGAGTTTACATGTGTATTTGCAAGTTTACATTACAATTCATCAAACTCTTGAAACCAAGTCAGTTCTGACCTGAAACAACATGAAATGTTGTAAAATTGCATTTGTGAGCATATGTAATGCAGTTGAGCACATCCAACTTTACAGAATTAAGATATTGCAAAACCATCCAAATCAAGCTTCTCTCTGCTTGATATGCTTCCACACTGTACATAAGGGCATTCTCTATCATAGGTGAAGAGTTTACATGTGTATTTGCAAGTTTACATTACAAATCATCAAACTCTTGAAACCAAGTCAGTTCTGACCTGAAACAACATGAAATGTTGTAAAATTGCATTTGTGAGCATATGTAATGCAGTTGAGCACATCTAACTTTACAGAATGAAGATATTGCAAAACCATCCAAATCAAGCTTCTCTCAGCTTGATATGCTTCCACACTGTACATAAGGGCATTCTCTATCATAGGTGAAGAGTTTACATGTGTATTTGCAAGTTTACATTACATTTCATCAAACTTTTGAAACCAAGTCAGTTCTGACCTGAAACAACATGAAATGTTGTAAAATTGCATTTGTAAGCATATGGAATGCAGTTGAGCACATCTAACTTTACAGAATGAAGATATTGCAAAACCATCCAAATCAAGCTTCTCTCTGCTTGATATGCTTCCACACTGTACATATGGGCATTCTCTATCATAGGTGAAGAGTTTACATGTGTTTTTGCAAGTTTACATTGCAATTCATCAAACTCTTGAAACCAAGTCAGGTCTGACCTGAAACAACATGAAATGTTGTAAAATTGCATTTGTAAGCATATGTAATGAAGTTGAGCACATCTAACTTTACAGAATGAAGATATTGCAAAACCATCCAAATCAAGCTTCTCTCTGCTTGACATGCTTCCACACTGTACATAAGGGCATTCTCTATCATAGGTGAAGAGTTTACATGTGTATTTGCAAGTTTACATTACAAATCATCAAACTCTTGAAACCAAGTCAGTTCTGACCTGAAACAACATGAAATGTTGTAAAATTGCATTTGTGAGCATATGTAATGCAGTTGAGCACATCTAACTTTACAGAATGAAGATATTGCAAAACCATCCAAATCAAGCTTCTCTCAGCTTGATATGCTTCCACACTGTACATAAGGGCATTCTCTATCATAGGTGAAGAGTTTACATGTGTTTTTGCAAGTTTACATTACATTTCATCAAACTTTTGAAACCAAGTCAGTTCTGACCTGAAACAACATGAAATGTTGTAAAATTGCATTTGTAAGCATATGGAATGCAGTTGAGCACATCTAACTTTACAGAATGAAGATATTGCAAAACCATCCAAATCAAGCTTCTCTCTGCTTGATATGCTTCCACACTGTACATATGGGCATTCTCTATCATAGGTGAAGAGTTTACATGTGTTTTTGCAAGTTTACATTGCAATTCATCAAACTCTTGAAACCAAGTCAGGTCTGACCTGAAACAACATGAAATGTTGTAAAATTGCATTTGTAAGCATATGTAATGAAGTTGAGCACATCTAACTTTACAGAATGAAGATATTGCAAAACCATCCAAATCAAGCTTCTCTCTGCTTGACATGCTTCCACACTGTACATAAGGGCATTCTCTATCATAGGTGAAGAGTTTACATGTGTATTTGCAAGTTTACATTACAATTCATCAAACTCTTGAAACCAAGTCAGTTCTGACCTGAAACAACATGAAATGTTGTAAAATTGCATTTGTGAGCATATGTAATGCAGTTGAGCACATCCAACTTTACAGAATGAAGATATTGCAAAACCATCCAAATCAAGCTTCTCTCTGCTTGATATGCTTCCACACTGTACATAAGGGCATTCTCTATCATAGGTGAAGAGTTTACATGTGTATTTGCAAGTTTACATTACAATTCATCAAACTCTTGAAACCAAGTCAGTTCTGACCTGAAACAACATGAAATGTTGTAAAATTGCATTTGTGAGCATATGTAATGCAGTTGAGCACATCTAACTTTACAGAATGAAGATATTGCAAAACCATCCAAATCAAGCTTCTCTCAGCTTGATATGCTTCCACACTGTACATAAGGGCATTCTCTATCATAGGTGAAGAGTTTACATGTGTATTTGCAAGTTTACATTACAATTCATCAAACTCTTGAAACCAAGTCAGTTCTGACCTGAAACAACATGAAATGTTGTAAAATTGCATTTGTGAGCATATGTAATGCAGTTGAGCACAACCAGCTTTACAGAATTAAGATATTGCAAAACCATCCAAATCAAGCTTCTCTCTGCTTGATATGCTTCCACACTGTACATAAGGGCATTCTCTATCATAGGTGAAGAGTTTACATGTGTATTTGCAAGTTTACATTACAAATCATCAAACTCTTGAAACCAAGTCAGTTCTGACCTGAAACAACATGAAATGTTGTAAAATTGCATTTGTGAGCATATGTAATGCAGTTGAGCACATCTAACTTTACAGAATGAAGATATTGCAAAACCATCCAAATCAAGCTTCTCTCTGCTTGATATGCTTCCACACTGTACATAAGGGCATTCTCTATCATAGGTGAAGAGTTTACATGTGTTTTTGCAAGTTTACATTACATTTCATCAAACTTTTGAAACCAAGTCAGTTCTGACCTGAAACAACATGAAATGTTGTAAAATTGCATTTGTAAGCATATGGAATGCAGTTGAGCACATATAACTTTACAGAATGAAGATATTGCAAAACCATCCAAATCAAGCTTCTCTCTGCTTGATATGCTTCCACACTGTACATAAGGGCATTCTCTATCATAGGTGAAGAGTTTACATGTGTATTTGCAAGTTTACATTACAATTCATCAAACTCTTGAAACCAAGTCAGTTCTGACCTGAAACAACATGAAATGTTGTAAAATTGCATTTGTGAGCATATGTAATGCAGTTGAGCACATCTAACTTTACAGAATGAAGATATTGCAAAACCATCCAAATCAAGCTTCTCTCAGCTTGATATGCTTCCACACTGTACATAAGGGCATTCTCTATCATAGGTGAAGAGTTTACATGTGTATTTGCAAGTTTACATTACAATTCATCAAACTCTTGAAACCAAGTCAGTTCTGAACTGAAACAACATGAAATGTTGTAAAATTGCATTTGTGAGCATATGTAATGCAGTTGAGCACATCTAACTTTACAGAATGAAGATATTGCAAAACCATCCAAATCAAGCTTCTCTCAGCTTGATATGCTTCCACACTGTACATAAGGGCATTCTCTATCATAGGTGAAGAGTTTACATGTGTTTTTGCAAGTTTACATTACATTTCATCAAACTTTTGAAACCAAGTCAGTTCTGACCTGAAACAACATGAAATGTTGTAAAATTGCATTTGTAAGCATATGGAATGCAGTTGAGCACATCTAACTTTACAGAATGAAGATATTGCAAAACCATCCAAATCAAGCTTCTCTCTGCTTGATATGCTTCCACACTGTATATAATGGCATTCTCTATCATAGGTGAAGAGTTTACATGTGTATTTGGAAGTTTACATTACATTTCATCAAACTCTTAAAACAAAGTCAGTTCTGACCTGAAACAACATGAAATGTTGTAAAATTGCATTTCTAAGCATATGTAATGAAGTTGAGCACATCTAACTTTACAGAATGAAGATATTGCAAAACCATCCAAATCAAGCTTCTCTCTTCTTGATATGCTTCCACACTGTACATATGGGCATTCTCTATCATAGGTGAAGAGTTTACATGTGTATTTGCAAGTTTACATTACAATTCATCAAACTCTTGAACCAAGTCAGTTCTGACCTGAAACAACATGAAATGTTGTAAAATTGCATTTGTGAGCATATGTAATGCAGTTGAGCACATCCAACTTTACAGAATGAAGATATTGCAAAACCATCCAAATCAAGCTTCTCTCTGCTTGATATGCTTCCACACTGTACATAAGGGCATTCTCTATCATAGGTGAAGAGTTTACATGTGTATTTGCAAGTTTACATTACAATTCATCAAACTCTTGAAACCAAGTCAGTTCTGACCTGAAACAACATGAAATGTTGTAAAATTGCATTTGTGAGCATATGTAATGCAGTTGAGCACATCTAAATTTACAGAATGAAGATATTGCAAAACCATCCAAATCAAGCTTCTCTCAGCTTGATATGCTTCCACACTGTACATAAGGGCATTCTCTATCATAGGTGAAGAGTTTACATGTGTTTTTGCAAGTTTACATTACATTTCATCAAACTTTTGAAACCAAGTCAGTTCTGACCTGAAACAACATGAAATGTTGTAAAATTGCATTTGTAAGCATATGGAATGCAGTTGAGCACATCTAACTTTACAGAATGAAGATATTGCAAAACCATCCAAATCAAGCTTCTCTCTGCTTGATATGCTTCCACACTGTACATATGGGCATTCTCTATCATAGGTGAAGAGTTTACATGTGTATTTGCAAGTTTACATTGCAATTCATCAAACTCTTGAAACCAAGTCAGGTCTGACCTGAAACAACATGAAATGTTGTAAAATTGCATTTGTAAGCATATGTAATGAAGTTGAGCACATCTAACTTTACAGAATGAAGATATTGCAAAACCATCCAAATCAAGCTTCTCTCTGCTTGACATGCTTCCACACTGTACATAAGGGCATTCTCTATCATAGGTGAAGAGTTTACATGTGTATTTGCAAGTTTACATTACAATTCATCAAACTCTTGAAACCAAGTCAGTTCTGACCTGAAACAACATGAAATGTTGTAAAATTGCATTTGTGAGCATATGTAATGCAGTTGAGCACATCCAACTTTACAGAATGAAGATATTGCAAAACCATCCAAATCAAGCTTCTCTCTGCTTGATATGCTTCCACACTGTACATAAGGGCATTCTCTATCATAGGTGAAGAGTTTACATGTGTATTTGCAAGTTTACATTACAATTCATCAAACTCTTGAAACCAAGTCAGTTCTGACCTGAAACAACATGAAATGTTGTAAAATTGCATTTGTGAGCATATGTAATGCAGTTGAGCACATCTAACTTTACAGAATGAAGATATTGCAAAACCATCCAAATCAAGCTTCTCTCAGCTTGATATGCTTCCACACTGTACATAAGGGCATTCTCTATCATAGGTGAAGAGTTTACATGTGTATTTGCAAGTTTACATTACAATTCATCAAACTCTTGAAACCAAGTCAGTTCTGACCTGAAACAACATGAAATGTTGTAAAATTGCATTTGTGAGCATATGTAATGCAGTTGAGCACATCCAACTTTACAGAATGAAGATATTGCAAAACCATCCAAATCAAGCTTCTCTCAGCTTGATATGCTTCCACACTGTACATAAGGGCATTCTCTATCATAGGTGAAGAGTTTACATGTGTATTTGCAAGTTTACATTACAATTCATCAAACTCTTGAAACCAAGTCAGTTCTGACCTGAAACAACATGAAATGTTGTAAAATTGCATTTGTGAGCATATGTAATGCAGTTGAGCACATCCAACTTTACAGAATTAAGATATTGCAAAACCATCCAAATCAAGCTTCTCTCTGCTTGATATGCTTCCACACTGTACATAAGGGCATTCTCTATCATAGGTGAAGAGTTTACATGTGTATTTGCAAGTTTACATTACAAATCATCAAACTCTTGAAACCAAGTCAGTTCTGACCTGAAACAACATGAAATGTTGTAAAATTGCATTTGTGAGCATATGTAATGCAGTTGAGCACATCTAACTTTACAGAATGAAGATATTGCAAAACCATCCAAATCAAGCTTCTCTCTGCTTGATATGCTTCCACACTGTACATAAGGGCATTCTCTATCATAGGTGAAGAGTTTACATGTGTATTTGCAAGTTTACATTACAATTCATCAAACTCTTGAAACCAAGTCAGATCTGACCTGAAACAACATGAAATGTTGTAAAATTGCATTTGTGAGCATATGTAATGCAGTTGAGCACATCTAACTTTACAGAATGAAGATATTGCAAAACCATCCAAATCAAGCTTCTCTCTGCTTGATATGCTTCCACACTGTACATAAGGGCATTCTCTATCATAGGTGAAGAGTTTACATGTGTATTTGCAAGTTTACATTACAATTCATCAAACTCTTGAAACCAAGTCAGTTCTGAACTGAAACAACATGAAATGTTGTAAAATTGCATTTGTGAGCATATGTAATGCAGTTGAGCACATCTAACTTTACAGAATGAAGATATTGCAAAACCATCCAAATCAAGCTTCTCTCAGCTTGATATGCTTCCACACTGTACATAAGGGCATTCTCTATCATAGGTGAAGAGTTTACATGTGTTTTTGCAAGTTTACATTACATTTCATCAAACTTTTGAAACCAAGTCAGTTCTGACCTGAAACAACATGAAATGTTGTAAAATTGCATTTGTAAGCATATGGAATGCAGTTGAGCACATCTAACTTTACAGAATGAAGATATTGCAAAACCATCCAAATCAAGCTTCTCTCTGCTTGATATGCTTCCACACTGTATATAATGGCATTCTCTATCATAGGTGAAGAGTTTACATGTGTATTTGGAAGTTTACATTACATTTCATCAAACTCTTAAAACAAAGTCAGTTCTGACCTGAAACAACATGAAATGTTGTAAAATTGCATTTCTAAGCATATGTAATGAAGTTGAGCACATCTAACTTTACAGAATGAAGATATTGCAAAACCATCCAAATCAAGCTTCTCTCTTCTTGATATGCTTCCACACTGTACATATGGGCATTCTCTATCATAGGTGAAGAGTTTACATGTGTATTTGCAAGTTTACATTAAAATTCATCAAACTCTTGAACCAAGTCAGTTCTGACCTGAAACAACATGAAATGTTGTAAAATTGCATTTGTGAGCATATGTAATGCAGTTGAGCACATCCAACTTTACAGAATGAAGATATTGCAAAACCATCCAAATCAAGCTTCTCTCTGCTTGATATGCTTCCACACTGTACATAAGGGCATTCTCTATCATAGGTGAAGAGTTTACATGTGTATTTGCAAGTTTACATTACAATTCATCAAACTCTTGAAACCAAGTCAGTTCTGACCTGAAACAACATGAAATGTTGTAAAATTGCATTTGTGAGCATATGTAATGCAGTTGAGCACATCTAACTTTACAGAATGAAGATATTGCAAAACCATCCAAATCAAGCTTCTCTCTGCTTGATATGCTTCCACACTGTACATAAGGGCATTCTCTATCATAGGTGAAGAGTTTACATGTGTATTTGCAAGTTTACATTACAAATCATCAAACTCTTGAAACCAAGTCAGTTCTGACCTGAAACAACATGAAATGTTGTAAAATTGCATTTGTGAGCATATGTAATGCAGTTGAGCACATCTAACTTTACAGAATGAAGATATTGCAAAACCATCCAAATCAAGCTTCTCTCTGCTTGATATGCTTCCACACTGTATATAATGGCATTCTCTATCATAGGTGAAGAGTTTACATGTGTATTAGCAAGTTTACATTACATTTCATCAAACTCTTAAAACAAAGTCAGTTCTGACCTGAAACAACATGAAATGTTGTAAAATTGCATTTGTAAGCAAATGTAATGAAGTTGAGCACATCTAACTTTACAGAATGAAGATATTGCAAAACCATCCAAATCAAGCTTCTCTCTGCTTGATATGCTTCCACACTGTACATATGGGCATTCTCTATCATAGGTGAAGAGTTTACATGTGTATTTGCAAGTTTACATTGCAATTCATCAAACTCTTGAAACCAAGTCAGGTCTGACCTGAAACAACATGAAATGTTGTAAAATTGCATTTGTAAGCATATGTAATGAAGTTGAGCACATCTAACTTTACAGAATGAAGATATTGCAAAACCATCCAAATCAAGCTTCTCTCTGCTTGACATGCTTCCACACTGTACATAAGGGCATTCTCTATCATAGGTGAAGAGTTTACAATGTGTATTTGCAAGTTTACATTACAATTCATCAAACTCTTGAAACCAAGTCAGTTCTGACCTGAAACAACATGAAATGTTGTAAAATTGCATTTGTGAGCATATGTAATGCAGTTGAGCACATCCAACTTTACAGAATTAAGATATTGCAAAACCATCCAAATCAAGCTTCTCTCTGCTTGATATGCTTCCACACTGTACATAAGGGCATTCTCTATCATAGGTGAAGAGTTTACATGTGTATTTGCAAGTTTACATTACAATTCATCAAACTCTTGAAACCAAGTCAGTTCTGACCTGAAACAACATGAAATGTTGTAAAATTGCATTTGTGAGCATATGTAATGCAGTTGAGCACATCTAACTTTACAGAATGAAGATATTGCAAAACCATCCAAATCAAGCTTCTCTCAGCTTGATATGCTTCCACACTGTACATAAGGGCATTCTCTATCATAGGTGAAGAGTTTACATGTGTATTTGCAAGTTTACATTACAATTCATCAAACTCTTGAAACCAAGTCAGTTCTGACCTGAAACAACATGAAATGTTGTAAAATTGCATTTGTGAGCATATGTAATGCAGTTGAGCACATCCAACTTTACAGAATTAAGATATTGCAAAACCATCCAAATCAAGCTTCTCTCTGCTTGATATGCTTCCACACTGTACATAAGGGCATTCTCTATCATAGGTGAAGAGTTTACATGTGTATTTGCAAGTTTACATTACATTTCATCAAACTCTTGAAACCAAGTCAGGTCTGACCTGAAACAACATGAAATGTTGTAAAATTGCATTTGTAAGCATATGTAATGAAGTTGAGCACATCTAACTTTACAGAATGAAGATATTGCAAAACCATCCAAATCAAGCTTCTCTCTTCTTGATATGCTTCCACACTGTACATATGGGCATTCTCTATCATAGGTGAAGAGTTTACATGTGTATTTGCAAGTTTACATTACAATTCATCAAACTCTTGAACCAAGTCAGTTCTGACCTGAAACAACATGAAATGTTGTAAAATTGCATTTGTGAGCATATGTAATGCAGTTGAGCACATCCAACTTTACAGAATGAAGATATTGCAAAACCATCCAAATCAAGCTTCTCTCTGCTTGATATGCTTCCACACTGTACATAAGGGCATTCTCTATCATAGGTGAAGAGTTTACATGTGTATTTGCAAGTTTACATTACAATTCATCAAACTCTTGAAACCAAGTCAGTTCTGACCTGAAACAACATGAAATGTTGTAAAATTGCATTTGTGAGCATATGTAATGCAGTTGAGCACATCTAACTTTACAGAATGAAGATATTGCAAAACCATCCAAATCAAGCTTCTCTCAGCTTGATATGCTTCCACACTGTACATAAGGGCATTCTCTATCATAGGTGAAGAGTTTACATGTGTATTTGCAAGTTTACATTACAAATCATCAAACTCTTGAAACCAAGTCAGTTCTGACCTGAAACAACATGAAATGTTGTAAAATTGCATTTGTGAGCATATGTAATGCAGTTGAGCACATCTAACTTTACAGAATGAAGATATTGCAAAACCATCCAAATCAAGCTTCTCTCTGCTTGATATGCTTCCACACTGTATATAATGGCATTCTCTATCATAGGTGAAGAGTTTACATGTGTATTAGCAAGTTTACATTACATTTCATCAAACTCTTAAAACAAAGTCAGTTCTGACCTGAAACAACATGAAATGTTGTAAAATTGCATTTGTAAGCAAATGTAATGAAGTTGAGCACATCTAACTTTACAGAATGAAGATATTGCAAAACCATCCAAATCAAGCTTCTCTCTGCTTGATATGCTTCCACACTGTACATATGGGCATTCTCTATCATAGGTGAAGAGTTTACATGTGTATTTGCAAGTTTACATTGCAATTCATCAAACTCTTGAAACCAAGTCAGGTCTGACCTGAAACAACATGAAATGTTGTAAAATTGCATTTGTAAGCATATGTAATGAAGTTGAGCACATCTAACTTTACAGAATGAAGATATTGCAAAACCATCCAAATCAAGCTTCTCTCTGCTTGACATGCTTCCACACTGTACATAAGGGCATTCTCTATCATAGGTGAAGAGTTTACAATGTGTATTTGCAAGTTTACATTACAATTCATCAAACTCTTGAAACCAAGTCAGTTCTGACCTGAAACAACATGAAATGTTGTAAAATTGCATTTGTGAGCATATGTAATGCAGTTGAGCACATCCAACTTTACAGAATTAAGATATTGCAAAACCATCCAAATCAAGCTTCTCTCTGCTTGATATGCTTCCACACTGTACATAAGGGCATTCTCTATCATAGGTGAAGAGTTTACATGTGTATTTGCAAGTTTACATTACAATTCATCAAACTCTTGAAACCAAGTCAGTTCTGACCTGAAACAACATGAAATGTTGTAAAATTGCATTTGTGAGCATATGTAATGCAGTTGAGCACATCTAACTTTACAGAATGAAGATATTGCAAAACCATCCAAATCAAGCTTCTCTCAGCTTGATATGCTTCCACACTGTACATAAGGGCATTCTCTATCATAGGTGAAGAGTTTACATGTGTATTTGCAAGTTTACATTACAATTCATCAAACTCTTGAAACCAAGTCAGTTCTGACCTGAAACAACATGAAATGTTGTAAAATTGCATTTGTGAGCATATGTAATGCAGTTGAGCACATCCAACTTTACAGAATTAAGATATTGCAAAACCATCCAAATCAAGCTTCTCTCTGCTTGATATGCTTCCACACTGTACATAAGGGCATTCTCTATCATAGGTGAAGAGTTTACATGTGTATTTGCAAGTTTACATTACATTTCATCAAACTCTTGAAACCAAGTCAGGTCTGACCTGAAACAACATGAAATGTTGTAAAATTGCATTTGTAAGCATATGTAATGAAGTTGAGCACATCTAACTTTACAGAATGAAGATATTGCAAAACCATCCAAATCAAGCTTCTCTCTGCTTGACATTCTTCCACACTGTACATAAGGGCATTCTCTATCATAGGTGAAGAGTTTACATGTGTATTTGCAAGTTTACATTACAATTCATCAAACTCTTGAAACCAAGTCAGTTCTGACCTGAAACAACATGAAATGTTGTAAAATTGCATTTGTAAGCATATGGAATGCAGTTGAGCACATCTAACTTTACAGAATTAAGATATTGCAAAACCATCCAAATCAAGCTTCTCTCTGCTTGATATGCTTCCACACTGTACATAAGGGCATTCTCTATCATAGGTGAAGAGTTTACATGTGTATTTGCAAGTTTACATTACATTTCATCAAACTCTTGAAACAAAGTCAGTTCTGACCTGAAACAACATGAAATGTTGTAAAATTGCATTTGTAAGCATATGTAATGAAGTTGAGCACATCTAACTTTACAGAATGAAGATATTGCAAAACCATCCAAATCAAGCTTCTCTCTGCTTGATATGCTTCCACACTATACATAAGGGCATTCTCTATCATAGGTGAAGAGTTTACATGTGTATTTGGAAGTTTACATTACATTTCATCAAACTCTTGAAACCAAGTCAGTTCTGACCTGAAACAACATGAAATGTTGTAAAATTTAATTTGTAAGCATATGGAATGCAGTTAAGCAAATCTAACTTTACAGAATGAAGATATTGCAAAACCATCCAAATCAAGCTTCTCTCTGCTTGATATGCTTCCACACTGTACATAAGGGCATTCTCTATCATAGGTGAAGAGTTTACATGTGTATTTGCAAGTTTACATTACAATTCATCAAACTCTTGAAACCAAGTCAGTTCTGACCTGAAACAACATGAAATGTTGTAAAATTGCATTTGTGAGCATATGTAATGCAGTTGAGCACATCCAACTTTACAGAATTAAGATATTGCAAAACCATCCAAATCAAGCTTCTCTCTGCTTGATATGCTTCCACACTGTACATAAGGGCATTCTCTATCATAGGTGAAGAGTTTACATGTGTATTTGCAAGTTTACATTACATTTCATCAAACTCTTGAAACCAAGTCAGGTCTGACCTGAAACAACATGAAATGTTGTAAAATTGCATTTGTAAGCATATGTAATGAAGTTGAGCACATCTAACTTTACAGAATGAAGATATTGCAAAACCATCCAAATCAAGCTTCTCTCTGCTTGACATGCTTCCACACTGTACATAAGGGCATTCTCTATCATAGGTGAAGAGTTTACATGTGTATTTGCAAGTTTACATTACAATTCATCAAACTCTTGAAACCAAGTCAGTTCTGACCTGAAACAACATGAAATGTTGTAAAATTGCATTTGTAAGCATATGGAATGCAGTTGAGCACATCTAACTTTACAGAATTAAGATATTGCAAAACCATCCAAATCAAGCTTCTCTCTGCTTGATATGCTTCCACACTATACATAAGGGCATTCTCTATCATAGGTGAAGAGTTTACATGTGTATTTGGAAGTTTACATTACATTTCATCAAACTCTTGAAACCAAGTCAGTTCTGACCTGAAACAACATGAAATGTTGTAAAATTTAATTTGTAAGCATATGGAATGCAGTTAAGCAAATCTAACTTTACAGAATGAAGATATTGCAAAACCATCCAAATCAAGCTTCTCTCTGCTTGATATGCTTCCACACTGTACATAAGGGCATTCTCTATCATAGGTGAAGAGTTTACATGTGTATTTGGAAGTTTACATTACATTTCATCAAACTCTTGAAACCAAGTCAGTTCTGACCTGAAACAACATGAAATGTTGTAAAATTGCATTTGTAAGCATATGTAATGAAGTTGAGCACATCTAACTTTACAGAATGAAGATATTGCAAAACTACCCAAATCAAGCTTCTCTCTGCTTGATATGCTTCCACACTGTACATAAGGGCGTTCTCTATCATAGGTGAAGAGTTTACATGTGTATTTGCAAGTTTACATTACATTTCATCAAACTCTTGAAACCAAGTCAGTTCTGACCTGAAACAACATGAAATGTTGTAAAATTGCATTTGTGAGCATATGTAATGCAGTTGAGCACATCCAACTTTACAGAATTAAGATATTGCGAAACCATCCAAATCAAGCTTCTCTCTGCTTGATATGCTTCCACACTGTACATAAGGGCATTCTCTATCATAGGTGAAGAGTTTACATGTGTATTTGCAAGTTTACATTACATTTCATCAAACTCTTGAAACCAAGTCAGGTCTGACCTGAAACAACATGAAATGTTGTAAAATTGCATTTGTAAGCATATGTAATGAAGTTGAGCACATCTAACTTTACAGAATGAAGATATTGCAAAACCATCCAAATCAAGCTTCTCTCTTCTTGATATGCTTCCACACTGTACATATGGGCATTCTCTATCATAGGTGAAGAGTTTACATGTGTATTTGCAAGTTTACATTACAATTCATCAAACTCTTGAACCAAGTCAGTTCTGACCTGAAACAACATGAAATGTTGTAAAATTGCATTTGTGAGCATATGTAATGCAGTTGAGCACATCCAACTTTACAGAATGAAGATATTGCAAAACCATCCAAATCAAGCTTCTCTCTGCTTGATATGCTTCCACACTGTACATAAGGGCATTCTCTATCATAGGTGAAGAGTTTACATGTGTATTTGCAAGTTTACATTACAATTCATCAAACTCTTGAAACCAAGTCAGTTCTGACCTGAAACAACATGAAATGTTGTAAAATTGCATTTGTGAGCATATGTAATGCAGTTGAGCACATCTAACTTTACAGAATGAAGATATTGCAAAACCATCCAAATCAAGCTTCTCTCAGCTTGATATGCTTCCACACTGTACATAAGGGCATTCTCTATCATAGGTGAAGAGTTTACATGTGTATTTGCAAGTTTACATTACAAATCATCAAACTCTTGAAACCAAGTCAGTTCTGACCTGAAACAACATGAAATGTTGTAAAATTGCATTTGTGAGCATATGTAATGCAGTTGAGCACATCTAACTTTACAGAATGAAGATATTGCAAAACCATCCAAATCAAGCTTCTCTCTGCTTGATATGCTTCCACACTGTATATAATGGCATTCTCTATCATAGGTGAAGAGTTTACATGTGTATTAGCAAGTTTACATTACATTTCATCAAACTCTTAAAACAAAGTCAGTTCTGACCTGAAACAACATGAAATGTTGTAAAATTGCATTTGTAAGCAAATGTAATGAAGTTGAGCACATCTAACTTTACAGAATGAAGATATTGCAAAACCATCCAAATCAAGCTTCTCTCTGCTTGATATGCTTCCACACTGTACATATGGGCATTCTCTATCATAGGTGAAGAGTTTACATGTGTATTTGCAAGTTTACATTGCAATTCATCAAACTCTTGAAACCAAGTCAGGTCTGACCTGAAACAACATGAAATGTTGTAAAATTGCATTTGTAAGCATATGTAATGAAGTTGAGCACATCTAACTTTACAGAATGAAGATATTGCAAAACCATCCAAATCAAGCTTCTCTCTGCTTGACATGCTTCCACACTGTACATAAGGGCATTCTCTATCATAGGTGAAGAGTTTACAATGTGTATTTGCAAGTTTACATTACAATTCATCAAACTCTTGAAACCAAGTCAGTTCTGACCTGAAACAACATGAAATGTTGTAAAATTGCATTTGTAAGCAAATGTAATGAAGTTGAGCACATCTAACTTTACAGAATGAAGATATTGCAAAACCATCCAAATCAAGCTTCTCTCTGCTTGATATGCTTCCACACTGTACATATGGGCATTCTCTATCATAGGTGAAGAGTTTACATGTGTATTTGCAAGTTTACATTGCAATTCATCAAACTCTTGAAACCAAGTCAGGTCTGACCTGAAACAACATGAAATGTTGTAAAATTGCATTTGTAAGCATATGTAATGAAGTTGAGCACATCTAACTTTACAGAATGAAGATATTGCAAAACCATCCAAATCAAGCTTCTCTCTGCTTGACATGCTTCCACACTGTACATAAGGGCATTCTCTATCATAGGTGAAGAGTTTACAATGTGTATTTGCAAGTTTACATTACAATTCATCAAACTCTTGAAACCAAGTCAGTTCTGACCTGAAACAACATGAAATGTTGTAAAATTGCATTTGTGAGCATATGTAATGCAGTTGAGCACATCCAACTTTACAGAATTAAGATATTGCAAAACCATCCAAATCAAGCTTCTCTCTGCTTGATATGCTTCCACACTGTACATAAGGGCATTCTCTATCATAGGTGAAGAGTTTACATGTGTATTTGCAAGTTTACATTACAATTCATCAAACTCTTGAAACCAAGTCAGTTCTGACCTGAAACAACATGAAATGTTGTAAAATTGCATTTGTGAGCATATGTAATGCAGTTGAGCACATCTAACTTTACAGAATGAAGATATTGCAAAACCATCCAAATCAAGCTTCTCTCAGCTTGATATGCTTCCACACTGTACATAAGGGCATTCTCTATCATAGGTGAAGAGTTTACATGTGTATTTGCAAGTTTACATTACAATTCATCAAACTCTTGAAACCAAGTCAGTTCTGACCTGAAACAACATGAAATGTTGTAAAATTGCATTTGTGAGCATATGTAATGCAGTTGAGCACATCCAACTTTACAGAATTAAGATATTGCAAAACCATCCAAATCAAGCTTCTCTCTGCTTGATATGCTTCCACACTGTACATAAGGGCATTCTCTATCATAGGTGAAGAGTTTACATGTGTATTTGCAAGTTTACATTACATTTCATCAAACTCTTGAAACCAAGTCAGGTCTGACCTGAAACAACATGAAATGTTGTAAAATTGCATTTGTAAGCATATGTAATGAAGTTGAGCACATCTAACTTTACAGAATGAAGATATTGCAAAACCATCCAAATCAAGCTTCTCTCTGCTTGACATTCTTCCACACTGTACATAAGGGCATTCTCTATCATAGGTGAAGAGTTTACATGTGTATTTGCAAGTTTACATTACAATTCATCAAACTCTTGAAACCAAGTCAGTTCTGACCTGAAACAACATGAAATGTTGTAAAATTGCATTTGTAAGCATATGGAATGCAGTTAAGCAAATCTAACTTTACAGAATGAAGATATTGCAAAACCATCCAAATCAAGCTTCTCTCAGCTTGATATGCTTCCACACTGTACATAAGGGCATTCTCTATCATAGGTGAAGAGTTTACATGTGTATTTGCAAGTTTACATTACAATTCATCAAACTCTTGAAACCAAGTCAGTTCTGACCTGAAACAACATGAAATGTTGTAAAATTGCATTTGTGAGCATATGTAATGCAGTTGAGCACATCCAACTTTACAGAATTAAGATATTGCAAAACCATCCAAATCAAGCTTCTCTCTGCTTGATATGCTTCCACACTGTACATAAGGGCATTCTCTATCATAGGTGAAGAGTTTACATGTGTATTTGCAAGTTTACATTACATTTCATCAAACTCTTGAAACCAAGTCAGGTCTGACCTGAAACAACATGAAATGTTGTAAAATTGCATTTGTAAGCATATGTAATGAAGTTGAGCACATCTAACTTTACAGAATGAAGATATTGCAAAACCATCCAAATCAAGCTTCTCTCTGCTTGACATGCTTCCACACTGTACATAAGGGCATTCTCTATCATAGGTGAAGAGTTTACATTTGTATTTGCAAGTTTACATTACAATTCATCAAACTCTTGAAACCAAGTCAGTTCTGACCTGAAACAACATGAAATGTTGTAAAATTGCATTTGTAAGCATATGGAATGCAGTTGAGCACATCTAACTTTACAGAATTAAGATATTGCAAAACCATCCAAATCAAGCTTCTCTCTGCTTGATATGCTTCCACACTGTACATAAGGGCATTCTCTATCATAGGTGAAGAGTTTACATGTGTATTTGCAAGTTTACATTACATTTCATCAAACTCTTGAAACAAAGTCAGTTCTGACCTGAAACAACATGAAATGTTGTAAAATTGCATTTGTAAGCATATGTAATGAAGTTGAACACATCTAACTTTACAGAATGAAGATATTGCAAAACCATCCAAATCAAGCTTCTCTCTGCTTGATATGCTTCCACACTATACATAAGGGCATTCTCTATCATAGGTGAAGAGTTTACATGTGTATTTGGAAGTTTACATTACATTTCATCAAACTCTTGAAACCAAGTCAGTTCTGACCTGAAACAACATGAAATGTTGTAAAATTTAATTTGTAAGCATATGGAATGCAGTTAAGCAAATCTAACTTTACAGAATGAAGATATTGCAAAACCATCCAAATCAAGCTTCTCTCTGCTTGATATGCTTCCACACTGTACATAAGGGCATTCTCTATCATAGGTGAAGAGTTTACATGTGTATTTGGAAGTTTACATTACATTTCATCAAACTCTTGAAACCAAGTCAGTTCTGACCTGAAACAACATGAAATGTTGTAAAATTGCATTTGTAAGCATATGTAATGAAGTTGAGCACATCTAACTTTACAGAATGAAGATATTGCAAAACTACCCAAATCAAGCTTCTCTCTGCTTGATATGCTTCCACACTGTACATAAGGGCGTTCTCTATCATAGGTGAAGAGTTTACATGTGTATTTGCAAGTTTACATTACATTTCATCAAACTCTTGAAACCAAGTCAGTTCTGACCTGAAACAACATGAAATGTTGTAAAATTGCATTTGTGAGCATATGTAATGCAGTTGAGCACATCCAACTTTACAGAATTAAGATATTGCGAAACCATCCAAATCAAGCTTCTCTCTGCTTGATATGCTTCCACACTGTACATAAGGGCATTCTCTATCATAGGTGAAGAGTTTACATGTGTATTTGCAAGTTTACATTACATTTCATCAAACTTTTGAAACCAAGTCAGTTCTGACCTGAAACAACATGAAATGTTGTAAAATTGCATTTGTAAGCATATGGAATGCAGTTGAGCACATCTAACTTTACAGAATGAAGATATTGCAAAACCATCCAAATCAAGCTTCTCTCTGCTTGACATGCTTCCACACTTTACATAAGGGCATTCTCTATCATAGGTGAAGAGTTTACATGTGTATTTGCAAGTTTACATTACAATTCATCAAACTCTTGAAACCAAGTCAGTTCTGACCTGAAACAACATGAAATGTTGTAAAATTGCATTTGTGAGCATATGTAATGCAGTTGAGCACATCCAACTTTACAGAATTAAGATATTGCAAAACCATCCAAATCAAGCTTCTATCTGCTTGATATGCTTCCACACTGTACATAAGGGCATTCTCTATCATAGGTGAAGAGTTTACATGTGTATTTGCAAGTTTACATTACAATTCATCAAACTCTTGAAACCAAGTCAGTTCTGACCTGAAACAACATGAAATGTTGTAAAATTGCATTTGTGAGCATATGTAAGGCAGTTGAGCACATCCAACTTTACAGAATGAAGATATTGCAAAACCATCCAAATCAAGCTTCTCTCTGCTTGATATGCTTCCACACTGTACATAAGGGCATTCTCTATCATAGGTGAAGAGTTTACATGTGTATTTGCAAGTTTACATTACATTTCATCAAACTTTTGAAACCAAGTCAGTTCTGACCTGAAACAACATGAAATGTTGTAAAATTGCATTTGTAAGCATATGGAATGCAGTTGAGCACATCTAACTTTACAGAATGAAGATATTGCAAAACCATCCAAATCAAGCTTCTCTCTGCTTGACATGCTTCCACACTGTACATAAGGGCATTCTCTATCATAGGTGAAGAGTTTACATGTGTATTTGCAAGTTTACATTACAATTCATCAAACTCTTGAAACCAAGTCAGTTCTGACCTGAAACAACATGAAATGTTGTAAAATTGCATTTGTGAGCATATGTAATGCAGTTGAGCACATCCAACTTTACAGAATTAAGATATTGCAAAACCATCCAAATCAAGCTTCTATCTGCTTGATATGCTTCCACACTGTACATAAGGGCATTCTCTATCATAGGTGAAGAGTTTACATGTGTATTTGCAAGTTTACATTACAATTCATCAAACTCTTGAAACCAAGTCAGTTCTGACCTGAAACAACATGAAATGTTGTAAAATTGCATTTGTGAGCATATGTAATGCAGTTGAGCACATCCAACTTTACAGAATTAAGATATTGCAAAACCATCCAAATCAAGCTTCTCTCTGCTTGATATGCTTCCACACTGTACATAAGGGCATTCTCTATCATAGGTGAAGAGCTTACATGTGTATTTGCAAGTTTACATTACAATTCATCAAACTCTTGAAACCAAGTCAGTTCTGACCTGAAACAACATGAAATGTTGTAAAATTGCATTTGTAAGCATATGTAATGAAGTTGAGCACATCTAACTTTACAGAATGAAGATATTGCAAAACCATCCAAATCAAGCTTCTCTCTGCTTGATATGCTTCCACACTGTACATAAGGGCATTCTCTATCATAGGTGAAGAGTTTACATGTGTATTTGCAAGTTTACATTACAATTCATCAAACTCTTGAAACCAAGTCAGTTCTGACCTGAAACAACATTAAATGTTGTAAAATTGCATTTGTGAGCATATGTAATGCAGTTGAGCACATCCAACTTTACAGAATTAAGATATTGCAAAACCATCCAAATCAAGCTTCTCTCTGCTTGATATGCTTCCACACTGTACATAAGGGCATTCTCTATCATAGGTGAAGAGTTTACATGTGTATTTGCAAGTTTACATTACAATTCATCAAACTCTTGAAACCAAGTCAGTTCTGACCTGAAACAACATGAAATGTTGTAAAATTGCATTTGTGAGCATATGTAATGCAGTTGAGCACATCTAACTTTACAGAATGAAGATATTGCAAAACCATCCAAATCAAGCTTCTCTCTGCTTGATATGCTTCCACACTGTACATAAGGGCATTCTCTATCTTAGGTGAAGAGTTTACATGTGTTTTTGCAAGTTTACATTACATTTCATCAAACTTTTGAAACCAAGTCAGTTCTGACCTGAAACAACATGAAATGTTGTAAAATTGCATTTGTAAGCATATGGAATGCAGTTGACCACATCTAACTTTACAGAATGAAGATATTACAAAACCATCCAAATCAAGCTTCTCTCTGCTTGATATGCTTCCACACTGTACATAAGGGCATTCTCTATCATAGGTGAAGAGTTTACATGTGTATTTGCAAGTTTACATTACAATTCATCAAACTCTTGAAACCAAGTCAGTTCTGACCTGAAACAACATGAAATGTTGTAAAATTGCATTTGTGAGCATATGTAATGCAGTTGAGCACATCCAACTTTACAGAATTAAGATATTGCAAAACCATCCAAATCAAGCTTCTCTCTGCTTGATATGCTTCCACACTGTACATAAGGGCATTCTCTATCATAGGTGAAGAGTTTACATGTGTATTTGCAAGTTTACATTACAATTCATCAAACTCTTGAAACCAAGTCAGTTCTGACCTGAAACAACATGAAATGTTGTAAAATTGCATTTGTGAGCATATGTAAGGCAGTTGAGCACATCCAACTTTACAGAATGAAGATATTGCAAAACCATCCAAATCAAGCTTCTCTCTGCTTGATATGCTTCCACACTGTACATAAGGGCATTCTCTATCATAGGTGAAGAGTTTACATGTGTATTTGCAAGTTTACATTACATTTCATCAAACTTTTGAAACCAAGTCAGTTCTGACCTGAAACAACATGAAATGTTGTAAAATTGCATTTGTAAGCATATGGAATGCAGTTGAGCACATCTAACTTTACAGAATGAAGATATTGCAAAACCATCCAAATCAAGCTTCTCTCTGCTTGACATGCTTCCACACTGTACATAAGGGCATTCTCTATCATAGGTGAAGAGTTTACATGTGTATTTGCAAGTTTACATTACAATTCATCAAACTCTTGAAACCAAGTCAGTTCTGACCTGAAACAACATGAAATGTTGTAAAATTGCATTTGTGAGCATATGTAATGCAGTTGAGCACATCCAACTTTACAGAATTAAGATATTGCAAAACCATCCAAATCAAGCTTCTATCTGCTTGATATGCTTCCACACTGTACATAAGGGCATTCTCTATCATAGGTGAAGAGTTTACATGTGTATTTGCAAGTTTACATTACAATTCATCAAACTCTTGAAACCAAGTCAGTTCTGACCTGAAACAACATGAAATGTTGTAAAATTGCATTTGTGAGCATATGTAATGCAGTTGAGCACATCCAACTTTACAGAATTAAGATATTGCAAAACCATCCAAATCAAGCTTCTCTCTGCTTGATATGCTTCCACACTGTACATAAGGGCATTCTCTATCATAGGTGAAGAGCTTACATGTGTATTTGCAAGTTTACATTACAATTCATCAAACTCTTGAAACCAAGTCAGTTCTGACCTGAAACAACATGAAATGTTGTAAAATTGCATTTGTAAGCATATGTAATGAAGTTGAGCACATCTAACTTTACAGAATGAAGATATTGCAAAACCATCCAAATCAAGCTTCTCTCTGCTTGATATGCTTCCACACTGTACATAAGGGCATTCTCTATCATAGGTGAAGAGTTTACATGTGTATTTGCAAGTTTACATTACAATTCATCAAACTCTTGAAACCAAGTCAGTTCTGACCTGAAACAACATTAAATGTTGTAAAATTGCATTTGTGAGCATATGTAATGCAGTTGAGCACATCCAACTTTACAGAATTAAGATATTGCAAAACCATCCAAATCAAGCTTCTCTCTGCTTGATATGCTTCCACACTGTACATAAGGGCATTCTCTATCATAGGTGAAGAGTTTACATGTGTATTTGCAAGTTTACATTACAATTCATCAAACTCTTGAAACCAAGTCAGTTCTGACCTGAAACAACATGAAATGTTGTAAAATTGCATTTGTGAGCATATGTAATGCAGTTGAGCACATCTAACTTTACAGAATGAAGATATTGCAAAACCATCCAAATCAAGCTTCTCTCTGCTTGATATGCTTCCACACTGTACATAAGGGCATTCTCTATCTTAGGTGAAGAGTTTACATGTGTTTTTGCAAGTTTACATTACATTTCATCAAACTTTTGAAACCAAGTCAGTTCTGACCTGAAACAACATGAAATGTTGTAAAATTGCATTTGTAAGCATATGGAATGCAGTTGACCACATCTAACTTTACAGAATGAAGATATTACAAAACCATCCAAATCAAGCTTCTCTCTGCTTGATATGCTTCCACACTGTACATAAGGGCATTCTCTATCATAGGTGAAGAGTTTACATGTGTATTTGCAAGTTTACATTACATTTCATCAAACTCTTGAAACAAAGTCAGTTCTGACCTGAAACAACATGAAATGTTGTAAAATTGCATTTGTAAGCATATGTAATGCAGTTGAGCACATCTAACTTTACAGAATGAAGATATTGCAAAACCATCCAAATCAAGCTTCTCTCTGCTTGATATGCTTCCACACTGTACATAAGGGCATTCTCTATCATAGGTGAAGAGTTTACATGTGTATTTGCAAGTTTACATTACATTTCATCAAACTCTTGAAACCAAGTCAGTTCTGACCTGAAACAACATGAAATGTTGTAAAATTGCATTTGTGAGCATATGTAATGCAGTTGAGCACATCCAACTTTACAGAATTAAGATATTGCAAAACCATCCAAATCAAGCTTCTCTTTGCTTGATATGCTTCCACACTGTACATAAGGGCATTCTCTATCATAGGTGAAGAGTTTACATGTGTATTTGGAAGTTTACATTACATTTCATCAAACTCTTGAAACCAAGTCAGTTCTGACCTGAAACAACATGAAATGTTGTAAAATTGCATTTGTGAGCATATGTAATGCAGTTGAGCACATCCAACTTTACAGAATTAAGATATTGCAAAACCATCCAAATCAAGCTTCTCTCTGCTTGATATACTTCCACACTGTACATAAGGGCATTCTCTATCATAGGTGAAGAGTTTACATGTGTATTTGGAAGTTTACATTACATTTCATCAAACTCTTGAAACCAAGTCAGTTCTGACCTGAAACAACATGAAATGTTGTAAAATTACATTTGTAAGCATATGTAATGAAGTTGAGCACATCTAACTTTACAGAATGAAGATATTGCAAAACCATCCAAATCAAGCTTCTCTCTGCTTGATATGCTTCCACACCATACATAAGGGCATTCTCTATCATAGGTGAAGAGTTTACATGTGTATTTGCAAGTTTACATTACAATTCATCAAACTCTTGAAACCAAGTCAGTTCTGACCTGAAACAATATGAAATGTTGTAAAATTGCATTTGTGAGCATATGTAATGCAGTTGAGCACATCCAACTTTACAGAATTAAGATATTGCAAAACCATCCAAATCAAGCTTCTCTCTGCTTGATATGCTTCCACACCATACATAAGGGCATTCTCTATCATAGGTGAAGAGTTTACATGTGTATTTGCAAGTTTACATTACAATTCATCAAACTCTTGAAACCAAGTCAGTTCTGACCTGAAACAACATGAAATGTTGTAAAATTGCATTTGTGAGCATATGTAATGCAGTTGAGCACATCTAACTTTACAGAATGAAGATATTGCAAAACCATCCAAATCAAGCTTCTCTCAGCTTGATATGCTTCCACACTGTACATAAGGGCATTCTCTATCATAGGTGAAGAGTTTACATGTGTATTTGCAAGTTTACATTACAATTCATCAAACTCTTGAAACCAAGTCAGTTCTGACCTGAAACAACATGAAATGTTGTAAAATTGCATTTGTGAGCATATGTAATGCAGTTGAGCACATCTAACTTTACAGAATGAAGATATTGCAAAACCATCCAAATCAAGCTTCTCTCAGCTTGATATGCTTCCACACTGTACATAAGGGCATTCTCTATCATAGGTGAAGAGTTTACATGTGTTTTTGCAAGTTTACATTACATTTCATCAAACTTTTGAAACCAAGTCAGTTCTGACCTGAAACAACATGAAATGTTGTAAAATTGCATTTGTGAGCATATGTAATGCAGTTGAGCACATCCAACTTTACAGAATGAAGATATTGCAAAACCATCCAAATCAAGCTTCTCTCTGCTTGATATGCTTCCACACTGTACATAAGGGCATTCTCTATCATAGGTGAAGAGTTTACATGTGTATTTGCAAGTTTACATTACAATTCATCAAACTCTTGAACCAAGTCAGTTCTGACCTGAAACAACATGAAATGTTGTAAAATTGCATTTGTGAGCATATGTAATGCAGTTGAGCACATCCAACTTTACAGAATGAAGATATTGCAAAACCATCCAAATCAAGCTTCTCTCTGCTTGATATGCTTCCACACTGTACATAAGGGCATTCTCTATCATAGGTGAAGAGTTTACATGTGTATTTGCAAGTTTACATTACAATTCATCAAACTCTTGAAACCAAGTCAGTTCTGACCTGAAACAACATGAAATGTTGTAAAATTGCATTTGTGAGCATATGTAATGCAGTTGAGCACATCTAACTTTACAGAATTAAGATATTGCAAAACCATCCAAATCAAGCTTCTCTCAGCTTGATATGCTTCCACACTGTACATAATTGCATTCTCTATCATAGGTGAAGAGTTTACATGTGTATTTGCAAGTTTACATTACAATTCATCAAACTCTTGAAACCAAGTCAGTTCTGACCTGAAACAACATGAAATGTTGTAAAATTGCATTTGTGAGCATATGTAATGCAGTTGAGCACATCCAACTTTACAGAATGAAGATATTGCAAAACCATCCAAATCAAGCTTCTCTCAGCTTGATATGCTTCCACACTGTACATAAGGGCATTCTCTATCATAGGTGAAGAGTTTACATGTGTTTTTGCAAGTTTACATTACATTTCATCAAACTTTTGAAACCAAGTCAGTTCTGACCTGAAACAACATGAAATGTTGTAAAATTGCATTTGTAAGCATATGGAATGCAGTTGAGCACATCTAACTTTACAGAATGAAGATATTGCAAAACCATCCAAATCAAGCTTCTCTCTGCTTGATATGCTTCCACACTGTATATAATGGCATTCTCTATCATAGGTGAAGAGTTTACATGTGTATTTGCAAGTTTACATTACATTTCATCAAACTCTTGAAACCAAGTCAGTTCTGACCTGAAACAACATGAAATGTTGTAGAATTGCATTTGTAAGCATATGTAATGAAGTTGAGCACATCTAACTTTACAGAATGAAGATATTGCAAAACCATCCAAATCAAGCTTCTCTCTGCTTGATATGCTTCCACACTGTACATAAGGGCATTCTCTATCATAGGTGAAGAGTTTACATGTGTATTTGCAAGTTTACATTACAATTCATCAAACTCTTGAACCAAGTCAGTTCTGACCTGAAACAACATGAAATGTTGTAAAATTGCATTTGTGAGCATATGTAATGCAGTTGAGCACATCCAACTTTACAGAATGAAGATATTGCAAAACCATCCAAATCAAGCTTCTCTCTGCTTGATATGCTTCCACACTGTACATAAGGGCATTCTCTATCATAGGTGAAGAGTTTACATGTGTATTTGCAAGTTTACATTACAATTCATCAAACTCTTGAACCAAGTCAGTTCTGACCTGAAACAACATGAAATGTTGTAAAATTGCATTTGTGAGCATATGTAATGCAGTTGAGCACATCCAACTTTACAGAATGAAGATATTGCAAAACCATCCAAATCAAGCTTCTCTCTGCTTGATATGCTTCCACACTGTACATAAGGGCATTCTCTATCATAGGTGAAGAGTTTACATGTGTATTTGCAAATTTACATTACAATTCATCAAACTCTTGAAACCAAGTCAGTTCTGACCTGAAACAACATGAAATGTTGTAAAATTGCATTTGTGAGCATATGTAATGCAGTTGAGCACATCTAACTTTACAGAATGAAGATATTGCAAAACCATCCAAATCAAGCTTTTCTCAGCTTGATATGCTTCCACACTGTACATAAGGGCATTCTCTATCATAGGTGAAGAGTTTACATGTGTATTTGCAAGTTTACATTACAATTCATCAAACTCTTGAAACCAAGTCAGTTCTGACCTGAAACAACATGAAATGTTGTAAAATTGCATTTGTGAGCATATGTAATGCAGTTGAGCACATCCAACTTTACAGAATTAAGATATTGCAAAACCATCCAAATCAAGCTTCTCTCTGCTTGATATGCTTCCACACTGTACATAAGGGCATTCTCTATCATAGGTGAAGAGTTTACATGTGTATTTGCAAGTTTACATTACAAATCATCAAACTCTTGAAACCAAGTCAGTTCTGACCTGAAACAACATGAAATGTTGTAAAATTGCATTTGTGAGCATATGTAATGCAGTTGAGCACATCTAACTTTACAGAATGAAGATATTGCAAAACCATCCAAATCAAGCTTCTCTCAGCTTGATATGCTTCCACACTGTACATAAGGGCATTCTCTATCATAGGTGAAGAGTTTACATGTGTTTTTGCAAGTTTACATTACAAATCATCAAACTCTTGAAACCAAGTCAGTTCTGACCTGAAACAACATGAAATGTTGTAAAATTGCATTTGTGAGCATATGTAATGCAGTTGAGCACATCTAACTTTACAGAATGAAGATATTGCAAAACCATCCAAATCAAGCTTCTCTCAGCTTGATATGCTTCCACACTGTACATAAGGGCATTCTCTATCATAGGTGAAGAGTTTACATGTGTTTTTGCAAGTTTACATTACATTTCATCAAACTTTTGAAACCAAGTCAGTTCTGACCTGAAACAACATGAAATGTTGTAAAATTGCATTTGTAAGCATATGTAATGCAGTTGAGCACATCCAACTTTACAGAATGAAGATATTGGAAAACCATCCAAATCAAGCTTCTCTCTGCTTGATATGCTTCCACACTGTACATAAGGGCATTCTCTATCATAGGTGAAGAGTTTACATGTGTATTTGCAAGTTTACATTACAATTCATCAAACTCTTGAAACCAAGTCAGTTCTGACCTGAAACAACATGAAATGTTGTAAAATTGCATTTGTGAGCATATGTAATGCAGTTGAGCACATCTAACTTTACAGAATGAAGATATTGCAAAACCATCCAAATCAAGCTTCTCTCAGCTTGATATGCTTCCACACTGTACATAAGGGCATTCTCTATCATAGGTGAAGAGTTTACATGTGTATTTGCAAGTTTACATTACAATTCATCAAACTCTTGAAACCAAGTCAGTTCTGACCTGAAACAACATGAAATGTTGTAAAATTGCATTTGTGAGCATATGTAATGCAGTTGAGCACATCCAACTTTACAGAATGAAGATATTGCAAAACCATCCAAATCAAGCTTCTCTCTGCTTGATATGCTTCCACACTGTACATAAGGGCATTCTCTATCATAGGTGAAGAGTTTACATGTGTATTTGCAAGTTTACATTACAAATCATCAAACTCTTGAAACCAAGTCAGTTCTGACCTGAAACAACATGAAATGTTGTAAAATTGCATTTGTGAGCATATGTAATGCAGTTGAGCACATCTAACTTTACAGAATGAAGATATTGCAAAACCATCCAAATCAAGCTTCTCTCAGCTTGATATGCTTCCACACTGTACATAAGGGCATTCTCTATCATAGGTGAAGAGTTTACATGTGTTTTTGCAAGTTTACATTACAAATCATCAAACTCTTGAAACCAAGTCAGTTCTGACCTGAAACAACATGAAATGTTGTAAAATTGCATTTGTGAGCATATGGAATGCAGTTGAGCACATCTAACTTTACAGAATGAAGATATTGCAAAACCATCCAAATCAAGCTTCTCTCAGCTTGATATGCTTCCACACTGTACATAAGGGCATTCTCTATCATAGGTGAAGAGTTTACATGTGTTTTTGCAAGTTTACATTACATTTCATCAAACTTTTGAAACCAAGTCAGTTCTGACCTGAAACAACATGAAATGTTGTAAAATTGCATTTGTAAGCATATGGAATGCAGTTGAGCACATCTAACTTTACAGAATGAAGATATTGCAAAACCATCCAAATCAAGCTTCTCTCTGCTTGATATGCTTCCACACTGTACATATGGGCATTCTCTATCATAGGTGAAGAGTTTACATGTGTTTTTGCAAGTTTACATTGCAATTCATCAAACTCTTGAAACCAAGTCAGGTCTGACCTGAAACAACATGAAATGTTGTAAAATTGCATTTGTGAGCATATGTAATGAAGTTGAGCACATCTAACTTTACAGAATGAAGATATTGCAAAACCATCCAAATCAAGCTTCTCTCTGCTTGACATGCTTCCACACTGTACATAAGGGCATTCTCTATCATAGGTGAAGAGTTTACATGTGTATTTGCAAGTTTACATTACAATTCATCAAACTCTTGAAACCAAGTCAGTTCTGACCTGAAACAACATGAAATGTTGTAAAATTGCATTTGTAAGCATATGTAATGCAGTTGAGCACATCCAACTTTACAGAATTAAGATATTGCAAAACCATCCAAATCAAGCTTCTCTCTGCTTGATATGCTTCCACACTGTACATAAGGGCATTCTCTATCATAGGTGAAGAGTTTACATGTGTATTTGCAAGTTTACATTACAATTCATCAAACTCTTGAAACCAAGTCAGTTCTGACCTGAAACAACATGAAATGTTGTAAAATTGCATTTGTGAGCATATGTAATGCAGTTGAGCACATCCAACTTTACAGAATTAAGATATTGCAAAACCATCCAAATCAAGCTTCTCTCTGCTTGATATGCTTCCACACTGTACATAAGGGCATTCTCTATCATAGGTGAAGAGTTTACATGTGTATTTGCAAGTTTACATTACAATTCATCAAACTCTTGAAACCAAGTCAGTTCTGACCTGAAACAACATGAAATGTTGTAAAATTGCATTTGTGAGCATATGTAATGCAGTTGAGCACATCCAACTTTACAGAATTAAGATATTGCAAAACCATCCAAATCAAGCTTCTCTCTGCTTGATATGCTTCCACACTGTACATAAGGGCATTCTCTATCATAGGTGAAGAGTTTACATGTGTATTTGCAAGTTTACATTACAATTCATCAAACTCTTGAAACCAAGTCAGTTCTGACCTGAAACAACATGAAATGTTGTAAAATTGCATTTGTGAGCATATGTAATGCAGTTGAGCACATCCAACTTTACAGAATTAAGATATTGCAAAACCATCCAAATCAAGCTTCTCTCTGCTTGATATGCTTCCACACTGTACATAAGGGCATTCTCTATCATAGGTGAAGCGTTTACATGTGTATTTGCAAGTTTACATTACAATTCATCAAACTCTTGAAACCAATTCAGTTCTGACCTGAAACAACATGAAATGTTGTAAAATTGCATTTGTGAGCATTGTAATGCAGTTGAGCACATCTAACTTTACAGAATGAAGATATTGCAAAACCATCCAAATCAAGCTTCTCTCAGCTTGATATGCTTCCACACTGTACATAAGGGCATTCTCTATCATAGGAGAAGAGTTTACATGTGTTTTTGCATGTTTACATTACATTTCATCAAACTCTTGAAACAAAGTCAGTTCTGACCTGAAACAACATGAAATGTTGTAAAATTGCATTTGTAAGCATATGTAATGAAGTTGAGCACATCTAACTTTACAGAATGAAGATATTGCAAAACCATCCAAATCAAGCTTCTCTCTGCTTGATATGCTTCCACACTATACATAAGGGCATTCTCTATCATAGGTGAAGAGTTTACATGTGTATTTGCAAGTTTACATTACATTTGATTAAACTCTTGAAACCAAGTCAGTTCTGACCTGAAACAACATGAAATGTTGTAAAATTGCATTTGTAAGCATATGTAATGCAGTTGAGCACATCCAACTTTACAGAATTAAGATATTGCAAAACCATCCAAATCAAGCTTCTCTCTGCTTGATATGCTTTCACACTGTACATAAGGGCATTCTCTATCATAGGTGAAGAGTTTACATGTGTATTTGGAAGTTTACATTACATTTCATCAAACTCTTGAAACCAAGTCAGTTCTGACCTGAAACAACATGAAATGTTGTAAAATTGCATTTGTAAGCATATGTAATGAAGTTGAGCACATCTAACTTTACAGAATGAAGATATTGCAAAACCATCCAAATCAAGCTTCTCTCTGCTTGATATGCTTCCACACTGTACATAAGAGCGTTCTCTATCATAGGTGAAGAGTTTACATGTGTATTTGCAAGTTTACATTACTTTTCATCAAACTCTTGAAACCAAGTCAGTTCTGACCTGAAACAACATGAAATGTTGTAAAATTGCATTTGTGAGGATATGTAATGCAGTTGAGCACATCCAACTTTACAGAATTAAGATATTGCAAAACCATCCAAATCAAGCTTCTCTCTGCTTGATATGCTTCCACACTGTACATAAGGGCATTCTCTATCATAGGTGAAGAGTTTACATGTGTATTTGGAAGTTTACATTACATTTCATCAAACTCTTGAAACCAAGTCAGTTCTGACCTGAAACAACATGAAATGTTGTAAAATTGCATTTGTAAGCATATGTAATGAAGTTGAGCACATCTAACTTTACAGAATGAAGATATTGCAAAACCATCCAAATCAAGCTTCTCTCTGCTTGATATGCTTCCACACTGTACATAAGGGCATTCTCTATCATAGGTGAAGAGTTTACATGTGTATTTGCAAGTTTACATTACAATTCATCAAACTCTTGAACCAAGTCAGTTCTGACCTGAAACAACATGAAATGTTGTAAAATTGCATTTGTGAGCATATGTAATGCAGTTGAGCACATCCAACTTTACAGAATGAAGATATTGCAAAACCATCCAAATCAAGCTTCTCTCTGCTTGATATGCTTCCACACTGCACATAAGGGCATTCTCTATCATAGGTGAAGCGTTTACATGTGTATTTGCAAGTTTACATTACAATTCATCAAACTCTTGAAACCAATTCAGTTCTGACCTGAAACAACATGAAATGTTGTAAAATTGCATTTGTAAGCATATGTAATGAAGTTGAGCACATCTAACTTTACAGAATTAAGATATTGCAAAACCATCCAAATCAAGCTTCTCTCTGCTTGATATGCTTCCACACTGTACATAAGGGCATTCTCTATCATAGGTGAAGAGTTTACATGTGTATTTGGAAGTTTACATTACATTTCATCAAACTCTTGAAACCAAGTCAGTTCTGACCTGAAACAACATGAAATGTTGTAAAATTGCATTTGTAAGCATATGTAATGAAGTTGAGCACATCTAACTTTACAGAATGAAGATATTGCAAAACCATCCAAATCAAGCTTCTCTCTGCTTGATATGCTTCCACACTGTACATAAGGGCATTCTCTATCATAGGTGAAGAGTTTACATGTGTATTTGCAAGTTTACATTACAATTCATCAAACTCTTGAAACCAAGTCAGTTCTGACCTGAAACAACATGAAATGTTGTAAAATTGCATTTGTGAGCATTGTAATGCAGTTGAGCACATCTAACTTTACAGAATGAAGATATTGCAAAACCATCCAAATCAAGCTTCTCTCAGCTTGATATGCTTCCACACTGTACATAAGGGCATTCTCTATCATAGGAGAAGAGTTTACATGTGTTTTTGCATGTTTACATTACATTTCATCAAACTCTTGAAACAAAGTCAGTTCTGACCTGAAACAACATGAAATGTTGTAAAATTGCATTTGTAAGCATATGTAATGAAGTTGAGCACATCTAAATTTACAGAATGAAGATATTGCAAAACCATCCAAATCAAGCTTCTCTCTGCTTGATATGCTTCCACACTATACATAAGGGCATTCTCTATCATAGGTGAAGAGTTTACATGTGTATTTGCAAGTTTACATTACATTTGATTAAACTCTTGAAACCAAGTCAGTTCTGACCTGAAACAACATGAAATGTTGTAAAATTGCATTTGTAAGCATATGTAATGCAGTTGAGCACATCCAACTTTACAGAATTAAGATATTGCAAAACCATCCAAATCAAGCTTCTCTCTGCTTGATATGCTTCCACAATGTACATAAGGGCATTCTCTATCATAGGTGAAGAGTTTACATGTGTATTTGGAAGTTTACATTACATTTCATCAAACTCTTGAAACCAAGTCAGTTCTGACCTGAAACAACATGAAATGTTGTAAAATTGCATTTGTAAGCATATGTTATGAAGTTGAGCACATCTAACTTTACAGAATGAAGATATTGCAAAACCATCCAAATCAAGCTTCTCTCTGCTTGATATGCTTCCACACTGTACATAAGGGCGTTCTCTATCATAGGTGAAGAGTTTACATGTGTATTTGCAAGTTTACATTACTTTTCATCAAACTCTTGAAACCAAGTCAGTTCTGACCTGAAACAACATGAAATGTTGTAAAATTGCATTTGTGAGCATATGTAATGCAGTTGAGCACATCCAACTTTACAGAATTAAGATATTGCAAAACCATCCAAATCAAGCTTCTCTCTGCTTGATATGCTTCCACACTGTACATAAGGGCATTCTCTATCATAGGTGAAGAGTTTACATGTGTATTTGGAAGTTTACATTACATTTCATCAAACTCTTGAAACCAAGTCAGTTCTGACCTGAAACAACATGAAATGTTGTAAAATTGCATTTGTAAGCATATGTAATGAAGTTGAGCACATCTAACTTTACAGAATGAAGATATTGCAAAACCATCCAAATCAAGCTTCTCTCTGCTTGATATGCTTCCACACTGTACATAAGGGCATTCTCTATCATAGGTGAAGAGTTTACATGTGTATTTGCAAGTTTACATTACAATTCATCAAACTCTTGAACCAAGTCAGTTCTGACCTGAAACAACATGAAATGTTGTAAAATTGCATTTGTGAGCATATGTAATGCAGTTGAGCACATCCAACTTTACAGAATGAAGATATTGCAAAACCATCCAAATCAAGCTTCTCTCTGCTTGATATGCTTCCACACTGTACATAAGGGCATTCTCTATCATAGGTGAAGAGTTTACATGTGTATTTGCAAGTTTACATTACAATTCATCAAACTCTTGAAACCAAGTCAGTTCTGACCTGAAACAACATGAAATGTTGTAAAATTGCATTTGTAAGCATATGTAATGAAGTTGAGCACATCTAACTTTACAGAATGAAGATATTGCAAAACCATCCAAATCAAGCTTCTCTCTGCTTGATATGCTTCCACACTGTACATAAGGGCGTTCTCTATCATAGGTGAAGAGTTTACATGTGTATTTGCAAGTTTACATTACTTTTCATCAAACTCTTGAAACCAAGTCAGTTCTGACCTGAAACAACATGAAATGTTGTAAAATTGCATTTGTGAGCATATGTAATGCAGTTGAGCACATCCAACTTTACAGAATTAAGATATTGCAAAACCATCCAAATCAAGCTTCTCTCTGCTTGATATGCTTCCACACTGTACATAAGGGCATTCTCTATCATAGGTGAAGAGTTTACATGTGTATTTGGAAGTTTACATTACATTTCATCAAACTCTTGAAACCAAGTCAGTTCTGACCTGAAACAACATGAAATGTTGTAAAATTGCATTTGTAAGCATATGTAATGAAGTTGAGCACATCTAACTTTACAGAATGAAGATATTGCAAAACCATCCAAATCAAGCTTCTCTCTGCTTGATATGCTTCCACACTGTACATAAGGGCATTCTCTATCATAGGTGAAGAGTTTACTTGTGTATTTGCAAGTTTACATTACAATTCATCAAACTCTTGAACCAAGTCAGTTCTGACCTGAAACAACATGAAATGTTGTAAAATTGCATTTGTGAGCATATGTAATGCAGTTGAGCACATCCAACTTTACAGAATGAAGATATTGCAAAACCATCCAAATCAAGCTTCTCTCTGTTTGATATGCTTCCACACTGTACATAAGGGCATTCTCTATCATAGGTGAAGAGTTTACATGTGTATTTGCAAGTTTACATTACAATTCATCAAACTCTTGAACCAAGTCAGTTCTGACCTGAAACAACATGAAATGTTGTAAAATTGCATTTGTGAGCATATGTAATGCAGTTGAGCACATCCAACTTTACAGAATGAAGATATTGCAAAACCATCCAAATCAAGCTTCTCTCTGCTTGATATGCTTCCACACTGTACATAAGGGCATTCTCTATCATAGGTGAAGAGTTTACATGTGTATTTGCAAGTTTACATTACAATTCATCAAACTCTTGAAACCAAGTCCGTTCTGACCTGAAACAACATGAAATGTTGTAAAATTGCATTTGTGAGCATATGTAATGCAGTTGAGCACATCCAACTTTACAGAATTAAGATATTGCAAAACCATCCAAATCAAGCTTCTCTCTGCTTGATATGCTTCCACACTGTACATAAGGGCATTCTCTATCATAGGTGAAGAGTTTACATGTGTATCTGCAAGTTTACATTACAATTCATCAAACTCTTGAAACCAAGTCAGTTCTGACCTGAAACAACATGAAATGTTGTAAAATTGCATTTGTGAGCATATGTAATGCAGTTGAGCACATCCAACTTTACAGAATTAAGATATTGCAAAACCATCCAAATCAAGCTTCTCTCTGCTTGATATGCTTCCACACTGTACATAAGGGCATTCTCTATCATAGGTGAAGCGTTTACATGTGTATTTGCAAGTTTACATTACAATTCATCAAACTCTTGAAACCAATTCAGTTCTGACCTGAAACAACATGAAATGTTGTAAAATTGCATTTGTGAGCATATGTAATGCAGTTGAGCACATCTAACTTTACAGAATGAAGATATTGCAAAACCATCCAAATCAAGCTTCTCTCAGCTTGATATGCTTCCACACTGTACATAAGGGCATTCTCTATCATAGGTGAAGAGTTTACATGTGTATTTGGAAGTTTACATTACATTTCATCAAACTCTTGAAACCAAGTCAGTTCTGACCTAAAACAACATGAAATGTTGTAAAATTGCATTTGTAAGCATATGTAATGAAGTTGAGCACATCTAACTTTACAGAATGAAGATATTGCAAAACCATCCAAATCAAGCTTCTCTCTGCTTGATATGCTTCCACACTGTACATAAGGGCGTTCTCTATCATAGGTGAAGAGTTTACATGTGTATTTGCAAGTTTACATTACTTTTCATCAAACTCTTGAAACCAAGTCAGTTCTGACCTGAAACAACATGAAATGTTGTAAAATTGCATTTGTAAGCATATGTAATGAAGTTGAGCACATCTAACTTTACAGAATGAAGATATTGCAAAACCATCCAAATCAAGCTTCTCTCTGCTTGATATGCTTCCACACTGTACATAAGGGCATTCTCTATCATAGGTGAAGAGTTTACATGTGTATTTGCAAGTTTACATTACAATTCATCAAACTCTTGAACCAAGTCAGTTCTGACCTGAAACAACATGAAATGTTGTAAAATTGCATTTGTGAGCATATGTAATGCAGTTGAGCACATCCAACTTTACAGAATGAAGATATTGCAAAACCATCCAAATCAAGCTTCTCTCTGCTTGATATGCTTCCACACTGTACATAAGGGCATTCTCTATCATAGGTGAAGAGTTTACATGTGTATTTGCAAGTTTACATTACAATTCATCAAACTCTTGAAACCAAGTCAGTTCTGACCTGAAACAACATAAAAAGTTGTAAAATTGCATTTGTGAGCATATGTAATGCAGTTGAGCACATCCAACTTTACAGAAATAAGATATTGCAAAACCATCCAAATCAAGCTTCTCTCTGCTTGATATGCTTCCACACTGTACATAAGGGCATTCTCTATCATAGGTGAAGAGTTTACATGTGTATTTGCAAGTTTACATTACAATTCATCAAACTCTTGAAACCAAGTCAGTTCTGACCTGAAACAACATGAAATGTTGTAAAATTGCATTTGTGAGCATATGTAATGCAGTTGAGCACATCAAACTTTACAGAATTAAGATATTGCAAAACCATCCAAATCAAGCTTCTCTCTGCTTGATATGCTTCCACACTGTACATAAGGGCATTCTCTATCATAGGTGAAGAGTTTACATGTGTATTTGCAAGTTTACATTACAATTCATCAAACTCTTGAAACCAAGTCAGTTCTGACCTGAAACAACATGAAATGTTGTAAAATTGCATTTGTGAGCATATGTAATGCAGTTGAGCACATCCAACTTTACAGAATTAAGATATTGCAAAACCATCCAAATCAAGCTTCTCTCTGCTTGATATGCTTCCACACTGTACATAAGGGCATTCTCTATCATAGGTGAAGAGTTTACATGTGTATTTGGAAGTTTACATTACATTTCATCAAACTCTTGAAACCAAGTCAGTTCTGACCTGAAACAACATGAAATGTTGTAAAATTGCATTTGTGAGCATATGTAATGCAGTTGAGCACATCCAACTTTACAGAATTAAGATATTGCAAAACCATCCAAATCAAGCTTCTCTCTGCTTGATATGCTTCCACACTGTACATAAGGGCATTCTCTATCATAGGTGAAGAGTTTACATGTGTATTTGGAAGTTTACATTACATTTCATCAAACTCTTGAAACCAAGTCAGTTCTGACCTGAAACAACATGAAATGTTGTAAAATTGCATTTGTAAGCATATGTAATGAAGTTGAGCACATCTAACTTTACAGAATGAAGATATTGCAAAACCATCCAAATCAAGCTTCTCTCTGCTTGATATGCTTCCACACTGTACATAAGGGCATTCTCTATCATAGGTGAAGAGTTTACATGTGTATTTGCAAGTTTACATTACAATTCATCAAACTCTTGAACCAAGTCAGTTCTGACCTGAAACAACATGAAATGTTGTAAAATTGCATTTGTGAGCATATGTAATGCAGTTGAGCACATCCAACTTTACAGAATGAAGATATTGCAAAACCATCCAAATCAAGCTTCTCTCTGCTTGATATGCTTCCACACTGTACATAAGGGCATTCTCTATCATAGGTGAAGAGTTTACATGTGTATTTGCAAGTTTACATTACAATTCATCAAACTCTTGAAACCAAGTCAGTTCTGACCTGAAACAACATGAAATGTTGTAAAATTGCATTTGTGAGCATATGTAATGCAGTTGAGCACATCCAACTTTACAGAAATAAGATATTGCAAAACCATCCAAATCAAGCTTCTCTCTGCTTGATATGCTTCCACACTGTACATAAGGGCATTCTCTATCATAGGTGAAGAGTTTACATGTGTATTTGCAAGTTTACATTACAATTCATCAAACTCTTGAAACCAAGTCAGTTCTGACCTGAAACAACATGAAATGTTGTAAAATTGCATTTGTGAGCATATGTAATGCAGTTGAGCACATCCAACTTTACAGAATTAAGATATTGCAAAACCATCCAAATCAAGCTTCTCTCTGCTTGATATGCTTCCACACTGTACATAAGGGCATTCTCTATCATAGGTGAAGAGTTTACATGTGTATTTGGAAGTTTACATTACATTTCATCAAACTCTTGAAACCAAGTCAGTTCTGACCTGAAACAACATGAAATGTTGTAAAATTGCATTTGTAAGCATATGTAATGAAGTTGAGCACATCTAACTTTACAGAATGAAGATATTGCAAAACCATCCAAATCAAGCTTCTCTCTGCTTGATATGCTTCCACACTGTACATAAGGGCATTCTCTATCATAGGTGAAGAGTTTACATGTGTATTTGCAAGTTTACATTACTTTTCATCAAACTCTTGAAACCAAGTCAGTTCTGACCTGAAACAACATGAAATGTTGTAAAATTGCATTTGTGAGCATATGTAATGCAGTTGAGCACATCCAACTTTACAGAATTAAGATATTGCAAAACCATCCAAATCAAGCTTCTCTCTGCTTGATATGCTTCCACACTGTACATAAGGGCATTCTCTATCATAGGTGAAGAGTTTACATGTGTATTTGGAAGTTTACATTACATTTCATCAAACTCTTGAAACCAAGTCAGTTCTGACCTGAAACAACATGAAATGTTGTAAAATTGCATTTGTAAGCATATGTAATGAAGTTGAGCACATCTAACTTTACAGAATGAAGATATTGCAAAACCATCCAAATCAAGCTTCTCTCTGCTTGATATGCTTCCACACTGTACATAAGGGCATTCTCTATCATAGGTGAAGAGTTTACATGTGTATTTGCAAGTTTACATTACAATTCATCAAACTCTTGAACCAAGTCAGTTCTGACCTGAAACAACATGAAATGTTGTAAAATTGCATTTGTGAGCATATGTAATGCAGTTGAGCACATCCAACTTTACAGAATGAAGATATTGCAAAACCATCCAAATCAAGCTTCTCTCTGCTTGATATGCTTCCACACTGTACATAAGGGCATTCTCTATCATAGGTGAAGAGTTTACATGTGTATTTGCAAGTTTACATTACAATTCATCAAACTCTTGAAACCAAGTCAGTTCTGACCTGAAACAACATGAAATGTTGTAAAATTGCATTTGTGAGCATATGTAATGCAGTTGAGCACATCCAACTTTACAGAAATAAGATATTGCAAAACCATCCAAATCAAGCTTCTCTCTGCTTGATATGCTTCCACACTGTACATAAGGGCATTCTCTATCATAGGTGAAGAGTTTACATGTGTATTTGCAAGTTTACATTACAATTCATCAAACTCTTGAAACCAAGTCAGTTCTGACCTGAAACAACATGAAATGTTGTAAAATTGCATTTGTGAGCATATGTAATGCAGTTGAGCACATCTAACTTTACAGAATGAAGATATTGCAAAACCATCCAAATCAAGCTTCTCTCAGCTTGATATGCTTCCACACTGTACATAAGGGCATTCTCTATCATAGGTGAAGAGTTTACATGTGTATTTGCAAGTTTACATTACAATTCATCAAACTCTTGAAACCAAGTCAGTTCTGACCTGAAACAACATGAAATGTTGTAAAATTGCATTTGTAAGCATATGTAATGAAGTTGAGCACATCTAACTTTACAGAATGAAGATATTGCAAAACCATCCAAATCAAGCTTCTCTCTGCTTGATATGCTTCCACACTATACATAAGGGCATTCTCTATCATAGGTGAAGTGTTTACATGTGTATTTGCAAGTTTACATTACATTTCATCTAACTCTTGAAACCAAGTCAGTTCTGACCTGAAACAACATGAAATGTTGTAAAATTGCATTTGTGAGCATATGTAATGCAGTTGAGCACATCCAACTTTACAGAATTAAGATATTGCAAAACCATCCAAATCAAGCTTCTCTCTGCTTGATATGCTTCCACACTGTACATAAGGGCATTCTCTATCATAGGTGAAGAGTTTACATGTGTATTTGGAAGTTTACATTACATTTCATCAAACTGTTGAAACCAAGTCAGTTCTGACCTGAAACAACATGAAATGTTGTAAAATTGCATTTGTAAGCATATGTAATGAAGTTGAGCACATCTAACTTTACAGAATGAAGATATTGCAAAACCATCCAAATCAAGCTTCTCTCTGCTTGATATGCTTCCACACTGTACATAAGGGCATTCTCTATCATAGGTGAAGAGTTTACATGTGTATTTGCAAGTTTACATTACAATTCATCAAACTCTTGAACCAAGTCAGTTCTGACCTGAAACAACATGAAATGTTGTAAAATTGCATTTGTGAGCATATGTAATGCAGTTGAGCACATCCAACTTTACAGAATGAAGATATTGCAAAACCATCCAAATCAAGCTTCTCTCTGCTTGATATGCTTCCACACTGTACATAAGGGCATTCTCTATCATAGGTGAAGAGTTTACATGTGTATTTGCAAGTTTACATTACAATTCATCAAACTCTTGAAACCAAGTCAGTTCTGACCTGAAACAACATGAAATGTTGTAAAATTGCATTTGTGAGCATATGTAATGCAGTTGAGCACATCCAACTTTACAGAAATAAGATATTGCAAAACCATCCAAATCAAGCTTCTCTCTGCTTGATATGCTTCCACACTGTACATAAGGGCATTCTCTATCATAGGTGAAGAGTTTACATGTGTATTTGCAAGTTTACATTACAATTCATCAAACTCTTGAAACCAAGTCAGTTCTGACCTGAAACAACATGAAATGTTGTAAAATTGCATTTGTGAGCATATGTAATGCAGTTGAGCACATCTAACTTTACAGAATGAAGATATTGCAAAACCATCCAAATCAAGCTTCTCTCAGCTTGATATGCTTCCACACTGTACATAAGGGCATTCTCTATCATAGGTGAAGAGTTTACATGTGTATTTGCAAGTTTACATTACAATTCATCAAACTCTTGAAACCAAGTCAGTTCTGACCTGAAACAACATGAAATGTTGTAAAATTGCATTTGTAAGCATATGTAATGCAGTTGAGCACATCCAACTTTACAGAATTAAGATATTGCAAAACCATCCAAATCAAGCTTCTCTCTGCTTGATATGCTTCCACACTGTACATAAGGGCATTCTCTATCATAGGTGAAGAGTTTACATGTGTATTTGCAAGTTTACATTACAATTCATCAAACTCTTGAAACCAAGTCAGTTCTGACCTGAAACAACATGAAATGTTGTAAAATTGCATTTGTAAGCATATGGAATGCAGTTGAGCACATCTAACTTTACAGAATGAAGATATTGCAAAACCATCCAAATCAAGCTTCTCTCTGCTTGACATGCTTCCACACTGTATAAGGGCATTCTCTATCATAGGTGAAGAGTTTACATGTGTATTTGCAAGTTTACATTACAATTCATCAAACTCTTGAAACCAAGTCAGTTCTGACCTGAAACAACATGAAATGTTGTAAAATTGCATTTGTAAGCATATGGAATGCAGTTGAGCACATCTAACTTTACAGAATGAAGATATTGCAAAACCATCCAAATCAAGCTTCTCTCTGCTTGATATGCTTCCACACTGTACATAAGGGCATTCTCTATCATAGGTGAAGAGTTTACATGTGTATTTGCAAGTTTACATTACATTTCATCAAACTCTTGAAACAAAGTCAGTTCTGACCTGAAACAACATGAAATGTTGTAAAATTGCATTTGTAAGCATATGTAATGAAGTTGAGCACATCTAACTTTACAGAATGAAGATATTGCAAAACCATCCAAATCAAGCTTCTCTCTGCTTGATATGCTTCCACACTATACATAAGGGCATTCTCTATCATAGGTGAAGTGTTTACATGTGTATTTGCAAGTTTACATTACATTTCATCTAACTCTTGAAACCAAGTCAGTTCTGACCTGAAACAACATGAAATGTTGTAAAATTGCATTTGTGAGCATATGTAATGCAGTTGAGCACATCCAACTTTACAGAATTAAGATATTGCAAAACCATCCAAATCAAGCTTCTCTCTGCTTGATATGCTTCCACACTGTACATAAGGGCATTCTCTATCATAGGTGAAGAGTTTACATGTGTATTTGGAAGTTTACATTACATTTCATCAAACTGTTGAAACCAAGTCAGTTCTGACCTGAAACAACATGAAATGTTGTAAAATTGCATTTGTAAGCATATGTAATGAAGTTGAGCACATCTAACTTTACAGAATGAAGATATTGCAAAACCATCCAAATCAAGCTTCTCTCTGCTTGATATGCTTCCACACTGTACATAAGGGCATTCTCTATCATAGGTGAAGAGTTTACATGTGTATTTGCAAGTTTACATTACAATTCATCAAACTCTTGAACCAAGTCAGTTCTGACCTGAAACAACATGAAATGTTGTAAAATTGCATTTGTGAGCATATGGAATGCAGTTGAGCACATCTAACTTTACAGAATGAAGATATTGCAAAACCATCCAAATCAAGCTTCTCTCTGCTTGATATGCTTCCACACTGTACATTAGGGCATTCTCTATCATAGGTGAAGAGTTTACATGTGTATTTGCAAGTTTACATGACAATTCATCAAACTCTTGAAACCAAGTCAGTTCTGACCTGAAACAACATGAAATGTTGTAAAATTGCATTTGTAAGCATATGGAATGCAGTTGAGCACATCTAACTTTACAGAATGAAGATATTGCAAAACCATCCAAATCAAGCTTCTCTCTGCTTGACATGCTTCCACACTGTACATAATTTCATTCTCTATCATAGGTGAAGAGTTTACATGTGTATTTGCAAGTTTACATTACATTTCATCAAACTTTTGAAACCAAGTCAGTTCTGACCTGAAACAACATGAAATGTTGTAAAATTGCATTTGTAAGCATATGGAATGCAGTTGAGCACATCTAACTTTACAGAATGAAGATATTGCAAAACCATCCAAATCAAGCTTCTCTCTGCTTGATATGCTTCCACACTGTACATAAGGGCATTCTCTATCATAGGTGAAGAGTTTACATGTGTATTTGCAAGTTTACATTACAATTCATCAAACTCTTGAACCAAGTCAGTTCTGACCTGAAACAACATGAAATGTTGTAAAATTGCATTTGTAAGCATATGTAATGAAGTTGAGCACATCTAACTTTACAGAATGAAGATATTGCAAAACCATCCAAATCAAGCTTCTCTCTGCTTGATATGCTTCCACACTGTACATAAGGGCATTCTCTATCATAGGTGAAGAGTTTACATGTGTATATGCAAGTTTACATTACAATTCATCAAACTCTTGAACCAAGTCAGTTCTGACCTGAAACAACATGAAATGTTGTAAAGTTGCATTTGTGAGCATATGGAATGCAGTTGAGCACATCTAACTTTACAGAATGAAGATATTGCAAAACCATCCAAATCAGGCTTCTCTCTGCTTCATATGCTTCCACACTGTACATTAGGGCATTCTCTATCATAGGTGAAGAGTAAACATGTGTATTTGCAAGTTTACATTACAATTCATCAAACTCTTGAAACCAAGTCAGTTCTGACCTGAAACAACATGAAATGTTGTAAAATTGCATTTGTAAGCATATGGAATGCAGTTGAGCACATCTAACTTTACAGAATGAAGATATTGCAAAACCATCCAAATCAAGCTTCTCTCTGCTTGACATGCTTCCATACTGTACATAAGGGCATTCTCTATCATAGGTGAAGAGTTTACATGTGTATTTGCAAGTTTACATTACAATTCATCAAACTCTTGAAACCAAGTCAGTTCTGACCTGAAACAACATGAAATGTTGTAAAATTGCATTTGTAAGCATATGGAATGCAGTTGAGCACATCTAACTTTACAGAATGAAGATATTGCAAAACCATCCAAATCAAGCTTCTCTCTGCTTGACATGCTTCCACACTATACATAAGGGCATTCTCTATCATAGGTGAAGAGTTTACATGTGTATTTGCAAGTTTACATTACATTTCATCTAACTCTTGAAACCAAGTCAGATCTGACCTGAAACAACATGAAATGTTGTAAAATTGCATTTGTGAGCATATGTAATGCAGTTGAGCACATCCAACTTTACAGAATTAAGATATTGCAAAACCATCCAAATCAAGCTTCTCTCTGCTTGATATGCTTCCACACTGTACATAAGGGCATTCTCTATCATAGGTGAAGAGTTTACATGTGTATTTGGAAGTTTACATTACATTTCATCAAACCGTTGAAACCAAGTCAGTTCTGACCTGAAACAACATGAAATGTTGTAAAATTGCATTTGTAAGCATATGTAATGAAGTTGAGCACATCTAACTTTACAGAATGAAGATATTGCAAAACCATCCAAATCAAGCTTCTCTCTGCTTGATATGCTTCCACACTGTACATAAGGGCATTCTCTATCATAGGTGAAGAGTTTACATGTGTATTTGCAAGTTTACATTACAATTCATCAAACTCTTGAAACCAAGTCAGTTCTGACCTGAAACAACATGAAATGTTGTAAAATTGCATTTGTGAGCATATGCAATGCAGTTGAGCACATCTAACTTTACAGAATGAAGATATTGCAAAACCATCCAAATCAAGCTTCTCTCAGCTTGATATGCTTCCACACTGTACATAAGGGCATTCTCTATCATAGGTGAAGAGTTTACATGTGTTTTTGCAAGTTTACATTACATTTCATCAAACTTTTGAAACCAAGTCAGTTCTGACCTGAAACAACATGAAATGTTGTAAAATTGCATTTGTGAGCATATGTAATGCAGTTGAGCACATCCAACTTTACAGAATTAAGATATTGCAAAACCATCCAAATCAAGCTTCTCTCTGCTTGATATGCTTCCACACTGTACATAAGGGCATTCTCTATCATAGGTGAAGAGTTTACATGTGTATTTGGAAGTTTACATTACATTTCATCAAACTGTTGAAACCAAGTCAGTTCTGACCTGAAACAACATGAAATGTTGTAAAATTGCATTTGTAAGCATATGTAATGAAGTTGAGCACATCTAACTTTACAGAATGAAGATATTGCAAAACCATCCAAGTCAAGCTTCTCTCTGCTTGATATGCTTCCACACTGTACATAAGGGCATTCTCTATCATAGGTGATGAGTTTACATGTGTATTTGCAAGTTTACATTACAATTCATCAAACTCTTGAACCAAGTCAGTTCTGACCTGAAACAACATGATATGTTGTAAAATTGCTTTTGTGAGCATATGTAATGCAGTTGAGCACATCCAACTTTACAGAATGAAGATATTGCAAAACCATCCAAATCAAGCTTCTCTCTGCTTGATATGCTTCCACACTGTACATAAGGGCATTCTCTATCATAGGTGAAGAGTTTACATGTGAATTTGCAAGTTTACATTACAATTCATCAAACTCTTGAAACCAAGTCAGTTCTGACCTGAAACAACATGAAATGTTGTAAAATTGCATTTGTAAGCATATGGAATGCAGTTGAGCACATCTAACTTTACAGAATGAAGATATTGCAAAACCATCCAAATCAAGCTTCTCTCTGCTTGATATGCTTCCACACTGTACATCAGGGCATTCTCTATCATAGGTGAAGAGTTTACATGTGTATTTGCAAGTTTACATTACAATTCATAAAACTCTTGAACCAAGTCAGTTCTGACCTGAAACAACATGAAATGTTGTAAAATTGCATTTGTGAGCATATGGAATGCAGTTGAGCACATCTAACTTTACAGAATGAAGATATTGCAAAACCATCCAAATCAAGCTTCTCTCTGCTTGATATGCTTCCACACTGTACATTAGGGCATTCTCTATCATAGGTGAAGAGTTTACATGTGTATTTGCAAGTTTACATTACAATTCATCAAACTCTTGAAACCAAGTCAGTTCTGACCTGAAACAACATGAAATGTTGTAAAATTGCATTTGTAAGCATATGGAATGCAGTTGAGCACATCTAACTTTACAGAATGAAGATATTGCAAAACCATCCAAATCAAGCTTCTCTCTGCTTGACATGCTTCCACACTGTACATTAGGGCATTCTCTATCATAGGTGAAGAGTTTACATGTGTATTTGCAAGTTTACATTACAATTCATCAAACTCTTGAAACCAAGTCAGTTCTGACCTGAAACAACATGAAATGTTGTAAAATTGCATTTGTAAGCATATGGAATGCAGTTGAGCACATCTAACTTTACAGAATGAAGATATTGCAAAACCATCCAAATCAAGCTTCTCTCTGCTTGATATGCTTCCACACTATACATAAGGGCATTCTCTATCATAGGTGAAGAGTTTACATGTGTATTTGCAAGTTTACATTACATTTCATCTAACTCTTGAAACCAAGTCAGTTCTGACCTGAAACAACATGAAATGTTGTAAAATTGCATTTGTGAGCATATGTAATGCAGTTGAGCACATCCAACTTTACAGAATTAAGATATTGCAAAACCATCCAAATCAAGCTTCTCTCTGCTTGATATGCTTCCACACTGTACATAAGGGCATTCTCTATCATAGGTGAAGAGTTTACATGTGTATTTGGAAGTTTACATTACATTTCATCAAACCGTTGAAACCAAGTCAGTTCTGACCTGAAACAACATGAAATGTTGTAAAATTGCATTTGTAAGCATATGTAATGAAGTTGAGCACATCTAACTTTACAGAATGAAGATATTGCAAAACCATCCAAATCAAGCTTCTCTCTGCTTGATATGCTTCCACACTGTACATAAGGGCATTCTCTATCATAGGTGAAGAGTTTACATGTGTATTTGCAAGTTTACATTACAATTCATCAAACTCTTGAACCAAGTCAGTTCTGACCTGAAACAACATGAAATGTTGTAAAATTGCTTTTGTGAGCATATGTAATGCAGTTGAGCACATCCAACTTTACAGAATGAAGATATTGCAAAACCATCCAAATCAAGCTTCTCTCTGCTTGATATGCTTCCACACTGTACATAAGGGCATTCTCTATCATAGGTGAAGAGTTTACATGTGTATTTGCAAGTTTACATTACAATTCATCAAACTCTTGAAACCAAGTCAGTTCTGACCTGAAACAACATGAAATGTTGTAAAATTGCATTTGTGAGCATATGCAATGCAGTTGAGCACATCTAACTTTACAGAATGAAGATATTGCAAAACCATCCAAATCAAGCTTCTCTCAGCTTGATATGCTTCCACACTGTACATAAGGGCATTCTCTATCATAGGTGAAGAGTTTACATGTGTTTTTGCAAGTTTACATTACATTTCATCAAACTTTTGAAACCAAGTCAGTTCTGACCTGAAACAACATGAAATGTTGTAAAATTGCATTTGTGAGCATATGTAATGCAGTTGAGCACATCCAACTTTACAGAATTAAGATATTGCAAAACCATCCAAATCAAGCTTCTCTCTGCTTGATATGCTTCCACACTGTACATAAGGGCATTCTCTATCATAGGTGAAGAGTTTACATGTGTATTTGGAAGTTTACATTACATTTCATCAAACTGTTGAAACCAAGTCAGTTCTGACCTGAAACAACATGAAATGTTGTAAAATTGCATTTGTAAGCATATGTAATGAAGTTGAGCACATCTAACTTTACAGAATGAAGATATTGCAAAACCATCCAAGTCAAGCTTCTCTCTGCTTGATATGCTTCCACACTGTACATAAGGGCATTCTCTATCATAGGTGATGAGTTTACATGTGTATTTGCAAGTTTACATTACAATTCATCAAACTCTTGAACCAAGTCAGTTCTGACCTGAAACAACATGATATGTTGTAAAATTGCTTTTGTGAGCATATGTAATGCAGTTGAGCACATCCAACTTTACAGAATGAAGATATTGCAAAACCATCCAAATCAAGCTTCTCTCTGCTTGATATGCTTCCACACTGTACATAAGGGCATTCTCTATCATAGGTGAAGAGTTTACATGTGAATTTGCAAGTTTACATTACAATTCATCAAACTCTTGAAACCAAGTCAGTTCTGACCTGAAACAACATGAAATGTTGTAAAATTGCATTTGTAAGCATATGGAATGCAGTTGAGCACATCTAACTTTACAGAATGAAGATATTGCAAAACCATCCAAATCAAGCTTCTCTCTGCTTGATATGCTTCCACACTGTACATAAGGGCATTCTCTATCATAGGTGAAGAGTTTACATGTGTATTTGCAAGTTTACATTACAATTCATAAAACTCTTGAACCAAGTCAGTTCTGACCTGAAACAACATGAAATGTTGTAAAATTGCATTTGTGAGCATATGGAATGCAGTTGAGCACATCTAACTTTACAGAATGAAGATATTGCAAAACCATCCAAATCAAGCTTCTCTCTGCTTGACATGCTTCCACACTGTACATAAGGGCATTCTCTATCATAGGTGAAGAGTTTACATGTGTATTTGCAAGTTTACATTACATTTCATCTAACTCTTGAAACCAAGTCAGTTCTGACCTGAAACAACATGAAATGTTGTAAAATTGCATTTGTAAGCATATGGAATGCAGTTGAGCACATCTAACTTTACAGAATGAAGATATTGCAAAACCATCCAAATCAAGCTTCTCTCTGCTTGATATGCTTCCACACTATACATAAGGGCATTCTCTATCATAGGTGAAGAGTTTACATGTGTATTTGCAAGTTTACATTACATTTCATCTAACTCTTGAAACCAAGTCAGTTCTGACCTGAAACAACATGAAATGTTGTAAAATTGCATTTGTGAGCATATGTAATGCAGTTGAGCACATCCAACTTTACAGAATTAAGATATTGCAAAACCATCCAAATCAAGCTTCTCTCTGCTTGATATGCTTCCACACTGTACATAAGGGCATTCTCTATCATAGGTGAAGAGTTTACATGTGTATTTGGAAGTTTACATTACATTTCATCAAACCGTTGAAACCAAGTCAGTTCTGACCTGAAACAACATGAAATGTTGTAAAATTGCATTTGTAAGCATATGTAATGAAGTTGAGCACATCTAACTTTACAGAATGAAGATATTGCAAAACCATCCAAATCAAGCTTCTCTCTGCTTGATATGCTTCCACACTGTACATAAGGGCATTCTCTATCATAGGTGAAGAGTTTACATGTGTATTTGCAAGTTTACATTACAATTCATCAAACTCTTGAACCAAGTCAGTTCTGACCTGAAACAACATGAAATGTTGTAAAATTGCTTTTGTGAGCATATGTAATGCAGTTGAGCACATCCAACTTTACAGAATGAAGATATTGCAAAACCATCCAAATCAAGCTTCTCTCTGCTTGATATGCTTCCACACTGTACATAAGGGCATTCTCTATCATAGGTGAAGAGTTTACATGTGTATTTGCAAGTTTACATTACAATTCATCAAACTCTTGAAACCAAGTCAGTTCTGACCTGAAACAACATGAAATGTTGTAAAATTGCATTTGTGAGCATATGGAATGCAGTTGAGCACATCTAACTTTACAGAATGAAGATATTGCAAAACCATCCAAATCAAGCTTCTCTCTGCTTGACATGCTTCCACACTGTACATAAGGGCATTCTCTATCATAGGTGAAGAGTTTACATGTGTATTTGCAAGTTTACATTACAATTCATCAAACTCTTGAAACCAAGTCAGTTCTGACCTGAAACAACATGAAATGTTGTAAAATTGCATTTGTAAGCATATGGAATGCAGTTGAGCACATCTAACTTTACAGAATGAAGATATTGCAAAACCATCCAAATCAAGCTTCTCTCTGCTTGATATGCTTCCACACTATACATAAGGGCATTCTCTATCATAGGTGAAGAGTTTACATGTGTATTTGCAAGTTTACATTACATTTCATCTAACTCTTGAAACCAAGTCAGTTCTGACCTGAAACAACATGAAATGTTGTAAAATTGCATTTGTGAGCATATGTAATGCAGTTGAGCACATCCAACTTTACAGAATTAAGATATTGCAAAACCATCCAAATCAAGCTTCTCTCTGCTTGATATGCTTCCACACTGTACATAAGGGCATTCTCTATCATAGGTGAAGAGTTTACATGTGTATTTGGAAGTTTACATTACATTTCATCAAACCGTTGAAACCAAGTCAGTTCTGACCTGAAACAACATGAAATGTTGTAAAATTGCATTTGTAAGCATATGTAATGAAGTTGAGCACATCTAACTTTACAGAATGAAGATATTGCAAAACCATCCAAATCAAGCTTCTCTCTGCTTGATATGCTTCCACACTGTACATAAGGGCATTCTCTATCATAGGTGAAGAGTTTACATGTGTATTTGCAAGTTTACATTACAATTCATCAAACTCTTGAACCAAGTCAGTTCTGACCTGAAACAACATGAAATGTTGTAAAATTGCTTTTGTGAGCATATGTAATGCAGTTGAGCACATCCAACTTTACAGAATGAAGATATTGCAAAACCATCCAAATCAAGCTTCTCTCTGCTTGATATGCTTCCACACTGTACATAAGGGCATTCTCTATCATAGGTGAAGAGTTTACATGTGTATATGGAAGTTTACATTACATTTCATCAAACTGTTGAAACCAAGTCAGTTCTGACCTGAAACAACATGAAATGTTGTAAAATTGCATTTGTAAGCATATGTAATGAAGTTGAGCACATCTAACTTTACAGAATGAAGATATTGCAAAACCATCCAAGTCAAGCTTCTCTCTGCTTGATATGCTTCCACACTGTACATAAGGGCATTCTCTATCATAGGTGATGAGTTTACATGTGTATTTGCAAGTTTACATTACAATTCATCAAACTCTTGAACCAAGTCAGTTCTGACCTGAAACAACATGATATGTTGTAAAATTGCTTTTGTGAGCATATGTAATGCAGTTGAGCACATCCAACTTTACAGAATGAAGATATTGCAAAACCATCCAAATCAAGCTTCTCTCTGCTTGATATGCTTCCACACTGTACATAAGGGCATTCTCTATCATAGGTGAAGAGTTTACATGTGAATTTGCAAGTTTACATTACAATTCATCAAACTCTTGAAACCAAGTCAGTTCTGACCTGAAACAACATGAAATGTTGTAAAATTGCATTTGTAAGCATATGGAATGCAGTTGAGCACATCTAACTTTACAGAATGAAGATATTTCAAAACCATCCAAATCAAGCTTCTCTCTGCTTGATATGCTTCCACACTGTACATAAGGGCATTCTCTATCATAGGTGAAGAGTTTACATGTGTATTTGCAAGTTTACATTACAATTCATCAAACTCTTGAACCAAGTCAGTTCTGACCTGAAACAACATGAAATGTTGTAAAATTGCATTTGTGAGCATATGGAATGCAGTTGAGCACATCTAACTTTACAGAATGAAGATATTGCAAAACCATCCAAATCAAGCTTCTCTCTGCTTGATATGCTTCCACACTGTACATTAGGGCATTCTCTATCATAGATGAAGAGTTTACATGTGTATTTGCAAGTTTACATTACAATTCATCAAACTCTTGAAACCAAGTCAGTTCTGACCTGAAACAACATGAAATGTTGTAAAATTGCATTTGTAAGCATATGGAATGCAGTTGAGCACATCTAACTTTACAGAATGAAGATATTGCAAAACCATCCAAATCAAGCTTCTCTCTGCTTGACATGCTTCCACACTGTACATAAGGGCATTCTCTATCATAGGTGAAGAGTTTACATGTGTATTTGCAAGTTTACATTACAATTCATCAAACTCTTGAAACCAAGTCAGTTCTGACCTGAAACAACATGAAATGTTGTAAAATTGCATTTGTAAGCATATGGAATGCAGTTGAGCACATCTAACTTTACAGAATGAAGATATTGCAAAACCATCCAAATCAAGCTTCTCTCTGCTTGATATGCTTCCACACTGTACATAAGGGCATTCTCTATCATAGGTGAAGAGTTTACATGTGTATTTGCAAGTTTACATTACATTTCATCTAACTCTTGAACCAAGTCAGTTCTGACCTGAAACAACATGAAATGTTGTAAAATTGCTTTTGTGAGCATATGTAATGCAGTTGAGCACATCCAACTTTACAGAATGAAGATATTGCAAAACCATCCAAATCAAGCTTCTCTCTGCTTGATATGCTTCCACACTGTACATAAGGGCATTCTCTATCATAGGTGAAGAGTTTACATGTGTATTTGCAAGTTTACATTACAATTCATCAAACTCTTGAAACCAAGTCAGTTCTGACCTGAAACAACATGAAATGTTGTAAAATTGCATTTGTGAGCATATGGAATGCAGTTGAGCACATCTAACTTTACAGAATGAAGATATTGCAAAACCATCCAAATCAAGCTTCTCTCAGCTTGATATGCTTCCACACTGTACATAAGGGCATTCTCTATCATAGGTGAAGAGTTTACATGTGTTTTTGCAAGTTTACATTACATTTCATCAAACTTTTGAAACCAAGTCAGTTCTGACCTGAAACAACATGAAATGTTGTAAAATTGCATTTGTAAGCATATGGAATGCAGTTGAGCACATCTAACTTTACAGAATGAAGATATTGCAAAACCATCCAAATCAAGCTTCTCTCTGCTTGATATGCTTCCACACTGTACATAAGGGCATTCTCTATCATAGGTGAAGAGTTTACATGTGTATTTGCAAGTTTACATTACAATTCATCAAACTCTTGAACCAAGTCAGTTCTGACCTGAAACAACATGAAATGTTGTAAAATTGCTTTTGTGAGCATATGTAATGCAGTTGAGCACATCCAACTTTACAGAATGAAGATATTGCAAAACAATCCAAATCAAGCTTCTCTCTGCTTGATATGCTTCCACACTGTACATAAGGGCATTCTCTATCATAGGTGAAGAGTTTACATGTGTATTTGCAAGTTTACATTACAATTCATCAAACTCTTGAAACCAAGTCAGTTCTGACCTGAAACAACATGAAATGTTGTAAAATTGCATTTGTGAGCATATGTAATGCAGTTGAGCACATCCAACTTTACAGAATTAAGATATTGCAAAACCATCCCAATCAAGCTTCTCTCTGCTTGATATGCTTCCACACTGTACATAAGGGCATTCTCTATCATAGGTGAAGAGTTTACATGTGTATTTGCAAGTTTACATTACAATTCATCAAACTCTTGAAACCAAGTCAGTTCTGACCTGAAACAACATGAAATGTTGTAAAATTGCATTTGTGAGCATATGGAATGCAGTTGAGCACATCTAACTTTACAGAATGAAGATATTGCAAAACCATCCAAATCAAGCTTCTCTCAGCTTGATATGCTTCCACACTGTACATAAGGGCATTCTCTATCATAGGTGAAGAGTTTACATGTGTTTTTGCAAGTTTACATTACATTTCATCTAACTCTTGAAACCAAGTCAGTTCTGACCTGAAACAACATGAAATGTTGTAAAATTGCATTTGTAAGCATATGGAATGCAGTTGAGCACATCCAACTTTACAGAATGAAGATATTGCAAAACCATCCAAATCAAGCTTCTCTCTGCTTGTTATGCTTCCACACTGTATATAATGGCATTCTCTATCATAGGTGAAGAGTTTACATGTGTATTTGCAAGTTTACATTGCAATTCATCAAACTCTTGAAACCAAGTCAGTTCTGACCTGAAACAACATGAAATGTTGTAAAATTGCATTTGTAAGCATATGGAATGCAGTTGAGCACATCTAACTTTACAGAATGAAGATATTGCAAAACCATCCAAATCAAGCTTCTCTCTGCTTGACATGCTTCCACACTGTACATAAGGGCATTCTCTATCATAGGTGAAGAGTTTACATGTGTATTTGCAAGTTTACATTACAATTCATCAAACTCTTGAAACCAAGTCAGTTCTGACCTGAAACAACATGAAATGTTGTAAAATTGCATTTGTAAGCATATGGAATGCAGTTGAGCACATCTAACTTTACAGAATGAAGATATTGCAAAACCATCCAAATCAAGCTTCTCTCTGCTTGATATGCTTCCACACTATACATAAGGGCATTCTCTATCATAGGTGAAGAGTTTACATGTGTATTTGCAAGTTTACATTACATTTCATCTAACTCTTGAAACCAAGTCAGTTCTGACCTGAAACAACATGAAATGTTGTAAAATTGCATTTGTGAGCATATGTAATGCAGTTGAGCACATCCAACTTTACAGAATTAAGATATTGCAAAACCATCCAAATCAAGCTTCTCTCTGCTTGATATGCTTCCACACTGTACATAAGGGCATTCTCTATCATAGGTGAAGAGTTTACATGTGTATTTGGAAGTTTACATTACATTTCATCAAACCGTTGAAACCAAGTCAGTTCTGACCTGAAACAACATGAAATGTTGTAAAATTGCATTTGTAAGCATATGTAATGAAGTTGAGCACATCTAACTTTACAGAATGAAGATATTGCAAAACCATCCAAATCAAGCTTCTCTCTGCTTGATATGCTTCCACACTGTACATAAGGGCATTCTCTATCATAGGTGAAGAGTTTACATGTGTATTTGCAAGTTTACATTACAATTCATCAAACTCTTGAACCAAGTCAGTTCTGACCTGAAACAACATGAAATGTTGTAAAATTGCTTTTGTGAGCATATGTAATGCAGTTGAGCACATCCAACTTTACAGAATGAAGATATTGCAAAACCATCCAAATCAAGCTTCTCTCTGCTTGATATGCTTCCACACTGTACATAAGGGCATTCTCTATCATAGGTGAAGAGTTTACATGTGTATTTGCAAGTTTACATTACAATTCATCAAACTCTTGAAACCAAGTCAGTTCTGACCTGAAACAACATGAAATGTTGTAAAATTGCATTTGTGAGCATATGGAATGCAGTTGAGCACATCTAACTTTACAGAATGAAGATATTGCAAAACCATCCAAATCAAGCTTCTCTCAGCTTGATATGCTTCCACACTGTACATAAGGGCATTCTCTATCATAGGTGAAGAGTTTACATGTGTTTTTGCAAGTTTACATTACATTTCATCAAACTTTTGAAACCAAGTCAGTTCTGACCTGAAACAACATGAAATGTTGTAAAATTGCATTTGTAAGCATATGGAATGCAGTTGAGCACATCTAACTTTACAGAATGAAGATATTGCAAAACCATCCAAATCAAGCTTCTCTCTGCTTGATATGCTTCCACACTGTACATAAGGGCATTCTCTATCATAGGTGAAGAGTTTACATGTGTATTTGCAAGTTTACATTACAATTCATCAAACTCTTGAACCAAGTCAGTTCTGACCTGAAACAACATGAAATGTTGTAAAATTGCTTTTGTGAGCATATGTAATGCAGTTGAGCACATCCAACTTTACAGAATGAAGATATTGCAAAACAATCCAAATCAAGCTTCTCTCTGCTTGATATGCTTCCACACTGTACATAAGGGCATTCTCTATCATAGGTGAAGAGTTTACATGTGTATTTGCAAGTTTACATTACAATTCATCAAACTCTTGAAACCAAGTCAGTTCTGACCTGAAACAACATGAAATGTTGTAAAATTGCATTTGTGAGCATATGTAATGCAGTTGAGCACATCCAACTTTACAGAATTAAGATATTGCAAAACCATCCCAATCAAGCTTCTCTCTGCTTGATATGCTTCCACACTGTACATAAGGGCATTCTCTATCATAGGTGAAGAGTTTACATGTGTATTTGCAAGTTTACATTACAATTCATCAAACTCTTGAAACCAAGTCAGTTCTGACCTGAAACAACATGAAATGTTGTAAAATTGCATTTGTGAGCATATGGAATGCAGTTGAGCACATCTAACTTTACAGAATGAAGATATTGCAAAACCATCCAAATCAAGCTTCTCTCAGCTTGATATGCTTCCACACTGTACATAAGGGCATTCTCTATCATAGGTGAAGAGTTTACATGTGTTTTTGCAAGTTTACATTACATTTCATCAAACTTTTGAAACCAAGTCAGTTCTGACCTGAAACAACATGAAATGTTGTAAAATTGCATTTGTAAGCATATGGAATGCAGTTGAGCACATCTAACTTTACAGAATGAAGATATTGCAAAACCATCCAAATCAAGCTTCTCTCTGCTTGTTATGCTTCCACACTGTACATAAGGGCATTCTCTATCATAGGTGAAGAGTTTACATGTGTATTTGCAAGTTTACATTACAATTCATCAAACTCTTGAACCAAGTCAGTTCTGACCTGAAACAACATGAAATGTTGTAAAATTGCTTTTGTGAGCATATGTAATGCAGTTGAGCACATCCAACTTTACAGAATGAAGATATTGCAAAACCATCCAAATCAAGCTTCTCTCTGCTTGATATGCTTCCACACTGTATATAATGGCATTCTCTATCATAGGTGAAGAGTTTACATGTGTATTTGCAAGTTTACATTGCAATTCATCAAACTCTTGAAACCAAGTCAGTTCTGACCTGAAACAACATGAAATGTTGTAAAATTGCATTTGTAAGCATATGTAATGAAGTTGAGCACATCTAACTTTACAGAATGAAGATATTGCAAAACCATCCAAATCAAGCTTCTCTCTGCTTGACATGCTTCCACACTGTACATAAGGGCATTCTCTATCATAGGTGAAGAGTTTACATGTGTATTTGCAAGTTTAAATTACAATTCAACTAAATTCTTGAAACCAAGTCAGTTCTGACCTGAAACAACATGAAATGTTGTAAAATTGCATTTGTGAGCATATGTAATGCAGTTGAGCACATCCAACTTTACAGAATTAAGATATTGCAAAACCATCCAAATCAAGCTTCTCTCTGCTTGATATGCTTCCACACTGTACATAAGGGCATTCTCTATCATAGGTGAAGAGTTTACATGTGTATTTGCAAGTTTATATTGCAATTCATCAAACTCTTGAAACCAAGTCAGTTCTGACCTGAAACAACATGAAATGTTGTAAAATTGCATTTGTAAGCATATGTAATGAAGTTGAGCACATCTAACTTTACAGAATGAAGATATTGCAAAACCATCCAAATCAAGCTTCTCTCTGCTTGACATGCTTCCACACTGTACATAAGGGCATTCTCTATCATAGGTGAAGAGTTTACATGTGTATTTGCAAGTTTAAATTACAATTCAACTAAATTCTTGAAACCAAGTCAGTTCTGACCTGAAACAACATGAAATGTTGTAAAATTGCATTTGTGAGCATATGTAATGCAGTTGAGCACATCCAACTTTACAGAATTAAGATATTGCAAAACCATCCAAATCAAGCTTCTCTCTGCTTGATATGCTTCCACACTGTACATAAGGGCATTCTCTATCATAGGTGAAGAGTTTACATGTGTATTTGCAAGTTTACATTACAATTCATCAAACTCTTGAAACCAAGTCAGTTCTGACCTGAAACAACATGAAATGTTGTAAAATTGCATTTGTAAGCATATGGAATGCAGTTGAGCACATCTAACTTTACAGAATGAAGATATTGCAAAACCATCCAAATCAAGCTTCTCTCTGCTTGATATGCTTCCACACTGTACATAAGGGCATTCTCTATCATAGGTGAAGAGTTTACATGTGTATTTGCAAGTTTACATTACAATTCATCAAACTCTTGAACCAAGTCAGTTCTGACCTGAAACAACATGAAATGTTGTAAAATTGCTTTTGTGAGCATATGTAATGCAGTTGAGCACATCCAACTTTACAGAATGAAGATATTGCAAAACAATCCAAATCAAGCTTCTCTCTGCTTGATATGCTTCCACACTGTACATAAGGGCATTCTCTATCATAGGTGAAGAGTTTACATGTGTATTTGCAAGTTTACATTACAATTCATCAAACTCTTGAAACCAAGTCAGTTCTGACCTGAAACAACATGAAATGTTGTAAAATTGCATTTGTGAGCATATGTAATGCAGTTGAGCACATCCAACTTTACAGAATTAAGATATTGCAAAACCATCCAAATCAAGCTTCTCTCTGCTTGATATGCTTCCACACTGTACATAAGGGCATTCTCTATCATAGGTGAAGAGTTTACATGTGTATTTGCAAGTTTACATTACAATTCATCAAACTCTTGAAACCAAGTCAGTTCTGACCTGAAACAACATGAAATGTTGTAAAATTGCATTTGTGAGCATATGGAATGCAGTTGAGCACATCTAACTTTACAGAATGAAGATATTGCAAAACCATCCAAATCAAGCTTCTCTCAGCTTGATATGCTTCCACACTGTACATAAGGGCATTCTCTATCATAGGTGAAGAGTTTACATGTGTTTTTGCAAGTTTACATTACATTTCATCAAACTTTTGAAACCAAGTCAGTTCTGACCTGAAACAACATGAAATGTTGTAAAATTGCATTTGTAAGCATATGGAATGCAGTTGAGCACATCTAACTTTACAGAATGAAGATATTGCAAAACCATCCAAATCAAGCTTCTCTCTGCTTGTTATGCTTCCACACTGTACATAAGGGCATTCTCTATCATAGGTGAAGAGTTTACATGTGTATTTGCAAGTTTACATTACAATTCATCAAACTCTTGAACCAAGTCAGTTCTGACCTGAAACAACATGAAATGTTGTAAAATTGCTTTTGTGAGCATATGTAATGCAGTTGAGCACATCCAACTTTACAGAATGAAGATATTGCAAAACCATCCAAATCAAGCTTCTCTCTGCTTGATATGCTTCCACACTGTATATAATGGCATTCTCTATCATAGGTGAAGAGTTTACATGTGTATTTGCAAGTTTACATTGCAATTCATCAAACTCTTGAAACCAAGTCAGTTCTGACCTGAAACAACATGAAATGTTGTAAAATTGCATTTGTAAGCATATGTAATGAAGTTGAGCACATCTAACTTTACAGAATGAAGATATTGCAAAACCATCCAAATCAAGCTTCTCTCTGCTTGACATGCTTCCACACTGTACATAAGGGCATTCTCTATCATAGGTGAAGAGTTTACATGTGTATTTGCAAGTTTAAATTACAATTCAACTAAATTCTTGAAACCAAGTCAGTTCTGACCTGAAACAACATGAAATGTTGTAAAATTGCATTTGTGAGCATATGTAATGCAGTTGAGCACATCCAACTTTACAGAATTAAGATATTGCAAAACCATCCAAATCAAGCTTCTCTCTGCTTGATATGCTTCCACACTGTACATAAGGGCATTCTCTATCATAGGTGAAGAGTTTACATGTGTATTTGCAAGTTTACATTGCAATTCATCAAACTCTTGAAACCAAGTCAGTTCTGACCTGAAACAACATGAAATGTTGTAAAATTGCATTTGTAAGCATATGTAATGAAGTTGAGCACATCTAACTTTACAGAATGAAGATATTGCAAAACCATCCAAATCAAGCTTCTCTCTGCTTGACATGCTTCCACACTGTACATAAGGGCATTCTCTATCATAGGTGAAGAGTTTACATGTGTATTTGCAAGTTTAAATTACAATTCAACTAAATTCTTGAAACCAAGTCAGTTCTGACCTGAAACAACATGAAATGTTGTAAAATTGCATTTGTGAGCATATGTAATGCAGTTGAGCACATCCAACTTTACAGAATTAAGATATTGCAAAACCATCCAAATCAAGCTTCTCTCTGCTTGATATGCTTCCACACTGTACATAAGGGCATTCTCTATCATAGGTGAAGAGTTTACATGTGTATTTGCAAGTTTACATTACAATTCATCAAACTCTTGAAACCAAGTCAGTTCTGACCTGAAACAACATGAAATGTTGTAAAATTGCATTTGTAAGCATATGGAATGCAGTTGAGCACATCTAACTTTACAGAATGAAGATATTGCAAAACCATCCAAATCAAGCTTCTCTCTGCTTGATATGCTTCCACACTGTACATAAGGGCATTCTCTATCATAGGTGAAGAGTTTACATGTGTATTTGCAAGTTTACATTACAATTCATCAAACTCTTGAACCAAGTCAGTTCTGACCTGAAACAACATGAAATGTTGTAAAATTGCTTTTGTGAGCATATGTAATGCAGTTGAGCACATCCAACTTTACAGAATGAAGATATTGCAAAACAATCCAAATCAAGCTTCTCTCTGCTTGATATGCTTCCACACTGTACATAAGGGCATTCTCTATCATAGGTGAAGAGTTTACATGTGTATTTGCAAGTTTACATTACAATTCATCAAACTCTTGAAACCAAGTCAGTTCTGACCTGAAACAACATGAAATGTTGTAAAATTGCATTTGTGAGCATATGTAATGCAGTTGAGCACATCCAACTTTACAGAATTAAGATATTGCAAAACCATCCAAATCAAGCTTCTCTCTGCTTGATATGCTTCCACACTGTACATAAGGGCATTCTCTATCATAGGTGAAGAGTTTACATGTGTATTTGCAAGTTTACATTACAATTCATCAAACTCTTGAAACCAAGTCAGTTCTGACCTGAAACAACATGAAATGTTGTAAAATTGCATTTGTGAGCATATGGAATGCAGCTGAGCACATCTAACTTTACAGAATGAAGATATTGCAAAACCATCCAAATCAAGCTTCTCTCAGCTTGATATGCTTCCACACTGTACATAAGGGCATTCTCTATCATAGGTGAAGAGTTTAAATGTGTTTTTGCAAGTTTACATTACATTTCATCAAACTTTTGAAACCAAGTCAGTTCTGACCTGAAACAACATGAAATGTTGTAAAATTGCATTTGTAAGCATTTGGAATGCAGTTGAGCACATCTAACTTTACAGAATTAAGATATTGCAAAACCATCCAAATCAAGCTTCTCTCTGCTTGTTATGCTTCCACACTGTACATAAGGGCATTCTCTATCATAGGTGAAGAGTTTACATGTGTATTTGCAAGTTTACATTACAATTCATCAAACTCTTGAACCAAGTCAGTTCTGACCTGAAACAACATGAAATGTTGTAAAATTGCTTTTGTGAGCATATGTAATGCAGTTGAGCACATCCAACTTTACAGAATGAAGATATTGCAAAACCATCCAAATCAAGCTTCTCTCTGCTTGATATGCTTCCACACTGTACATAAGGGCATTCTCTATCATAGGTGAAGAGTTTACATGTGTATTTGCAAGTTTACATTACAATTCATCAAACTCTTGAAACCAAGTCAGTTCTGACCTGAAACAACATGAAATGTTGTAAAATTGCATTTGTGAGCATATGTAATGCAGTTGAGCACATCCAACTTTACAGAATTAAGATATTTGCAAAACCATCCAAATCAAGCTTCTCTCTGCTTGATATGCTTCCACACTGTATATAATGGCATTCTCTATCATAGGTGAAGAGTTTACATGTGTATTTGCAAGTTTACATTGCAATTCATCAAACTCTTGAAACCAAGTCAGTTCTGACCTGAAACAACATGAAATGTTGTAAAATTGCATTTGTAAGCATATGTAATGAAGTTGAGCACATCTAACTTTACAGAATGAAGATATTGCAAAACCATCCAAATCAAGCTTCTCTCTGCTTGACATGCTTCCACACTGTACATAAGGGCATTCTCTATCATAGGTGAAGAGTTTACATGTGTATTTGCAAGTTTACATTACAATTCATCAAACTCTTGAAACCAAGTCAGTTCTGACCTGAAACAACATGAAATGTTGTAAAATTGCATTTGTGAGCATATGTAATGCAGTTGAGCACATCCAACTTTACAGAATTAAGATATTGCAAAACCATCCAAATCAAGCTTCTCTCTGCTTGATATGCTTCCACACTGTATATAATGGCATTCTCTATCATAGGTGAAGAGTTTACATATGTATTTGCAAGTTTACATTGCAATTCATCAAACTCTTGAAACCAAGTCAGTTCTGACCTGAAACAACATGAAATGTTGTAAAATTGCATTTGTAAGCATATGTAATGAAGTTGAGCACATCTAACTTTACAGAATGAAGATATTGCAAAACCATCCAAATCAAGCTTCTCTCTGCTTGACATGCTTCCACACTGTACATAAGGGCATTCTCTATCATAGGTGAAGAGTTTACATGTGTATTTGCAAGTTTAAATTACAATTCAACTAAATTCTTGAAACCAAGTCAGTTCTGACCTGAAACAACATGAAATGTTGTAAAATTGCATTTGTGAGCATATGTAATGCAGTTGAGCACATCCAACTTTACAGAATTAAGATATTGCAAAACCATCCAAATCAAGCTTCTCTCTGCTTGATATGCTTCCACACTGTACATAAGGGCATTCTCTATCATAGGTGAAGAGTTTACATGTGTATTTGCAAGTTTACATTACAATTCATCAAACTCTTGAAACCAAGTCAGTTCTGACCTGAAACAACATGAAATGTTGTAAAATTGCATTTGTAAGCATATGGAATGCAGTTGAGCACATCTAACTTTACAGAATGAAGATATTGCAAAACCATCCAAATCAAGCTTCTCTCTGCTTGATATGCTTCCACACTGTACATAAGGGCATTCTCTATCATAGGTGAAGAGTTTACATGTGTATTTGCAAGTTTACATTACAATTCATCAAACTCTTGAACCAAGTCAGTTCTGACCTGAAACAACATGAAATGTTGTAAAATTGCATTTGTAAGCATATGTAATGAAGTTGAGCACATCTAACTTTACAGAATGAAGATATTGCAAAACCATCCAAATCAAGCTTCTCTCAGCTTGATATGCTTCCACACTGTACATAAGGGCATTCTCTATCATAGGTGAAGAGTTTACATGTGTTTTTGCAAGTTTACATTACATTTCATCAAACTTTTGAAACCAAGTCAGTTCTGACCTGAAACAACATGAAATGTTGTAAAATTGCATTTGTAAGCATATGGAATGCAGTTGAGCACATCTAACTTTACAGAATGAAGATATTACAAAACAATCCAAATCAAGCTTCTCTCTGCTTGATATGCTTCCACACTGTACATAAGGGCATTCTCTATCATAGGTGAAGAGTTTACATGTGTATTTGCAAGTTTACATTGCAATTCATCAAACTCTTGAAACCAAGTCAGTTCTGACCTGAAACAACATGAAATGTTGTAAAATTGCATTTGTAAGCATATGTAATGAAGTTGAGCACATCTAACTTTACAGAATGAAGATATTGCAAAACCATCCAAATCAAGCTTCTCTCTGCTTGACATGCTTCCACACTGTACATAAGGGCATTCTCTATCATAGGTGAAGAGTTTACATGTGTATTTGCAAGTTTAAATTACAATTCAACTAAATTCTTGAAACCAAGTCAGTTCTGACCTGAAACAACATGAAATGTTGTAAAATTGCATTTGTGAGCATATGTAATGCAGTTGAGCACATCCAACTTTACAGAATTAAGATATTGCAAAACCATCCAAATCAAGCTTCTCTCTGCTTGATATGCTTCCACACTGTACATAAGGGCATTCTCTATCATAGGTGAAGAGTTTACATGTGTATTTGCAAGTTTACATTACAATTCATCAAACTCTTGAAACCAAGTCAGTTCTGACCTGAAACAACATGAAATGTTGTAAAATTGCATTTGTAAGCATATGGAATGCAGTTGAGCACATCTAACTTTACAGAATGAAGATATTGCAAAACCATCCAAATCAAGCTTCTCTCTGCTTGATATGCTTCCACACTGTACATAAGGGCATTCTCTATCATAGGTGAAGAGTTTACATGTGTATTTGCAAGTTTACATTACAATTCATCAAACTCTTGAACCAAGTCAGTTCTGACCTGAAACAACATGAAATGTTGTAAAATTGCTTTTGTGAGCATATGTAATGCAGTTGAGCACATCCAACTTTACAGAATGAAGATATTGCAAAACAATCCAAATCAAGCTTCTCTCTGCTTGATATGCTTCCACACTGTACATAAGGGCATTCTCTATCATAGGTGAAGAGTTTACATGTGTATTTGCAAGTTTACATTACAATTCATCAAACTCTTGAAACCAAGTCAGTTCTGACCTGAAACAACATGAAATGTTGTAAAATTGCATTTGTGAGCATATGTAATGCAGTTGAGCACATCCAACTTTACAGAATTAAGATATTGCAAAACCATCCAAATCAAGCTTCTCTCTGCTTGATATGCTTCCACACTGTACATAAGGGCATTCTCTATCATAGGTGAAGAGTTTACATGTGTATTTGCAAGTTTACATTACAATTCATCAAACTCTTGAAACCAAGTCAGTTCTGACCTGAAACAACATGAAATGTTGTAAAATTGCATTTGTGAGCATATGGAATGCAGCTGAGCACATCTAACTTTACAGAATGAAGATATTGCAAAACCATCCAAATCAAGCTTCTCTCAGCTTGATATGCTTCCACACTGTACATAAGGGCATTCTCTATCATAGGTGAAGAGTTTACATGTGTTTTTGCAAGTTTACATTACATTTCATCAAACTTTTGAAACCAAGTCAGTTCTGACCTGAAACAACATGAAATGTTGTAAAATTGCATTTGTAAGCATTTGGAATGCAGTTGAGCACATCTAACTTTACAGAATGAAGATATTGCAAAACCATCCAAATCAAGCTTCTCTCTGCTTGTTATGCTTCCACACTGTACATAAGGGCATTCTCTATCATAGGTGAAGAGTTTACATGTGTATTTGCAAGTTTACATTACAATTCATCAAACTCTTGAACCAAGTCAGTTCTGACCTGAAACAACATGAAATGTTGTAAAATTGCTTTTGTGAGCATATGTAATGCAGTTGAGCACATCCAACTTTACAGAATGAAGATATTGCAAAACCATCCAAATCAAGCTTCTCTCTGCTTGATATGCTTCCACACTGTACATAAGGGCATTCTCTATCATAGGTGAAGAGTTTACATGTGTATTTGCAAGTTTACATTACAATTCATCAAACTCTTGAAACCAAGTCAGTTCTGACCTGAAACAACATGAAATGTTGTAAAATTGCATTTGTGAGCATATGTAATGCAGTTGAGCACATCCAACTTTACAGAATTAAGATATTTGCAAAACCATCCAAATCAAGCTTCTCTCTGCTTGATATGCTTCCACACTGTATATAATGGCATTCTCTATCATAGGTGAAGAGTTTACATGTGTATTTGCAAGTTTACATTGCAATTCATCAAACTCTTGAAACCAAGTCAGTTCTGACCTGAAACAACATGAAATGTTGTAAAATTGCATTTGTAAGCATATGTAATGAAGTTGAGCACATCTAACTTTACAGAATGAAGATATTGCAAAACCATCCAAATCAAGCTTCTCTCTGCTTGACATGCTTCCACACTGTACATAAGGGCATTCTCTATCATAGGTGAAGAGTTTACATGTGTATTTGCAAGTTTACATTACAATTCATCAAACTCTTGAAACCAAGTCAGTTCTGACCTGAAACAACATGAAATGTTGTAAAATTGCATTTGTGAGCATATGTAATGCAGTTGAGCACATCCAACTTTACAGAATTAAGATATTGCAAAACCATCCAAATCAAGCTTCTCTCTGCTTGATATGCTTCCACACTGTATATAATGGCATTCTCTATCATAGGTGAAGAGTTTACATATGTATTTGCAAGTTTACATTGCAATTCATCAAACTCTTGAAACCAAGTCAGTTCTGACCTGAAACAACATGAAATGTTGTAAAATTGCATTTGTAAGCATATGTAATGAAGTTGAGCACATCTAACTTTACAGAATGAAGATATTGCAAAACCATCCAAATCAAGCTTCTCTCTGCTTGACATGCTTCCACACTGTACATAAGGGCATTCTCTATCATAGGTGAAGAGTTTACATGTGTATTTGCAAGTTTAAATTACAATTCAACTAAATTCTTGAAACCAAGTCAGTTCTGACCTGAAACAACATGAAATGTTGTAAAATTGCATTTGTGAGCATATGTAATGCAGTTGAGCACATCCAACTTTACAGAATTAAGATATTGCAAAACCATCCAAATCAAGCTTCTCTCTGCTTGATATGCTTCCACACTGTACATAAGGGCATTCTCTATCATAGGTGAAGAGTTTACATGTGTATTTGCAAGTTTACATTACAATTCATCAAACTCTTGAAACCAAGTCAGTTCTGACCTGAAACAACATGAAATGTTGTAAAATTGCATTTGTAAGCATATGGAATGCAGTTGAGCACATCTAACTTTACAGAATGAAGATATTGCAAAACCATCCAAATCAAGCTTCTCTCTGCTTGATATGCTTCCACACTGTACATAAGGGCATTCTCTATCATAGGTGAAGAGTTTACATGTGTATTTGCAAGTTTACATTACAATTCATCAAACTCTTGAACCAAGTCAGTTCTGACCTGAAACAACATGAAATGTTGTAAAATTGCATTTGTAAGCATATGTAATGAAGTTGAGCACATCTAACTTTACAGAATGAAGATATTGCAAAACCATCCAAATCAAGCTTCTCTCAGCTTGATATGCTTCCACACTGTACATAAGGGCATTCTCTATCATAGGTGAAGAGTTTACATGTGTTTTTGCAAGTTTACATTACATTTCATCAAACTTTTGAAACCAAGTCAGTTCTGACCTGAAACAACATGAAATGTTGTAAAATTGCATTTGTAAGCATATGGAATGCAGTTGAGCACATCTAACTTTACAGAATGAAGATATTACAAAACAATCCAAATCAAGCTTCTCTCTGCTTGATATGCTTCCACACTGTACATAAGGGCATTCTCTATCATAGGTGAAGAGTTTACATGTGTATTTGCAAGTTTACATTACAATTCATCAAACTCTTGAAACCAAGTCAGTTCTGACCTGAAACAACATGAAATGTTGTAAAATTGCATTTGTGAGCATATGTAATGCAGTTGAGCACATCCAACTTTACAGAATTAAGATATTGCAAAACCATCCAAATCAAGCTTCTCTCTGCTTGATATGCTTCCACACTGTACATAAGGGCATTCTCTATCATAGGTGAAGAGTTTACATGTGTATTTGCAAGTTTACATTACAATTCATCAAACTCTTGAAACCAAGTCAGTTCTGACCTGAAACAACATGAAATGTTGTAAAATTGCATTTGTGAGCATATGGAATGCAGTTGAGCACATCTAACTTTACAGAATGAAGATATTGCAAAACCATCCAAATCAAGCTTCTCTCAGCTTGATATGCTTCCACACTGTACATAAGGGCATTCTCTATCATAGGTGAAGAGTTTACATGTGTTTTTGCAAGTTTACATTACATTTCATCAAACTTTTGAAACCAAGTCAGTTCTGACCTGAAACAACATGAAATGTTGTAAAATTGCATTTGTAAGCATATGGAATGCAGTTGAGCACATCTAACTTTACAGAATGAAGATATTGCAAAACCATCCAAATCAAGCTTCTCTCTGCTTGATATGCTTCCACACTGTACATAAGGGCATTCTCTATCATAGGTGAAGAGTTTACATGTGTATTTGCAAGTTTACATTACAATTCATCAAACTCTTGAACCAAGTCAGTTCTGACCTGAAACAACATGAAATGTTGTAAAATTGCTTTTGTGAGCATATGTAATGCAGTTGAGCACATCCAACTTTACAGAATGAAGATATTGCAAAACCATCCAAATCAAGCTTCTCTCTGCTTGATATGCTTCCACACTGTACATAAGGGCATTCTCTATCATAGGTGAAGAGTTTACATGTGTATTTGCAAGTTTACATTACAATTCATCAAACTCTTGAAACCAAGTCAGTTCTGACCTGAAACAACATGAAATGTTGTAAAATTGCATTTGTGAGCATATGTAATGCAGTTGAGCACATCCAACTTTACAGAATTAAGATATTGCAAAACCATCCAAATCAAGCTTCTCTCTGCTTAATATGCTTCCACACTGTATATAATGGCATTCTCTATCATAGGTGAAGAGTTTACATGTGTATTTGCAAGTTTACATTGCAATTCATCAAACTCTTGAAACCAAGTCAGTTCTGACCTGAAACAACATGAAATGTTGTAAAATTGCATTTGTAAGCATATGTAATGAAGTTGAGCACATCTAACTTTACAGAATGAAGATGTTGCAAAACCATCCAAATCAAGCTTCTCTCTGCTTGACATGCTTCCACACTGTACATAAGGGCATTCTCTATCATAGGTGAAGAGTTTACATGTGTATTTGCAAGTTTACATTACAATTCATCAAACTCTTGAAACCAAGTCAGTTCTGACCTGAAACAACATGAAATGTTGTAAAATTGCATTTGTGAGCATATGTAATGCAGTTGAGCACATCCAACTTTACAGAATTAAGATATTGCAAAACCATCCAAATCAAGCTTCTCTCTGCTTGATATGCTTCCACACTGTACATAAGGGCATTCTCTATCATAGGTGAAGAGTTTACATGTGTATTTGCAAGTTTACATTACAATTCATCAAACTCTTGAAACCAAGTCAGTTCTGACCTGAAACAACATGAAATGTTGTAAAATTGCATTTGTAAGCATATGGAATGCAGTTGAGCACATCTAACTTTACAGAATGAAGATATTGCAAAACCATCCAAATCAAGCTTCTCTCTGCTTGATATGCTTCCACACTGTACATAAGGGCATTCTCTATCATAGGTGAAGAGTTTACATGTGTATTTGCAAGTTTACATTACAATTCATCAAACTCTTGAACCAAGTCAGTTCTGACCTGAAACAACATGAAATGTTGTAAAATTGCATTTGTAAGCATATGTAATGAAGTTGAGCACATCTAACTTTACAGAATGAAGATATTGCAAAACCATCCAAATCAAGCTTCTCTCAGCTTGATATGCTTCCACACTGTACATAAGGGCATTCTCTATCATAGGTGAAGAGTTTACATGTGTTTTTGCAAGTTTACATTACATTTCATCAAACTTTTGAAACCAAGTCAGTTCTGACCTGAAACAACATGAAATGTTGTAAAATTGCATTTGTAAGCATATGGAATGCAGTTGAGCACATCTAACTTTACAGAATGAAGATATTGCAAAACCATCCAAATCAAGCTTCTCTCTGCTTGATATGCTTCCACACTGTACATAAGGGCATTCTCTATCATAGGTGAAGAGTTTACATGTGTATTTGCAAGTTTACATTACAATTCATCAAACTCTTGAACCAAGTCAGTTCTGACCTGAAACAACATGAAATGTTGTAAAATTGCATTTGTGAGCATATGGAATGCAGTTGAGCACATCTAACTTTACAGAATGAAGATATTGCAAAACCATCCAAATCAAGCTTCTCTCTGCTTGATATGCTTCCACACTGTACATTAGGGCATTCTCTATCATAGGTGAAGAGTTTACATGTGTATTTGCAAGTTTACATTACAATTCATCAAACTCTTGAAACCAAGTCAGTTCTGACCTGAAACAACATGAAATGTTGTAAAATTGCATTTGTAAGCATATGGAATGCAGTTGAGCACATCTAACTTTACAGAATGAAGATATTGCAAAACCATCCAAATCAAGCTTCTCTCTGCTTGACATGCTTCCACACTGTACATAAGGGCATTCTCTATCATAGGTGAAGAGTTTACATGTGTATTTGCAAGTTTACATTACAATTCATCAAACTCTTGAAACCAAGTCAGTTCTGACCTGAAACAACATGAAATGTTGTAAAATTGCATTTGTAAGCATATGGAATGCAGTTGAGCACATCTAACTTTACAGAATGAAGATATTGCAAAACCATCCAAATCAAGCTTCTCTCTGCTTGATATGCTTCCACACTATACATAAGGGCATTCTCTATCATAGGTGAAGAGTTTACATGTGTATTTGCAAGTTTACATTACATTTCATCTAACTCTTGAAACCAAGTCAGTTCTGACCTGAAACAACATGAAATGTTGTAAAATTGCATTTGTGAGCATATGTAATGCAGTTGAGCACATCCAACTTTACAGAATGAAGATATTGCAAAACCATCCAAATCAAGCTTCTCTCTGCTTGATATGCTTCCACACTGTACATAAGGGCATTCTCTATCATAGGTGAAGAGTTTACATGTGTATTTGGAAGTTTACATTACATTTCATCAAACCGTTGAAACCAAGTCAGTTCTGACCTGAAACAACATGAAATGTTGTAAAATTGCATTTGTAAGCATATGTAATGAAGTTGAGCACATCTAACTTTACAGAATGAAGATATTGCAAAACCATCCAAATCAAGCTTCTCTCTGCTTGATATGCTTCCACACTGTACATAAGGGCATTCTCTATCATAGGTGAAGAGTTTACATGTGTATTTGCAAGTTTACATTACAATTAATCAAACTCTTGAACCAAGTCAGTTCTGACCTGAAACAACATGAAATGTTGTAAAATTGCTTTTGTGAGCATATGTAATGCAGTTGAGCACATCCAACTTTACAGAATGAAGATATTGCAAAACCATCCAAATCAAGCTTCTCTCTGCTTGATATGCTTCCACACTGTACATAAGGGCATTCTCTATCATAGGTGAAGAGTTTACATGTGTTTTTGCAAGTTTACATTACATTTCATCAAACTTTTGAAACCAAGTCAGTTCTGACCTGAAACAACATGAAATGTTGTAAAATTGCATTTGTAAGCATATGGAATGCAGTTGAGCACATCTAACTTTACAGAATGAAGATATTGCAAAACCATCCAAATCAAGCTTCTCTCTGCTTGATATGCTTCCACACTGTACATAAGGGCATTCTCTATCATAGGTGAAGAGTTTACATGTGTATTTGCAAGTTTACATTACAATTCATCAAACTCTTGAACCAAGTCAGTTCTGACCTGAAACAACATGAAATGTTGTAAAATTGCTTTTGTGAGCATATGTAATGCAGTTGAGCACATCCAACTTTACAGAATGAAGATATTGCAAAACCATCCAAATCAAGCTTCTCTCTGCTTGATATGCTTCCACACTGTACATAAGGGCATTCTCTATCATAGGTGAAGAGTTTACATGTGTATTTGCAAGTTTACATTACAATTCATCAAACTCTTGAAACCAAGTCAGTTCTGACCTGAAACAACATGAAATGTTGTAAAATTGCATTTGTGAGCATATGTAATGCAGTTGAGCACATCCAACTTTACAGAATTAAGATATTGCAATACCATCCAAATCAAGCTTCTCTCTGCTTGATATGCTTCCACACTGTACATAAGGGCATTCTCTATCATAGGTGAAGAGTTTACATGTGTATTTGCAAGTTTACATTACAATTCATCAAACTCTTGAAACCAAGTCAGTTCTGACCTGAAACAACATGAAATGTTGTAAAATTGCATTTGTGAGCATATGGAATGCAGTTGAGCACATCTAACTTTACAGAATGAAGATATTGCAAAACCATCCAAATCAAGCTTCTCTCAGCTTGATATGCTTCCACACTGTACATAAGGGCATTCTCTATCATAGGTGAAGAGTTTACATGTGTTTTTGCAAGTTTACATTACATTTCATCAAACTTTTGAAACCAAGTCAGTTCTGACCTGAAACAACATGAAATGTTGTAAAATTGCATTTGTAAGCATATGGAATGCAGTTGAGCACATCTAACTTTACAGAATGAAGATATTGCAAAACCATCCAAATCAAGCTTCTCTCTGCTTGATATGCTTCCACACTGTACATAAGGGCATTCTCTATCATAGGTGAAGAGTTTACATGTGTATTTGCAATTTTACATTACAATTCATCAAACTCTTGAACCAAGTCAGTTCTGACCTGAAACAACATGAAATGTTGTAAAATTGCATTTGTGAGCATATGGAATGCAGTTGAGCACATCTAACTTTACAGAATGAAGATATTGCAAAACCATCCAAATCAAGCTTCTCTCAGCTTGATATGCTTCCACACTGTACATAAGGGCATTCTCTATCATAGGTGAAGAGTTTACATGTGTTTTTGCAAGTTTACATTACATTTCATCAAACTTTTGAAACCAAGTCAGTTCTGACCTGAAACAACATGAAATGTTGTAAAATTGCATTTGTAAGCATATGGAATGCAGTTGAGCACATCTAACTTTACAGAATGAAGATATTGCAAAACCATCCAAATCAAGCTTCTCTCTGCTTGATATGCTTCCACACTGTACATAAGGGCATTCTCTATCATAGGTGAAGAGTTTACATGTGTATTTGCAAGTTTACATTACAATTCATCAAACTCTTGAACCAAGTCAGTTCTGACCTGAAACAACATGAAATGTTGTAAAATTGCATTTGTGAGCATATGGAATGCAGTTGAGCACATCTAACTTTACAGAATGAAGATATTGCAAAACCATCCAAATCAAGCTTCTCTCAGCTTGATATGCTTCCACACTGTACATAAGGGCATTCTCTATCATAGGTGAAGAGTTTACATGTGTATTTGCAATTTTACATTACAATTCATCAAACTCTTGAACCAAGTCAGTTCTGACCTGAAACAACATGAAATGTTGTAAAATTGCTTTTGTGAGCATATGTAATGCAGTTGAGCACATCCAACTTTACAGAATGAAGATATTGCAAAACAATCCAAATCAAGCTTCTCTCTGCTTGATATGCTTCCACACTGTACATAAGGGCATTCTCTATCATAGGTGAAGAGTTTACATGTGTATTTGCAAGTTTACATTACAATTCATCAAACTCTTGAAACCAAGTCAGTTCTGACCTGAAACAACATGAAATGTTGTAAAATTGCATTTGTGAGCATATGTAATGCAGTTGAGCACATCCAACTTTACAGAATTAAGATATTGCAAAACCATCCAAATCAAGCTTCTCTCTGCTTGATATGCTTCCACACTGTACATAAGGGCATTCTCTATCATAGGTGAAGAGTTTACATGTGTATTTGCAAGTTTACATTACAATTCATCAAACTCTTGAAACCAAGTCAGTTCTGACCTGAAACAACATGAAATGTTGTAAAATTGCATTTGTGAGCATATGGAATGCAGTTGAGCACATCTAACTTTACAGAATGAAGATATTGCAAAACCATCCAAATCAAGCTTCTCTCAGCTTGATATGCTTCCACACTGTACATAAGGGCATTCTCTATCATAGGTGAAGAGTTTACATGTGTTTTTGCAAGTTTACATTACATTTCATCATACTTTTGAAACCAAGTCAGTTCTGACCTGAAACAACATGAAATGTTGTAAAATTGCATTTGTAAGCATATGGAATGCAGTTGAGCACATCTAACTTTACAGAATGAAGATATTGCAAAACCATCCAAATCAAGCTTCTCTCTGCTTGATATGCTTCCACACTGTACATAAGGGCATTCTCTATCATAGGTGAAGAGTTTACATGTGTATTTGCAAGTTTACATTACAATTCATCAAACTCTTGAAACCAAGTCAGTTCTGACCTGAAACAACATGAAATGTTGTAAAATTGCATTTGTGAGCATATGTAATGCAGTTGAGCACATCCAACTTTACAGAATTAAGATATTGCAAAACCATCCAAATCAAGCTTCTCTCTGCTTGATATGCTTCCACACTGTATATAATGGCATTCTCTATCATAGGTGAAGAGTTTACATGTGTATTTGCAAGTTTACATTGCAGTTCATCAAACTCTTGAAACCAAGTCAGTTCTGACCTGAAACAACATGAAATGTTGTAAAATTGCATTTGTAAGCATATGTAATGAAGTTGAGCACATCTAACTTTACAGAATGAAGATATTGCAAAACCATCCAAATCAAGCTTCTCTCTGCTTGACATGCTTCCACACTGTACATAAGGGCATTCTCTATCATAGGTGAAGAGTTTACATGTGTATTTGCAAGTTTACATTACAATTCATCAAACTCTTGAAACCAAGTCAGTTCTGACCTGAAACAACATGAAATGTTGTAAAATTGCATTTGTGAGCATATGTAATGCAGTTGAGCACATCCAACTTTACAGAATTAAGATATTGCAAAACCATCCAAATCAAGCTTCTCTCTGCTTGATATGCTTCCACACTGTACATAAGGGCATTCTCTATCATAGGTGAAGAGTTTACATGTGTATTTGCAAGTTTACATTACAATTCATCAAACTCTTGAAACCAAGTCAGTTCTGACCTGAAACAACATGAAATGTTGTAAATTTGCATTTGTAAGCATATGGAATGCAGTTGAGCACATCTAACTTTACAGAATGAAGATATTGCAAAACCATCCAAATCAAGCTTCTCTCTGCTTGATATGCTTCCACACTGTACATAAGGGCATTCTCTATCATAGGTGAAGAGTTTACATGTGTATTTGGAAGTTTACATTACATTTCATCAAACCGTTGAAACCAAGTCAGTTCTGACCTGAAACAACATGAAATGTTGTAAAATTGCATTTGTAAGCATATGTAATGAAGTTGAGCACATCTAACTTTACAGAATGAAGATATTGCAAAACCATCCAAATCAAGCTTCTCTCTGCTTGATATGCTTCCACACTGTACATAAGGGCATTCTCTATCATAGGTGAAGAGTTTACATGTGTATTTGCAATTTTACATTACAATTCATCAAACTCTTGAACCAAGTCAGTTCTGACCTGAAACAACATGAAATGTTGTAAAATTGCTTTTGTGAGCATATGTAATGCAGTTGAGCACATCCAACTTTACAGAATGAAGATATTGCAAAACCATCCAAATCAAGCTTCTCTCTGCTTGATATGCTTCCACACTGTACATAAGGGCATTCTCTATCATAGGTGAAGAGTTTACATGTGTATTTGGAAGTTTACATTACATTTCATCAAACCGTTGAAACCAAGTCAGTTCTGACCTGAAACAACATGAAATGTTGTAAAATTGCATTTGTAAGCATATGTAATGAAGTTGAGCACATCTAACTTTACAGAATGAAGATATTGCAAAACCATCCAAATCAAGCTTCTCTCTGCTTGATATGCTTCCACACTGTACATAAGGGCATTCTCTATCATAGGTGAAGAGTTTACATGTGTATTTGCAATTTTACATTACAATTCATCAAACTCTTGAACCAAGTCAGTTCTGACCTGAAACAACATGAAATGTTGTAAAATTGCTTTTGTGAGCATATGTAATGCAGTTGAGCACATCCAACTTTACAGAATGAAGATATTGCAAAACAATCCAAATCAAGCTTCTCTCTGCTTGATATGCTTCCACACTGTACATAAGGGCATTCTCTATCATAGGTGAAGAGTTTACATGTGTATTTGCAAGTTTACATTACAATTCATCAAACTCTTGAAACCAAGTCAGTTCTGACCTGAAACAACATGAAATGTTGTAAAATTGCATTTGTGAGCATATGGAATGCAGTTGAGCACATCTAACTTTACAGAATGAAGATATTGCAAAACCATCCAAATCAAGCTTCTCTCAGCTTGATATGCTTCCACACTGTACATAAGGGCATTCTCTATCATAGGTGAAGAGTTTACATGTGTTTTTGCAAGTTTAAATTACATTTCATCAAACTTTTGAAACCAAGTCAGTTCTGACCTGAAACAACATGAAATGTTGTAAAATTGCATTTGTAAGCATATGGAATGCAGTTGAGCACATCTAACTTTACAGAATGAAGATATTGCAAAACCATCCAAATCAAGCTTCTCTCTGCTTGATATGCTTCCACACTGTACATAAGGGCATTCTCTATCATAGGTGAAGAGTTTACATGTGTATTTGCAATTTTACATTACAATTCATCAAACTCTTGAACCAAGTCAGTTCTGACCTGAAACAACATGAAATGTTGTAAAATTGCTTTTGTGAGCATATGTAATGCAGTTGAGCACATCCAACTTTACAGAATGAAGATATTGCAAAACAATCCAAATCAAGCTTCTCTCTGCTTGATATGCTTCCACACTGTACATAAGGGCATTCTCTATCATAGGTGAAGAGTTTACATGTGTATTTGCAAGTTTACATTACAATTCATCAAACTCTTGAAACCAAGTCAGTTCTGACCTGAAACAACATGAAATGTTGTAAAATTGCATTTGTGAGCATATGCAATGCAGTTGAGCACATCCAACTTTACAGAATTAAGATATTGCAAAACCATCCAAATCAAGCTTCTCTCTGCTTGATATGCTTCCACACTGTACATAAGGGCATTCTCTATCATAGGTGAAGAGTTTACATGTGTATTTGCAAGTTTACATTACAATTCATCAAACTCTTGAAACCAAGTCAGTTCTGACCTGAAACAACATGAAATGTTGTAAAATTGCATTTGTGAGCATATGGAATGCAGTTGAGCACATCTAACTTTACAGAATGAAGATATTGCAAAACCATCCAAATCAAGCTTCTCTCAGCTTGATATGCTTCCACACTGTACATAAGGGCATTCTCTATCATAGGTGAAGAGTTTACATGTGTTTTTGCAAGTTTACATTACATTTCATCAAACTTTTGAAACCAAGTCAGTTCTGACCTGAAACAACATGAAATGTTGTAAAATTGCATTTGTAAGCATATGGAATGCAGTTGAGCACATCTAACTTTACAGAATGAAGATATTGCAAAACCATCCAAATCAAGCTTCTCTCTGCTTGATATGCTTCCACACTGTACATAAGGGCATTCTCTATCATAGGTGAAGAGTTTACATGTGTATTTGCAAGTTTACATTACAATTCATCAAACTCTTGAAACCAAGTCAGTTCTGACCTGGAACAACATGAAATGTTGTAAAATTGCATTTGTGAGCATATGTAATGCAGTTGAGCACATCCAACTTTACAGAATGAAGATATTGCAAAACCATCCAAATCAAGCTTCTCTCTGCTTGATAAGCTTCCACACTGTATATAATGGCATTCTCTATCATAGGTGAAGAGTTTACATGTGTATTTGCAAGTTTACATTGCAATTCATCAAACTCTTGAAACCAAGTCAGTTCTGACCTGAAACAACATGAAATGTTGTAAAATTGCATTTGTAAGCATATGTAATGAAGTTGAGCACATCTAACTTTACAGAATGAAGATATTGCAAAACCATCCAAATCAAGCTTCTCTCTGCTTGACATGCTTCCACACTGTACATAAGGGCATTCTCTATCATAGGTGAAGAGTTTACATGTGTATTTGCAAGTTTACATTACAATTCATCAAACTCTTGAAACCAAGTCAGTTCTGACCTGAAACAACATGAAATGTTGTAAAATTGCATTTGTGAGCATATGGAATGCAGTTGAGCACATCTAACTTTACAGAATGAAGATATTGCAAAACCATCCAAATCAAGCTTCTCTCAGCTTGATATGCTTCCACACTGTACATAAGGGCATTCTCTATCATAGGTGAAGAGTTTACATGTGTTTTTGCAAGTTTACATTACATTTCATCAAACTTTTGAAACCAAGTCAGTTCTGACCTGAAACAACATGAAATGTTGTAAAATTGCATTTGTAAGCATATGGAATGCAGTTGAGCACATCTAACTTTACAGAATGAAGATATTGCAAAACCATCCAAATCAAGCTTCTCTCTGCTTGATATGCTTCCACACTGTACATAAGGGCATTCTCTATCATAGGTGAAGAGTTTACATGTGTATTTGCAAGTTTACATTACAATTCATCAAACTCTTGAAACCAAGTCAGTTCTGACCTGGAACAACATGAAATGTTGTAAAATTGCATTTGTGAGCATATGTAATGCAGTTGAGCACATCCAACTTTACAGAATTAAGATATTGCAAAACCATCCAAATCAAGCTTCTCTCTGCTTGATAAGCTTCCACACTGTATATAATGGCATTCTCTATCATAGGTGAAGAGTTTACATGTGTATTTGCAAGTTTACATTGCAATTCATCAAACTCTTGAAACCAAGTCAGTTCTGACCTGAAACAACATGAAATGTTGTAAAATTGCATTTGTAAGCATATGTAATGAAGTTGAGCACATCTAACTTTACAGAATGAAGATATTGCAAAACCATCCAAATCAAGCTTCTCTCTGCTTGACATGCTTCCACACTGTACATAAGGGCATTCTCTATCATAGGTGAAGAGTTTACATGTGTATTTGCAAGTTTACATTACAATTCATCAAACTCTTGAAACCAAGTCAGTTCTGACCTGAAACAACATGAAATGTTGTAAAATTGCATTTGTGAGCATATGTAATGCAGTTGAGCACATCCAACTTTACAGAATTAAGATATTGCAAAACCATCCAAATCAAGCTTCTCTCTGCTTGATATGCTTCCACACTGTACATAAGGGCATTCTCTATCATAGGTGAAGAGTTTACATGTGTATTTGCAAGTTTACATTACAATTCATCAAACTCTTGAAACCAAGTCAGTTCTGACCTGAAACAACATGAAATGTTGTAAAATTGCATTTGTAAGCATATGGAATGCAGTTGAGCACATCTAACTTTACAGAATGAAGATATTGCAAAACCATCCAAATCAAGCTTCTCTCTGCTTGATATGCTTCCACACTGTACATAAGGGCATTCTCTATCATAGGTGAAGAGTTTACATGTGTATTTGGAAGTTTACATTACATTTCATCAAACCGTTGAAACCAAGTCAGTTCTGACCTGAAACAACATGAAATGTTGTAAAATTGCATTTGTAAGCATATGTAATGAAGTTGAGCACATCTAACTTTACAGAATGAAGATATTGCAAAACCATCCAAATCAAGCTTCTCTCTGCTTGATATGCTTCCACACTGTACATAAGGGCATTCTCTATCATAGGTGAAGAGTTTACATGTGTATTTGCAATTTTACATTACAATTCATCAAACTCTTGAACCAAGTCAGTTCTGACCTGAAACAACATGAAATGTTGTAAAATTGCTTTTGTGAGCATATGTAATGCAGTTGAGCACATCCAACTTTACAGAATGAAGATATTGCAAAACAATCCAAATCAAGCTTCTCTCTGCTTGATATGCTTCCACACTGTACATAAGGGCATTCTCTATCATAGGTGAAGAGTTTACATGTGTATTTGCAAGTTTACATTACAATTCATCAAACTCTTGAAACCAAGTCAGTTCTGACCTGAAACAACATGAAATGTTGTAAAATTGCATTTGTGAGCATATGTAATGCAGTTGAGCACATCCAACTTTACAGAATTAAGATATTGCAAAACCATCCAAATCAAGCTTCTCTCTGCTTGATATGCTTCCACACTGTACATAAGGGCATTCTCTATCATAGGTGAAGAGTTTACATGTGTATTTGCAAGTTTACATTACAATTCATCAAACTCTTGAAACCAAGTCAGTTCTGACCTGAAACAACATGAAATGTTGTAAAATTGCATTTGTGAGCATATGGAATGCAGTTGAGCACATCTAACTTTACAGAATGAAGATATTGCAAAACAATCCAAATCAAGCTTCTCTCTGCTTGATATGCTTCCACACTGTACATAAGGGCATTCTCTATCATAGGTGAAGAGTTTACATGTGTATTTGCAAGTTTACATTACAATTCATCAAACTCTTGAAACCAAGTCAGTTCTGACCTGAAACAACATGAAATGTTGTAAAATTGCATTTGTGAGCATATGTAATGCAGTTGAGCACATCCAACTTTACAGAATTAAGATATTGCAAAACCATCCAAATCAAGCTTCTCTCTGCTTGATATGCTTCCACACTGTACATAAGGGCATTCTCTATCATAGGTGAAGAGTTTACATGTGTATTTGCAAGTTTACATTACAATTCATCAAACTCTTGAAACCAAGTCAGTTCTGACCTGAAACAACATGAAATGTTGTAAAATTGCATTTGTGAGCATATGGAATGCAGTTGAGCACATCTAACGTTACAGAATGAAGATATTGCAAAACCATCCAAATCAAGCTTCTCTCAGCTTGATATGCTTCCACACTGTACATAAGGGCATTCTCTATCATAGGTGAAGAGTTTACATGTGTTTTTGCAAGTTTACATTACATTTCATCAAACTTTTGAAACCAAGTCAGTTCTGACCTGAAACAACATGAAATGTTGTAAAATTGCATTTGTAAGCATATGGAATGCAGTTGAGCACATCTAACTTTACAGAATGAAGATATTGCAAAACCATCCAAATCAAGCTTCTCTCTGCTTGATATGCTTCCACACTGTACATAAGGGCATTCTCTATCATAGGTGAAGAGTTTACATGTGTATTTGCAAGTTTACATTACAATTCATCAAACTCTTGAACCAAGTCAGTTCTGACCTGAAACAACATGAAATGTTGTAAAATTGCTTTTGTGAGCATATGTAATGCAGTTGAGCACATCCAACTTTACAGAATGAAGATATTGCAAAACCATCCAAATCAAGCTTCTCTCTGCTTGATATGCTTCCACACTGTACATAAGGGCATTCTCTATCATAGGTGAAGAGTTTACATGTGTATTTGCAAGTTTACATTACAATTCATCAAACTCTTGAAACCAAGTCAGTTCTGACCTGAAACAACATGAAATGTTGTAAAATTGCATTTGTGAGCATATGTAATGCAGTTGAGCACATCCAACTTTACAGAATTAAGATATTGCAAAACCATCCAAATCAAGCTTCTCTCTGCTTGATATGCTTCCACACTGTATATAATGGCATTCTCTATCATAGGTGAAGAGTTTACATGTGTATTTGCAAGTTTACATTGAAATTCATCAAACTCTTGAAACAAAGTCAGTTCTGACCTGAAACAACATGAAATGTTGTAAAATTGCATTTGTAAGCATATGTAATGAAGTTGAGCACATCTAACTTTACAGAATGAAGATATTGCAAAACCATCCAAATCAAGCTTCTCTCTGCTTGACATGCTTCCACACTGTACATAATGGCATTCTCTATCATAGGTGAAGAGTTTACATGTGTATTTGCAAGTTTACATTACAATTCATCAAACTCTTGAAACCAAGTCAGTTCTGACCTGAAACAACATGAAATGTTGTAAAATTGCATTTGTGAGCATATGTAATGCAGTTGAGCACATCCAACTTTACAGAATTAAGATATTGCAAAACCATCCAAATCAAGCTTCTCTCTGCTTGATATGCTTCCACACTGTACATAAGGGCATTCTCTATCATAGGTGAAGAGTTTACATGTGTATTTGCAAGTTTACATTACAATTCATCAAACTCTTGAAACCAAGTCAGTTCTGACCTGAAACAACATGAAATGTTGTAAAATTGCATTTGTAAGCATATGTAATGAAGTTGAGCACATCTAACTTTACAGAATGAAGATATTGCAAAACCATCCAAATCAAGCTTCTCTCTGCTTGATATGCTTCCACACTGTACATAAGGGCATTCTCTATCATAGGTGAAGAGTTTACATGTGTATTTGCAATTTTACATTACAATTCATCAAACTCTTGAACCAAGTCAGTTCTGACCTGAAACAACATGAAATGTTGTAAAATTGCATTTGTGAGCATATGTAATGCAGTTGAGCACATCTAACTTTACAGAATGAAGATATTGCAAAACCATCCAAATCAAGCTTCTCTCAGCTTGATATGCTTCCACACTGTACATAAGGGCATTCTCTATCATAGGTGAAGAGTTTACATGTGTTTTTGCAAGTTTACATTACATTTCATCAAACTTTTGAAACCAAGTCAGTTCTGACCTGAAACAACATGAAATGTTGTAAAATTGCATTTGTAAGCATATGGAATGCAGTTGAGCACATCTAACTTTACAGAATGAAGATATTGCTAAACCATCCAAATCAAGCTTCTCTCTGCTTGATATGCTTCCACACTGTATATAATGGCATTCTCTATCATAGGTGAAGAGTTTACATGTGTATTTGCAAGTTTACATTGCAATTCATCAAACTCTTGAAACCAAGTCAGTTCTGACCTGAAACAACATGAAATGTTGTAAAATTGCATTTGTAAGCATATGTAATGAAGTTGAGCACATCTAACTTTACAGAATGAAGATATTGCAAAACCATCCAAATCAAGCTTCTCTCTGCTTGACATGCTTCCACACTGTACATAAGGGCATTCTCTATCATAGGTGAAGAGTTTACATGTGTATTTGCAAGTTTACATTACAATTCATCAAACTCTTGAAACCAAGTCAGTTCTGACCTGAAACAACATGAAATGTTGTAAAATTGCATTTGTGAGCATATGTAATGCAGTTGAGCACATCCAACTTTACAGAATTAAGATATTGCAAAACAATCCAAATCAAGCTTCTCTCTGCTTGATATGCTTCCACACTGTACATAAGGGCATTCTCTATCATAGGTGAAGAGTTTACATGTGTATTTGGAAGTTTACATTACATTTCATCAAACTCTTGAAACCAAGTCAGTTCTGACCTGAAACAACATGAAATGTTGTAAAATTGCATTTGTAAGCATATGTAATGAAGTTGAGCACATCTAACTTTACAGAATGAAGATATTGCAAAACCATCCAAATCAAGCTTCTCTCTGCTTGATATGCTTCCACACTGTACATAAGGGCATTCCCTATCATAGGTGAAGAGTTTACATGTGTATTTGCAAGTTTACATTACAATTCATCAAACTCTTGAAACCAAGTCAGTTCTGACCTGAAACAACATTAAATTTTGTAAAATTGCATTTGTGAGCATATGTAATGCAGTTGAGCACATCCAACTTTACAGAATTAAGATATAGCAAAACCATCCAAATCAAGCTTCTCTCTGCTTGATATGCTTCCACACTGTACATAAGGGCATTCTCTATCATAGGTGAAGAGTTTACATGTGTATTTGCAAGTTTACATTACAATTCATCAAACTCTTGAAACCAAGTCAGTTCTGACCTGAAACAACATGAAATGTTGTAAAATTGCATTTGTGAGCATATGTAATGCAGTTGAGCACATCTAACTTTACAGAATGAAGATATTGCAAAACCATCCAAATCAAGCTTCTCTCTGCTTGATATGCTTCCACACTGTACATAAGGGCATTCTCTATCATAGGTGAAGAGTTTACATGTGTATTTGCAAGTTTACATTACATTTCATCAAACTCTTGAAAACCAAGTCAGTTCTGACCTGAAACAACATGAAATGTTGTAAAATTGCATTTGTGAGCATATGGAATGCAGTTGAGCACATCCAACTTTACAGAATTAAAATATTGCAAAACCATCCAAATCAAGCTTCTCTCTGCTTGATATGCTTCCACACTGTACATAAGGGCATTCTCTATCATAGGTGAGGAGTTTACATGTGTATTTGCAAGTTTACATTACATTTCATCAAACTCTTGAAACCAAGTCAGTTCTGACCTGAAACAACATGAAATGTTGTAAAATTGCATTTGTAAGCATATGTAATGAAGTTGATCACATCCAACTTTACAGAATTAAGATATTGCAAAACCATCCAAATCAAGCTTCTCTCTGCTTGATATGCTTCCACACTGTACATAAGGGCATTCACTATCATAGGTGAAGCGTTTACATGTGTATTTGCAAGTTTACATTACAATTCATCAAACTCTTGAAACCAATTCAGTTCTGACCTGAAACAACATGAAATGTTGTAAAATTGCATTTGTGAGCATTGTAATGCAGTTGAGCACATCTAACTTTACAGAATGAAGATATTGCAAAACCATCCAAATCAAGCTTCTCTCAGCTTGATATGCTTCCACACTGTACATAAGGGCATTCTCTATCATAGGAGAAGAGTTTACATGTGTTTTTGCATGTTTACATTACATTTCATCAAACTCTTGAAACAAAGTCAGTTCTTACCTGAAACAACATGAAATGTTGTAAAATTGCATTTGTAAGCATATGTAATGAAGTTGAGCACATCTAACTTTACAGAATGAAGATATTGCAAAACCATCCAAATCAAGCTTCTCTCTGCTTGATATGCTTCCACACTATACATAAGGGCATTCTCTATCATAGGTGAAGAGTTTACATGTGTATTTGCAAGTTTACATTACATTTGATTAAACTCTTGAAACCAAGTCAGTTCTGACCTGAAACAACATGAAATGTTGTAAAATTGCATTTGTAAGCATATGTAATGCAGTTGAGCACATCCAACTTTACAGAATTAAGATATTGCAAAACCATCCAAATCAAGCTTCTCTCTGCTTGATATGCTTCCACACTGTACATAAGGGCATTCTCTATCATAGGTGAAGAGTTTACATGTGTATTTGGAAGTTTACATTACATTTCATCAAACTCTTGAAACCAAGTCAGTTCTGACCTGAAACAACATGAAATGTTGTAAAATTGCATTTGTAAGCATATGTAATGAAGTTGAGCACATCTAACTTTACAGAATGAAGATATTGCAAAACCATCCAAATCAAGCTTCTCTCTGCTTGATATGCTTCCACACTGTACATAAGGGCGTTCTCTATCATAGGTGAAGAGTTTACATGTGTATTTGCAAGTTTACATTACTTTTCATCAAACTCTTGAAACCAAGTCAGTTCTGACCTGAAACAACATGAAATGTTGTAAAATTGCATTTGTGAGCATATGTAATGCAGTTGAGCACATCCAACTTTACAGAATTAAGATATTGCAAAACCATCCAAATCAAGCTTCTCTCTGCTTGATATGCTTCCACACTGTACATAAGGGCATTCTCTATCATAGGTGAAGAGTTTACATGTGTATTTGGAAGTTTACATTACATTTCATCAAACTCTTGAAACCAAGTCAGTTCTGACCTGAAACAACATGAAATGTTGTAAAATTGCATTTGTAAGCATATGTAATGAAGTTGAGCACATCTAACTTTACAGAATTAAGATATTGCAAAATCATCCAAATCAAGCTTCTCTCTGCTTGATATGCCTCCACACTGTACATAAGGGCATTCTCTATCATAGGTGAAGAGTTTACATGTGTATTTGCAAGTTTACATTACAATTCATCAAACTCTTGAAACCAATTCAGTTCTGACCTGAAACAACATGAAATGTTGTAAAATTGCAATTGTGAGCATATGTAATACAGTTGAGCACATCTAACTTTACAGAATGAAGATATTGCAAAACCATCCAAATCAAGCTTCTCTCAGCTTGATATGCTTCCACACTGTACATAAGGGCATTCTCTATCATAGGTGAAGAGTTTACATGTGTTTTTGCAAGTTTACATTACATTTCATCAAACTTTTGAAACCAAGTCAGTTCTGACCTGAAACAATATGAAATGTTGTAAAATTGCATTTGTAAGCATATGGAATGCAGTTGAGCACATCTAACTTTACAGAATGAAGATATTGCAAAACCATCCAAATCAAGCTTCTCTCTGCTTGATATGCTTCCACACTGTACATAAGGGCATTCTCTATCATAGGTGAAGAGTTTACATGTGTATTTGCAAGTTTACATTACATTTCATCAAACTCTTGAAACCAAGTCAGTTCTGACCTGAAACAACATGAAATGTTGTAAAATTGCATTTGTAAGCATATGTAATGCAGTTGAGCACATCCAACTTTACAGAATGAAGATATTGCAAAACCATCCAAATCAAGCTTCTCTCTGCTTGATATGCTTCCACACTGTACATAAGGGCATTCTCTATCATAGGTGAAGAGTTTACATGTGTATTTGGAAGTTTACATTACATTTCATCAAACTCTTGAAACCAAGTCAGTTCTGACCTGAAACAACATGAAATGTTGTAAAATTGCATTTGTAAGCATATGTAATGAAGTTGAGCACATCTAACTTTACAGAATGAAGATATTGCAAAACCATCCAAATCAAGCTTCTCTCTGCTTGACATGCTTCCACACTGTACATAAGGGCGTTCTCTATCATAGGTGAAGAGTTTACATGTGTATTTGCAAGTTTACTTTACTTTTCATCAAACTCTTGAAACCAAGTCAGTTCTGACCTGAAACAACATGAAATGTTGTAAAATTGCATTTGTGAGCATATGTAATGCAGTTGAGCACATCCAACTTTACAGAATTAAGATATTGCAAAACCATCCAAATCAAGCTTCTCTCTGCTTGATATGCTTCCACACTGTACATAAGGGCATTCTCTATCATAGGTGAAGAGTTTACATGTGTATTTGGAAGTTTACATTACATTTCATCAAACTCTTGAAACCAAGTCAGTTCTGACCTGAAACAACATGAAATGTTGTAAAATTGCATTTGTAAGCATATGTAATGAAGTTGAGCACATCTAACTTTACAGAATGAAGATATTGCAAAACCATCCAAATCAAGCTTCTCTCTGCTTGATATGCTTCCACACTGTACATAAGGGCATTCTCTATCATAGGTGAAGAGTTTACATGTGTATTTGCAAGTTTACATTACAATTCATCAAACTCTTGAACCAAGTCAGTTCTGACCTGAAACAACATGAAATGTTGTAAAATTGCATTTGTGAGCATATGTAATGCAGTTGAGCACATCCAACTTTACAGAATGAAGATATTGCAAAACCATCCAAATCAAGCTTCTCTCTGCTTGATATGCTTCCACACTGTACATAAGGACATTCTCTATCATAGGTGAAGAGTTTACATGTGTATTTGCAAGTTTACATTACAATTCATCAAACTCTTGAAACCAAGTCAGTTCTGACCTGAAACAACATGAAATGTTGTAAAATTGCATTTGTGAGCATATGTAATGCAGTTGAGCACATCCAACTTTACAGAATGAAGATATTGCAAAACCATCCAAATCAAGCTTCTCTCTGCTTGATATGCTTCCACACTGTACATAAGGGCATTCTCTATCATAGGTGAAGAGTTTACATGTGTATTTGCAAGTTTACATTACAATTCATCAAACTCTTGAAACCAATTCAGTTCTGACCTGAAACAACATGAAATGTTGTAAAATTGCATTTGTGAGCATATGTAATGCAGTTGAGCACATCCAACTTTACAGAATGAAGATATTGCAAATCCATCCAAATCAAGCTTCTCTCTGCTTGATATGCTTCCACACTGTACATAAGGGCATTCTCTATCATAGGTGAAGAGTTTACATGTGTATTTGCAAGTTTACATTACAATTCATCAAACTCTTGAAACCAAGTCAGTTCTGACCTGAAACAACATGAAATGTTGTAAAATTGCATTTGTGAGCATATGTAATGCAGTTGAGCACATCTAACTTTACAGAATGAAGATATTGCAAAACCATCCAAATCAAGCTTCTCTCTGCTTGATATGCTTCCACACTGTACATAAGGGCATTCTCTATCATAGGTGAAGAGTTTACATGTGTATTTGGAAGTTTACATTACATTTCATCAAACTCTTGAAACCAAGTCAGTTCTGACCTGAAACAACATGAAATGTTGTAAAATTGCATTTGTAAGCATATGTAATGAAGTTGAGCACATCTAACTTTACAGAATGAAGATATTGCAAAACCATCCAAATCAAGCTTCTCTCTGCTTGATATGCTTCCACACTGTACATAAGGGCGTTCTCTATCATAGGTGAAGAGTTTACATGTGTATTTGCAAGTTTACATTACTTTTCATCAAACTCTTGAAACCAAGTCAGTTCTGACCTGAAACAACATGAAATGTTGTAAAATTGCATTTGTGAGCATATGTAATGCAGTTGAGCACATCCAACTTTACAGAATTAAGATATTGCAAAACCATCCAAATCAAGCTTCTCTCTGCTTGATATGCTTCCACACTGTACATAAGGGCATTCTCTATCATAGGTGAAGAGTTTACATGTGTATTTGGAAGTTTACATTACATTTCATCAAACTCTTGAAACCAAGTCAGTTCTGACCTGAAACAACATGAAATGTTGTAAAATTGCATTTGTAAGCATATGTAATGAAGTTGAGCACATCTAACTTTACAGAATGAAGATATTGCAAAACCATCCAAATCAAGCTTCTCTCTGCTTGATATGCTTCCACACTGTACATAAGGGCATTCTCTATCATAGGTGAAGAGTTTACATGTGTATTTGCAAGTTTACATTACAATTCATCAAACTCTTGAACCAAGTCAGTTCTGACCTGAAACAACATGAAATGTTGTAAAATTGCATTGGTGAGCATATGTAATGCAGTTGAGCACATCCAACTTTACAGAATGAAGATATTGCAAAACCATCCAAATCAAGCTTCTCTCTGCTTGATATGCTTCCACACTGTACATAAGGGCATTCTCTATCATAGGTGAAGAGTTTACATGTGTATTTGCAAGTTTACATTACAATTCATCAAACTCTTGAAACCAAGTCAGTTCTGACCTGAAACAACATGAAATGTTGTAAAATTGCATTTGTGAGCATATGTAATGCAGTTGAGCACATCCAACTTTACAGAATTAAGATATTGCAAAACCATCCAAATCAAGCTTCTCTCTGCTTGATATGCTTCCACACTGTACATAAGGGCATTCTCTATCATAGGTGAAGAGTTTACATGTGTATTTGCAAGTTTACATTACAATTCATCAAACTCTTGAAACCAAGTCAGTTCTGACCTGAAACAACATGAAATGTTGTAAAATTGCATTTGTAAGCATATGTAATGCAGTTGAGCACATCCAACTTTACAGAATTAAGATATTGCAAAACCATCCAAATCAAGCTTCTCTCTGCTTGATATGCTTCCACACTGTACATAAGGGCATTCTCTATCATAGGTGAAGAGTTTACATGTGTATTTGCAAGTTTACATTACAATTCATCAAACTCTTGAAACCAAGTCAGTTCTGACCTGAAACAACATGAAATGTTGTAAAATTGCATTTGTGAGCATATGTAATGCAGTTGAGCACATCCAACTTTACAGAATTAAGATATTGCAAAACCATCCAAATCAAGCTTCTCTCTGCTTGATATGCTTCCACACTGTACATAAGGGCATTCTCTATCATAGGTGAAGAGTTTACATGTGTATTTGCAAGTTTACATTACAATTCATCAAACTCTTGAAACCAAGTCAGTTCTGACCTGAAACAACATGAAATGTTGTAAAATTGCATTTGTGAGCATATGTAATGCAGTTGAGCACATCCAACTTTACAGAATTAAGATATTGCAAAACCATCCAAATCAAGCTTCTCTCTGCTTGATATGCTTCCACACTGTACATAAGGGCATTCTCTATCATAGGTGAAGAGTTTACATGTGTATTTGCAAGTTTACATTACAATTCATCAAACTCTTGAAACCAAGTCAGTTCTGAGCTGAAACAACATGAAATGTTGTAAAATTGCATTTGTGAGCATTGTAATGCAGTTGAGCACATCTAACTTTACAGAATGAAGATATTGCAAAACCATCCAAATCAAGCTTCTCTCAGCTTGATATGCTTCCACACTGTACATAAGGGCATTCTCTATCATAGGTGAAGAGTTTACATGTGTATTTGGAAGTTTACATTACATTTCATCAAACTCTTGAAACCAAGTCAGTTCTGACCTGAAACAACATGAAATGTTGTAAAATTGCATTTGTAAGCATATGTAATGAAGTTGAGCACATCTAACTTTACAGAATGAAGATATTGCAAAACCATCCAAATCAAGCTTCTCTCTGCTTGATATGCTTCCACACTGTACATAAGGGCGTTCTCTATCATAGGTGAAGAGTTTACATGTGTATTTGGAAGTTTACATTACATTTCATCAAACTCTTGAAACCAAGTCAGTTCTGACCTGAAACAACATGAAATGTTGTAAAATTGCATTTGTGAGCATATGTAATGCAGTTGAGCACATCCAACTTTACAGAATTAAGATATTGCAAAACCATCCAAATCAAGCTTCTCTCTGCTTGATATGCTTCCACACTGTACATAAGGGCATTCTCTATCATAGGTGAAGAGTTTACATGTGTATTTGGAAGTTTACATTACATTTCATCAAACTCTTGAAACCAAGTCAGTTCTGACCTGAAACAACATGAAATGTTGTAAAATTGCATTTGTAAGCATATGTAATGAAGTTGAGCACATCTAACTTTACAGAATGAAGATATTGCAAAACCATCCAAATCAAGCTTCTCTCTGCTTGATATGCTTCCACACTGTACATAAGGGCATTCTCTATCATAGGTGAAGAGTTTACATGTGTATTTGCAAGTTTACATTACAATTCATCAAACTCTTGAACCAAGTCAGTTCTGACCTGAAACAACATGAAATGTTGTAAAATTGCATTTGTGAGCATATGTAATGCAGTTGAGCACATCCAACTTTACAGAATGAAGATATTGCAAAACCATCCAAATCAAGCTTCTCTCTGCTTGATATGCTTCCACACTGTACATAAGGGCATTCTCTATCATAGGTGAAGAGTTTACATGTGTATTTGCAAGTTTACATTACAATTCATCAAACTCTTGAAACCAAGTCAGTTCTGACCTGAAACAACATGAAATGTTGTAAAATTGCATTTGTGAGCATATGTAATGCAGTTGAGCACATCCAACTTTACAGAATTAAGATATTGCAAAACCATCCAAATCAAGCTTCTCTCTGCTTGATATGCTTCCACACTGTACATAAGGGCATTCTCTATCATAGGTGAAGCGTTTACATGTGTATTTGCAAGTTTACATTACAATTCATCAAACTCTTGAAACCAATTCAGTTCTGACCTGAAACAACATGAAATGTTGTAAAATTGCATTTGTGAGCATATGTAATGCAGTTGAGCACATCTAACTTTACAGAATGAAGATATTGCAAAACCATCCAAATCAAGCTTCTCTCAGCTTGATATGCTTCCACACTGTACATAAGGGCATTCTCTATCATAGGTGAAGAGTTTACATGTGTATTTGGAAGTTTACATTACATTTCATCAAACTCTTGAAACCAAGTCAGTTCTGACCTAAAACAACATGAAATGTTGTAAAATTGCATTTGTAAGCATATGTAATGAAGTTGAGCACATCTAACTTTACAGAATGAAGATATTTCAAAACCATCCAAATCAAGCTTCTCTCTGCTTGATATGCTTCCACACTGTACATAAGGGCGTTCTCTATCATAGGTGAAGAGTTTACATGTGTATTTGCAAGTTTACATTACTTTTCATCAAACTCTTGAAACCAAGTCAGTTCTGACCTGAAACAACATGAAATGTTGTAGAATTGCATTTGTGAGCATATGTAATGCAGTTGAGCACATCCAATTTTACAGAATTAAGATATTGCAAAACCATCCAAATCAAGCTTCTCTCTGCTTGATATGCTTCCACACTGTACATAAGGGCATTCTCTATCATAGGTGAAGAGTTTACATGTGTATTTGGAAGTTTACATTACATTTCATCAAACTCTTGAAACCAAGTCAGTTCTGACCTGAAACAACATGAAATGTTGTAAAATTGCATTTGTAAGCATATGTAATGAAGTTGAGCACATCTAACTTTACAGAATGAAGATATTGCAAAACCATCCAAATCAAGCTTCTCTCTGCTTGATATGCTTCCACACTGTACATAAGGGCATTCTCTATCATAGGTGAAGAGTTTACATGTGTATTTGCAAGTTTACATTACAATTCATCAAACTCTTGAACCAAGTCAGTTCTGACCTGAAACAACATGAAATGTTGTAAAATTGCATTTGTGAGCATATGTAATGCAGTTGAGCACATCCAACTTTACAGAATGAAGATATTGCAAAACCATCCAAATCAAGCTTCTCTCTGCTTCATATGCTTCCACACTGTACATAAGGGTATTCTCTATCATAGGTGAAGAGTTTACATGTGTATTTGCAAGTTTACATTACAATTCATCAAACTCTTGAAACCAAGTCAGTTCTGACCTGAAACAACATCAAATGTTGTAAAATTGCATTTGTGAGCATATGTAATGCAGTTGAGCACATCCAACTTTACAGAAATAAGATATTGCAAAACCATCCAAATCAAGCTTCTCTCTGCTTGATATGCTTCCACACTGTACATAAGGGCATTCTCTATCATAGGTGAAGAGTTTACATGTGTATTTGCAAGTTTACATTACAATTCATCAAACTCTTGAAACCAAGTCAGTTCTGACCTGAAACAACATGAAATGTTGTAAAATTGCATTTGTGAGCATATGTAATGCAGTTGAGCACATCTAACTTTACAGAATGAAGATATTGCAAAACCATCCAAATCAAGCTTCTCTCAGCTTGATATGCTTCCACACTGTACATAAGGGCATTCTCTATCATAGGTGAAGAGTTTACATGTGTATTTGCAAGTTTACATTACAATTCATCAAACTCTTGAAACCAAGTCAGTTCTGACCTGAAACAACATGAAATGTTGTAAAATTGCATTTGTGAGCATATGTAATGCAGTTGAGCACATCCAACTTTACAGAATTAAGATATTGCAAAACCATCCAAATCAAGCTTCTCTCTGCTTGATATGCTTCCACACTGTACATAAGGGCATTCTCTATCATAGGTGAAGAGTTTACATGTGTATTTGCAAGTTTACATTACAATTCATCAAACTCTTGAAACCAAGTCAGTTCTGACCTGAAACAACATGAAATGTTGTAAAATTGCATTTGTGAGCATATGTAATGCAGTTGAGCACATCCAACTTTACAGAATTAAGATATTGCAAAACCATCCAAATCAAGCTTCTCTCTGCTTGATATGCTTCCACACTGTACATAAGGGCATTCTCTATCATAGGTGAAGAGTTTACATGTGTATTTGGAAGTTTACATTACATTTCATCAAACTCTTGAAACCAAGTCAGTTCTGACCTGAAACAACATGAAATGTTGTAAAATTGCATTTGTAAGCATATGTAATGAAGTTGAGCACATCTAACTTTACAGAATGAAGATATTGCAAAACCATCCAAATCAAGCTTCTCTCTGCTTGATATGCTTCCACACTGTACATAAGGGCGTTCTCTATCATAGGTGAAGAGTTTACATGTGTATTTGCAAGTTTACATTACAATTCATCAAACTCTTGAACCAAGTCAGTTCTGACCTGAAACAACATGAAATGTTGTAAAATTGCATTTGTGAGCATATGTAATGCAGTTGAGCACATCCAACTTTACAGAATGAAGATATTGCAAAACCATCCAAATCAAGCTTCTCTCTGCTTGATATGCTTCCACACTGTACATAAGGGCATTCTCTATCATAGGTGAAGAGTTTACATGTGTATTTGCAAGTTTACATTACAATTCATCAAACTCTTGAAACCAAGTCAGTTCTGACCTGAAACAACATGAAATGTTGTAAAATTGCATTTGTGAGCATATGTAATGCAGTTGAGCACATCCAACTTTACAGAAATAAGATATTGCAAAACCATCCAAATCAAGCTTCTCTCTGCTTGATATGCTTCCACACTGTACATAAGGGCATTCTCTATCATAGGTGAAGAGTTTACATGTGTATTTGCAAGTTTACATTACAATTCATCAAACTCTTGAAACCAAGTCAGTTCTGACCTGAAACAACATGAAATGTTGTAAAATTGCATTTGTGAGCATATGTAATGCAGTTGAGCACATCTAACTTTACAGAATGAAGATATTGCAAAACCATCCAAATCAAGCTTCTCTCAGCTTGATATGCTTCCACACTGTACATAAGGGCATTCTCTATCATAGGTGAAGAGTTTACATGTGTATTTGCAAGTTTACATTACAATTCATCAAACTCTTGAAACCAAGTCAGTTCTGACCTGAAACAACATGAAATGTTGTAAAATTGCATTTGTAAGCATATGTAATGCAGTTGAGCACATCCAACTTTACAGAATTAAGATATTGCAAAACCATCCAAATCAAGCTTCTCTCTGCTTGATATGCTTCCACACTGTACATAAGGGCATTCTCTATCATAGGTGAAGAGTTTACATGTGTATTTGCAAGTTTACATTACAATTCATCAAACTCTTGAAACCAAGTCAGTTCTGACCTGAAACAACATGAAATGTTGTAAAATTGCATTTGTAAGCATATGGAATGCAGTTGAGCACATCTAACTTTACAGAATGAAGATATTGCAAAACCATCCAAATCAAGCTTCTCTCTGCTTGACATGCTTCCACACTGTACATAAGGGCATTCTCTATCATAGGTGAAGAGTTTACATGTGTATTTGCAAGTTTACATTACAATTCATCAAACTCTTGAAACCAAGTCAGTTCTGACCTGAAACAACATGAAATGTTGTAAAATTGCATTTGTAAGCATATGGAATGCAGTTGAGCACATCTAACTTTACAGAATGAAGATATTGCAAAACCATCCAAATCAAGCTTCTCTCTGCTTGATATGCTTCCACACTGTACATAAGGGCATTCTCTATCATAGGTGAAGAGTTTACATGTGTATTTGCAAGTTTACATTACATTTCATCAAACTCTTGAAACAAAGTCAGTTCTGACCTGAAACAACATGAAATGTTGTAAAATTGCATTTGTAAGCATTAGTAATGAAGTTGAGCACATCTAACTTTACAGAATGAAGATATTGCAAAACCATCCAAATCAAGCTTCTCTCTGCTTGATATGCTTCCACACTATACATAAGGGCATTCTCTATCATAGGTGAAGAGTTTACATGTGTATTTGCAAGTTTACATTACATTTCATCTAACTCTTGAAACCAAGTCAGTTCTGACCTGAAACAACATGAAATGTTGTAAAATTGCATTTGTGAGCATATGTAATGCAGTTGAGCACATCCAACTTTACAGAATTAAGATATTGCAAAACCATCCAAATCAAGCTTCTCTCTGCTTGATATGCTTCCACACTGTACATAAGGGCATTCTCTATCATAGGTGAAGAGTTTACATGTGTATTTGGAAGTTTACATTACATTTCATCAAACTGTTGAAACCAAGTCAGTTCTGACCTGAAACAACATGAAATGTTGTAAAATTGCATTTGTAAGCATATGTAATGAAGTTGAGCACATCTAACTTTACAGAATGAAGATATTGCAAAACCATCCAAATCAAGCTTCTCTCTGCTTGATATGCTTCCACACTGTACATAAGGGCATTCTCTATCATAGGTGAAGAGTTTACATGTGTATTTGCAAGTTTACATTACAATTCATCAAACTCTTGAACCAAGTCAGTTCTGACCTGAAACAAGATGAAATGTTGTAAAATTGCATTTGTGAGCATATGGAATGCAGTTGAGCACATCTAACTTTACAGAATGAAGATATTGCAAAACCATCCAAATCAAGCTTCTCTCTGCTTGATATGCTTCCACACTGTACATTAGGGCATTCTCTATCATAGGTGAAGAGTTTACATGTGTATTTGCAAGTTTACATGACAATTCATCAAACTCTTGAAACCAAGTCAGTTCTGACCTGAAACAACATGAAATGTTGTAAAATTGCATTTGTAAGCATATGGAATGCAGTTGAGCACATCTAACTTTACAGAATGAAGATATTGCAAAACCATCCAAATCAAGCTTCTCTCTGCTTGACATGCTTCCACACTGTACATAATTTCATTCTCTATCATAGGTGAAGAGTTTACATGTGTATTTGCAAGTTTACATTACAATTCATCAAACTCTTGAAACCAAGTCAGTTCTGACCTGAAACAACATGAAATGTTGTAAAATTGCATTTGTGAGCATATGTAATGCAGTTGAGCACATCCAACTTTACAGAATTAAGATATTGCAAAACCATCCAAATCAAGCTTCTCTCTGCTTGATATGCTTCCACACTGTACATAAGGGCATTCTCTATCATAGGTGAAGAGTTTACATGTGTATTTGGAAGTTTACATTACATTTCATCAAACTGTTGAAACCAAGTCAGTTCTGACCTGAAACAACATGAAATGTTGTAAAGTTGCATTTGTGAGCATATGGAATGCAGTTGAGCACATCTAACTTTACAGAATGAAGATATTGCAAAACCATCCAAATCAGGCTTCTCTCTGCTTCATATGCTTCCACACTGTACATTAGGGCATTCTCTATCATAGGTGAAGAGTAACCATGTGTATTTGCAAGTTTACATTACAATTCATCAAACTCTTGAAACCAAGTCAGTTCTGACCTGAAACAACATGAAATGTTGTAAAATTGCATTTGTAAGCATATGGAATGCAGTTGAGCACATCTAACTTTACAGAATGAAGATATTGCAAAACCATCCAAATCAAGCTTCTCTCTGCTTGACATGCTTCCACACTGTACATAAGGGCATTCTCTATCATAGGTGAAGAGTTTACATGTGTATTTGCAAGAATACATTACAATTCATCAAACTCTTGAAACCAAGTCAGTTCTGACCTGAAACAACATGAAATGTTGTAAAATTGCATTTGTAAGCATATGGAATGCAGTTGAGCACATCTAACTTTACAGAATGAAGATATTGCAAAACCATCCAAATCAAGCTTCTCTCTGCTTGATATGCTTCCACACTATACATAAGGGCATTCTCTATCATAGGTGAAGAGTTTACATGTGTATTTGCAAGTTTACATTACATTTTTATCTAACTCTTGAAACCAAGTCAGTTCTGACCTGAAACAACATGAAATGTTGTAAAATTGCATTTGTGAGCATATGTAATGCAGTTGAGCACATCCAACTTTACAGAATTAAGATATTGCAAAACCATCCAAATCAAGCTTCTCTCTGCTTGATATGCTTCCACACTGTACATAAGGGCATTCTCTATCATAGGTGAAGAGTTTACATGTGTATTTGGAAGTTTACATTACATTTCATCAAACCGTTGAAACCAAGTCAGTTCTGACCTGAAACAACATGAAATGTTGTAAAATTGCATTTGTAAGCATATGTAATGAAGTTGAGCACATCTAACTTTACAGAATGAAGATATTGCAAAACCATCCAAATCAAGCTTCTCTCTGCTTGATATGCTTCCACACTGTACATAAGGGCATTCTCTATCATAGGTGAAGAGTTTACATGTGTATTTGCAAGTTTACATTACAATTCATCAAACTCTTGAACCAAGTCAGTTCTGACCTGAAACAACATGAAATGTTGTAAAATTGCTTTTGTGAGCATATGTAATGCAGTTGAGCACATCCAACTTTACAGAATGAAGATATTGCAAAACCATCCAAATCAAGCTTCTCTCTGCTTGATATGCTTCCACACTGTACATAAGGGCATTCTCTATCATAGGTGAAGAGTTTACATGTGTATTTGCAAGTTTACATTACAATTCATCAAACTCTTGAAACCAAGTCAGTTCTGACCTGAAACAACATGAAATGTTGTAAAATTGCATTTGTGAGCATATGCAATGCAGTTGAGCACATCTAACTTTACAGAATGAAGATATTGCAAAACCATCCAAATCAAGCTTCTCTCAGCTTGATATGCTTCCACACTGTACATAAGGGCATTCTCTATCATAGGTGAAGAGTTTACATGTGTATTTGCAAGTTTACATTACATTTCATCAAACTTTTGAAACCAAGTCAGTTCTGACCTGAAACAACATGAAATGTTGTAAAATTGCATTTGTGAGCATATGTAATGCAGTTGAGCACATCCAACTTTACAGAATTAAGATATTGCAAAACCATCCAAATCAAGCTTCTCTCTGCTTGATATGCTTCCACACTGTACATAAGGGCATTCTCTATCATAGGTGAAGAGTTTACATGTGTATTTGGAAGTTTACATTACATTTCATCAAACTGTTGAAACCAAGTCAGTTCTGACCTGAAACAACATGAAATGTTGTAAAATTGCATTTGTAAGCATATGTAATGAAGTTGAGCACATCTAACTTTACAGAATGAAGATATTGCAAAACCATCCAAGTCAAGCTTCTCTCTGCTTGATATGCTTCCACACTGTACATAAGGGCATTCTCTATCATAGGTGAAGTGTTTACATGTGTATTTGCAAGTTTACATTACTATTCATCAAACTCTTGAACCAAGTCAGTTCTGACCTGAAACAACATGAAATGTTGTAAAATTGCTTTTGTGAGCATATGTAATGCAGTTGAGCACATCCAACTTTACAGAATGAAGATATTGCAAAACCATCCAATTCAAGCTTCTCTCTGCTTGATATGCTTCCACACTGTACATAAGGGCATTCTCTATCATAGGTGAAGAGTTTACATGTGAATTTGCAAGTTTACATTACAATTCATCAAACTCTTGAAACCAAGTCAGTTCTGACCTGAAACAACATGAAATGTTGTAAAATTGCATTTGTGAGCATATGGAATGCAGTTGAGCACATCTAACTTTACAGAATGAAGATATTGCAAAACCATCCAAATCAAGCTTCTCTCAGCTTGATATGCTTCCACACTGTACATAAGGGCATTCTCTATCATAGGTGAAGAGTTTACATGTGTTTTTGCAAGTTTACATTACATTTCATCAAACTCTTGAAACCAAGTCAGTTCTGACCTGAAACAACATGAAATGTTGTAAAATTGCATTTGTAAGCATATGGAATGCAGTTGAGCACATCTAACTTTACAGAATGAAGATATTGCAAAACCATCCAAATCAAGCTTCTCTCTGCTTGATATGCTTCCACACTGTACATAAGGGCATTCTCTATCATAGGTGAAGAGTTTACATGTGTATTTGCAAGTTTACATTACAATTCATCAAACTCTTGAACCAAGTCAGTTCTGACCTGAAACAACATGAAATGTTGTAAAATTGCATTTGTAAGCATATGTAATGAAGTTGAGCACATCTAACTTTACAGAATGAAGATATTGCAAAACCATCCAAATCAAGCTTCTCTCTGCTTGATATGCTTCCACACTGTACATAAGGGCATTCTCTATCATAGGTGAAGAGTTTACATGTGTATTTGGAAGTTTACATTACATTTCATCAAACCGTTGAAACCAAGTCAGTTCTGACCTGAAACAACATGAAATGTTGTAAAATTGCATTTGTAAGCATATGTAATGAAGTTGAGCACATCTAACTTTACAGAATGAAGATATTGCAAAACCATCCAAATCAAGCTTCTCTCTGCTTGATATGCTTCCACACTGTACATAAGGGCATTCTCTATCATAGGTGAAGAGTTTACATGTGTATTTGCAAGTTTACATTACAATTCATCAAACTCTTGAACCAAGTCAGTTCTGACCTGAAACAACATGAAATGTTGTAAAATTGCTTTTGTGAGCATATGTAATGCAGTTGAGCACATCCAACTTTACAGAATGAAGATATTGCAAAACCATCCAAATCAAGCTTCTCTCTGCTTGATATGCTTCCACACTGTACATAAGGGCATTCTCTATCATAGGTGAAGAGTTTACATGTGTATTTGAAAGTTTACATTACAATTCATCAAACTCTTGAAACCAAGTCAGTTCTGACCTGAAACAACATGAAATGTTGTAAAATTGCATTTGTGAGCATATGCAATGCAGTTGAGCACATCTAACTTTACAGAATGAAGATATTGCAAAACCATCCAAATCAAGCTTCTCTCAGCTTGATATGCTTCCACACTGTACATAAGGGCATTCTCTATCATAGGTGAAGAGTTTACATGTGTTTTTGCAAGTTTACATTACATTTCATCAAACTTTTGAAACCAAGTCAGTTCTGACCTGAAACAACATGAAATGTTGTAAAATTGCATTTGTGAGCATATGTAATGCAGTTGAGCACATCCAACTTTACAGAATTAAGATATTGCAAAACCATCCAAATCAAGCTTCTCTCTGCTTGATATGCTTCCACACTGTACATAAGGGCATTCTCTATCATAGGTGAAGAGTTTACATGTGTATTTGGAAGTTTACATTACATTTCATCAAACTGTTGAAACCAAGTCAGTTCTGACCTGAAACAACATGAAATGTTGTAAAATTGCATTTGTAAGCATATGTAATGAAGTTGAGCACATCTAACTTTACAGAATGAAGATATTGCAAAACCATCCAAGTCAAGCTTCTCTCTGCTTGATATGCTTCCACACTGTACATAAGGGCATTCTCTATCATAGGTGATGAGTTTACATGTGTATTTGCAAGTTTACATTACAATTCATCAAACTCTTGAACCAAGTCAGTTCTGACCTGAAACAACATGATATGTTGTAAAATTGCTTTTGTGAGCATATGTAATGCAGTTGAGCACATCCAACTTTACAGAATGAAGATATTGCAAAACCATCCAAATCAAGCTTCTCTCTGCTTGATATGCTTCCACACTGTACATAAGGGCATTCTCTATCATAGGTGAAGAGTTTACATGTGTATTTGCAAGTTTACATTACAATTCATCAAACTCTTGAACCAAGTCAGTTCTGACCTGAAACAACATGAAATGTTGTAAAATTGCTTTTGTGAGCATATGTAATGCAGTTGAGCACATCCAACTTTACAGAATGAAGATATTGCAAAACCATCCAAATCAAGCTTCTCTCTGCTTGATATGCTTCCACACTGTACATAAGGGCATTCTCTATCATAGGTGAAGAGTTTACATGTGTATTTGCAAGTTTACATTACAATTCATCAAACTCTTGAAACCAAGTCAGTTCTGACCTGAAACAACATGAAATGTTGTAAAATTGCATTTGTGAGCATATGCAATGCAGTTGAGCACATCTAACTTTACAGAATGAAGATATTGCAAAACCATCCAAATCAAGCTTCTCTCAGCTTGATATGCTTCCACACTGTACATAAGGGCATTCTCTATCATAGGTGAAGAGTTTACATGTGTTTTTGCAAGTTTACATTACATTTCATCAAACTTTTGAAACCAAGTCAGTTCTGACCTGAAACAACATGAAATGTTGTAAAATTGCATTTGTGAGCATATGTAATGCAGTTGAGCACATCCAACTTTACAGAATTAAGATATTGCAAAACCATCCAAATCAAGCTTCTCTCTGCTTGATATGCTTCCACACTGTACATAAGGGCATTCTCTATCATAGGTGAAGAGTTTACATGTGTATTTGGAAGTTTACATTACATTTCATCAAACTGTTGAAACCAAGTCAGTTCTGACCTGAAACAACATGAAATGTTGTAAAATTGCATTTGTAAGCATATGTAATGAAGTTGAGCACATCTAACTTTACAGAATGAAGATATTGCAAAACCATCCAAGTCAAGCTTCTCTCTGCTTGATATGCTTCCACACTGTACATAAGGGCATTCTCTATCATAGGTGATGAGTTTACATGTGTATTTGCAAGTTTACATTACAATTCATCAAACTCTTGAACCAAGTCAGTTCTGACCTGAAACAACATGATATGTTGTAAAATTGCTTTTGTGAGCATATGTAATGCAGTTGAGCACATCCAACTTTACAGAATGAAGATATTGCAAAACCATCCAAATCAAGCTTCTCTCTGCTTGATATGCTTCCACACTGTACATAAGGGCATTCTCTATCATAGGTGAAGAGTTTACATGTGAATTTGCAAGTTTACATTACAATTCATCAAACTCTTGAAACCAAGTCAGTTCTGACCTGAAACAACATGAAATGTTGTAAAATTGCATTTGTGAGCATATGGAATGCAGTTGAGCACATCTAACTTTACAGAATGAAGATATTGCAAAACCATCCAAATCAAGCTTCTCTCAGCTTGATATGCTTCCACACTGTACATAAGGGCATTCTCTATCATAGGTGAAGAGTTTACATGTGTTTTTGCAAGTTTACATTACATTTCATCAAACTTTTGAAACCAAGTCAGTTCTGACCTGAAACAACATGAAATGTTGTAAAATTGCATTTGTAAGCATATGGAATGCAGTTGAGCACATCTAACTTTACAGAATGAAGATATTGCAAAACCATCCAAATCAAGCTTCTCTCTGCTTGATATGCTTCCACACTGTACATAAGGGCATTCTCTATCATAGGTGAAGAGTTTACATGTGTATTTGCAAGTTTACATTACAATTCATCAAACTCTTGAACCAAGTCAGTTCTGACCTGAAACAACATGAAATGTTGTAAAATTGCATTTGTGAGCATATGGAATGCAGTTGAGCACATCTAACTTTACAGAATGAAGATATTGCAAAACCATCCAAATCAAGCTTCTCTCTGCTTGATATGCTTCCACACTGTACATTAGGGCATTCTCTATCATAGGTGAAGAGTTTACATGTGTATTTGCAAGTTTACATTACAATTCATCAAACTCTTGAAACCAAGTCAGTTCTGACCTGAAACAACATGAAATGTTGTAAAATTGCATTTGTAAGCATATGGAATGCAGTTGAGCACATCTAACTTTACAGAATGAAGATATTGCAAAACCATCCAAATCAAGCTTCTCTCTGCTTGACATGCTTCCACACTGTACATAAGGGCATTCTCTATCATAGGTGAAGAGTTTACATGTGTATTTGCAAGTTTACATTACAATTCATCAAACTCTTGAAACCAAGTCAGTTCTGACCTGAAACAACATGAAATGTTGTAAAATTGCATTTGTAAGCATATGGAATGCAGTTGAGCACATCTAACTTTACAGAATGAAGATATTGCAAAACCATCCAAATCAAGCTTCTCTCTGCTTGATATGCTTCCACACTATACATAAGGGCATTCTCTATCATAGGTGAAGAGTTTACATGTGTATTTGCAAGTTTACATTACATTTCATCTAACTCTTGAAACCAAGTCAGTTCTGACCTGAAACAACATGAAATGTTGTAAAATTGCATTTGTGAGCATATGTAATGCAGTTGAGCACATCCAACTTTACAGAATTAAGATATTGCAAAACCATCCAAATCAAGCTTCTCTCTGCTTGATATGCTTCCACACTGTACATAAGGGCATTCTCTATCATAGGTGAAGAGTTTACATGTGTATTTGGAAGTTTACATTACATTTCATCAAACCGTTGAAACCAAGTCAGTTCTGACCTGAAACAACATGAAATGTTGTAAAATTGCATTTGTAAGCATATGGAATGCAGTTGAGCACATCTAACTTTACAGAATGAAGATATTGCAAAACCATCCAAATCAAGCTTCTCTCTGCTTGATATGCTTCCACACTGTACATAAGGGCATTCTCTATCATAGGTGAAGAGTTTACATGTGTATTTGCAAGTTTACATTACAATTCATCAAACTCTTGAACCAAGTCAGTTCTGACCTGAAACAACATGAAATGTTGTAAAATTGCTTTTGTGAGCATATGTAATGCAGTTGAGCACATCCAACTTTACAGAATGAAGATATTGCAAAACAATCCAAATCAAGCTTCTCTCTGCTTGATATGCTTCCACACTGTACATAAGGGCATTCTCTATCATAGGTGAAGAGTTTACATGTGTATTTGCAAGTTTACATTACAATTCATCAAACTCTTGAAACCAAGTCAGTTCTGACCTGAAACAACATGAAATGTTGTAAAATTGCATTTGTGAGCATATGTAATGCAGTTGAGCACATCCAACTTTACAGAATGAAGATATTGCAAAACCATCCAAATCAAGCTTCTCTCTGCTTGATATGCTTCCACACTGTACATAAGGGTATTCTCTATCATAGGTGAAGAGTTTACATGTGTATTTGCAAGTTTACATTACAATTCATCAAACTCTTGAAACCAAGTCAGTTCTGACCTGAAACAACATGAAATGTTGTAAAATTGCATTTGTGAGCATATGGAATGCAGTTGAGCACATCTAACTTTACAGAATGAAGATATTGCAAAACCATCCAAATCAAGCTTCTCTCAGCTTGATATGCTTCCACACTGTACATAAGGGCATTCTCTATCATAGGTGAAGAGTTTACATGTGTATTTGCAAGTTTACATTACATTTCATCAAACTTTTGAAACCAAGTCAGTTCTGACCTGAAACAACATGAAATGTTGTAAAATTGCATTTGTAAGCATATGGAATGCAGTTGAGCACATCTAACTTTACAGAATGAAGATATTGCAAAACCATCCAAATCAAGCTTCTCTCTGCTTGATATGCTTCCACACTGTACATAAGGGCATTCTCTATCATAGGTGAAGAGTTTACATGTGTATTTGCAAGTTTACATTACAATTCATCAAACTCTTGAACCAAGTCAGTTCTGACCTGAAACAACATGAAATGTTGTAAAATTGCTTTTGTGAGCATATGTAATGCAGTTGAACACATCCAACTTTACAGAATGAAGATATTGCAAAACCATCCAAATCAAGCTTCTCTCTGCTTGATATGCTTCCACACTGTACATAAGGGCATTCTCTATCATAGGTGAAGAGTTTACATGTGTATTTGCAAGTTTACATTACAATTCATCAAACTCTTGAAACCAAGTCAGTTCTGACCTGAAACAACATGAAATGTTGTAAAATTGCATTTGTGAGCATATGTAATGCAGTTGAGCACATCCAACTTTACAGAATTAAGATATTGCAAAACCATCCAAATCAAGCTTCTCTCTGCTTGATATGCTTCCACACTGTACATAAGGGCATTCTCTATCATAGGTGAAGAGTTTACATGTGTATTTGCAAGTTTACATTACAATTCATCAAACTCTTGAAACCAAGTCAGTTCTGACCTGAAACAACATGAAATGTTGTAAAATTGCATTTGTAAGCATATGGAATGCAGTTGAGCACATCTAACTTTACAGAATGAAGATATTGCAAAACCATCCAAATCAAGCTTCTCTCTGCTTGATATGCTTCCACACTGTACATAAGGGCATTCTCTATCATAGGTGAAGAGTTTACATGTGTATTTGCAAGTTTACATTACAATTCATCAAACTCTTGAACCAAGTCAGTTCTGACCTGAAACAACATGAAATGTTGTAAAATTGCATTTGTAAGCATATGTAATGAAGTTGAGCACATCTAACTTTACAGAATGAAGATATTGCAAAACCATCCAAATCAAGCTTCTCTCAGCTTGATATGCTTCCACACTGTACATAAGGGCATTCTCTATCATAGGTGAAGAGTTTACATGTGTTTTTGCAAGTTTACATTACATTTAATCAAACTTTTGAAACCAAGTCAGTTCTGACCTGAAACAACATGAAATGTTGTAAAATTGCATTTGTAAGCATATGGAATGCAGTTGAGCACATCTAACTTTACAGAATGAAGATATTGCAAAACCATCCAAATCAAGCTTCTCTCTGCTTGATATGCTTCCACACTGTACATAAGGGCATTCTCTATCATAGGTGAAGAGTTTACATGTGTATTTGCAAGTTTACATTACAATTCATCAAACTCTTGAACCAAGTCAGTTCTGACCTGAAACAACATGAAATGTTGTAAAATTGCTTTTGTGAGCATATGTAATGCAGTTGAGCACATCCAACTTTACAGAATGAAGATATTGCAAAACAATCCAAATCAAGCTTCTCTCTGCTTGATATGCTTCCACACTGTACATAAGGGCATTCTCTATCATAGGTGAAGAGTTTACATGTGTATTTGCAAGTTTACATTACAATTCATCAAACTCTTGAAACCAAGTCAGTTCTGACCTGAAACAACATGAAATGTTGTAAAATTGCATTTGTGAGCATATGTAATGCAGTTGAGCACATCCAACTTTACAGAATTAAGATATTGCAAAACCATCCAAATCAAGCTTCTCTCTGCTTGATATGCTTCCACACTGTACATATGGGCATTCTCTATCATAGGTGAAGAGTTTACATGTGTATTTGCAAGTTTACATTACAATTCATCAAACTCTTGAAACCAAGTCAGTTCTGACCTGAAACAACATGAAATGTTGTAAAATTGCATTTGTGAGCATATGGAATGCAGTTGAGCACATCTAACTTTACAGAATGAAGATATTGCAAAACCATCCAAATCAAGCTTCTCTCAGCTTGATATGCTTCCACACTGTACATAAGGGCATTCTCTATCATAGGTGAAGAGTTTACATGTGTTTTTGCAAGTTTACATTACATTTCATCAAACTTTTGAAACCAAGTCAGTTCTGACCTGAAACAACATGAAATGTTGTAAAATTGCATTTGTAAGCATATGGAATGCAGTTGAGCACATCTAACTTTACAGAATGAAGATATTGCAAAACCATCCAAATCAAGCTTCTCTCTGCTTGATATGCTTCCACACTGTACATAAGGGCATTCTCTATCATAGGTGAAGAGTTTACATGTGTATTTGCAAGTTTACATTACATTTAATCAAACTTTTGAAACCAAGTCAGTTCTGACCTGAAACAACATGAAATGTTGTAAAATTGCATTTGTAAGCATATGGAATGCAGTTGAGCACATCTAACTTTACAGAATGAAGATATTGCAAAACCATCCAAATCAAGCTTCTCTCTGCTTGATATGCTTCCACACTGTACATAAGGGCATTCTCTATCATAGGTGAAGAGTTTACATGTGTATTTGCAAGTTTACATTACAATTCATCAAACTCTTGAACCAAGTCAGTTCTGACCTGAAACAACATGAAATGTTGTAAAATTGCTTTTGTGAGCATATGTAATGCAGTTGAGCACATCCAACTTTACAGAATGAAGATATTGCAAAACAATCCAAATCAAGCTTCTCTCTGCTTGATATGCTTCCACACTGTACATAAGGGCATTCTCTATCATAGGTGAAGAGTTTACATGTGTATTTGCAAGTTTACATTACAATTCATCAAACTCTTGAAACCAAGTCAGTTCTGACCTGAAACAACATGAAATGTTGTAAAATTGCATTTGTGAGCATATGTAATGCAGTTGAGCACATCCAACTTTACAGAATTAAGATATTGCAAAACCATCCAAATCAAGCTTCTCTCTGCTTGATATGCTTCCACACTGTACATAAGGGCATTCTCTATCACAGGTGAAGAGTTTACATGTGTATTTGCAAGTTTACATTACAATTCATCAAACTCTTGAAACCAAGTCAGTTCTGACCTGAAACAACATGAAATGTTGTAAAATTGCATTTGTGAGCATATGGAATGCAGTTGAGCACATCTAACTTTACAGAATGAAGATATTGCAAAACCATCCAAATCAAGCTTCTCTCAGCTTGATATGCTTCCACACTGTACATAAGGGCATTCTCTATCATAGGTGAAGAGTTTACATGTGTATTTGCAAGTTTACATTACATTTCATCTAACTCTTGAAACCAAGTCAGTTCTGACCTGAAACAACATGAAATGTTTTAAAATTGCATTTGTGAGCATATGTAATGCAGTTGAGCACATCCAACTTTACAGAATTAAGATATTGCAAAACCATCCAAATCAAGCTTCTCTCTGCTTGATATGCTTCCACACTGTACATAAGGGCATTCTCTATCATAGGTGAAGAGTTTACATGTGTATTTGGAAGTTTACATTACATTTCATCAAACCGTTGAAACCAAGTCAGTTCTGACCTGAAACAACATGAAATGTTGTAAAATTGCATTTGTAAGCATATGTAATGAAGTTGAGCACATCTAACTTTACAGAATGAAGATATTGCAAAACCATCCAAATCAAGCTTCTCTCTGCTTGATATGCTTCCACACTGTACATAAGGGCATTCTCTATCATAGGTGAAGAGTTTACATGTGTATTTGCAAGTTTACATTACAATTAATCAAACTCTTGAACCAAGTCAGTTCTGACCTGAAACAACATGAAATGTTGTAAAATTGCTTTTGTGAGCATATGTAATGCAGTTGAGCACATCCAACTTTACAGAATGAAGATATTGCAAAACCATCCAAATCAAGCTTCTCTCTGCTTGATATGCTTCCACACTGTACATAAGGGCATTCTCTATCATAGGTGAAGAGTTTACATGTGTTTTTGCAAGTTTACATTACATTTCATCAAACTTTTGAAACCAAGTCAGTTCTGACCTGAAACAACATGAAATGTTGTAAAATTGCATTTGTAAGCATATGGAATGCAGTTGAGCACATCTAACTTTACAGAATGAAGATATTGCAAAACCATCCAAATCAAGCTTCTCTCTGCTTGATATGCTTCCACACTGTACATAAGGGCATTCTCTATCATAGGTGAAGAGTTTACATGTGTATTTGCAAGTTTACATTACAATTCATCAAACTCTTGAACCAAGTCAGTTCTGACCTGAAACAACATGAAATGTTGTAAAATTGCTTTTGTGAGCATATGTAATGCAGTTGAGCACATCCAACTTTACAGAATGAAGATATTGCAAAACCATCCAAATCAAGCTTCTCTCTGCTTGATATGCTTCCACACTGTACATAAGGGCATTCTCTATCATAGGTGAAGAGTTTACATGTGTATTTGCAAGTTTACATTACAATTCATCAAACTCTTGAAACCAAGTCAGTTCTGACCTGAAACAACATGAAATGTTGTAAAATTGCATTTGTGAGCATATGTAATGCAGTTGAGCACATCCAACTTTACAGAATTAAGATATTGCAAAACCATCCAAATCAAGCTTCTCTCTGCTTGATATGCTTCCACACTGTATATAATGGCATTCTCTATCATAGGTGAAGAGTTTACATGTGTATTTGCAAGTTTACATTGCAATTCATCAAACTCTTGAAACCAAGTCAGTTCTGACCTGAAACAACATGAAATGTTGTAAAATTGCATTTGTAAGCATATGTAATGAAGTTGAGCACATCTAACTTTACAGAATGAAGATATTGCAAAACCATCCAAATCAAGCTTCTCTCTGCTTGACATGCTTCCACACTGTACATAAGGGCATTCTCTATCATAGGTGAAGAGTTTACATGTGTATTTGCAAGTTTACATTACAATTCATCAAACTCTTGAAACCAAGTCAGTTCTGACCTGAAACAACATGAAATGTTGTAAAATTGCATTTGTGAGCATATGTAATGCAGTTGAGCACATCCAACTTTACAGAATTAAGATATTGCAAAACCATCCAAATCAAGCTTCTCTCTGCTTGATATGCTTCCACACTGTACATAAGGGCATTCTCTATCATAGGTGAAGAGTTTACATGTGTATTTGCAAGTTTACATTACAATTCATCAAACTCTTGAAACCAAGTCAGTTCTGACCTGAAACAACATGAAATGTTGTAAAATTGCATTTGTAAGCATATGGAATGCAGTTGAGCACATCTAACTTTACAGAATGAAGATATTGCAAAACCATCCAAATCAAGCTTCTCTCTGCTTGATATGCTTCCACACTGTACATAAGGGCATTCTCTATCATAGGTGAAGAGTTTACATGTGTATTTGCAAGTTTACATTACAATTCATCAAACTCTTGAACCAAGTCAGTTCTGACCTGAAACAACATGAAATGTTGTAAAATTGCATTTGTAAGCATATGTAATGAAGTTGAGCACATCTAACTTTACAGAATGAAGATATTGCAAAACCATCCAAATCAAGCTTCTCTCAGCTTGATATGCTTCCACACTGTACATAAGGGCATTCTCTATCATAGGTGAAGAGTTTACATGTGTTTTTGCAAGTTTACATTACATTTCATCAAACTCTTGAACCAAGTCAGTTCTGACCTGAAACAACATGAAATGTTGTAAAATTGCTTTTGTGAGCATATGTAATGCAGTTGAGCACATCCAACTTTACAGAATGAAGATATTGCAAAACCATCCAAATCAAGCTTCTCTCTGCTTGATATGCTTCCACACTGTACATAAGGGCATTCTCTATCATAGGTGAAGAGTTTACATGTGTATTTGCAAGTTTACATTACAATTCCTCAAACTCTTGAAACCAAGTCAGTTCTGACCTGAAACAACATGAAATGTTGTAAAATTGCATTTGTGAGCATATGTAATGCAGTTGAGCACATCCAACTTTACAGAATGAAGATATTGCAAAACCATCCAAATCAAGCTTCTCTCTGCTTGATATGCTTCCACACTGTACATAAGGGCATTCTCTATCATAGGTGAAGAGTTTACATGTGTATTTGCAAGTTTACATTACAATTCATCAAACTCTTGAAACCAAGTCAGTTCTGACCTGAAACAACATGAAATGTTGTAAAATTGCATTTGTAAGCATATGGAATGCAGTTGAGCACATCTAACTTTACAGAATGAAGATATTGCAAAACCATCCAAATCAAGCTTCTCTCTGCTTGATATGCTTCCACACTGTACATAAGGGCATTCTCTATCATAGGTGAAGAGTTTACATGTGTATTTGCAAGTTTACATTACAATTCATCAAACTCTTGAACCAAGTCAGTTCTGACCTGAAACAACATGAAATGTTGTAAAATTGCATTTGTAAGCATATGTAATGAAGTTGAGCACATCTAACTTTACAGAATGAAGATATTGCAAAACCATCCAAATCAAGCTTCTCTCAGCTTGATATGCTTCCACACTGTACATAAGGGCATTCTCTATCATAGGTGAAGAGTTTACATGTGTTTTTGCAAGTTTACATTACATTTCATCAAACTTTTGAAACCAAGTCAGTTCTGACCTGAAACAACATGAAATGTTGTAAAATTGCATTTGTAAGCATATGGAATGCAGTTGAGCACATCTAACTTTACAGAATGAAGATATTGCAAAACCATCCAAATCAAGCTTCTCTCTGCTTGATATGCTTCCACACTGTACATAAGGGCATTCTCTATCATAGGTGAAGAGTTTACATGTGTATTTGCAAGTTTACATTACAATTCATCAAACTCTTGAACCAAGTCAGTTCTGACCTGAAACAACATGAAATGTTGTAAAATTGCATTTGTGAGCATATGGAATGCAGTTGAGCACATCTAACTTTACAGAATGAAGATATTGCAAAACCATCCAAATCAAGCTTCTCTCTGCTTGATATGCTTCCACACTGTACATAAGGGCATTCTCTATCATAGGTGAAGAGTTTACATGTGTATTTGCAAGTTTACATTACAATTCATCAAACTCTTGAACCAAGTCAGTTCTGACCTGAAACAACATGAAATGTTGTAAAATTGCTTTTGTGAGCATATGTAATGCAGTTGAGCACATCCAACTTTACAGAATGAAGATATTGCAAAACCATCCAAATCAAGCTTCTCTCTGCTTGATATGCTTCCACGCTGTACATAAGGGCATTCTCTATCATAGGTGAAGAGTTTACATGTGTATTTGGAAGTTTACATTACATTTCATCAAACCGTTGAAACCAAGTCAGTTCTGACCTGAAACAACATGAAATGTTGTAAAATTGCATTTGTAAGCATATGTAATGAAGTTGAGCACATCTAACTTTACAGAATGAAGATATTGCAAAACCATCCAAATCAAGCTTCTCTCTGCTTGATATGCTTCCACACTGTACATAAGGGCATTCTCTATCATAGGTGAAGAGTTTACATGTGTATTTGCAATTTTACATTACAATTCATCAAACTCTTGAACCAAGTCAGTTCTGACCTGAAACAACATGAAATGTTGTAAAATTGCTTTTGTGAGCATATGTAATGCAGTTGAGCACATCCAACTTTACAGAATGAAGATATTGCAAAACAATCCAAATCAAGCTTCTCTCTGCTTGATATGCTTCCACACTGTACATAAGGGCATTCTCTATCATAGGTGAAGAGTTTACATGTGTATTTGCAAGTTTACATTACAATTCATCAAACTCTTGAAACCAAGTCAGTTCTGACCTGAAACAACATGAAATGTTGTAAAATTGCATTTGTGAGCATATGTAATGCAGTTGAGCACATCCAACTTTACAGAATTAAGATATTGCAAAACCATCCAAATCAAGCTTCTCTCTGCTTGATATGCTTCCACACTGTACATAAGGGCATTCTCTATCATAGGTGAAGAGTTTACATGTGTATTTGCAAGTTTACATTACAATTCATCAAACTCTTGAAACCAAGTCAGTTCTGACCTGAAACAACATGAAATGTTGTAAAATTGCATTTGTGAGCATATGGAATGCAGTTGAGCACATCTAACTTTACAGAATGAAGATATTGCAAAACCATCCAAATCAAGCTTCTCTCAGCTTGATATGCTTCCACACTGTACATAAGGGCATTCTCTATCATAGGTGAAGAGTTTACATGTGTTTTTGCAAGTTTACATTACATTTCATCAAACTTTTGAAACCAAGTCAGTTCTGACCTGAAACAACATGAAATGTTGTAAAATTGCATTTGTAAGCATATGGAATGCAGTTGAGCACATCTAACTTTACAGAATGAAGATATTGCAAAACCATCCAAATCAAGCTTCTCTCTGCTTGATATGCTTCCACACTGTACATAAGGGCATTCTCTATCATAGGTGAAGAGTTTACATGTGTATTTGCAAGTTTACATTACAATTCATCAAACTCTTGAAACCAAGTCAGTTCTGACCTGAAACAACATGAAATGTTGTAAAATTGCATTTGTGAGCATATGTAATGCAGTTGAGCACATCCAACTTTACAGAATTAAGATATTGCAAAACCATCCAAATCAAGCTTCTCTCTGCTTGATATGCTTCCACACTGTATATAATGGCATTCTCTATCATAGGTGAAGAGTTTACATGTGTATTTGCAAGTTTACATTGCAATTCATCAAACTCTTGAAACCAAGTCAGTTCTGACCTGAAACAACATGAAATGTTGTAAAATTGCATTTGTAAGCATATGTAATGAAGTTGAGCACATCTAACTTTACAGAATGAAGATATTGCAAAACCATCCAAATCAAGCTTCTCTCTGCTTGACATGCTTCCACACTGTACATAAGGGCATTCTCTATCATAGGTGAAGAGTTTACATGTGTATTTGCAAGTTTACATTACAATTCATCAAACTCTTGAAACCAAGTCAGTTCTGACCTGAAACAACATGAAATGTTGTAAAATTGCATTTGTGAGCATATGTAATGCAGTTGAGCACATCCAACTTTACAGAATTAAGATATTGCAAAACCATCCAAATCAAGCTTCTCTCTGCTTGATATGCTTCCACACTGTACATAAGGGCATTCTCTATCATAGGTGAAGAGTTTACATGTGTATTTGCAAGTTTACATTACAATTCATCAAACTCTTGAAACCAAGTCAGTTCTGACCTGAAACAACATGAAATGTTGTAAAATTGCATTTGTAAGCATATGGAATGCAGTTGAGCACATCTAACTTTTACAGAATGAAGATATTGCAAAACCATCCAAATCAAGCTTCTCTCTGCTTGATATGCTTCCACACTGTACATAAGGGCATTCTCTATCATAGGTGAAGAGTTTACATGTGTATTTGCAAGTTTACATTACAATTCATCAAACTCTTGAACCAAGTCAGTTCTGACCTGAAACAACATGAAATGTTGTAAAATTGCTTTTGTGAGCATATGTAATGCAGTTGAGCACATCCAACTTTACAGAATGAAGATATTGCAAAACCATCCAAATCAAGCTTCTCTCTGCTTGATATGCTTCCACACTGTACATAAGGGCATTCTCTATCATAGGTGAAGAGTTTACATGTGTATTTGGAAGTTTACATTACATTTCATCAAACCGTTGAAACCAAGTCAGTTCTGACCTGAAACAACATGAAATGTTGTAAAATTGCATTTGTAAGCATATGTAATGAAGTTGAGCACATCTAACTTTACAGAATGAAGATATTGCAAAACCATCCAAATCAAGCTTCTCTCTGCTTGATATGCTTCCACACTGTACATAAGGGCATTCTCTATCATAGGTGAAGAGTTTACATGTGTATTTGCAATTTTACATTACAATTCATCAAACTCTTGAACCAAGTCAGTTCTGACCTGAAACAACATGAAATGTTGTAAAATTGCTTTTGTGAGCATATGTAATGCAGTTGAGCACATCCAACTTTACAGAATGAAGATATTGCAAAACAATCCAAATCAAGCTTCTCTCTGCTTGATATGCTTCCACACTGTACATAAGGGCATTCTCTATCATAGGTGAAGAGTTTACATGTGTATTTGCAAGTTTACATTACAATTCATCAAACTCTTGAAACCAAGTCAGTTCTGACCTGAAACAACATGAAATGTTGTAAAATTGCATTTGTGAGCATATGTAATGCAGTTGAGCACATCCAACTTTACAGAATTAAGATATTGCAAAACCATCCAAATCAAGCTTCTCTCTGCTTGATATGCTTCCACACTGCACATAAGGGCATTCTCTATCATAGGTGAAGAGTTTACATGTGTATTTGCAAGTTTACATTACAATTCATCAAACTCTTGAAACCAAGTCAGTTCTGACCTGAAACAACATGAAATGTTGTAAAATTGCATTTGTGAGCATATGGAATGCAGTTGAGCACATCTAACTTTACAGAATGAAGATATTGCAAAACAATCCAAATCAAGCTTCTCTCTGCTTGATATGCTTCCACACTGTACATAAGGGCATTCTCTATCATAGGTGAAGAGTTTACATGTGTATTTGCAAGTTTACATTACAATTCATCAAACTCTTGAAACCAAGTCAGTTCTGACCTGAAACAACATGAAATGTTGTAAAATTGCATTTGTGAGCATATGTAATGCAGTTGAGCACATCCAACTTTACAGAATTAAGATATTGCAAAACCATCCAAATCAAGCTTCTCTCTGCTTGATATGCTTCCACACTGTACATAAGGGCATTCTCTATCATAGGTGAAGAGTTTACATGTGTATTTGCAAGTTTACATTACAATTCATCAAACTCTTGAAACCAAGTCAGTTCTGACCTGAAACAACATGAAATGTTGTAAAATTGCATTTGTGAGCATATGGAATGCAGTTGAGCACATCTAACTTTACAGAATGAAGATATTGCAAAACCATCCAAATCAAGCTTCTCTCAGCTTGATATGCTTCCACACTGTACATAAGGGCATTCTCTATCATAGGTGAAGAGTTTACATGTGTTTTTGCAAGTTTACATTACATTTCATCAAACTTTTGAAACCAAGTCAGTTCTGACCTGAAACAACATGAAATGTTGTAAAATTGCATTTGTAAGCATATGGAATGCAGTTGAGCACATCTAACTTTACAGAATGAAGATATTGCAAAACCATCCAAATCAAGCTTCTCTCTGCTTGATATGCTTCCACACTGTACATAAGGGCATTCTCTATCATAGGTGAAGAGTTTACATGTGTATTTGCAAGTTTACATTACAATTCATCAAACTCTTGAAACCAAGTCAGTTCTGACCTGAAACAACATGAAATGTTGTAAAATTGCATTTGTGAGCATATGTAATGCAGTTGAGCACATCCAACTTTACAGAATTAAGATATTGCAAAACCATCCAAATCAAGCTTCTCTCTGCTTGATATGCTTCCACACTGTATATAATGGCATTCTCTATCATAGGTGAAGAGTTTACATGTGTATTTGCAAGTTTACTTTGCAATTCATCAAACTCTTGAAACCAAGTCAGTTCTGACCTGAAACAACATGAAATGTTGTAAAATTGCATTTGTAAGCATATGTAATGAAGTTGAGCACATCTAACTTTACAGAATGAAGATATTGCAAAACCATCCAAATCAAGCTTCTCTCTGCTTGACATGCTTCCACAATGTACATAAGGGCATTCTCTATCATAGGTGAAGAGTTTACATGTGTATTTGCAAGTTTACATTACAATTCATCAAACTCTTGAAACCAAGTCAGTTCTGACCTGAAACAACATGAAATGTTGTAAAATTGCATTTGAGAGCATATGTAATGCAGTTGAGCACATCCAACTTTACAGAATTAAGATATTGCAAAACCATCCAAATCAAGCTTCTCTCTGCTTGATATGCTTCCACACTGTACATAAGGGCATTCTCTATCATAGGTGAAGAGTTTACATGTGTATTTGCAAGTTTACATTACAATTCATCAAACTCTTGAAACCAAGTCAGTTCTGACCTGAAACAACATGAAATGTTGTAAAATTGCATTTGTAAGCATATGGAATGCAGTTGAGCACATCTAACTTTACAGAATGAAGATATTGCAAAACCATCCAAATCAAGCTTCTCTCTGCTTGATATGCTTCCACACTGTACATAAGGGCATTCTCTATCATAGGTGAAGAGTTTACATGTGTATTTGCAAGTTTACATTACAATTCATCAAACTCTTGAACCAAGTCAGTTCTGACCTGAAACAACATGAAATGTTGTAAAATTGCTTTTGTGAGCATATGTAATGCAGTTGAGCACATCCAACTTTACAGAATGAAGATATTGCAAAACCATCCAAATCAAGCTTCTCTCTGCTTGATATGCTTCCACACTGTACATAAGGGCATTCTCTATCATAGGTGAAGAGTTTACATGTGTATTTGGAAGTTTACATTACATTTCATCAAACCGTTGAAACCAAGTCAGTTCTGACCTGAAACAACATGAAATGTTGTAAAATTGCATTTGTAAGCATATGTAATGAAGTTGAGCACATCTAACTTTACAGAATGAATATATTGCAAAACCATCCAAATCAAGCTTCTCTCTGCTTGATATGCTTCCACACTGTACATAAGGGCATTCTCTATCATAGGTGAAGAGTTTACATGTGTATTTGCAATTTTACATTACAATTCATCAAACTCTTGAACCAAGTCAGTTCTGACCTGAAACAACATGAAATGTTGTAAAATTGCTTTTGTGAGCATATGTAATGCAGTTGAGCACATCCAACTTTACAGAATGAAGATATTGCAAAACAATCCAAATCAAGCTTCTCTCTGCTTGATATGCTTCCACACTGTACATAAGGGCATTCTCTATCATAGGTGAAGAGTTTACATGTGTATTTGCAAGTTTACATTACAATTCATCAAACTCTTGAAACCAAGTCAGTTCTGACCTGAAACAACATGAAATGTTGTAAAATTGCATTTGTGAGCATATGTAATGCAGTTGAGCACATCCAACTTTACAGAATTAAGATATTGCAAAACCATCCAAATCAAGCTTCTCTCTGCTTGATATGCTTCCACACTGTACATAAGGGCATTCTCTATCATAGGTGAAGAGTTTACATGTGTATTTGCAAGTTTACATTACAATTCATCAAACTCTTGAAACCAAGTCAGTTCTGACCTGAAACAACATGAAATGTTGTAAAATTGCATTTGTGAGCATATGGAATGCAGTTGAGCACATCTAACTTTACAGAATGAAGATATTGCAAAACCATCCAAATCAAGCTTCTCTCTGCTTGATATGCTTCCACACTGTACATATGGGCATTCTCTATCATAGGTGAAGAGTTTACATGTGTATTTGCAAGTTTACATTACAATTCATCAAACTCTTGAAACCAAGTCAGTTCTGACCTGAAACAACATGAAATGTTGTAAAATTGCATTTGTGAGCATATGTAATGCAGTTGAGCACATCCAACTTTACAGAATGAAGATATTGCAAAACAATCCAAATCAAGCTTCTCTCTGCTTGATATGCTTCCACACTGTACATAAGGGCATTCTCTATCATAGGTGAAGAGTTTACATGTGTATTTGCAAGTTTACATTACAATTCATCAAACTCTTGAAACCAAGTCAGTTCTGACCTGAAACAACATGAAATGTTGTAAAATTGCATTTGTGAGCATATGTAATGCAGTTGAGCACATCCAACTTTACAGAATTAAGATATTGCAAAACCATCCAAATCAAGCTTCTCTCTGCTTGATATGCTTCCACACTGTATATAATGGCATTCTCTATCATATGTGAAGAGTTTACATGTGTATTTGCAAGTTTACATTGCAATTCATCAAACTCTTGAAACCAAGTCAGTTCTGACCTGAAACAACATGAAATGTTGTAAAATTGCATTTGTAAGCATATGTAATGAAGTTGAGCACATCTAACTTTACAGAATTAAGATATTGCAAAACCATCCAAATCAAGCTTCTCTCTGCTTGACATGCTTCCACACTGTACATAAGGGCATTCTCTATCATAGGTGAAGAGTTTACATGTGTATTTGCAAGTTTACATTACAATTCATCAAACTCTTGAAACCAAGTCAGTTCTGACCTGAAACAACATGAAATGTTGTAAAATTGCATTTGTGAGCATATGTAATGCAGTTGAGCACATCCAACTTTACAGAATTAAGATATTGCAAAACCATCCAAATCAAGCTTCTCTCTGCTTGATATGCTTCCACACTGTACATAAGGGCATTCTCTATCATAGGTGAAGAGTTTACATGTGTATTTGCAAGTTTACATTACAATTCATCAAACTCTTGAAACCAAGTCAGTTCTGACCTGAAACAACATGAAATGTTGTAAAATTGCATTTGTAAGCATATGTAATGAAGTTGAGCACATCTAACTTTACAGAATGAAGATATTGCAAAACCATCCAAATCAAGCTTCTCTCTGCTTGATATGCTTCCACACTGTACATAAGGGCATTCTCTATCATAGGTGAAGAGTTTACATGTGTATTTGCAATTTTACATTACAATTCATCAAACTCTTGAACCAAGTCAGTTCTGACCTGAAACAACATGAAATGTTGTAAAATTGCTTTTGTGAGCATATGTAATGCAGTTGAGCACATCCAACTTTACAGAATGAAGATATTGCAAAACAATCCAAATCAAGCTTCTCTCTGCTTGATATGCTTCCACACTGTACATAAGGGCATTCTCTATCATAGGTGAAGAGTTTACATGTGTATTTGCAAGTTTACATTACAATTCATCAAACTCTTGAAACCAAGTCAGTTCTGACCTGAAACAACATGAAATGTTGTAAAATTGCATTTGTGAGCATATGTAATGCAGTTGAGCACATCCAACTTTACAGAATTAAGATATTGCAAAACCATCCAAATCAAGCTTCTCTCTGCTTGATATGCTTCCACACTGTACATAAGGGCATTCTCTATCATAGGTGAAGAGTTTACATGTGTATTTGCAAGTTTACATTACAATTCATCAAACTCTTGAAACCAAGTCAGTTCTGACCTGAAACAACATGAAATGTTGTAAAATTGCATTTGTGAGCATATGGAATGCAGTTGAGCACATCTAAATTTACAGAATGAAGATATTGCAAAACCATCCAAATCAAGCTTCTCTCAGCTTGATATGCTTCCACACTGTACATAAGGGCATTCTCTATCATAGGTGAAGAGTTTACATGTGTTTTTGCAAGTTTACATTACATTTCATCAAACTTTTGAAACCAAGTCAGTTCTGACCTGAAACAACATGAAATGTTGTAAAATTGCATTTGTAAGCATATGGAATGCAGTTGAGCACATCTAACTTTACAGAATGAAGATATTGCAAAACCATCCAAATCAAGCTTCTCTCTGCTTGATATGCTTCCACACTGTACATAAGGGCATTCTCTATCATAGGTGAAGAGTTTACATGTGTATTTGCAAGTTTACATTACAATTCATCAAACTCTTAAAACCAAGTCAGTTCTGACCTGAAACAACATGAAATGTTGTAAAATTGCATTTGTGAGCATATGTAATGCAGTTGAGCACATCCAACTTTACAGAATTAAGATATTGCAAAACCATCCAAATCAAGCTTCTCTCTGCTTGATATGCTTCCACACTGTATATAATGGCATTCTCTATCATATGTGAAGAGTTTACATGTGTATTTGCAAGTTTACATTGCAATTCATCAAACTCTTGAAACCAAGTCAGTTCTGACCTGAAACAACATGAAATGTTGTAAAATTGCATTTGTAAGCATATGTAATGAAGTTGAGCACATCTAACTTTACAGAATTAAGATATTGCAAAACCATCCAAATCAAGCTTCTCTCTGCTTGATATGCTTCCACACTGTACATAATGGCATTCTCTATCATATGTGAAGAGTTTACATGTGTATTTGCAAGTTTACATTGCAATTCATCAAACTCTTGAAACCAAGTCAGTTCTGACCTGAAACAACATGAAATGTTGTAAAATTGCATTTGTAGGCATATGTAATGAAGTTGAGCACATCTAACTTTACAGAATTAAGATATTGCAAAACCATCCAAATCAAGCTTCTCTCTGCTTGACATGCTTCCACACTGTACATAAGGGCATTCTCTATCATAGGTGAAGAGTTTACATGTGTATTTGCAAGTTTACATTACAATTCATCAAACTCTTGAAACCAAGTCAGTTCTGACCTGAAACAACATGAAATGTTGTAAAATTGCATTTGTGAGCATATGTAATGCAGTTGAGCACATCCAACTTTACAGAATTAAGATATTGCAAAACCATCCAAATCAAGCTTCTCTCTGCTTGATATGCTTCCACACTGTACATAAGGGCATTCTCTATCATAGGTGAAGAGTTTACATGTGTATTTGCAAGTTTACATTACAATTCATCAAACTCTTGAAACCAAGTCAGTTCTGACCTGAAACAACATGAAATGTTGTAAAATTGCATTTGTGAGCATATGTAATGCAGTTGAGCACATCTAACTTTACAGAATGAAGATATTGCAAAACCATCCAAATCAAGCTTCTCTCAGCTTGATATGCTTCCACACTGTACATAAGGGCATTCTCTATCATAGGTGAAGAGTTTACATGTGTTTTTGCAAGTTTACATTACATTTCATCAAACTTTTGAAACCAAGTCAGTTCTGACCTGAAACAACATGAAATGTTGTAAAATTGCATTTGTAAGCATATGGAATGCAGTTGAGCACATCTAACTTTACAGAATGAAGATATTGCAAAACCATCCAAATCAAGCTTCTCTCTGCTTGATATGCTTCCACACTGTATATAATGGCATCCTCTATCATAGGTGAAGAGTTTACATGTGTATTTGCAAGTTTACATTGCAATTCATCAAACTCTTGAAACCAAGTCAGTTCTGACCTGAAACAACATGAAATGTTGTAAAATTGCATTTGTGAGCATATGTAATGCAGTTGAGCACATCCAACTTTACAGAATTAAGATATTGCAAAACCATCCAAATCAAGCTTCTCTCTGCTTGATATGCTTTCACACTGTACATAAGGGCATTCTCTATCATAGGTGAAGAGTTTACATGTGTTTTTGCAAGTTTACATTACATTTCATCAAACTTTTGAAACCAAGTCAGTTCTGACCTGAAACAACATGAAATGTTGTAAAATTGCATTTGTAAGCATATGGAATGCAGTTGAGCACATCTAACTTTACAGAATGAAGATATTGCAAAACCATCCAAATCAAGCTTCTCTCTGCTTGATATGCTTCCACACTGTATATAATGGCATTCTCTATCATAGGTGAAGAGTTTACATGTGTATTTGCAAGTTTACATTGCAATTCATCAAACTCTTGAAACCAAGTCAGTTCTGACCTGAAACAACATGAAATGTTGTAAAATTGCATTTGTAAGCATATGTAATGAAGTTGAGCACATCTAACTTTACAGAATGAAGATATTGCAAAACCATCCAAATCAAGCTTCTCTCTGCTTGACATGCTTCCACACTGTACATAAGGGCATTCTCTATCATAGGTGAAGAGTTTACATGTGTATTTGCAAGTTTACATTACAATTCATCAAACTCTTGAAACCAAGTCAGTTCTGACCTGAAACAACATGAAATGTTGTAAAATTGCATTTGTGAGCATATGTAATGCAGTTGAGCACATCCAACTTTACAGAATTAAGATATTGCAAAACAATCCAAATCAAGCTTCTCTCTGCTTGATATGCTTCCACACTGTACATAAGGGCATTCTCTATCATAGGTGAAGAGTTTACATGTGTATTTGGAAGTTTACATTACATTTCATCAAACTCTTGAAACCAAGTCAGTTCTGACCTGAAACAACATGAAATTTTGTAAAATTGCATTTGTGAGCATATGTAATGAAGTTGAGCACATCTAACTTTACAGAATGAAGATATTGCAAAACCATCCAAATCAAGCTTCTCTCTGCTTGATATGCTTCCACACTGTACATAAGGGCATTCCCTATCATAGGTGAAGAGTTTACATGTGTATTTGCAAGTTTACATTACAATTCATCAAACTCTTGAAACCAAGTCAGTTCTGACCTGAAACAACATTAAATTTTGTAAAATTGCATTTGTGAGCATATGTAATGCAGTTGAGCACATCCAACTTTACAGAATTAAGATATAGCAAAACCATCCAAATCAAGCTTCTCTCTGCTTGATATGCTTCCACACTGTACATAAGGGCATTCTCTATCATAGGTGAAGAGTTTACATGTGTATTTGAAGTTTACATTACAATTCATCAAACTCTTGAAACCAAGTCAGTTCTGACCTGAAACAACATGAAATGTTGTAAAATTGCATTTGTGAGCATATGTAATGCAGTTGAGCACATCCAACTTTACAGAATTAAGATATTGCAAAACCATCCAAATCAAGCTTCTCTCTGCTTGATATGCTTCCACACTGTACATAAGGGCATTCTCTATCATAGGTGAAGAGTTTACATGTGTATTTGCAAGTTAACATTACATTTCATCAAACTCTTGAAACCAAGTCAGTTCTGACCTGAAACAACATGAAATGTTGTAAAATTGCATTTGTAAGCATATGTAATGAAGTTGAGCACATCCAACTTTATAGAATTAAGATATTGCAAAACCATCCAAATCAAGCTTTTCTCTGCTTGATATTCTTCCACACTGTACATAAGGGCATTCTCTATCATAGGTGAAGTGTTTACATGTGTATTTGCAAGTTTACATTACATTTCATCAAACTCTAGAAACCAAGTCAATTCTGACCTGAAACAACATGAAATGTTGTAAAATTGCATTTGTAAGCATATGTAATGCAGTTGAGCACATCTAACTTTACAGAATGAAGATATTGCAAAACCATCCAAATCAAGCTTCTCTCAGCTTGATATGCTTCCACACTGTACATAAGGGCATTCTCTATCATAGGTGAAGAGTTTACATCTGTATTTGCAAGTTTACATTACATTTCATCAAACTCTTGAAACCAAGTCAGTTCTGACCTGAAACAACATGAAATGTTGTAAAATTGCATTTGTAAGCATATGTAATGAAGTTGAGCACATCTAACTTTACAGAATGAAGATATTGCAAAACCATCCAAATCAAGCATCTCTCAGCTTGATATGCTTCCACACTGTACATAAGGGCATTCTCTATCATAGGTGAAGAGTTTACATGTGTATTTGCCAGTTTACATTACAATTCATCAAACTTTGAAACCAAGTCAGTTCTGACCTGAAACAACATGAAATGTTGTAAAATTGCATTTGTGAGCATATGTAATGAAGTTGAGCACATCTAACTTTTCAGAATGAAGATATTGCAAAACCATCCAAATCAAGTTTCTCTCTGCTTGATATGCTTCCACACTGTACATAAGGGCATTCTCTATCATAGGTGAAGAGTTTACATGTGTATTTGAAGTTTACATTACAATTCATCAAACTCTTGAAACCAAGTCAGTTCTGACCTGAAACAACATGAAATGTTGTAAAATTGCATTTGTGAGCATATGTAATGCAGTTGAGCACATCCAACTTTACAGAATTAAGATATTGCAAAACCATCCAAATCAAGCTTCTCTCTGCTTGATATGCTTCCACACTGTACATAAGGGCATTCTCTCTCATAGGTGAAGAGTTTACATGTGTATTTGCAAGTTAACATTACATTTCATCAAACTCTTGAAACCAAGTCAGTTCTGACCTGAAACAACATGAAATGTTGTAAAATTGCATTTGTAAGCATATGTAATGAAGTTGAGCACATCCAACTTTATAGAATTAAGATATTGCAAAACCATCCAAATCAAGCTTTTCTCTGCTTGATATTCTTCCACACTGTACATAAGGGCATTCTCTATCATAGGTGAAGTGTTTACATGTGTATTTGCAAGTTTACATTACATTTCATCAAACTCTAGAAACCAAGTCAATTCTGACCTGAAACAACATGAAATGTTGTAAAATTGCATTTGTAAGCATATGTAATGCAGTTGAGCACATCTAACTTTACAGAATGAAGATATTGCAAAACCATCCAAATCAAGCTTCTCTCGGCTTGATATGCTTCCACACTGTACATAAGGGCATTCTCTATCATAGGTGAAGAGTTTACATCTGTATTTGCAAGTTTACATTACATTTCATCAAACTCTTGAAACCAAGTCAGTTCTGACCTGAAACAACATGAAATGTTGTAAAATTGCATTTGTAAGCATATGTAATGAAGTTGAGCACATCTAACTTTACAGAATGAAGATATTGCAAAACCATCCAAATCAAGCATCTCTCAGCTTGATATGCTTCCACACTGTACATAAGGGCATTCTCTATCATAGGTGAAGAGTTTACATGTGTATTTGCCAGTTTACATTACAATTCATCAAACTTTGAAACCAAGTCAGTTCTGACCTGAAGCAACATGAAATGTTGTAAAATTGCATTTGTGAGCATATGTAATGAAGTTGAGCACATCTAACTTTTCAGAATGAAGATATTGCAAAACCATCCAAATCAAGTTTCTCTCTGCTTGATATGCTTCCACACTGTACATAAGGGCATTCTCTATCATAGGTGAAGAGTTTACATGTGTATTTGCAAGTTTACATTACATTTCATCAAACTCTTGAAACAAAGTCAGTTCTGACCTGAAACAACATGAAATGTTGTAAAATTGCATTTGTAAGCATATGTAATGAAGTTGAGCACATCTAACTTTACAGAATGAAGATATTGCAAAACCATCCAAATCAAGCATCTCTCTGCTTGATATGCTTCCACACTGTACATAAGGGCATTCTCTATCATAGGTGAAGAGTTTACATGTGTATTTGCAAGTTTACATTACAATTCATCAAACTCTTGAAACCAAGTCAGTTCTGACCTGAAACAACATGAAATGTTGTAAAATTGCATTTGTAAGCATATGTAATGAAGTTGAGCACATCCAACTTTACAGAATGAAGATATTGCAAAACCATCCAAATCAAGTTTCTCTCTGCTTGATATGCTTCCACACTGTACATAAGGGCATTCTCTATCATAGGTGAAGAGTTTACATGTGTATTTGCAAGTTTACATTACAATTCATCAAACTCTTGAAACCAAGTCAGTTCTGACCTGAAACAACATGAAATGTTGTAAAATTGCATTTGTAAGCATATGTAATGAAGTTGAGCACATCCAACTTTACAGAATTAAGATATTGCAAAACCATCCAAATCAAGCTTCTCTCTGCATGATATGCTTCCACACTGTACATAAGGGCATTCTCTATCATAGGTGAAGAGTTTACATGTGTATTTGTAAGCTTACATTACAATTCATCAAACTCTTGAAACCAAGTCAGTTCTGACCTGAAACAACATGAAATGTTGTAAAATTGCATTTGTAAGCATATGTAATGAAGTTGAGCACATCTAACTTTACAGAATGAAGATATTGCAAAACCATCCAAATCAAGCTTCTCTCTGCTTGATATGCTTCCACACTGTACATAAAGGCATTCTCTATCATAGGTGAAGAGTTTACATGTGTATTTGCAAGTTTACATTACAATTCATCAAACTCTTGAAACCAAGTCAGTTCTGACCTGAAACAACATGAAATGTTGTAAAATTGCATTTGTGAGCATATGTAATGCAGTTGAGCACATCTAACTTTACAGAATGAAGATATTGCAAAACCATCCAAATCAAGCTTCTCTCAGCTTGATATGCTTCCACACTGTACATAAGGGCATTCTCTATCATAGGTGAAGAGTTTACATGTGTTTTTGCAAGTTTACATTACATTTCATCAAACTTTTGAAACCAAGTCAGTTCTGACCTGAAACAACATGAAATGTTGTAAAATTGCATTTGTAAGCATATGGAATGCAGTTGAGCACATCTAACTTTACAGAATGAAGATATTGCAAAACCATCCAAATCAAGCTTCTCTCTGCTTGATATGCTTCCACACTGTATATAATGGCATCCTCTATCATAGGTGAAGAGTTTACATGTGTATTTGCAAGTTTACATTGCAATTCATCAAACTCTTGAAACCAAGTCAGTTCTGACCTGAAACAACATGAAATGTTGTAAAATTGCATTTGTGAGCATATGTAATGCAGTTGAGCACATCCAACTTTACAGATTTAAGATATTGCAAAACCATCCAAATCAAGCTTCTCTCTGCTTGATATGCTTTCACACTGTACATAAGGGCATTCTCTATCATAGGTGAAGAGTTTACATGTGTTTTTGCAAGTTTACATTACATTTCATCAAACTTTTGAAACCAAGTCAGTTCTGACCTGAAACAACATGAAATGTTGTAAAATTGCATTTGTAAGCATATGGAATGCAGTTGAGCACATCTAACTTTACAGAATGAAGATATTGCAAAACCATCCAAATCAAGCTTCTCTCTGCTTGATATGCTTCCACACTGTATATAATGGCATTCTCTATCATAGGTGAAGAGTTTACATGTGTATTTGCAAGTTTACATTGCAATTCATCAAACTCTTGAAACCAAGTCAGTTCTGACCTGAAACAACATGAAATGTTGTAAAATTGCATTTGTAAGCATATGTAATGAAGTTGAGCACATCTAACTTTACAGAATGAAGATATTGCAAAACCATCCAAATCAAGCTTCTCTCTGCTTGACATGCTTCCACACTGTACATAAGGGCATTCTCTATCATAGGTGAAGAGTTTACATGTGTATTTGCAAGTTTACATTACAATTCATCAAACTCTTGAAACCAAGTCAGTTCTGACCTGAAACAACATGAAATGTTGTAAAATTGCATTTGTGAGCATATGTAATGCAGTTGAGCACATCCAACTTTACAGAATTAAGATATTGCAAAACAATCCAAATCAAGCTTCTCTCTGCTTGATATGCTTCCACACTGTACATAAGGGCATTCTCTATCATAGGTGAAGAGTTTACATGTGTATTTGGAAGTTTACATTACATTTCATCAAACTCTTGAAACCAAGTCAGTTCTGACCTGAAACAACATGAAATGTTGTAAAATTGCATTTGTAAGCATATGTAATGAAGTTGAGCACATCTAACTTTACAGAATGAAGATATTGCAAAACCATCCAAATCAAGCTTCTCTCTGCTTGATATGCTTCCACACTGTACATAAGGGCATTCCCTATCATAGGTGAAGAGTTTACATGTGTATTTGCAAGTTTACATTACAATTCATCAAACTCTTGAAACCAAGTCAGTTCTGACCTGAAACAACATTAAATTTTGTAAAATTGCATTTGTGAGCATATGTAATGCAGTTGAGCACATCCAACTTTACAGAATTAAGATATAGCAAAACCATCCAAATCAAGCTTCTCTCTGCTTGATATGCTTCCACACTGTACATAAGGGCATTCTCTATCATAGGTGAAGAGTTTACATGTGTATTTGCAAGTTTACATTACATTTCATCAAACTCTTGAAAACCAAGTCAGTTCTGACCTGAAACAACATGAAATGTTGTAAAATTGCATTTGTGAGCATATGGAATGCAGTTGAGCACATCCAACTTTACAGAATTAAGATATTGCAAAACCATCCAAATCAAGCTTCTCTCTGCTTGATATGCTTCCACACTGTACATAAGGGCATTCTCTATCATAGGTGAGGAGTTTACATGTGTATTTGCAAGTTTACATTACATTTCATCAAACTCTTGAAACCAAGTCAGTTCTGACCTGAAACAACATGAAATGTTGTAAAATTGCATTTGTAAGCATATGTAATGAAGTTGAGCACATCCAACTTTACAGAATTAAGATATTGCAAAACCATCCAAATCAAGCTTCTCTCTGCTTGATATGCTTCCACACTGTACATAAGGGCATTCTCTATCATAGGTGAAGAGTTTACATGTGTATTTGCAAGTTTACATTACAATTCATCAAACTCTTGAAACCAAGTCAGTTCTGACCTGAAACAACATGAAATGTTGTAAAATTGCATTTGTGAGCATATGTAATGCAGTTGAGCACATCCAACTTTACAGAATTAAGATATTGCAAAACCATCCAAATCAAGCTTCTCTCTGCTTGATATACTTCCACACTGTACATAAGGGCATTCTCTATCATAGGTGAAGAGTTTACATGTGTATTTGGAAGTTTACATTACATTTCATCAAACTCTTGAAACCAAGTCAGTTCTAACCTGAAACAACATGAAATGTTGTAAAATTACATTTGTAAGCATATGTAATGAAGTTGAGCACATCTAACTTTACAGAATGAAGATATTGCAAAACCATCCAAATCAAGCTTCTCTCTGCTTGATATGCTTCCACACTGTACATAAGGGCATTCTCTATCATAGGTGAAGAGTTTACATGTGTATTTGCAAGTTTACATTACATTTCATCAAACTCTTGAAATCAAGTCAGTTCTGACCTAAAACAACATGAAATGTTGTAAAATTGCATTTGTAAGCATATGTAATGAAGTTGAGCATATCCAACTTTACAGAATGAAGATATTGCAAAACCATCCAAATCAAGCTTATCTCTGCTTGATATGCTTCCACACTGTACATAAGGGCATTCTCTATCATAGGTGAAGAGTTTACATGTGTATTTGAAGTTTACATTACAATTCATCAAACTCTTGAAACCAAGTCAGTTCTGACCTGAAACAACATGAAATGTTGTAAAATTGCATTTGTGAGCATATGTAATGCAGTTGAGCACATCCAACTTTACAGAATTAAGATATTGCAAAACCATCCAAACCAAGCTTCTCTCTGATTGATATGTTTCCACACTGTACATAAGGGCATTCTCTATCATAGGTGAAGAGTTTACATGTGTATTTGCAAGTTTACATTACATTTCATCAAACTCTTGAAACCAAGTCAGTTCTGACCTGAAACAACATGAAATGTTGTAAAATTGCATTTGTAAGCATATGTAATGAAGTTGAGCACATCCAACTTTATAGAATTAAGATATTGCAAAACCATCCAAATCAAGCTTCTCTCTGCTTGATATTCTTCCACACTGTAAATAAGGGCTTTCTCTATCATAGGTGAAGTGTTTACATGTGTATTTGCAAGTTTACATTACATTTCATCAAACTCTTGAAATCAAGTCAGTTCTGACCTAAAACAACATGAAATGTTGTAAAATTGCATTTGTAAGCATATGTAATGAAGTTGAGCATATCCAACTTTACAGAATGAAGATATTGCAAAACCATCCAAATCAAGCTTCTCTCTGCTTGATATGCTTCCACACTGTACATAAGGGCATTCTCTATCATAGGTGAAGAGTTTACATGTGTATTTGAAGTTTACATTACAATTCATCAAACTCTTGAAACCAAGTCAGTTCTGACCTGAAACAACATGAAATGTTGTAAAATTGCATTTGTGAGCATATGTAATGCAGTTGAGCACATCCAACTTTACAGAATTAAGATATTGCAAAACCATCCAAATCAAGCGTCTCTCTGCTTGATATGCTTCCACACTGTACATAAGGGCATTCTCTATCATAGGTGAAGAGTTTACATGTGTATTTGCAAGTTAACATTACATTTCATCAAACTCTTGAAACCAAGTCAGTTCTGACCTGAAACAACATGAAATGTTGTAAAATTGCATTTGTAAGCATATGTAATGAAGTTGAGCACATCCAACTTTATAGAATTAAGATATTGCAAAACCATCCAAATCAAGCTTTTCTCTGCTTGATATTCTTCCACACTGTACATAAGGGCATTCTCTATCATAGGTGAAGTGTTTACATGTGTATTTGCAAGTTTACATTACATTTCATCAAACTCTAGAAACCAAGTCAATTCTGACCTGAAACAACATGAAATGTTGTAAAATTGCATTTGTAAGCATATGTAATGCAGTTGAGCACATCTAACTTTACAGAATGAAGATATTGCAAAACCATCCAAATCAAGCTTCTCTCAGCTTGATATGCTTCCACACTGTACATAAGGGCATTCTCTATCATAGGTGAAGAGTTTACATCTGTATTTGCAAGTTTACATTACATTTCATCAAACTCTTGAAACCAAGTCAGTTCTGACCTGAAACAACATGAAATGTTGTAAAATTGCATTTGTAAGCATATGTAATGAAGTTGAGCACATCTAACTTTACAGAATGAAGATATTGCAAAACCATCCAAATCAAGCATCTCTCAGCTTGATATGCTTCCACACTGTACATAAGGGCATTCTCTATCATAGGTGAAGAGTTTACATGTGTATTTGCCAGTTTACATTACAATTCATCAAACTTTGAAACCAAGTCAGTTCTGACCTGAAACAACATGAAATGTTGTAAAATTGCATTTGTGAGCATATGTAATGAAGTTGAGCACATCTAACTTTTCAGAATGAAGATATTGCAAAACCATCCAAATCAAGTTTCTCTCTGCTTGATATGCTTCCACACTGTACATAAGGGCATTCTCTATCATAGGTGAAGAGTTTACATGTGTATTTGAAGTTTACATTACAATTCATCAAACTCTTGAAACCAAGTCAGTTCTGACCTGAAACAACATGAAATGTTGTAAAATTGCATTTGTGAGCATATGTAATGCAGTTGAGCACATCCAACTTTACAGAATTAAGATATTGCAAAACCATCCAAATCAAGCTTCTCTCTGCTTGATATGCTTCCACACTGTACATAAGGGCATTCTCTATCATAGGTGAAGAGTTTACATGTGTATTTGCAAGTTAACATTACATTTCATCAAACTCTTGAAACCAAGTCAGTTCTGACCTGAAACAACATGAAATGTTGTAAAATTGCATTTGTAAGCATATGTAATGAAGTTGAGCACATCCAACTTTATAGAATTAAGATATTGCAAAACCATCCAAATCAAGCTTTTCTCTGCTTGATATTCTTCCACACTGTACATAAGGGCATTCTCTATCATAGGTGAAGTGTTTACATGTGTATTTGCAAGTTTACATTACATTTCATCAAACTCTAGAAACCAAGTCAATTCTGACCTGAAACAACATGAAATGTTGTAAAATTGCATTTGTAAGCATATGTAATGCAGTTGAGCACATCTAACTTTACAGAATGAAGATATTGCAAAACCATCCAAATCAAGCTTCTCTCAGCTTGATATGCTTCCACACTGTACATAAGGGCATTCTCTATCATAGGTGAAGAGTTTACATCTGTATTTGCAAGTTTACATTACATTTCATCAAACTCTTGAAACCAAGTCAGTTCTGACCTGAAACAACATGAAATGTTGTAAAATTGCATTTGTAAGCATATGTAATGAAGTTGAGCACATCTAACTTTACAGAATGAAGATATTGCAAAACCATCCAAATCAAGCATCTCTCAGCTTGATATGCTTCCACACTGTACATAAGGGCATTCTCTATCATAGGTGAAGAGTTTACATGTGTATTTGCCAGTTTACATTACAATTCATCAAACTTTGAAACCAAGTCAGTTCTGACCTGAAGCAACATGAAATGTTGTAAAATTGCATTTGTGAGCATATGTAATGAAGTTGAGCACATCTAACTTTTCAGAATGAAGATATTGCAAAACCATCCAAATCAAGTTTCTCTCTGCTTGATATGCTTCCACACTGTACATAAGGGCATTCTCTATCATAGGTGAAGAGTTTACATGTGTATTTGCAAGTTTACATTACATTTCATCAAACTCTTGAAACAAAGTCAGTTCTGACCTGAAACAACATGAAATGTTGTAAAATTGCATTTGTAAGCATATGTAATGAAGTTGAGCACATCTAACTTTACAGAATGAAGATATTGCAAAACCATCCAAATCAAGCATCTCTCTGCTTGATATGCTTCCACACTGTACATAAGGGCATTCTCTATCATAGGTGAAGAGTTTACATGTGTATTTGCAAGTTTACATTACAATTCATCAAACTCTTGAAACCAAGTCAGTTCTGACCTGAAACAACATGAAATGTTGTAAAATTGCATTTGTAAGCATATGTAATGAAGTTGAGCACATCCAACTTTACAGAATGAAGATATTGCAAAACCATCCAAATCAAGTTTCTCTCTGCTTGATATGCTTCCACACTGTACATAAGGGCATTCTCTATCATAGGTGAAGAGTTTACATGTGTATTTGCAAGTTTACATTACAATTCATCAAACTCTTGAAACCAAGTCAGTTCTGACCTGAAACAACATGAAATGTTGTAAAATTGCATTTGTAAGCATATGTAATGAAGTTGAGCACATCTAACTTTACAGAATGAAGATATTGCAAAACCATCCAAATCAAGCATCTCTCTGCTTGATATGCTTCCACACTGTACATAAGGGCATTCTCTATCATAGGTGAAGAGTTTACATGTGTATTTGCAAGTTTACATTACAATTCATCAAACTCTTGAAACCAAGTCAGTTCTGACCTGAAACAACATGAAATGTTGTAAAATTGCATTTGTAAGCATATGTAATGAAGTTGAGCACATCCAACTTTACAGAATGAAGATATTGCAAAACCATCCAAATCAAGTTTCTCTCTGCTTGATATGCTTCCACACTGTACATAAGGGCATTCTCTATCATAGGTGAAGAGTTTACATGTGTATTTGCAAGTTTACATTACAATTCATCAAACTCTTGAAACCAAGTCAGTTCTGACCTGAAACAACATGAAATGTTGTAAAATTGCATTTGTAAGCATATGTAATGAAGTTGAGCACATCCAACTTTACAGAATTAAGATATTGCAAAACCATCCAAATCAAGCTTCTCTCTGCATGATATGCTTCCACACTGTACATAAGGGCATTCTCTATCATAGGTGAAGAGTTTACATGTGTATTTGTAAGCTTACATTACAATTCATCAAACTCTTGAAACCAAGTCAGTTCTGACCTGAAACAACATGAAATGTTGTAAAATTGCATTTGTAAGCATATGTAATGAAGTTGAGCACATCCAACTTTACAGAATTAAGATATTGCAAAACCATCCAAATCAAGCTTCTCTCTGCTTGATATGCTTCCACACTGTACATAAGGGCATTCTCTATCATAGGTGAAGAGTTTACATGTGTATTTGCAAGTTTACATTACAATTCATCAAACTCTTGAACCAAGTCAGTTCTGACCTGAAACAACATGAAATGTTGTAAAATTGCTTTTGTGAGCATATGTAATGCAGTTGAGCACATCCAACTTTACAGAATGAAGATATTGCAAAACCATCCAAATCAAGCTTCTCTCTGCTTGATATGCTTCCACACTGTACATAAGGGCATTCTCTATCATAGGTGAAGAGTTTACATGTGTATTTGCAAGTTTACATTACAATTCATCAAACTCTTGAAACCAAGTCAGTTCTGACCTGAAACAACATGAAATGTTGTAAAATTGCATTTGTGAGCATATGTAATGCAGTTGAGCACATCCAACTTTACAGAATTAAGATATTGCAAAACCATCCAAATCAAGCTTCTCTCTGCTTGATATGCTTCCACACTGTATATAATGGCATTCTCTATCATAGGTGAAGAGTTTACATGTGTATTTGCAAGTTTACATTGCAATTCATCAAACTCTTGAAACCAAGTCAGTTCTGACCTGAAACAACATGAAATGTTGTAAAATTGCATTTGTAAGCATATGTAATGAAGTTGAGCACATCTAACTTTACAGAATGAAGATATTGCAAAACCATCCAAATCAAGCTTCTCTCTGCTTGACATGCTTCCACACTGTACATAAGGGCATTCTCTATCATAGGTGAAGAGTTTAAATGTGTATTTGCAAGTTTACATTACAATTCATCAAACTCTTGAAACCAAGTCAGTTCTGACCTGAAACAACATGAAATGTTGTAACATTGCATTTGTGAGCATATGTAATGCAGTTGAGCACATCCAACTTTACAGAATGAAGATATTGCAAAACCATCCAAATCAAGCTTCTCTCTGCTTGATATGCTTCCACACTGTACATAAGGGCATTCTCTATCATAGGTGAAGAGTTTACATGTGTATTTGCAAGTTTACATTACAATTCATCAAACTCTTGAACCAAGTCAGTTCTGACCTGAAACAACATGAAATGTTGTAAAATTGCTTTTGTGAGCATATGTAATGCAGTTGAGCACATCCAACTTTACAGAATGAAGATATTGCAAAACCATCCAAATCAAGCTTCTCTCTGCTTGATATGCTTCCACACTGTACATAAGGGCATTCTCTATCATAGGTGAAGAGTTTACATGTGTATTTGGAAGTTTACATTACATTTCATCAAACCGTTGAAACCAAGTCAGTTCTGACCTGAAACAACATGAAATGTTGTAAAATTGCATTTGTAAGCATATGTAATGAAGTTGAGCACATCTAACTTTACAGAATGAAGATATTGCAAAACCATCCAAATCAAGCTTCTCTCTGCTTGATATGCTTCCACACTGTACATAAGGGCATTCTCTATCATAGGTGAAGAGTTTACATGTGTATTTGCAAGTTTACATTACAATTCATCAAACTCTTGAAACCAAGTCAGTTCTGACCTGAAACAACATGAAATGTTGTAAAATTGCATTTGTAAGCATATGGAATGCAGTTGAGCACATCTAACTTTACAGAATGAAGATATTGCAAAACCATCCAAATCAAGCTTCTCTCTGCTTGATATGCTTCCACACTGTACATAAGGGCATTCTCTATCATAGGTGAAGAGTTTACATGTGTATTTGCAAGTTTACATTACAATTCATCAAACTCTTGAACCAAGTCAGTTCTGACCTGAAACAACATGAAATGTTGTAAAATTGCTTTTGTGAGCATATGTAATGCAGTTGAGCACATCCAACTTTACAGAATGAAGATATTGCAAAACCATCCAAATCAAGCTTCTCTCTGCTTGATATGCTTCCACACTGTACATAAGGGCATTCTCTATCATAGGTGAAGAGTTTACATGTGTATTTGGAAGTTTACATTACATTTCATCAAACCGTTGAAACCAAGTCAGTTCTGACCTGAAACAACATGAAATGTTGTAAAATTGCATTTGTAAGCATATGTAATGAAGTTGAGCACATCTAACTTTACAGAATGAAGATATTGCAAAACCATCCAAATCAAGCTTCTCTCTGCTTGATATGCTTCCACACTGTACATAAGGGCATTCTCTATCATAGGTGAAGAGTTTACATGTGTATTTGCAATTTTACATTACAATTCATCAAACTCTTGAACCAAGTCAGTTCTGACCTGAAACAACATGAAATGTTGTAAAATTGCTTTTGTGAGCATATGTAATGCAGTTGAGCACATCCAACTTTACAGAATGAAGATATTGCAAAACAATCCAAATCAAGCTTCTCTCTGCTTGATATGCTTCCACACTGTACATAAGGGCATTCTCTATCATAGGTGAAGAGTTTACATGTGTATTTGCAAGTTTACATTACAATTCATCAAACTCTTGAAACCAAGTCAGTTCTGACCTGAAACAACATGAAATGTTGTAAAATTGCATTTGTGAGCATATGTAATGCAGTTGAGCACATCCAACTTTACAGAATGAAGATATTGCAAAACCATCCAAATCAAGCTTCTCTCTGCTTGATATGCTTCCACACTGTACATAAGGGCATTCTCTATCATAGGTGAAGAGTTTACATGTGTATTTGCAAGTTTACATTACAATTCATCAAACTCTTGAAACCAAGTCAGTTCTGACCTGAAACAACATGAAATGTTGTAAAATTGCATTTGTGAGCATATGGAATGCAGTTGAGCACATCTAACTTTACAGAATGAAGATATTGCAAAACCATCCAAATCAAGCTTCTCTCAGCTTGATATGCTTCCACACTGTACATAAGGGCATTCTCTATCATAGGTGAAGAGTTTACATGTGTTTTTGCAAGTTTACATTACATTTCATCAAACTTTTGAAACCAAGTCAGTTCTGACCTGAAACAACATGAAATGTTGTAAAATTGCATTTGTAAGCATATGGAATGCAGTTGAGCACATCTAACTTTACAGAATGAAGATATTGCAAAACCATCCAAATCAAGCTTCTCTCTGCTTGATATGCTTCCACACTGTACATAAGGGCATTCTCTATCATAGGTGAAGAGTTTACATGTGTATTTGCAAGTTTACATTACAATTCATCAAACTCTTGAAACCAAGTCAGTTCTGACCTGAAACAACATGAAATGTTGTAAAATTGCATTTGTGAGCATATGTAATGCAGTTGAGCACATCCAACTTTACAGAATGAAGATATTGCAAAACAATCCAAATCAAGCTTCTCTCTGCTTGATATGCTTCCACACTGTACATAAGGGCATTCTCTATCATAGGTGAAGAGTTTACATGTGTATTTGCAAGTTTACATTACAATTCATCAAACTCTTGAAACCAAGTCAGTTCTGACCTGAAACAACATGAAATGTTGTAAAATTGCATTTGTGAGCATATGTAATGCAGTTGAGCACATCCAACTTTACAGAATTAAGATATTGCAAAACCATCCAAATCAAGCTTCTCTCTGCTTGATATGCTTCCACACTGTACATAAGGGCATTCTCTATCATAGGTGAAGAGTTTACATGTGTATTTGCAAGTTTACATTACAATTCATCAAACTCTTGAAACCAAGTCAGTTCTGACCTGAAACAACATGAAATGTTGTAAAATTGCATTTGTGAGCATATGGAATGCAGTTGAGCACATCTAACTTTACAGAATGAAGATATTGCAAAACCATCCAAATCAAGCTTCTCTCAGCTTGATATGCTTCCACACTGTACATAAGGGCATTCTCTATCATAGGTGAAGAGTTTACATGTGTTTTTGCAAGTTTACATTACATTTCATCAAACTTTTGAAACCAAGTCAGTTCTGACCTGAAACAACATGAAATGTTGTAAAATTGCATTTGTAAGCATATGGAATGCAGTTGAGCACATCTAACTTTACAGAATGAAGATATTGCAAAACCATCCAAATCAAGCTTCTCTCTGCTTGATATGCTTCCACACTGTACATAAGGGCATTCTCTATCATAGGTGAAGAGTTTACATGTGTATTTGCAAGTTTACATTACAATTCATCAAACTCTTGAAACCAAGTCAGTTCTGACCTGAAACAACATGAAATGTTGTAAAATTGCATTTGTGAGCATATGTAATGCAGTTGAGCACATCCAACTTTACAGAATGAAGATATTGCAAAACAATCCAAATCAAGCTTCTCTCTGCTTGATATGCTTCCACACTGTACATAAGGGCATTCTCTATCATAGGTGAAGAGTTTACATGTGTATTTGCAAGTTTACATTACAATTCATCAAACTCTTGAAACCAAGTCAGTTCTGACCTGAAACAACATGAAATGTTGTAAAATTGCATTTGTGAGCATATGTAATGCAGTTGAGCACATCCAACTTTACAGAATTAAGATATTGCAAAACCATCCAAATCAAGCTTCTCTCTGCTTGATATGCTTCCACACTGTACATAAGGGCATTCTCTATCATAGGTGAAGAGTTTACATGTGTATTTGCAAGTTTACATTACAATTCATCAAACTCTTGAAACCAAGTCAGTTCTGACCTGAAACAACATGAAATGTTGTAAAATTGCATTTGTGAGCATATGGAATGCAGTTGAGCACATCTAACTTTACAGAATGAAGATATTGCAAAACCATCCAAATCAAGCTTCTCTCAGCTTGATATGCTTCCACACTGTACATAAGGGCATTCTCTATCATAGGTGAAGAGTTTACATGTGTATTTGCAAGTTTACATTACAATTCATCAAACTCTTGAAACCAAGTCAGTTCTGACCTGAAACAACATGAAATGTTGTAAAATTGCATTTGTGAGCATATGTAATGCAGTTGAGCACATCCAACTTTACAGAATTAAGATATTGCAAAACCATCCAAATCAAGCTTCTCTCTGCTTGATATGCTTCCACACTGTACATAAGGGCATTCTCTATCATAGGTGAAGAGTTTACATGTGTATTTGCAAGTTTACATTACAATTCATCAAACTCTTGAAACCAAGTCAGTTCTGACCTGAAACAACATGAAATGTTGTAAAATTGCATTTGTGAGCATATGTAATGCAGTTGAGCACATCCAACTTTACAGAATTAAGATATTGCAAAACCATCCAAATCAAGCTTCTCTCTGCTTGATATGCTTCCAGACTGTACATAAGGGCATTCTCTATCATAGGTGAAGAGTTTACATGTGTATTTGCAAGTTTACATTACAATTCATCAAACTCTTGAAACCAAGTCAGTTCTGACCTGAAACAACATGAAATGTTGTAAAATTGCATTTGTAAGCATATGTAATGAAGTTGAGCACATCTAACTTTACAGAATGAAGATATTGCAAAACCATCCAAATCAAGCTTCTCTCTGCTTGATATGCTTCCACACTGTACATAAGGGCATTCTCTATCATAGGTGAAGAGTTTACATGTGTATTTGCAATTTTACATTACAATTCATCAAACTCTTGAACCAAGTCAGTTCTGACCTGAAACAACATGAAATGTTGTAAAATTGCTTTTGTGAGCATATGTAATGCAGTTGAGCACATCCAACTTTACAGAATGAAGATATTGCAAAACAATCCAAATCAAGCTTCTCTCTGCTTGATATGCTTCCACACTGTACATAAGGGCATTCTCTATCATAGGTGAAGAGTTTACATGTGTATTTGCAAGTTTACATTACAATTCATCAAACTCTTGAAACCAAGTCAGTTCTGACCTGAAACAACATGAAATGTTGTAAAATTGCATTTGTGAGCATATGTAATGCAGTTGAGCACATCCAACTTTACAGAATTAAGATATTGCAAAACCATCCAAATCAAGCTTCTCTCTGCTTGATATGCTTCCACACTGTACATAAGGGCATTCTCTATCATAGGTGAAGAGTTTACATGTGTATTTGCAAGTTTACATTACAATTCATCAAACTCTTGAAACCAAGTCAGTTCTGACCTGAAACAACATGAAATGTTGTAAAATTGCATTTGTGAGCATATGGAATGCAGTTGAGCACATCTAACTTTACAGAATGAAGATATTGCAAAACCATCCAAATCAAGCTTCTCTCAGCTTGATATGCTTCCACACTGTACATAAGGGCATTCTCTATCATAGGTGAAGAGTTTACATGTGTTTTTGCAAGTTTACATTACATTTCATCAAACTTTTGAAACCAAGTCAGTTCTGACCTGAAACAACATGAAATGTTGTAAAATTGCATTTGTAAGCATATGGAATGCAGTTGAGCACATCTAACTTTACAGAATGAAGATATTGCAAAACCATCCAAATCAAGCTTCTCTCTGCTTGATATGCTTCCACACTGTACATAAGGGCATTCTCTATCATAGGTGAAGAGTTTACATGTGTATTTGCAAGTTTACATTACAATTCATCAAACTCTTAAAACCAAGTCAGTTCTGACCTGAAACAACATGAAATGTTGTAAAATTGCATTTGTGAGCATATGTAATGCAGTTGAGCACATCCAACTTTACAGAATTAAGATATTGCAAAACCATCCAAATCAAGCTTCTCTCTGCTTGATATGCTTCCACACTGTATATAATGGCATTCTCTATCATATGTGAAGAGTTTACATGTGTATTTGCAAGTTTACATTGCAATTCATCAAACTCTTGAAACCAAGTCAGTTCTGACCTGAAACAACATGAAATGTTGTAAAATTGCATTTGTAAGCATATGTAATGAAGTTGAGCACATCTAACTTTACAGAATTAAGATATTGCAAAACCATCCAAATCAAGCTTCTCTCTGCTTGACATGCTTCCACACTGTACATAAGGGCATTCTCTATCATAGGTGAAGAGTTTACATGTGTATTTGCAAGTTTACATTACAATTCATCAAACTCTTGAAACCAAGTCAGTTCTGACCTGAAACAACATGAAATGTTGTAAAATTGCATTTGTGAGCATATGTAATGCAGTTGAGCACATCCAACTTTACAGAATTAAGATATTGCAAAACCATCCAAATCAAGCTTCTCTCTGCTTGATATGCTTCCACACTGTACATAAGGGCATTCTCTATCATAGGTGAAGAGTTTACATGTGTATTTGCAAGTTTACATTACAATTCATCAAACTCTTGAAACCAAGTCAGTTCTGACCTGAAACAACATGAAATGTTGTAAAATTGCATTTGTGAGCATATGTAATGCAGTTGAGCACATCTAACTTTACAGAATGAAGATATTGCAAAACCATCCAAATCAAGCTTCTCTCAGCTTGATATGCTTCCACACTGTACATAAGAGCATTCTCTATCATAGGTGAAGAGTTTACATGTGTTTTTGCAAGTTTACATTACATTTCATCAAACTTTTGAAACCAAGTCAGTTCTGACCTGAAACAACATGAAATGTTGTAAAATTGCATTTGAAAGCATATGGAATGCAGTTGAGCACATCTAACTTTACAGAATGAAGATATTGCAAAACCATCCAAATCAAGCTTCTCTCTGCTTGATATGCTTCCACACTGTATATAATGGCATCCTCTATCATAGGTGAAGAGTTTACATGTGTATTTGCAAGTTTACATTGCAATTCATCAAACTCTTGAAACCAAGTCAGTTCTGACCTGAAACAACATGAAATGTTGTAAAATTGCATTTGTGAGCATATGTAATGCAGTTGAGCACATCCAACTTTACAGAATTAAGATATTGCAAAACCATCCAAATCAAGCTTCTCTCTGCTTGATATGCTTTCACACTGTACATAAGGGCATTCTCTATCATAGGTGAAGAGTTTACATGTGTTTTTGCAAGTTTACATTACATTTCATCAAACTTTTGAAACCAAGTCAGTTCTGACCTGAAACAACATGAAATGATGTAAAATTGCATTTGTAAGCATATGGAATGCAGTTGAGCACATCTAACTTTACAGAATGAAGATATTGCAAAACCATCCAAATCAAGCTTCTCTCTGCTTGATATGCTTCCACACTGTATATAATGGCATTCTCTATCATAGGTGAAGAGTTTACATGTGTATTTGCAAGTTTACATTGCAATTCATCAAACTCTTGAAACCAAGTCAGTTCTGACCTGAAACAACATGAAATGTTGTAAAATTGCATTTGTAAGCATATGTAATGAAGTTGAGCACATCTAACTTTACAGAATGAAGATATTGCAAAACCATCCAAATCAAGCTTCTCTCTGCTTGACATGCTTCCACACTGTACATAAGGGCATTCTCTATCATAGGTGAAGAGTTTACATGTGTATTTGCAAGTTTACATTACAATTCATCAAACTCTTGAAACCAAGTCAGTTCTGACCTGAAACAACATGAAATGTTGTAAAATTGCATTTGTGAGCATATGTAATGCAGTTGAGCACATCCAACTTTACAGAATTAAGATATTGCAAAACAATCCAAATCAAGCTTCTCTCTGCTTGATATGCTTCCACACTGTACATAAGGGCATTCTCTATCATAGGTGAAGAGTTTAGATGTGTATTTGGAAGTTTACATTACATTTCATCAAACTCTTGAAACCAAGTCAGTTCTGACCTGAAACAACATGAAATGTTGTAAAATTGCATTTGTAAGCATATGTAATGAAGTTGAGCACATCTAACTTTACAGAATGAAGATATTGCAAAACCATCCAAATCAAGCTTCTCTCTGCTTGATATGCTTCCACACTGTACATAAGGGCATTCCCTATCATAGGTGAAGAGTTTACATGTGTATTTGCAAGTTTACATTACAATTCATCAAACTCTTGAAACCAAGTCAGTTCTGACCTGAAACAACATTAAATTTTGTAAAATTGCATTTGTGAGCATATGTAATGCAGTTGAGCACATCCAACTTTACAGAATTAAGATATAGCAAAACCATCCAAATCAAGCTTCTCTCTGCTTGATATGCTTCCACACTGTACATAAGGGCATTCTCTATCATAGGTGAAGAGTTTACATGTGTATTTGCAAGTTTACATTACATTTCATCAAACTCTTGAAAACCAAGTCAGTTCTGACCTGAAACAACATGAAATGTTGTAAAATTGCATTTGTGAGCATATGGAAAGCAGTTGAGCACATCCAACTTTACAGAATTAAGATATTGCAAAACCATCCAAATCAAGCTTCTCTCTGCTTGATATGCTTCCACACTGTACATAAGGGCATTCTCTATCATAGGTGAGGAGTTTACATGTGTATTTGCAAGTTTACATTACATTTCATCAAACTCTTGAAACCAAGTCAGTTCTGACCTGAAACAACATGAAATGTTGTAAAATTGCATTTGTAAGCATATGTAATGAAGTTGAGCACATCCAACTTTACAGAATTAAGATATTGCAAAACCATCCAAATCAAGCTTCTCTCTGCTTGATATGCTTCCACACTGTACATAAGGGCATTCTCTATCATAGGTGAAGAGATTACATGTGTATTTGCAAGTTTACATTACAATTCATCAAACTCTTGAAACCAAGTCAGTTCTGACCTGAAACAACATGAAATGTTGTAAAATTGCATTTGTGAGCATATGTAATGCAGTTGAGCACATCCAACTTTACAGAATTAAGATATTGCAAAACCATCCAAATCAAGCTTCTCTCTGCTTGATATGCTTCCACACTGTACATAAGGGCATTCTCTATCATAGGTGAAGAGTTTACATGTGTATTTGCAAGTTTACATTACATTTCATCAAACTCTTGAAATCAAGTCAGTTCTGACCTAAAACAACATGAAATGTTGTAAAATTGCATTTGTAAGCATATGTAATGAAGTTGAGCATATCCAACTTTACAGAATGAAGATATTGCAAAACCATCCAAATCAAGCTTATCTCTGCTTGATATGCTTCCACACTGTACATAAGGGCATTCTCTATCATAGGTGAAGAGTTTACATGTGTATTTGAAGTTTACATTACAATTCATCAAACTCTTGAAACCAAGTCAGTTCTGACCTGAAACAACATGAAATGTTGTAAAATTGCATTTGTGAGCATATGTAATGCAGTTGAGCACATCCAACTTTACAGAATTAAGATATTGCAAAACCATCCAAATCAAGCTTCTCTCTGATTGATATGTTTCCACACTGTACATAAGGGCATTCTCTATCATAGGTGAAGAGTTTACATGTGTATTTGCAAGTTTACATTACATTTCATCAAACTCTTGAAACCAAGTCAGTTCTGACCTGAAACAACATGAAATGTTGTAAAATTGCATTTGTAAGCATATGTAATGAAGTTGAGCACATCCAACTTTATAGAATTAAGATATTGCAAAACCATCCAAATCAAGCTTTTCTCTGCTTGATATTCTTCCACACTGTACATAAGGGCATTCTCTATCATAGGTGAAGAGTTTACATGTGTATTTGAAGTTTACATTACAATTCATCAAACTCTTGAAACCAAGTCAGTTCTGACCTGAAACAACATGAAATGTTGTAAAATTGCATTTGTGAGCATATGTAATGCAGTTGAGCACATCCAACTTTACAGAATTAAGATATTGCAAAACCATCCAAATCAAGCTTCTCTCTGCTTGATATGCTTCCACACTGTACATAAGGGCATTCTCTATCATAGGTGAAGAGTTTACATGTGTATTTGCAAGTTAACATTACATTTCATCAAACTCTTGAAACCAAGTCAGTTCTGACCTGGAACAACATGAAATGTTGTAAAATTGCATTTGTAAGCATATGTAATGAAGTTGAGCACATCCAACTTTATAGAATTAAGATATTGCAAAACCATCCAAATCAAGCTTTTCTCTGCTTGATATTCTTCCACACTGTACATAAGGGCATTCTCTATCATAGGTGAAGTGTTTACATGTGTATTTGCAAGTTTACATTACATTTCATCAAACTCTAGAAACCAAGTCAATTCTGACCTGAAACAACATGAAATGTTGTAAAATTGCATTTGTAAGCATATGTAATGCAGTTGAGCACATCTAACTTTACAGAATGAAGATATTGCAAAACCATCCAAATCAAGCTTCTCTCAGCTTGATATGCTTCCACACTGTACATAAGGGCATTCTCTATCATAGGTGAAGAGTTTACATCTGTATTTGCAAGTTTACATTACATTTCATCAAACTCTTGAAACCAAGTCAGTTCTGACCTGAAACAACATGAAATGTTGTAAAATTGCATTTGTAAGCATATGTAATGGAAGTTGAGCACATCTAACTTTACAGAATGAAGATATTGCAAAACCATCCAAATCAAGCATCTCTCAGCTTGATATGCTTCCACACTGTACATAAGGGCATTCTCTATCATAGGTGAAGAGTTTACATGTGTATTTGCCAGTTTACATTACAATTCATCAAACTTTGAAACCAAGTCAGTTCTGACCTGAAACAACATGAAATGTTGTAAAATTGCATTTGTGAGCATATGTAATGAAGTTGAGCACATCTAACTTTTCAGAATGAAGATATTGCAAAACCATCCAAATCAAGTTTCTCTCTGCTTGATATGCTTCCACACTGTACATAAGGGCATTCTCTATCATAGGTGAAGAGTTTACATGTGTATTTGAAGTTTACATTACAATTCATCAAACTCTTGAAACCAAGTCAGTTCTGACCTGAAACAACATGAAATGTTGTAAAATTGCATTTGTAAGCATATGTAATGAAGTTGAGCACATCCAACTTTACAGAATGAAGATATTGCAAAACCATCCAAATCAAGTTTCTCTCTGCTTGATATGCTTCCACACTGTACATAAGGGCATTCTCTATCATAGGTGAAGAGTTTACATGTGTATTTGCAAGTTTACATTACAATTCATCAAACTCTTGAAACCAAGTCAGTTCTGACCTGAAACAACATGAAATGTTGTAAAATTGCATTTGTAAGCATATGTAATGAAGTTGAGCACATCCAACTTTACAGAATTAAGATATTGCAAAACCATCCAAATCAAGCTTCTCTCTGCATGATATGCTTCCACACTGTACATAAGGGCATTCTCTATCATAGGTGAAGAGTTTACATGTGTATTTGTAAGCTTACATTACAATTAATCAAACTCTTGAAACCAAGTCAGTTCTGACCTGAAACAACATGAAATGTTGTAAAATTGCATTTGTAAGCATATGTAATGAAGTTGAGCACATCTAACTTTACAGAATGAAGATATTGCAAAACCATCCAAATCAAGCTTCTCTCTGCTTGATATGCTTCCACACTGTACATAAAGGCATTCTCTATCATAGGTGAAGAGTTTACATGTGTATTTGCAAGTTTACATTACAATTCATCAAACTCTTAAAACCAAGTCAGTTCTGACCTGAAACAACATGAAATGTTGTAAAATTGCATTTGTGAGCATATGTAATGCAGTTGAGCACATCCAACTTTACAGAATTAAAATATTGCAAAACCATCCAAATCAAGCTTCTCTCTGCTTGATATGCTTCCACACTGTATATAATGGCATTCTCTATCATATGTGAAGAGTTTACATGTGTATTTGCAAGTTTACATTGCAATTCATCAAACTCTTGAAACCAAGTCAGTTCTGACCTGAAACAACATGAAATGTTGTAAAATTGCATTTGTAAGCATATGTAATGAAGTTGAGCACATCTAACTTTACAGAATTAAGATATTGCAAAACCATCCAAATCAAGCTTCTCTCTGCTTGACATGCTTCCACACTGTACATAAGGGCATTCTCTATCATAGGTGAAGAGTTTACATGTGTATTTGCAAGTTTACATTACAATTCATCAAACTCTTGAAACCAAGTCAGTTCTGACCTGAAACAACATGAAATGTTGTAAAATTGCATTTGTGAGCATATGTAATGCAGTTGAGCACATCCAACTTTACAGAATTAAGATATTGCAAAACCATCCAAATCAAGCTTCTCTCTGCTTGATATGCTTCCACACTGTACATAAGGGCATTCTCTATCATAGGTGAAGAGTTTACATGTGTATTTGCAAGTTTACATTACAATTCATCAAACTCTTGAAACCAAGTCAGTTCTGACCTGAAACAACATGAAATGTTGTAAAATTGCATTTGTGAGCATATGTAATGCAGTTGAGCACATCTAACTTTACAGAATGAAGATATTGCAAAACCATCCAAATCAAGCTTCTCTCAGCTTGATATGCTTCCACACTGTACATAAGGGCATTCTCTATCATAGGTGAAGAGTTTACATGTGTTTTTGCAAGTTTACATTACATTTCATCAAACTTTTGAAACCAAGTCAGTTCTGACCTGAAACAACATGAAATGTTGTAAAATTGCATTTGTAAGCATGGAATGCAGTTGAGCACATCTAACTTTACAGAATGAAGATATTGCAAAACCATCCAAATCAAGCTTCTCTCTGCTTGATATGCTTCCACACTGTATATAATGGCATCCTCTATCATAGGTGAAGAGTTTACATGTGTATTTGCAAGTTTACATTGCAATTCATCAAACTCTTGAAACCAAGTCAGTTCTGACCTGAAACAACATGAAATGTTGTAAAATTGCATTTGTGAGCATATGTAATGCAGTTGAGCACATCCAACTTTACAGAATTAAGATATTGCAAAACCATCCAAATCAAGCTTCTCTCTGCTTGATATGCTTTCACACTGTACATAAGGGCATTCTCTATCATAGGTGAAGAGTTTACATGTGTTGTTGCAAGTTTACATTACATTTCATCAAACTTTTGAAACCAAGTCAGTTCTGACCTGAAACAACATGAAATGTTGTAAAATTGCATTTGTAAGCATATGGAATGCAGTTGAGCACATCTAACTTTACAGAATGAAGATATTGCAAAACCATCCAAATCAAGCTTCTCTCTGCTTGATATGCTTCCACACTGTATATAATGGCATTCTCTATCATAGGTGAAGAGTTTACATGTGTATTTGCAAGTTTACATTGCAATTCATCAAACTCTTGAAACCAAGTCAGTTCTGACCTGAAACAACATGAAATGTTGTAAAATTGCATTTGTGAGCATATGTAATGCAGTTGAGCACATCCAACTTTACAGAATTAAGATATTGCAAAACCATCCAAATCAAGCTTCTCTCTGCTTGATATGCTTTCACACTGTACATAAGGGCATTCTCTATCATAGGTGAAGAGTTTACATGTGTTTTTTTGCAAGTTTACATTACATTTCATCAAACTTTTGAAACCAAGTCAGTTCTGACCTGAAACAACATGAAATGTTGTAAAATTGCATTTGTAAGCATATGGAATGCAGTTGAGCACATCTAACTTTACAGAATGAAGATATTGCAAAACCATCCAAATCAAGCTTCTCTCTGCTTGATATGCTTCCACACTGTATATAATGGCATTCTCTATCATAGGTGAAGAGTTTACATGTGTATTTGCAAGTTTACATTGCAATTCATCAAACTCTTGAAACCAAGTCAGTTCTGACCTGAAACAACATGAAATGTTGTAAAATTGCATTTGTGAGCATATGGAATGCAGTTGAGCAAATCCAACTTTACAGAATTAAGATATTGCAAAACCATCCAAATCAAGCTTCTCTCTGCTTGATATGCTTCCACACTGTACATAAGGGCATTCCCTATCATAGGTGAAGAGTTTACATGTGTATTTGCAAGTTTACATTACAATTCATCAAACTCTTGAAACCAAGTCAGTTCTGACCTGAAACAACATTAAATTTTGTAAAATTGCATTTGTGAGCATATGTAATGCAGTTGAGCACATCCAACTTTACAGAATTAAGATATAGCAAAACCATCCAAATCAAGCTTCTCTCTGCTTGATATGCTTCCACACTGTACATAAGGGCATTCTCTATCATAGGTGAAGAGTTTACATGTGTATTTGCAAGTTTACATTACATTTCATCAAACTCTTGAAAACCAAGTCAGTTCTGACCTGAAACAACATGAAATGTTGTAAAATTGCATTTGTGAGCATATGGAATGCAGTTGAGCAAATCCAACTTTACAGAATTAAGATATTGCAAAACCATCCAAATCAAGCTTCTCTCTGCTTGATATGCTTCCACACTGTACATAAGGGCATTCTCTATCATAGGTGAGGAGTTTACATGTGTATTTGCAAGTTTACATTACATTTCATCAAACTCTTGAAACCAAGTCAGTTCTGACCTGAAACAACATGAAATGTTGTAAAATTGCATTTGTAAGCATATGTAATGAAGTTGAGCACATCCAACTTTACAGAATTAAGATATTGCAAAACCATCCAAATCAAGCTTCTCTCTGCTTGATATGCTTCCACACTGTACATAAGGGCATTCTCTATCATAGGTGAAGAGTTTACATGTGTATTTGCAAGTTTACATTACAATTCATCAAACTCTTGAAACCAAGTCAGTTCTGACCTGAAACAACATGAAATGTTGTAAAATTGCATTTGTGAGCATATGTAATGCAGTTGAGCACATCCAACTTTACAGAATTAAGATATTGCAAAACCATCCAAATCAAGCTTCTCTCTGCTTGATATACTTCCACACTGTACATAAGGGCATTCTCTATCATAGGTGAAGAGTTTACATGTGTATTTGGAAGTTTACATTACATTTCATCAAACTCTTGAAACCAAGTCAGTTCTAACCTGAAACAACATGAAATGTTGTAAAATTACATTTGTAAGCATATGTAATGAAGTTGAGCACATCTAACTTTACAGAATGAAGATATTGCAAAACCATCCAAATCAAGCTTCTCTCTGCTTGATATGCTTCCACACTGTACATAAGGGCATTCTCTATCATAGGTGAAGAGTTTACATGTGTATTTGCAAGTTTACATTACATTTCATCAAACTCTTGAAATCAAGTCAGTTCTGACCTAAAACAACATGAAATGTTGTAAAATTGCATTTGTAAGCATATGTAATGAAGTTGAGCATATCCAACTTTACAGAATGAAGATATTGCAAAACCATCCAAATCAAGCTTATCTCTGCTTGATATGCTTCCACACTGTACATAAGGGCATTCTCTATCATAGGTGAAGAGTTTACATGTGTATTTGAAGTTTACATTACAATTCATCAAACTCTTGAAACCAAGTCAGTTCTGACCTGAAACAACATGAAATGTTGTAAAATTGCATTTGTGAGCATATGTAATGCAGTTGAGCACATCCAACTTTACAGAATTAAGATATTGCAAAACCATCCAAATCAAGCTTCTCTCTGATTGATATGTTTCCACACTGTACATAAGGGCATTCTCTATCATAGGTGAAGAGTTTACATGTGTATTTGCAAGTTTACATTACATTTCATCAAACTCTTGAAACCAAGTCAGTTCTGACCTGAAACAACATGAAATGTTGTAAAATTGCATTTGTAAGCATATGTAATGAAGTTGAGCACATCCAACTTTATAGAATTAAGATATTGCAAAACCATCCAAATCAAGCTTCTCTCTGCTTGATATTCTTCCACACTGTAAATAAGGGCTTTCTCTATCATAGGTGAAGTGTTTACATGTGTATTTGCAAGTTTACATTACATTTCATCAAACTCTTGAAATCAAGTCAGTTCTGACCTAAAACAACATGAAATGTTGTAAAATTGCATTTGTAAGCATATGTAATGAAGTTGAGCATATCCAACTTTACAGAATGAAGATATTGCAAAACCATCCAAATCAAGCTTCTCTCTGCTTGATATGCTTCCACACTGTACATAAGGGCATTCTCTATCATAGGTGAAGAGTTTACATGTGTATTTGAAGTTTACATTACAATTCATCAAACTCTTGAAACCAAGTCAGTTCTGACCTGAAACAACATGAAATGTTGTAAAATTGCATTTGTGAGCATATGTAATGCAGTTGAGCACATCCAACTTTACAGAATTAAGATATTGCAAAACCATCCAAATCAAGCGTCTCTCTGCTTGATATGCTTCCACACTGTACATAAGGGCATTCTCTATCATAGGTGAAGAGTTTACATGTGTATTTGCAAGTTAACATTACATTTCATCAAACTCTTGAAACCAAGTCAGTTCTGACCTGAAACAACATGAAATGTTGTAAAATTGCATTTGTAAGCATATGTAATGAAGTTGAGCACATCCAACTTTATAGAATTAAGATATTGCAAAACCATCCAAATCAAGCTTTTCTCTGCTTGATATTCTTCCACACTGTACATAAGGGCATTCTCTATCATAGGTGAAGTGTTTACATGTGTATTTGCAAGTTTACATTACATTTCATCAAACTCTAGAAACCAAGTCAATTCTGACCTGAAACAACATGAAATGTTGTAAAATTGCATTTGTAAGCATATGTAATGCAGTTGAGCACATCTAACTTTACAGAATGAAGATATTGCAAAACCATCCAAATCAAGCTTCTCTCAGCTTGATATGCTTCCACACTGTACATAAGGGCATTCTCTATCATAGGTGAAGAGTTTACATCTGTATTTGCAAGTTTACATTACATTTCATCAAACTCTTGAAACCAAGTCAGTTCTGACCTGAAACAACATGAAATGTTGTAAAATTGCATTTGTAAGCATATGTAATGAAGTTGAGCACATCTAACTTTACAGAATGAAGATATTGCAAAACCATCCAAATCAAGCATCTCTCAGCTTGATATGCTTCCACACTGTACATAAGGGCATTCTCTATCATAGGTGAAGAGTTTACATGTGTATTTGCCAGTTTACATTACAATTCATCAAACTTTGAAACCAAGTCAGTTCTGACCTGAAACAACATGAAATGTTGTAAAATTGCATTTGTGAGCATATGTAATGAAGTTGAGCACATCTAACTTTTCAGAATGAAGATATTGCAAAACCATCCAAATCAAGTTTCTCTCTGCTTGATATGCTTCCACACTGTACATAAGGGCATTCTCTATCACAGGTGAAGAGTTTACATGTGTATTTGAAGTTTACATTACAATTCATCAAACTCTTGAAACCAAGTCAGTTCTGACCTGAAACAACATGAAATGTTGTAAAATTGCATTTGTGAGCATATGTAATGCAGTTGAGCACATCCAACTTTACAGAATTAAGATATTGCAAAACCATCCAAATCAAGCTTCTCTCTGCTTGATATGCTTCCACACTGTACATAAGGGCATTCTCTATCATAGGTGAAGAGTTTACATGTGTATTTGCAAGTTAACATTACATTTCATCAAACTCTTGAAACCAAGTCAGTTCTGACCTGAAACAACATGAAATGTTGTAAAATTGCATTTGTAAGCATATGTAATGAAGTTGAGCACATCCAACTTTATAGAATTAAGATATTGCAAAACCATCCAAATCAAGCTTTTCTCTGCTTGATATTCTTCCACACTGTACATAAGGGCATTCTCTATCATAGGTGAAGTGTTTACATGTGTATTTGCAAGTTTACATTACATTTCATCAAACTCTAGAAACCAAGTCAATTCTGACCTGAAACAACATGAAATGTTGTAAAATTGCATTTGTAAGCATATGTAATGCAGTTGAGCACATCTAACTTTACAGAATGAAGATATTGCAAAACCATCCAAATCAAGCTTCTCTCAGCTTGATATGCTTCCACACTGTACATAAGGGCATTCTCTATCATAGGTGAAGAGTTTACATCTGTATTTGCAAGTTTACATTACATTTCATCAAACTCTTGAAACCAAGTCAGTTCTGACCTGAAACAACATGAAATGTTGTAAAATTGCATTTGTAAGCATATGTAATGAAGTTGAGCACATCTAACTTTTCAGAATGAAGATATTGCAAAACCATCCAAATCAAGTTTCTCTCTGCTTGATATGCTTCCACACTTGTACATAAGGGCATTCTCTATCATAGGTGAAGAGTTTACATGTGTATTTGCAAGTTTACATTACATTTCATCAAACTCTTGAAACAAAGTCAGTTCTGACCTGAAACAACATGAAATGTTGTAAAATTGCATTTGTAAGCATATGTAATGAAGTTGAGCACATCTAACTTTACAGAATGAAGATATTGCAAAACCATCCAAATCAAGCATCTCTCTGCTTGATATGCTTCCACACTGTACATAAGGGCATTCTCTATCATAGGTGAAGAGTTTACATGTGTATTTGCAAGTTTACATTACAATTCATCAAACTCTTGAAACCAAGTCAGTTCTGACCTGAAACAACATGAAATGTTGTAAAATTGCATTTGTAAGCATATGTAATGAAGTTGAGCACATCCAACTTTACAGAATGAAGATATTGCAAAACCATCCAAATCAAGTTTCTCTCTGCTTGATATGCTTCCACACTGTACATAAGGGCATTCTCTATCATAGGTGAAGAGTTTACATGTGTATTTGCAAGTTTACATTACAATTCATCAAACTCTTGAAACCAAGTCAGTTCTGACCTGAAACAACATGAAATGTTGTAAAATTGCATTTGTAAGCATATGTAATGAAGTTGAGCACATCCAACTTTACAGAATTAAGATATTGCAAAACCATCCAAATCAAGCTTCTCTCTGCATGATATGCTTCCACACTGTACATAAGGGCATTCTCTATCATAGGTGAAGAGTTTACATGTGTATTTGTAAGCTTACATTACAATTCATCAAACTCTTGAAACCAAGTCAGTTCTGACCTGAAACAACATGAAATGTTGTAAAATTGCATTTGTAAGCATATGTAATGAAGTTGAGCACATCTAACTTTACAGAATGAAGATATTGCAAAACCATCCAAATCAAGCTTCTCTCTGCTTGATATGCTTCCACACTGTACATAAAGGCATTCTCTATCATAGGTGAAGAGTTTACATGTGTATTTGCAAGTTTACATTACAATTCATCAAACTCTTGAAACCAAGTCAGTTCTGACATGAAACAACATGAAATGTTGTAAAATTGCGTTTGTAAGCATATGTAATGAAGTTGAGCACATCCAACTTTACAGAATTAAGATATTGCAAAACCATCCAAATCAAGCTTCTCTCTGCTTGATATGCTTCCACACTGTACATAAGGGCATTCTCTATCATAGGTGAAGAGTTTACATGTGTATTTGCAAGTTTACATTACAATTCATCAAACTCTTGAAACCAAGTCAGTTCTGACCTGAAACAACATGAAATGTTGTAAAATTGCATTTGTGAGCATATGTAATGCAGTTGAGGACATCCAACTTTACAGAATTAAGATATTGCAAAACCATCCAAATCAAGCTTCTCTCTGCTTGATATACTTCCACACTGTACATAAGGGCATTCTCTATCATAGGTGAAGAGTTTACATGTGTATTTGGAAGTTTACATTACATTTCATCAAACTCTTGAAACCAAGTCAGTTCTGACCTGAAACAACATGAAATGTTGTAAAATTACATTTGTAAGCATATGTAATGAAGTTGAGCACATCTAACTTTACAGAATGAAGATATTGCAAAACCATCCAAATCAAGCTTCTCTCTGCTTGATATGCTTCCACACTGTACATAAGGGCATTCTCTATCATAGGTGAAGAGTTTACATGTGTATTTGCAAGTTTACATTACATTTCATCAAACTCTTGAAATCAAGTCAGTTCTGACCTAAAACAACATGAAATGTTGTAAAATTACATTTGTAAGCATATGTAATGAAGTTGAGCATATCCAACTTTACAGAATGAAGATATTGCAAAACCATCCAAATCAAGCTTATCTCTGCTTGATATGCTTCCACACTGTACATAAGGGCATTCTCTATCATAGGTGAAGAGTTTACATGTGTATTTGCAAGTTTACATTACATTTCATCAAACTCTTGAAACCAAGTCAGTTCTGACCTGAAACAACGTGAAATGTTGTAAAATTGCATTTGTAAGCATATGTAATGAAGTTGAGCAAATCTAACTTTACAGAATGAAGATATTGCAAAAACATCCAAATCAAGCTTCTCTCTGCTTGATATGCTTCCACACTGTACATAAGGGCATTCTCCATCATAGGTGAAGAGTTTACATGTGTATTTGCAAGTTTACATTACATTTCATCAAACTCTTGAAACCATGTCAGTTCTGACCTGAAACAACATGAAATGTTGTAAAATTGCATTTGTAAGCATATGTAATGAAGTTGAGCACATCTAACTTTACAGAATGAAGATATTGCAAAACCATGCAAATCAAGTTTCTCTCTGCTTGATATGCTTCCACACTGTACATAAGGGCATTCTCTATCATAGGTGAAGAGTTTACATGTGTATTTGCAAGTTTACATTACAATTCATCAAACTCTTGAAACCAAGTCAGTTCTGACCTGAAACAACATGAAATGTTGTAAAATTGCATTTGTAAGCATATGTAATGAAGTTGAGCACATCCAACTTTACAGAATTAAGATATTGCAAAACCATCCAAATCAAGCTTCTCTCTGCTTGATATGCTTCCACACTGTACATAAGGACATTCTCTATCATAGGTGAAGAGTTTACATGTGTATTTGCAAGTTTACATTACAATTCATCAAACTCTTGAAACCAAGTCAGTTCTGACCTGAAACAACATGAAATGTTGTAAAATTGCATTTGTAAGCATATGTAATGAAGTTGAGCACATCCAACTTTACAGAATTAAGATATTGCAAAACCATCCAAATCAAGCTTCTCTCTGCTTGATATGCTTCCACACTGTACATAAGGGCATTCTCTATCATAGGTGAAGAGTTTACATGTGTATTTGCCAGTTTACATTACAATTCATCAAACTTTGAAACCAAGTCAGTTCTGACCTGAAGCAACATGAAATGTTGTAAAATTGCATTTGTGAGCATATGTAATGAAGTTGAGCACATCTAACTTTTCAGAATGAAGATATTGCAAAACCATCCAAATCAAGTTTCTCTCTGCTTGATATGCTTCCACACTGTACATAAGGGCATTCTCTATCATAGGTGAAGAGTTTACATGTGTATTTGCAAGTTTACATTACATTTCATCAAACTCTTGAAACAAAGTCAGTTCTGACCTGAAACAACATGAAATGTTGTAAAATTGCATTTGTAAGCATATGTAATGAAGTTGAGCACATCTAACTTTACAGAATGAAGATATTGCAAAACCATCCAAATCAAGCATCTCTCTGCTTGATATGCTTCCACACTGTACATAAGGGCATTCTCTATCATAGGTGAAGAGTTTACATGTGTATTTGCAAGTTTACATTACAATTCATCAAACTCTTGAAACCAAGTCAGTTCTGACCTGAAACAACATGAAATGTTGTAAAATTGCATTTGTAAGCATATGTAATGAAGTTGAGCACATCCAACTTTACAGAATGAAGATATTGCAAAACCATCCAAATCAAGTTTCTCTCTGCTTGATATGCTTCCACACTGTACATAAGGGCATTCTCTATCATAGGTGAAGAGTTTACATGTGTATTTGCAAGTTTACATTACAATTCATCAAACTCTTGAAACCAAGTCAGTTCTGACCTGAAACAACATGAAATGTTGTAAAATTGCATTTGTAAGCATATGTAATGAAGTTGAGCACATCCAACTTTACAGAATTAAGATATTGCAAAACCATCCAAATCAAGCTTCTCTCTGCATGATATGCTTCCACACTGTACATAAGGGCATTCTCTATCATAGTTGAAGAGTTTACATGTGTATTTGTAAGCTTACATTACAATTCATCAAACTCTTGAAACCAAGTCAGTTCTGACCTGAAACAACATGAAATGTTGTAAAATTGCATTTGTAAGCATATGTAATGAAGTTGAGCACATCTAACTTTACAGAATGAAGATATTGCAAAACCATCCAAATCAAGCTTCTCTCTGCTTGATATGCTTCCACACTGTACATAAAGGCATTCTCTATCATAGGTGAAGAGTTTACATGTGTATTTGCAAGTTTACATTACAATTCATCAAACTCTTGAAACCAAGTCAGTTCTGACATGAAACAACATGAAATGTTGTAAAATTGCGTTTGTAAGCATATGTAATGAAGTTGAGCACATCCAACTTTACAGAATTAAGATATTGCAAAACCATCCAAATCAAGCTTCTCTCTGCTTGATATGCTTCCACACTGTACATAAGGGCATTCTCTATCATAGGTGAAGAGTTTACATGTGTATTTGCAAGTTTACATTACAATTCATCAAACTCTTGAAACCAAGTCAGTTCTGACCTGAAACAACATGAAATGTTGTAAAATTGCATTTGTGAGCATATGTAATGCAGTTGAGGACATCCAACTTTACAGAATTAAGATATTGCAAAACCATCCAAATCAAGCTTCTCTCTGCTTGATATACTTCCACACTGTACATAAGGGCATTCTCTATCATAGGTGTAGAGTTTACATGTGTATTTGGAAGTTTACATTACATTTCATCAAACTCTTGAAACCAAGTCAGTTCTGACCTGAAACAACATGAAATGTTGTAAAATTACATTTGTAAGCATATGTAATGAAGTTGAGCACATCTAACTTTACAGAATGAAGATATTGCAAAACCATCCAAATCAAGCTTCTCTCTGCTTGATATGCTTCCACACTGTACATAAGGGCATTCTCTATCATAGGTGAAGAGTTTACATGTGTATTTGCAAGTTTACATTACATTTCATCAAACTCTTGAAACCATGTCAGTTCTGACCTGAAACAACATGAAATGTTGTAAAATTGCATTTGTAAGCATATGTAATGAAGTTGAGCACATCTAACTTTACAGAATGAAGATATTGCAAAACCATGCAAATCAAGTTTCTCTCTGCTTGATATGCTTCCACACTGTACATAAGGGCATTCTCTATCATAGGTGAAGAGTTTACATGTGTATTTGCAAGTTTACATTACAATTCATCAAACTCTTGAAACCAAGTCAGTTCTGACCTGAAACAACATGAAATGTTGTAAAATTGCATTTGTAAGCATATGTAATGAAGTTGAGCACATCCAACTTTACAGAATTAAGATATTGCAAAACCATCCAAATCAAGCTTCTCTCTGCTTGATATGCTTCCACACTGTACATAAGGACATTCTCTATCATAGGTGAAGAGTTTACATGTGTATTTGCAAGTTTACATTACAATTCATCAAACTCTTGAAACCAAGTCAGTTCTGACCTGAAACAACATGAAATGTTGTAAAATTGCATTTGTAAGCATATGTAATGAAGTTGAGCACATCCAACTTTACAGAATTAAGATATTGCAAAACCATCCAAATCAAGCTTCTCTCTGCTTGATATGCTTCCACACTGTACATAAGGGCATTCTCTATCATAGGTGAAGAGTTTACATGTGTATTTGCAAGTTTACATTACAATTCATCAAACTCTTGAAACCAAGTCAGTTCTGACATGAAACAACATGAAATGTTGTAAAATTGCGTTTGTAAGCATATGTAATGAAGTTGAGCACATCCAACTTTACAGAATTAAGATATTGCAAAACCATCCAAATCAAGCTTCTCTCTGCTTGATATGCTTCCACACTGTACATAAGGGCATTCCCTATCATAGGTGAAGAGTTTACATGTGTATTTGCAAGTTTACATTACAATTCATCAAACTCTTGAAACCAAGTCAGTTCTGACCTGAAACAACATGAAATTTTGTAAAATTGCATTTGTGAGCATATGTAATGCAGTTGAGCACATCCAACTTTACAGAATTAAGATATAGCAAAACCATCCAAATCAAGCTTCTCTCTGCTTGATATGCTTCCACACTGTACATAAGGGCATTCCCTATCATAGGTGAAGAGTTTACATGTGTATTTGCAAGTTTACATTGCAATTCATCAAACTCTTGAAACCAAGTCAGTTCTGACCTGAAACAACATTAAATTTTGTAAAATTGCATTTGTGAGCATATGTAATGCAGTTGAGCACATCCAACTTTACAGAATTAAGATATAGCAAAACCATCCAAATCAAGCTTCTCTCTGCTTGATATGCTTCCACACTGTACATAAGGGCATTCTCTATCATAGGTGAAGAGTTTACATGTGTATTTGCAAGTTTACATTACAATTCATCAAACTCTTGAAACCAAGTCAGTTCTGACCTGAAACAACATGAAATGTTGTAAAATTGCATTTGTGAGCATATGTAATGCAGTTGAGCACATCCAACTTTACAGAATTAAGATATTGCAAAACCATCCAAATCAAGCTTCTCTCTGCTTGATATACTTCCACACTGTACATAAGGGCATTCTCTATCATAGGTGAAGAGTTTACATGTGTATTTGGAAGTTTACATTACATTTCATCAAACTCTTGAAACCAAGTCAGTTCTGACCTGGAACAACATGAAATGTTGTAAAATTACATTTGTAAGCATATGTAATGAAGTTGAGCACATCTAACTTTACAGAATGAAGATATTGCAAAACCATCCAAATCAAGCTTCTCTCTGCTTGATATGCTTCCACACTGTACATAAGGGCATTCTCTATCATAGGTGAAGAGTTTACATGTGTATTTGGAAGTTTACATTACATTTCATCAAACTCTTGAAACCAAGTCAGTTCTGACCTGAAACAACATGAAATTTTGTAAAATTGCATTTGTGAGCATATGTAATGCAGTTGAGCACATCCAACTTTACAGAATTAAGATATAGCAAAACCATCCAAATCAAGCTTCTCTCTGCTTGATATGCTTCCACACTGTACATAAGGGCATTCTCTATCATAGGTGAAGAGTTTACATGTGTATTTGCAAGTTTACATTACAATTCATCAAACTCTTGAAACCAAGTCAGTTCTGACCTGAAACAACATGAAATGTTGTAAAATTGCATTTGTGAGCATATGTAATGCAGTTGAGCACATCCAACTTTACAGAATTAAGATATTGCAAAACCATCCAAATCAAGCTTCTCTCTGCTTGATATACTTCCACACTGTACATAAGGGCATTCTCTATCATAGGTGAAGAGTTTACATGTGTATTTGGAAGTTTACATTACATTTCATCAAACTTTTGAAACCAAGTCAGTTCTGACCTGAAACAACATGAAATGTTGTAAAATTACATTTGTAAGCATATGTAATGAAGTTGAGCACATCTAACTTTACAGAATGAAGATATTGCAAAACCATCCAAATCAAGCTTCTCTCTGCTTGATATGCTTCCACACTGTACATAAGGGCATTCTCTATCATAGGTGAAGAGTTTACATGTGTATTTGGAAGTTTACATTACATTTCATCAAACTCTTGAAACCAAGTCAGTTCTGACCTGAAACAACATGAAATGTTGTAAAATTGCATTTGTAAGCATATGTAATGAAGTTGAGCACATCTAACTTTACAGAATGAAGATATTGCAAAACCATCCAAATCAAGCTTCTCTCTGCTTGATATGCTTCCACACTGTACATAAGGGCATTCCCTATCATAGGTGAAGAGTTTACATGTGTATTTGCAAGTTTACATTACAATTCATCAAACTCTTGAAACCAAGTCAGTTCTGACCTGAAACAACATTAAATTTTGTAAAATTGCATTTGTGAGCATATGTAATGCAGTTGAGCACATCCAACTTTACAGAATTAAGATATAGCAAAACCATCCAAATCAAGCTTCTCTCTGCTTGATATGCTTCCACACTGTACATAAGGGCATTCTCTATCATAGGTGAAGAGTTTACATGTGTATTTGCAAGTTTACATTACAATTCATCAAACTCTTGAAACCAAGTCAGTTCTGACCTGAAACAACATGAAATGTTGTAAAATTGCATTTGTGAGCATATGGAATGCAGTTGAGCACATCTAACTTTACAGAATGAAGATATTGCAAAACCATCCAAATCAAGCTTCTCTCAGCTTGATATGCTTCCACACTGTACATAAGGGCATTCTCTATCATAGGTGAAGAGTTTACATGTGTTTTTGCAAGTTTACATTACATTTCATCAAACTTTTGAAACCAAGTCAGTTCTGACCTGAAACAACATGAAATGTTGTAAAATTGCATTTGTAAGCATATGGAATGCAGTTGAGCACATCTAACTTTACAGAATGAAGATATTGCAAAACCATCCAAATCAAGCTTCTCTCTGCTTGATATGCTTCCACACTGTACATAAGGGCATTCTCTATCATAGGTGAAGAGTTTACATGTGTATTTGCAAGTTTACATTACATTTCATCAAACTCTTGAAACCAAGTCAGATCTGACCTGAAACAACATGAAATGTTGTAAAATTGCATTTGTGAGCATATGTAATGCAGTTGAGCACATCCAACTTTACAGAATTAAGATAATGCAAAACCATCCAAATCAAGCTTCTCTCTGCTTGATATGCTTCCACACTGTACATAAGGGCATTCTCTATCATAGGTGAAGAGTTTACATGTGTATTTGCAAGTTTACATTACATTTCATCAAACTCTTGAAACCAAGTCAGATCTGACCTGAAACAACATGAAATGTTGTAAAATTGCATTTGTGAGCATATGTAATGCAGTTGAGCACATCCAACTTTACAGAATTAAGATAATGCAAAACCATCCAAATCAAGCTTCTCTCTGCTTGATATGCTTCCACACTGTACATAAGGGCATTCTCTATCATAGGTGAGGAGTTTACATGTGTATTTGCAAGTTTACATTACATTTCATCAAACTCTTGAAACCAAGTCAGTTCTGACCTGAAACAACATGAAATGTTGTAAAATTGCATTTGTGAGCATATGTAATGCAGTTGAGCACATCCAACTTTACAGAATTAAGATATTGCAAAACCATCCAAATCAAGCTTCTCTCTGCTTGATATACTTCCACACTGTACATAAGGGCATTCTCTATCATAGGTGAAGAGTTTACATGTGTATTTGGAAGTTTACATTACATTTCATCAAACTCTTGAAACCATGTCAGTTCTGACCTGAAACAACATGAAATGTTGTAAAATTATATTTGTAAGCATATGTAATGAAGTTGAGCACATCTAACTTTACAGAATGAAGATATTGCAAAACCATCCAAATCAAGCTTCTCTCTGCTTGATATGCTTCCACACTGTACATAAGGGCATTCTCTATCATAGGTGAAGAGTTTACATGTGTATTTGCAAGTTTACATTACATTTCATCAAACTCTTGAAATCAAGTCAGTTCTGACCTGAAACAACATGAAATGTTGTAAAATTGCATTTGTAAGCATATGTAATGAAGTTGAGCATATCCAACTTTACAGAATGAAGATATTGCAAAACCATCCAAATCAAGCTTATCTCTGCTTGATATGCTTCCACACTGTACATAAGGGCATTCTCTATCATAGGTGAAGAGTTTACATGTGTATTTGAAGTTTACATTACAATTCATCAAACTCTTGAAACCAAGTCAGTTCTGACCTGAAACAACATGAAATGTTGTAAAATTGCATTTGTGAGCATATGTAATGCAGTTGAGCACATCCAACTTTACAGAATTAAGATATTGCAAAACCATCCAAATCAAGCTTCTCTCTGCTTGATATGCTTCCACACTGTACATAAGGGCATTCTCTATCATAGGTGAAGAGTTTACATGTGTATTTGAAGTTTACATTACAATTCATCAAACTCTTGAAACCAAGTCAGTTCTGACCTGAAACAACATGAAATGTTGTAAAATTGCATTTGTGAGCATATGTAATGCAGTTGAGCACATCCAACTTTACAGAATTAAGATATTGCAAAACCATCCAAATCAAGCTTCTCTCTGCTTGATATGCTTCCACACTGTACATAAGGGCATTCTCTATCATAGGTGAAGAGTTTACATGTGTATTTTCAAGTTAACATTACATTTCATCAAACTCTTGAAACCAAGTCAGTTCTGACCTGAAACAACATGAAATGTTGTAAAATTGCATTTGTAAGCATATGTAATGAAGTTGAGCACATCCAACTTTATAGAATTAAGATATTGCAAAACCATCCAAATCAAGCTTCTCTCTGCTTGATATTCTTCCACACTGTACATAAGGGCATTCTCTATCATAGGTGAAGTGTTTACATGTGTATTTGCAAGTTTACATTACATTTCATCAAACTCTTGAAACCAAGTCAGTTCTGACCTGAAACAACATGAAATGTTGTAAAATTGCATTTGTAAGCATATGTAATGCAGTTGAGCACATCTAACTTTACAGAATGAAGATATTGCAAAACCATCCAAATCAAGCTTCTCTCAGCTTGATATGCTTCCACACTGTACATAAGGGCATTCTCTATCATAGGTGAAGAGTTTACATCTGTATTTGCAAGTTTACATTACATTTCATCAAACTCTTGAAACCAAGTCAGTTCTGACCTGAAACAACATGAAATGTTGTAAAATTGCATTTGTAAGCATATGTAATGAAGTTGAGCACATCTAACTTTACAGAATGAAGATATTGCAAAACCATCCAAATCAAGCATCTCTCAGCTTGATATGCTTCCACACTGTACATAAGGGCATTCTCTATCATAGGTGAAGAGTTTACATGTGTATTTGCCAGTTTACATTACAATTCATCAAACTTTGAAACCAAGTCAGTTCTGACCTGAAACAACATGAAATGTTGTAAAATTGCATTTGTGAGCATATGTAATGCAGTTGAGCACATCCAACTTTACAGAATGAAGATATTGCAAAACCATCCAAATCAAGCTTCTCTCTGCTTGATATGCTTCCACACTGTACATAAGGGCATTCTCTATCATAGGTGAAGAGTTTACATGTGTATTTGCAAGTTTACATTACATTTCATCAAACTCTTGAAACCATGTCAGTTCTGACCTGAAACAACATGAAATGTTGTAAAATTGCATTTGTAAGCATATGTAATGAAGTTGAGCACATCTAACTTTTCAGAATGAAGATATTGCAAAACCATCCAAATCAAGTTTCTCTCTGCTTGATATGCTTCCACACTGTACATAAGGGCATTCTCTATCATAGGTGAAGAGTTTACATGTGTATTTGCAAGTTTACATTACATTTCATCAAACTCTTGAAACAAAGTCAGTTCTGACCTGAAACAACATGAAATGTTGTAAAATTGCATTTGTAAGCATATGTAATGAAGTTGAGCACATCTAACTTTACAGAATGAAGATATTGCAAAACCATCCAAATCAAGCTTCTCTCTGCTTGATATGCTTCCACACTGTACATAAGGGCATTCTCTATCATAGGTGAAGAGTTTACATGTGTATTTGCAAGTTTACATTACATTTCATCAAACTCTTGAAACCAAGTCAGTTCTGACCTGAAACAACATGAAATGTTGTAAAATTGCATTTGTGAGCATATGTAATGCAGTTGAGCACATCCAACTTTACAGAATGAAGATATTGCAAAACCATCCAAATCAAGCTTCTCTCTGCTTGATATGCTTCCACACTGTACATAAGGGCATTCTCTATCATAGGTGAAGAGTTTACATGTGTATTTGCAAGTTTACATTACATTTCATCAAACTCTTTAAACCAAGTCAGTTCTGACCTGAAACAACATGAAATGTTGTAAATTTGCATTTGTAAGCATATGTAATGCAGTTGAGCACATCCAACTATACAGAATTAAGATATTGCAAAACCATCCAAATCAAGCTTCTCTCTGCTTGATATGCTTCCACACTGTACATAAGGGCATTCTCTATCATAGGTGAAGAGTTTACATGTGTATTTGCAAGTTTACATTACATTTCATCAAACTCTTGAAACCAAGTCAGTTCTGACCTAAAACAACATGAAATGTTGTAAAATTCATTTGTAAGCATATGTAATGAAGTTGAGCACATCCAACTTTACAGAATGAAGATATTGCAAAACCATCCAAATCAAGCTTCTCTCTGCTTGATATGCTTCCACACTGTACATAAAGGGCATTCTCTATCATAGGTGAAGAGTTTACATGTGTATTTGCAAGTTTACATTACAATTCATCAAACTCTTGAAACCAAGTCAGTTCTGACCTGAAACATCATGAAATGTTGTAAAATTGCATTTGTGAGCATATGTAATGCAGTTGAGCACATCCAACTTTACAGAATGAAGATATTGCAAAACCATCCAAATCAAGCTTCTCTCTGCTTGATATGCTTCCACACTATACATAAGGGCATTCTCTATCATAGGTGAAGAGTTTACATGTGTATTTGCAAGTTTACATTACAATTCATCAAACTCTTGAAACCAAGTCAGTTCTGACCTGAAACAACATGAAATGTTGTAAAATTGCATTTGTGAGCATATGTAATGCAGTTGAGCACATCCAACTATACAGAATTAAGATATTGCAAAACCATCCAAATCAAGCTTCTCTCTGCTTGATATGCTTCCACACTGTACATAAGGGCATTCTCTATCATAGGTGAAGAGTTTACATGTGTATTTCCAAGTTTACATTACATTTCATCAAACTCTTGAAACCAAGTCAGTTCTGACCTGAAACAACATGAAATATTGTAAAATTGCGTTTGTAAGCATATGTAATGAAGTTGAGCACATCTAACTTTATAGAATGAAGATATTGCAAAACCATCCAAATCAAGCTTCTCTCTGCTTGATATGCTTCCACACTGTACATAAGGGCATTCTCTATCATAGGTGAAGAGTTTACATGTGTATTTGCAAGTCTACATTACATTTCATCAAACTCTTGAAACCAAGTCAGTTCTGACCTAAAACAACATGAAATGTTGTAAAATTGCATTTGTAAGCATATGTAATGAAGTTGAGCACATCCAACTTTACAGAATGAAGATATTGCAAAACCATCCAAATCAAGCTTCTCTCTGCTTGATATGCTTCCACACTGTACATAAGGGCATTCTCTATCATAGGTGAGGAGTTTACATGTGTATTTGCAAGTTTACATTACAATTCATCAAACTCTTGAAACCAAGTCAGTTCTGACCTGAAACAACATGAAATGTTGTAAAATTGCATTTGTGAGCATATGTAATGCAGTTGAGCACATCCAACTTTACAGAATGAAGATATTGCAAAACCATCCAAATCAAGCTTCTCTCAGCTTGATATGCTTCCACACTGTACATAAGGGCATTCTCTATCATAGGTGAAGAGTTTACATCTGTATTTGCAAGTTTACATTACATTTCATCAAACTCTTGAAACCAAGTCAGTTCTGACCTGAAACAACATGAAATGTTGTAAAATTGCATTTGTAAGCATATGTAATGAAGTTGAGCACATCTAACTTTACAGAATGAAGATATTGCAAAACCATCCAAATCAAGCATCTCTCAGCTTGATATGCTTCCACACTGTACATAAGGGCATTCTCTATCATAGGTGAAGAGTTTACATGTGTATTTGCCAGTTTACATTACAATTCATCAAACTTTGAAACCAAGTCAGTTCTGACCTGAAACAACATGAAATGTTGTAAAATTGCATTTGTGAGCATATGTAATGCAGTTGAGCACATCCAACTTTACAGAATGAAGATATTGCAAAACCATCCAAATCAAGCTTCTCTCTGCTTGATATGCTTCCACACTGTACATAAGGGCATTCTCTATCATAGGTGAAGAGTTTACATGTGTATTTGCAAGTTTACATTACATTTCATCAAACTCTTGAAACCATGTCAGTTCTGACCTGAAACAACATGAAATGTTGTAAAATTGCATTTGTAAGCATATGTAATGAAGTTGAGCACATCTAACTTTTCAGAATGAAGATATTGCAAAACCATCCAAATCAAGTTTCTCTCTGCTTGATATGCATCCACACTGTACATAAGGGCATTCTCTATCATAGGTGAAGAGTTTACATGTGTATTTGCAAGTTTACATTACATTTCATCAAACTCTTGAAACAAAGTCAGTTCTGACCTGAAACAACATGAAATGTTGTAAAATTGCATTTGTAAGCATATGTAATGAAGTTGAGCACATCTAACTTTACAGAATGAAGATATTGCAAAACCATCCAAATCAAGCTTCTCTCTGCTTGATATGCTTCCACATTGTACATAAGGGCATTCTCTATCATAGGTGAAGAGTTTACATGTGTATTTGCAAGTTTACATTACATTTCATCAAACTCTTGAAACCAAGTCAGTTCTGACCTGAAACAACATGAAATGTTGTAAAATTGCATTTGTGAGCATATGTAATGCAGTTGAGCACATCCAACTTTACAGAATGAAGATATTGCAAAACCATCCAAATCAAGCTTCTCTCTGCTTGATATGCTTCCACACTGTACATAAGGGCATTCTCTATCATAGGTGAAGAGTTTACATGTGTATTTGCAAGTTTACATTACATTTCATCAAACTCTTTAAACCAAGTCAGTTCTGACCTGAAACAACATGAAATGTTGTAAATTTGCATTTGTAAGCATATGTAATGCAGTTGAGCACATCCAACTATACAGAATTAAGATATTGCAAAACCATCCAAATCAAGCTTCTCTCTGCTTGATATGCTTCCACACTGTACATAAGGGCATTCTCTATCATAGGTGAAGAGTTTACATGTGTATTTCCAAGTTTACATTACATTTCATCAAACTCTTGAAACCAAGTCAGTTCTGACCTGAAATAACATGAAATGTTGTAAAATTGCATTTGTAAGCATATGTAATGAAGTTGAGCACATCTAACTTTACAGAATGAAGATATTGCAAAACCATCCAAATCAAGTTTCTCTCTGCTTGATATGCTTCCACACTGTACATAAGGGCATTCTCTATCATAGGTGAAGAGTTTACATGTGTATTTGCAAGTTTACATTACATTTCATCAAACTCTTGAAACCAAGTCAGTTCTGACCTGAAACAACATGAAATGTTGTAAAATTGCATTTGTGAGCATATGTAATGCAGTTGAGCACATCCAACTTTACAGAATGAAGATATTGCAAAACCATCCAAATCAAGCTTCTCTCTGCTTGATATGCTTCCACACTGTACATAAGGGCATTCTCTATCATAGGTGAAGAGTTTACATGTGTATTTCCAAGTTTACATTACATTTCATCAAACTCTTGAAACCAAGTCAGTTCTGACCTGAAACAACATGAAATATTGTAAAATTGCGTTTGTAAGCATATGTAATGAAGTTGAGCACATCTAACTTTATAGAATGAAGATATTGCAAAACCATCCAAATCAAGCTTCTCTCTGCTTGATATGCTTCCACACTGTACATAAGGGCATTCTCTATCATAGGTGAAGAGTTTACATGTGTATTTGCAAGTCTACATTACATTTCATCAAACTCTTGAAACCAAGTCAGTTCTGACCTAAAACAACATGAAATGTTGTAAAATTGCATTTGTAAGCATATGTAATGAAGTTGAGCACATCCAACTTTACAGAATGAAGATATTGCAAAACCATCCAAATCAAGCTTCTCTCTGCTTGATATGCTTCCACACTGTACATAAGGGCATTCTCTATCATAGGTGAGGAGTTTACATGTGTATTTGCAAGTTTACATTACAATTCATCAAACTCTTGAAACCAAGTCAGTTCTGACCTGAAACAACATGAAATGTTGTAAAATTGCATTTGTGAGCATATGTAATGCAGTTGAGCACATCCAACTTTACAGAATGAAGATATTGCAAAACCATCCAAATCAAGCTTCTCTCTGCTTGATATGCTTCCACACTCTACATAAGGGCATTCTCTATCATAGGTGAAGAGTTTACATGTGTATTTGCAAGTTTACATTACAATTCATCAAACAAACCAAGTCAGTTCTGACCTGAAACAACATGAAATGTTGTAAAATTGCATTTGTAAGCATATGTAATGAAGTTGAGCACATCTAACTTTACAGAATGAAGATATTGCAAAACCATCCAAATCAAGCTTCTCTCTGCTTGATATGCTTCCACACTGTACATAGGGGCATTCTCTATCATAGGTGAAGAGTTTACATGTGTATTTGCAAGTTTACATTACATTTCATCAAACTCTTGAAACCAAGTCAGTTCTGACCTGAAACAACATGAAATGTTGTAAAATTGCATTTGTAAGCATATGTAATGCAGTTGAGCACATCCAACTATACAGAATTAAGATATTGCAAAACCATCCAAATCAAGCTTCTCTCTGCTTGATATGCTTCCACACTGTACATAAGGGCATTCTCTATCATAGGTGAAGAGTTTACATGTGTATTTCCAAGTTTACATTACATTTCATCAAACTCTTGAAACCAAGTCAGTTCTGACCTGAAACAACATGAAATGTTGTAAAATTGCATTTGTAAGCATATGTAATGAAGTTGAGCACATCTAACTTTACAGAATGAAGATATTGCAAAACCATCCAAATCAAGTTTCTCTCTGCTTGATATGCTTCCACACTGTACATAAGGGCATTCTCTATCATAGGTGAAGAGTTTACATGTGTATTTGCAAGTTTACATTACAATTCATCAAACAAACCAAGTCAGTTCTGACCTGAAACAACATGAAATGTTGTAAAATTGCATTTGTAAGCATATGTAATGAAGTTGAGCACATCTAACTTTACAGAATGAAGATATTGCAAAACCATCCAAATCAAGCTTCTCTCTGCTTGATATGCTTCCACACTGTACATAGGGGCATTCTCTATCATAGGTGAAGAGTTTACATGTGTATTTGCAAGTTTACATTACATTTCATCAAACTCTTGAAACCAAGTCAGTTCTGACCTGAAACAACATGAAATGTTGTAAAATTGCATTTGTAAGCATATGTAATGCAGTTGAGCACATCCAACTTTACAGAATGAAGATATTGCAAAACCATCCAAATCAAGTTTCTCTCTGCTTGATATGCTTCCACACTGTACATAAAGGGCATTCTCTATCATAGGTGAAGAGTTTACATGTGTATTTGCAAGTTTACATTACATTTCATCAAACTCTTGAAACCAAGTCAGTTCTGACCTAAAACAACATGAAATGTTGTAAAATTGCATTTGTAAGCATATGTAATGAAGTTGAGCACATCCAACTTTACAGAATGAAGATATTGCAAAACCATCCAAATCAAGCTTCTCTCTGCTTGATATGCTTCCACACTATACATAAGGGCATTCTCTATCATAGGTGAAGAGTTTACATGTGTATTTGCAAGTTTACATTACAATTCATCAAACTCTTGAAACCAAGTCAGTTCTGACCTGAAACAACATGAAATGTTGTAAAATTGCATTTGTGAGCATATGTAATGCAGTTGAGCACATCCAACTATACAGAATTAAGATATTGCAAAACCATCCAAATCAAGCTTCTCTCTGCTTGATATGCTTCCACACTGTACATAAGGGCATTCTCTATCATAGGTGAAGAGTTTACATGTGTATTTGCAAGTTTACATTACATTTCATCAAACTCTTGAAACCAAGTCAGTTCTGACCTAAAACAACACGAAATGTTGTAAAATTGCATTTGTAAGCATATGTAATGAAGTTGAGCACATCCAACTTTACAGAATGAAGATATTGCAAAACCATCCAAATCAAGCTTCTCTCTGCTTGATATGCTTCCACACTCTACATAAGGGCATTCTCTATCATAGGTGAAGAGTTTACATGTGTATTTGCAAGTTTACATTACATTTCATCAAACTCTTGAAACCAAGTCAGTTCTGACCTGAAACAACATGAAATGTTGTAAAATTGCATTTGTAAGCATATGTAATGAAGTTGAGCACATCTAACTTTACAGAATGAAGATATTGCAAAACCATCCAAATCAAGTTTCTCTCTGCTTGATATGCTTCCACACTGTACATAAGGGCATTCTCTATCATAGGTGAAGAGTTTACATGTGTATTTGCAAGTTTACATTACATTTCATCAAACTCTTGAAACCAAGTCAGTTCTGACCTAAAACAACATGAAATGTTGTAAAATTGCATTTGTAAGCATATGTAATGAAGTTGAGCACATCCAACTTTACAGAATGAAGATATTGCAAAACCATCCAAATCAAGCTTCTCTCTGCTTGATATGCTTCCACACTGTACATAAAGGGCATTCTCTATCATAGGTGAAGAGTTTACATGTGTATTTGCAAGTTTACATTACAATTCATCAAACTCTTGAAACCAAGTCAGTTCTGACCTGAAACAACATGAAATGTTGTAAAATTGCATTTGTGAGCATATGTAATGCAGTTGAGCACATCCAACTTTACAGAATGAAGATATTGCAAAACCATCCAATCAAGCTTCTCTCTGCTTGATATGCTTCCACACTGTACATAAGGGCATTCTCTATCATAGGTGAAGAGTTTACATGTGTATTTGCAAGTTTACATTACATTTCATCAAACTCTTGAAACCAAGTCAGTTCTGACCTAAAACAACATGAAATGTTGTAAAATTGCATTTGTAAGCATATGTAATGAAGTTGAGCACATCCAACTTTACAGAATGAAGATATTGCAAAACCATCCAAATCAAGCTTCTCTCTGCTTGATATGCTTCCACACTGTACATAAAGGGCATTCTCTATCATAGGTGAAGAGTTTACATGTGTATTTGCAAGTTTACATTACAATTCATCAAACTCTTGAAACCAAGTCAGTTCTGACCTGAAACAACATGAAATGTTGTAAAATTGCATTTGTGAGCATATGTAATGCAGTTGAGCACATCCAACTTTACAGAATGAAGATATTGCAAAACCATCCAATCAAGCTTCTCTCTGCTTGATATGCTTCCACACTATACATAAGGGCATTCTCTATCATAGGTGAAGAGTTTACATGAGTATTTGCAAGTTTACATTACAATTCATCAAACTCTTGAAACCAAGTCAGTTCTGACCTGAAACAACATGAAATGTTGTAAAATTGCATTTGTGAGCATATGTAATGCAGTTGAGCACATCCAACTATACAGAATTAAGATATTGCAAAACCATCCAAATCAAGCTTCTTTCTGCTTGATATGCTTCCACACTGTACATAAGGGCATTCTCTATCATAGGTGAAGAGTTTACATGTGTTTTTGCAAGTTTACATTACATTTCATCAAACTCTTGAAACCAAGTCAGTTCTGTCCTGAAACAACATGAAATGTTGTAAAATTGCATTTGTGAGCATATGTAATGCAGTTGCGCACATCCAACTTTACAGAATGAAGATATTGCAAAACCATCCAAATCAAGCTTCTCTCTGCTTGATATGCTTCCACACTCTACATAAGGGCATTCTCTATCATAGGTGAAGAGTTTACATGTGTATTTGCAAGTTTACATTACAATTCATCAAACACTTGAAACCAAGTCAGTTCTGACCTGAAACAACATGAAATGTTGTAAAATTGCATTTGTGAGCATATGTAATGCAGTTGAGCACATCCAACTATACAGAATTAAGATATTGCAAAACCATCCAAATCAAGCTTCTTTCTGCTTGATATGCTTCCACACTGTACATAAGGGCATTCTCTATCATAGGTGAAGAGTTTACATGTGTTTTTGCAAGTTTACATTACATTTCATCAAACTCTTGAAACCAAGTCAGTTCTGTCCTGAAACAACATGAAATGTTGTAAAATTGCATTTGTGAGCATATGTAATGCAGTTGCGCACATCCAACTTTACAGAATGAAGATATTGCAAAACCATCCAAATCAAGCTTCTCTCTGCTTGATATGCTTCCACACTCTACATAAGGGCATTCTCTATCATAGGTGAAGAGTTTACATGTGTATTTGCAAGTTTACATTACAATTCATCAAACACTTGAAACCAAGTCAGTTCTGACCTGAAACAACATGAAATGTTGTAAAATTGCATTTGTGAGCATATGTAATGCAGTTGAGCACATCCAACTTTACAGAATGAAGATATTGCAAAACCATCCAAATCAAGCTTCTCTCTGCTTGATATGCTTCCACACTCTACATAAGGGCATTCTCTATCATAGGTGAAGAGTTTACATGTGTATTTGCAAGTTTACATTACAATTCATCAAACACTTGAAACCAAGTCAGTTCTGACCTGAAACAACATGAAATGTTGTAAAATTGCATTTGTAAGCATATGTAATGAAGTTGAGCACATCTAACTTTACAGAATTAAGATATTGCAAAACCATCCAAATCAAGCTTCTCTCTGCTTGATATGCTTCCACACTGTACATAGGGGCATTCTCTAACATAGGTGAAGAGTTTACATGTGTATTTGCAAGTTTACATTACATTTCATCAAACTCTTGAAACCAAGTCAGTTCTGACCTGAAACAACATGAAATGTTGTAAAATTGCATTTGTAAGCATATGTAATGCAGTTGAGCACATCCAACTATACAGAATTAAGATATTGCAAAACCATCCAAATCAAGCTTCTCTCTGCTTGATATGCTTCCACACTGTACATAAGGGCATTCTCTATCATAGGTGAAGAGTTTACATGTGTATTTGCAAGTTTACATTACATTTCATCAAACTCTTGAAACCAAGTCAGTTCTGACCTGAAACAACATGAAATGTTGTAAAATTGCATTTGTAAGCATATGTAATGAAGTTGAGCACATCTAACTTTACAGAATGAAGATATTGCAAAACCATCCAAATCAAGTTTCTCTCTGCTTGATATGCTTCCACACTGTACATAAGGGCATTCTCTATCATAGGTGAAGAGTTTACATGTGTATTTGCAAGTTTACATTACATTTCATCAAACTCTTGAAACCAAGTCAGTTCTGACCTAAAACAACATGAAATGTTGTAAAATTGCATTTGTAAGCATATGTAATGAAGTTGAGCATATCCAACTTTACAGAATGAAGATATTGCAAAACCATCCAAATCAAGCTTCTCTCTGCTTGATATGCTTCCACACTGTACATAAAGGGCATTCTCTATCATAGGTGAAGAGTTTACATGTGTATTTGCAAGTTTACATTACAATTCATCAAACTCTTGAAACCAAGTCAGTTCTGACCTGAAACAACATGAAATGTTGTAAAATTGCATTTGTGAGCATATGTAATGCAGTTGAGCACATCCAACTTTACAGAATGAAGATATTGCAAAACCATCCAAATCAAGCTTCTCTCTGCTTGATATGCTTCCACACTATACATAAGGGCATTCTCTATCATAGGTGAAGAGTTTACATGAGTATTTGCAAGTTTACATTACAATTCATCAAACTCTTGAAACCAAGTCAGTTCTGACCTGAAACAACATGAAATGTTGTAAAATTGCATTTGTGAGCATATGTAATGCAGTTGAGCACATCCAACTATACAGAATTAAGATATTGCAAAACCATCCAAATCAAGCTTCTTTCTGCTTGATATGCTTCCACACTGTACATAAGGGCATTCTCTATCATAGGTGAAGAGTTTACATGTGTTATTGCAAGTTTACATTACATTTCATCAAACTCTTGAAACCAAGTCAGTTCTGTCCTGAAACAACATGAAATGTTGTAAAATTGCATTTGTGAGCATATGTAATGCAGTTGCGCACATCCAACTTTACAGAATGAAGATATTGCAAAACCATCCAAATCAAGCTTCTCTCTGCTTGATATGCTTCCACACTCTACATAAGGGCATTCTCTATCATAGGTGAAGAGTTTACATGTGTATTTGCAAGTTTACATTACAATTCATCAAACACTTGAAACCAAGTCAGTTCTGACCTGAAACAACATGAAATGTTGTAAAATTGCATTTGTAAGCATATGTAATGAAGTTGAGCACATCTAACTTTACAGAATGAAGATATTGCAAAACCATCCAAATCAAGCTTCTCTCTGCTTGATATGCTTCCACACTGTACATAGGGGCATTCTCTATCATAGGTGAAGAGTTTACATGTGTATTTGCAAGCTTACATTACATTTCATCAAACTCTTGAAACAAAGTCAGTTCTGACCTGAAACAACATGAAATGTTGTAAAATTGCATTTGTAAGCATATGTAATGAAGTTGAGCACATCTAACTTTACAGAATGAAGATATTGCAAAACCATCCAAATCAAGCTTCTCTCTGCTTGATATGCTTCCACACTGTACATAAGGGCATTCTCTATCATAGGTGAAGAGTTTACATGTGTATTTGCAAGTTTACATTACATTTCATCAAACTCTTGAAACAAAGTCAGTTCTGACCTGAAACAACATGAAATGTTGTAAAATTGCATTTGTGAGCATATGTAATGCAGTTGAGCACATCCAACTTTACAGAATGAAGATATTGCAAAACCATCCAAATCAAGCTTCTCTCTGCTTGATATGCTTCCACACTGTACATAAGGGCATTCTCTATCATAGGTGAAGAGTTTACATGTGTATTTGCAAGTTTACATTACATTTCATCAAACTCTTTAAACCAAGTCAGTTCTGACCTGAAACAACATGAAATGTTGTAAATTTGCATTTGTAAGCATATGTAATGCAGTTGAGCACATCCAACTATACAGAATTAAGATATTGCAAAACCATCCAAATCAAGCTTCTCTCTGCTTGATATGCTTCCACACTGTACATAAGGGCATTCTCTATCATAGGTGAAGAGTTTACATGTGTATTTCCAAGTTTACATTACATTTCATCAAACTCTTGAAACCAAGTCAGTTCTGACCTGAAATAACATGAAATGTTGTAAAATTGCATTTGTAAGCATATGTAATGAAGTTGAGCACATCTAACTTTACAGAATGAAGATATTGCAAAACCATCCAAATCAAACTTCTCTCTGCTTGATATGCTTCCACACTGTACATAAGGGCATTCTCTATCATAGGTGAAGAGTTTACATGTGTATTTGCAAGTTTACATTACATTTCATCAAACTCTTGAAACCAAGTCAGTTCTGACCTAAAACAACATGAAATGTTGTAAAATTGCATTTGTAAGCATATGTAATGAAGTTGAGCACATCCAACTTTACAGAATGAAGATATTGCAAAACCATCCAAATCAAGCTTCTCTCTGCTTGATATGCTTCCACACTGTACATAAAGGGCATTCTCTATCATAGGTGAAGAGTTTACATGTGTATTTGCAAGTTTACATTACAATTCATCAAACTCTTGAAACCAAGTCAGTTCTGACCTGAAACATCATGAAATGTTGTAAAATTGCATTTGTGAGCATATGTAATGCAGTTGAGCACATCCAACTTTACAGAATGAAGATATTGCAAAACCATCCAAATCAAGCTTCTCTCTGCTTGATATGCTTCCACACTATACATAAGGGCATTCTCTATCATAGGTGAAGAGTTTACATGTGTATTTGCAAGTTTACATTACAATTCATCAAACTCTTGAAACCAAGTCAGTTCTGACCTGAAACAACATGAAATGTTGTAAAATTGCATTTGTGAGCATATGTAATGCAGTTGAGCACATCAAACTATACAGAATTAAGATATTGCAAAACCATCCAAATCAAGCTTCTCTCTGCTTGATATGCTTCCACACTGTACATAAGGGCATTCTCTATCATAGGTGAAGAGTTTACATGTGTATTTCCAAGTTTACATTACATTTCATCAAACTCTTGAAACCAAGTCAGTTCTGACCTGAAACAACATGAAATATTGTAAAATTGCGTTTGTAAGCATATGTAATGAAGTTGAGCACATCTAACTTTATAGAATGAAGATATTGCAAAACCATCCAAATCAAGCTTCTCTCTGCTTGATATGCTTCCACACTGTACATAAGGGCATTCTCTATCATAGGTGAAGAGTTTACATGTGTATTTGCAAGTCTACATTACATTTCATCAAACTCTTGAAACCAAGTCAGTTCTGACCTGAAACAACATGAAATGTTGTAAAATTGCATTTGTGAGCATATGTAATGCAGTTGAGCACATCCAACTTTACAGAATGAAGATATTGCAAAACCATCCAAATCAAGCTTCTCTCTGCTTGATATGCTTCCACACTGTACATAAGGGCATTCTCTATCATAGGTGAAGAGTTTACATGTGTATTTGCAAGTTTACATTACATTTCATCAAACTCTTTAAACCAAGTCAGTTCTGACCTGAAACAACATGAAATGTTGTAAATTTGCATTTGTAAGCATATGTAATGCAGTTGAGCACATCCAACTATACAGAATTAAGATATTGCAAAACCATCCAAATCAAGCTTCTCTCTGCTTGATATGCTTCCACACTGTACATAAGGGCATTCTCTATCATAGGTGAGGAGTTTACATGTGTATTTGCAAGTTTACATTACATTTCATCAAACTCTTGAAACCAAGTCAGTTCTGACCTGAAACAACATGAAATGTTGTAAAATTGCATTTGTAAGCATATGTAATGCAGTTGAGCACATCCAACTATACAGAATTAAGATATTGCAAAACCATCCAAATCAAGCTTCTCTCTGCTTGATATGCTTCCACACTGTACATAAGGGCATTCTCTATCATAGGTGAAGAGTTTACATGTGTATTTCCAAGTTTACATTACATTTCATCAAACTCTTGAAACCAAGTCAGTTCTGACCTGAAACAACATGAAATGTTGTAAAATTGCATTTGTAAGCATATGTAATGAAGTTGAGCACATCTAACTTTACAGAATGAAGATATTGCAAAACCATCCAAATCAAGTTTCTCTCTGCTTGATATGCTTCCACACTGTACATAAGGGCATTCTCTATCATAGGTGAAGAGTTTACATGTGTATTTGCAAGTTTACATTACAATTCATCAAACAAACCAAGTCAGTTCTGACCTGAAACAACATGAAATGTTGTAAAATTGCATTTGTAAGCATATGTAATGAAGTTGAGCACATCTAACTTTACAGAATGAAGATATTGCAAAACCATCCAAATCAAGCTTCTCTCTGCTTGATATGCTTCCACACTGTACATAAGGGCATTCTCTATCATAGGTGAAGAGTTTACATGTGTATTTCCAAGTTTACATTACATTTCATCAAACTCTTGAAACCAAGTCAGTTCTGACCTGAAACAACATGAAATGTTGTAAAATTGCATTTGTAAGCATATGTAATGAAGTTGAGCACATCTAACTTTACAGAATGAAGATATTGCAAAACCATCCAAATCAAGTTTCTCTCTGCTTGATATGCTTCCACACTGTACATAAGGGCATTCTCTATCATAGGTGAAGAGTTTACATGTGTATTTGCAAGTTTACATTACATTTCATCAAACTCTTGAAACCAAGTCAGTTCTGACCTAAAACAACATGAAATGTTGTAAAATTGCATTTGTAAGCATATGTAATGAAGTTGAGCACATCCAACTTTACAGAATGAAGATATTGCAAAACCATCCAAATCAAGCTTCTCTCTGCTTGATATGCTTCCACACTGTACATAAGGGCATTCTCTATCATAGGTGAAGAGTTTACATGTGTATTTGCAAGTTTACATTACAATTCATCAAACTCTTGAAACCAAGTCAGTTCTGACCTGAAACAACATGAAATGTTGTAAAATTGCATTTGTGAGCATATGTAATGCAGTTGAGCACATCCAACTTTACAGAATGAAGATATTGCAAAACCATCCAAATCAAGCTTCTCTCTGCTTGATATGCTTCCACACTATACATAAGGGCATTCTCTATCATAGGTGAAGAGTTTACATGTGTATTTGCAAGTTTACATTACAATTCATCAAACTCTTGAAACCAAGTCAGTTCTGACCTGAAACAACATGAAATGTTGTAAAATTGCATTTGTGAGCATATGTAATGCAGTTGAGCACATCCAACTATACAGAATTAAGATATTGCAAAACCATCCAAATCAAGCTTCTCTCTGCTTGATATGCTTCCACACTGTACATAAGGGCATTCTCTATCATAGGTGAAGAGTTTACATGTGTATTTCCAAGTTTACATTACATTTCATCAAACTCTTGAAACCAAGTCAGTTCTGACCTGAAACAACATGAAATGTTGTAAAATTGCATTTGTGAGCATATGTAATGCAGTTGAGCACATCCAACTTTACAGAATGAAGATATTGCAAAACCATCCAAATCAAGCTTCTCTCTGCTTGATATGCTTCCACACTCTACATAAGGGCATTCTCTATCATAGGTGAAGAGTTTACATGTGTATTTGCAAGTTTACATTACAATTCATCAAACACTTGAAACCAAGTCAGTTCTGACCTGAAACAACATGAAATGTTGTAAAATTGCATTTGTAAGCATATGTAATGAAGTTGAGCACATCTAACTTTACAGAATTAAGATATTGCAAAACCATCCAAATCAAGCTTCTCTCTGCTTGATATGCTTCCACACTGTACATAGGGGCATTCTCTATCATAGGTGAAGAGTTTACATGTGTATTTGCAAGTTTACATTACATTTCATCAAACTCTTGAAACCAAGTCAGTTCTGACCTGAAACAACATGAAATGTTGTAAAATTGCATTTGTAAGCATATGTAATGAAGTTGAGCACATCTAACTTTACAGAATGAAGATATTGCAAAACCATCCAAATCAAGTTTCTCTCTGCTTGATATGCTTCCACACTGTACATAAGGGCATTCTCTATCATAGGTGAAGAGTTTACATGTGTATTTGCAAGTTTACATTACATTTCATCAAACTCTTGAAACCAAGTCAGTTCTGACCTAAAACAACATGAAATGTTGTAAAATTGCATTTGTAAGCATATGTAATGAAGTTGAGCACATCCAACTTTACAGAATGAAGATATTGCAAAACCATCCAAATCAAGCTTCTCTCTGCTTGATATGCTTTCACACTGTACATAAAGGGCATTCTCTATCATAGGTGAAGAGTTTACATGTGTATTTGCAAGTTTACATTACAATTCATCAAACTCTTGAAACCAAGTCAGTTCTGACCTGAAACAACATGAAATGTTGTAAAATTGCATTTGTGAGCATATGTAATGCAGTTGAGCACATCCAACTTTACAGAATGAAGATATTGCAAAACCATCCAAATCAAGCTTCTCTCTGCTTGATATGCTTCCACACTATACATAAGGGCATTCTCTATCATAGGTGAAGAGTTTACATGAGTATTTGCAAGTTTACATTACAATTCATCAAACTCTTGAAACCAAGTCAGTTCTGACCTGAAACAACATGAAATGTTGTAAAATTGCATTTGTGAGCATATGTAATGCAGTTGAGCACATCCAACTATACAGAATTAAGATATTGCAAAACCATCCAAATCAAGCTTCTTTCTGCTTGATATGCTTCCACACTGTACATAAGGGCATTCTCTATCATAGGTGAAGAGTTTACATGTGTTTTTGCAAGTTTACATTACATTTCATCAAACTCTTGAAACCAAGTCAGTTCTGTCCTGAAACAACATGAAATGTTGTAAAATTGCATTTGTGAGCATATGTAATGCAGTTGCGCACATCCAACTTTACAGAATGAAGATATTGCAAAACCATCCAAATCAAGCTTCTCTCTGCTTGATATGCTTCCACACTCTACATAAGGGCATTCTCTATCATAGGTGAAGAGTTTACATGTGTATTTGCAAGTTTACATTACAATTCATCAAACACTTGAAACCAAGTCAGTTCTGACCTGAAACAACATGAAATGTTGTAAAATTGCATTTGTAAGCATATGTAATGAAGTTGAGCACATCTAACTTTACAGAATGAAGATATTGCAAAACCATCCAAATCAAGCTTCTCTCTGCTTGATATGCTTCCACACTGTACATAGGGGCATTCTGTATCATAGGTGAAGAGTTTACATGTGTATTTGCAAGTTTACATTACATTTCATCAAACTCTTGAAACCAAGTCAGTTCTGACCTGAAACAACATGAAATGTTGTAAAATTGCATTTGTAAGCATATGTAATGAAGTTGAGGACATCTAACTTTACAGAATGAAGATATTGCAAAACCATCCAAATCAAGCTTCTCTCTGCTTGATATGCTTCCACACTGTACATAAGGGCATTCTCTATCATAGGTGAAGAGTTTACATGTGTATTTGCAAGTTTACCTTACAATTAATCAAACTCTTGAAACCAAGTCAGTTCTGACCTGAAACAACATGAAATGTTGTAAAATTGCATTTGTAAGCATATGTAATGAAGTTGAGCACATCTAACTTTACAGAATGAAGATATTGCAAAACCATCCAAATCAAGCCTCTCTCTGCTTGATATGCTTCCACACTGTACATAAGGGCATTCTCTATCATAGGTGAAGAGTTTACATGTGTATTTGCAAGTTTACATTACATTTCATCAAACTCTTTAAACCAAGTCAGTTCTGACCTGAAACAACATGAAATGTTGTAAAATTGCATTTGTGAGCATATGTAATGCAGTTGAGTACATCCAACTTTACAGAATGAAGATATTGCAAAACCATCCAAATCCAGCTTCTCTCTGCTTGATATGCTTCCACACTGTACATAAGGGCATTCTCTATCATAGGTGAAGAGTTTACATGTGTATTTGCAAGTTTACATTACATTTCATCAAACTCTTTAAACCACGTCAGTTCTGACCTGAAACAACATGAAATGTTGTAAAATTGCATTTGTGAGCATATGTAATGCAGTTGAGTACATCCAACTTTACAGAATGAAGATATTGCAAAACCATCCAAATCCAGCTTCTCTCTGCTTGATATGCTTCCACACTCTACATAAGGGCATTCTCTATCATAGGTGAAGAGTTTACATGTGTATTTGCAAGTTTACATTACAATTCATCAAACTCTTGAAACCAAGTCAGTTCTGACCTGAAACAACATGAAATGTTGTAAAATTGCATTTGTAAGCATATGTAATGCAGTTGAGCACATCCAACTATACAGAATTAAGATATTGCAAAACCATCCAAATCAAGCTTCTCTCTGCTTGATATGCTTCCACACTCTACATAAGGGCATTCTCTATCATAGGTGAAGAGTTTACATGTGTATTTGCAAGTTTACATTACATTTCATCAAACTCTTGAAACCAAGTCAGTTCTGACCTGAAACAACATGAAATATTGTAAAATTGCATTTGTGAGCATATGTAATGAAGTTGAGCACATCTAACTTTACAGAATGAAGATTTTGCAAAACCATCCAAATCAAGCTTCTTTCTGCTTGATATGCTTCCACACTGTACATAAGGGCATTCTCTATCATAGGTGAAGAGTTTACATGTGTATTTGCAAGTTTACATTACATTTCATCAAACTCTTTAAACCAAGTCAGTTCTGACCTGAAACAACATGAAATGTTGTAAAATTGCATTTGTGAGCATATGTAATGCAGTTGAGCACATCCAACTTTACAGAATGAAGATATTGCAAAACCATCCAAATCCAGCTTCTCTCTGCTTGATATGCTTCCACACTGTACATAAGGGCATTCTCTATCATAGGTGAAGAGTTTACATGTGTATTTGCAAGTTTACATTACAATTCATCAAACTCTTGAAACCAAGTCAGTTCTGACCTGAAACAACATGAAATGTTGTAAAATTGCATTTGTAAGCATATGTAATGCAGTTGAGCACATCCAACTATACAGAATTAAGATATTGCAAAACCATCCAAATCAAGCTTCTCTCTGCTTGATATGCTTCCACACTCTACATAAGGGCATTCTCTATCATAGGTGAAGAGTTTACATGTGTATTTCCAAGTTTACATTACATTTCATCAAACTCTTGAAACCAAGTCAGTTCTGACCTGAAACAACATGAAATATTGTAAAATTGCATTTGTAAGCATATGTAATGAAGTTGAGCACATCTAACTTTACAGAATGAAGATTTTGCAAAACCATCCAGATCAAGCTTCTTTCTGCTTGATATGCTTCCACACTGTACATAAGGGCATTCTCTATCATAGGTGAAGAGTTTACATGTGTATTTGCAAGTTTACATTACATTTCATCAAACTCTTGAAACCAAGTCAGTTCTGACCTGAAACAACATGAAATGTTGTAAAATTGCATTTGTGAGCATATGTAATGCAGTTGAGCAAATCCAACTTTACAGAATGAAGATATTGCAAAACCATCCAAATCAAGCTTCTCTCTGCTTGATATGCTTCCACACTCTACATAAGGGCATTCTCTATCATAGGTGAAGAGTTTACATGTGTATTTGCAAGTTTACATTACAATTCATCAAACTCTTGAAACCAAGTCAGTTCTGACCTGAAACAACATGAAATGTTGTAAAATTGCATTTGTAAGCATATGTAATGAAGTTGAGCACATCTAACTTTACAGAATGAAGATATTGCAAAACCATCCAAATCAAGCTTCTCTCTGCTTGATATGCTTCCACACTGTACATAGGGGCATTCTCTATCATAGGTGAAGAGTTTACATGTGTATTTGCAAGTTTACATTACATTTCATCAAACTCTTGAAACCAAGTCAGTTCTGACCTGAAACAACATGAAATGTTGTAAAATTGCATTTGTAAGCATATGTAATGAAGTTGAGCACATCCAACTTTACAGAATGAAGATATTGCAAAACCATCCAAATCAAGCTTCTCTCTGCTTGATATGCTTCCACACTGTACATAAGGGCATTCTCTATCATAGGTGAAGAGTTTACATGTGTATTTGCAAGTTTACATTACAATTAATCAAACTCTTGAAACCAAGTCAGTTCTGACCTGAAACAACATGAAATGTTGTAAAATTGCATTTGTGAGCATATGTAATGAAGTTGAGCACATCTAACTTTACAGAATGAAGATATTGCAAAACCATCCAAATCAAGCTTCTCTCTGCTTGATATGCTTCCACACTGTACATAAGGGCATTCTCTATCATAGGTGAAGAGTTTACATGTGTATTTGCAAGTTTACATTACATTTCATCAAACTCTTTAAACCAAGTCAGTTCTGACCTGAAACAACATGAAATGTTGTAAAATTGCATTTGTGAGCATATGTAATGCAGTTGAGTACATCCAACTTTACAGAATGAAGATATTGCAAAACCATCCAAATCCAGCTTCTCTCTGCTTGATATGCTTCCACACTGTACATAAGGGCATTCTCTATCATAGGTGAAGAGTTTACATGTGTATTTGCAAGTTTACATTACAATTCATCAAACTCTTGAAACCAAGTCAGTTCTGACCTGAAACAACATGAAATGTTGTAAAATTGCATTTGTAAGCATATGTAATGCAGTTGAGCACATCCAACTATACAGAATTAAGATATTGCAAAACCATCCAAATCAAGCTTCTCTCTGCTTGATATGCTTCCACACTCTACATAAGGGCATTCTCTATCATAGGTGAAGAGTTTACATGTGTATTTGCAAGTTTACATTACAATTCATCAAACACTTGAAACCAAGTCAGTTCTGACCTGAAACAACATGAAATGTTGTAAAATTGCATTTGTAAGCATATGTAATGAAGTTGAGCACATCTAACTTTACAGAATGAAGATATTGCAAAACCATCCAAATCAAGCTTCTCTCTGCTTGATATGCTTCCACACTGTACATAAGGGCATTCTCTATCATAGGTGAAGAGTTTACATGTGTATTTGCAAGTTTACATTACATTTCATCAAACTCTTGAAACCAAGTCAGTTCTGACCTGAAACAACATGAAATGTTGTAAAATTGCATTTGTAAGCATATGTAATGAAGTTGAGCACATCTAACTTTACAGAATGAAGATATTGCAAAACCATCCAAATCAAGTTTCTCTCTGCTTGATATGCTTCCACACTGTACATAAGGGCATTCTCTATCATAGGTGAAGAGTTTACATGTGTATTTGCAAGTTTACATTACATTTCATCAAACTCTTGAAACCAAGTCAGTTCTGACCTAAAACAACATGAAATGTTGTAAAATTGCATTTGTAAGCATATGTAATGAAGTTGAGCACATCCAACTTTACAGAATGAAGATATTGCAAAACCATCCAAATCAAGCTTCTCTCTGCTTGATATGCTTCCACACTGTACATAAAGGGCATTCTCTATCATAGGTGAAGAGTTTACATGTGTATTTGCAAGTTTACATTACAATTCATCAAACTCTTGAAACCAAGTCAGTTCTGACCTGAAACAACATGAAATGTTGTAAAATTGCATTTGTGAGCATATGTAATGCAGTTGAGCACATCCAACTTTACAGAATGAAGATATTGCAAAACCATCCAAATCAAGCTTCTCTCTGCTTGATATGCTTCCACACTATACATAAGGGCATTCTCTATCATAGGTGAAGAGTTTACATGAGTATTTGCAAGTTTACATTACAATTCATCAAACTCTTGAAACCAAGTCAGTTCTGACCTGAAACAACATGAAATGTTGTAAAATTGCATTTGTGAGCATATGTAATGCAGTTGAGCACATCCAACTATACAGAATTAAGATATTGCAAAACCATCCAAATCAAGCTTCTCTCTGCTTGATATGCTTCCACACTGTACATAAGGGCATTCTCTATCATAGGTGAAGAGTTTACATGTGTATTTCCAAGTTTACATTACATTTCATCAAACTCTTGAAACCAAGTCAGTTCTGACCTGAAACAACATGAAATATTGTAAAATTGCATTTGTAAGCATATGTAATGAAGTTGAGCACATCTAACTTTACAGAATGAAGATATTGCAAAACCATCCAAATCAAGCTTCTCTCTGCTTGATATGCTTCCACACTGTACATAGGGGCATTCTCTATCATAGGTGAAGAGTTTACATGTGTTTTTGCAAGTTTACATTACATTTCATCAAACTCTTGAAACCAAGTCAGTTCTGACCTGAAACAACATGAAATGTTGTAAAATTGCATTTGTTAGCATATGTAATGAAGTTGAGGACATCTAACTTTACAGAATGAAGATATTGCAAAACCATCCAAATCAAGCTTCTCTCTGCTTGATATGCTTCCACACTGTACATAAGGGCATTCTCTATCATAGGTGAAGAGTTTACATGTGTATTTGCAAGTTTACATTACAATTAATCAAACTCTTGAAACCAAGTCAGTTCTGACCTGAAACAACATGAAATGTTGTAAAATTGCATTTGTAAGCATATGTAATGAAGTTGAGCACATCTAACTTTACAGAATGAAGATATTGCAAAACCATCTAAATCAAGCTTCTCTCTGCTTGATATGCTTCCACACTGTACATAAGGGCATTCTCTATCATAGGTGAAGAGTTTACATGTGTATTTGCAAGTTTACATTACATTTCATCAAACTCTTTAAACCAAGTCAGTTCTGACCTGAAACAACATGAAATGTTGTAAAATTGCATTTGTGAGCATATGTAATGCAGTTGAGTACATCCAACTTTACAGAATGAAGATATTGCAAAACCATCCAAATCCAGCTTCTCTCTGCTTGATATGCTTCCACACTGTACATAAGGGCATTCTCTATCATAGGTGAAGAGTTTACATGTGTATTTGCAAGTTTACATTACAATTCATCAAACTCTTGAAACCAAGTCAGTTCTGACCTGAAACAACATGAAATGTTGTAAAATTGCATTTGTGAGCATATGTAATGCAGTTGAGCACATCCAACTTTACAGAATGAAGATATTGCAAAACCATCCAAATCCAGCTTCTCTCTGCTTGATATGCTTCCACACTGTACATAAGGGCATTCTCTATCATAGGTGAAGAGTTTACATGTGTATTTGCAAGTTTACATTACAATTCATCAAACTCTTGAAACCAAGTCAGTTCTGACCTGAAACAACATGAAATGTTGTAAAATTGCATTTGTGAGCATATGTAATGCAGTTGAGCACATCCAACTTTACAGAATGAAGATATTGCAAAACCATCCAAATCAAGCTTCTCTCTGCTTGATATGCTTCCACACTATACATAAGGGCATTCTCTATCATAGGTGAAGAGTTTACATGAGTATTTGCAAGTTTACATTACAATTCATCAAACTCTTGAAACCAAGTCAGTTCTGACCTGAAACAACATGAAATGTTGTAAAATTGCATTTGTGAGCATATGTAATGCAGTTGAGCACATCCAACTATACAGAATTAAGATATTGCAAAACCATCCAAATCAAGCTTCTCTCTGCTTGATATGCTTCCACACTGTACATAAGGGCATTCTCTATCATAGGTGAAGAGTTTACATGTGTATTTCCAAGTTTACATTACATTTCATCAAACTCTTGAAACCAAGTCAGTTCTGACCTGAAACAACATGAAATATTGTAAAATTGCATTTGTGAGCATATGTAATGAAGTTGAGCACATCTAACTTTACAGAATGAAGATTTTGCAAAACCATCCAAATCAAGCTTCTTTCTGCTTGATATGCTTCCACACTGTACATAAGGGCATTCTCTATCATAGGTGAAGAGTTTACATGTGTTTTTGCAAGTTTACATTACATTTCATCAAACTCTTGAAACCAAGTCAGTTCTGACCTGAAACAACATGAAATGTTGTAAAATTGCATTTGTGAGCATATGTAATGCAGTTGAGCACATCCAACTTTACAGAATGAAGATATTGCAAAACCATCCAAATCAAGCTTCTCTCTGCTTGATATGCTTCCACACTCTACATAAGGGCATTCTCTATCATAGGTGAAGAGTTTACATGTGTATTTCCAAGTTTACATTACATTTCATCAAACTCTTGAAACCAAGTCAGTTCTGACCTGAAACAACATGAAATATTGTAAAATTGCATTTGTAAGCATATGTAATGAAGTTGAGCACATCTAACTTTACAGAATGAAGATATTGCAAAACCATCCAAATCAAGCTTCTCTCTGCTTGATATGCTTCCACACTGTACATAGGGGCATTCTCTATCATAGGTGAAGAGTTTACATGTGTATTTGCAAGTTTACATTACATTTCATCAAACTCTTGAAACCAAGTCAGTTCTGACCTGAAACAACATGAAATGTTGTAAAATTGCATTTGTAAGCATATGTAATGAAGTTGAGGACATCTAACTTTACAAAATGAAGATATTGCAAAACCATCCAAATCAAGCTTCTCTCTGCTTGATATGCTTCCACACTGTACATAAGGGCATTCTCTATCATAGGTGAAGAGTTTACATGTGTATTTGCAAGTTTACATTACATTTCATCAAACTCTTGAAACCAAGTCAGTTCTGACCTGAAACAACATGAAATGTTGTAAAATTGCATTTGTAAGCATATGTAATGAAGTTGAGCACATCTAACTTTACAGAATGAAGATATTGCAAAACCATCCAAATCAAGTTTCTCTCTGCTTGATATGCTTCCACACTGTACATAAGGGTATTCTCTATCATAGGTGAAGAGTTTACATGTGTATTTGCAAGTTTACATTACATTTCATCAAACTCTTGAAACCAAGTCAGTTCTGACCTAAAACAACATGAAATGTTGTAAAATTGCATTTGTAAGCATATGTAATGAAGTTGAGCACATCCAACTTTACAGAATGAAGATATTGCAAAACCATCCAAATCAAGCTTCTCTCTGCTTGATATGCTTCCACACTGTACATAAAGGGCATTCTCTATCATAGGTGAAGAGTTTACATGTGTATTTGCAAGTTTACATTACAATTCATCAAACTCTTGAAACCAAGTCAGTTCTGACCTGAAACAACATGAAATGTTGTAAAATTGCATTTGTGAGCATATGTAATGCAGTTGAGCACATCCAACTTTACAGAATGAAGATATTGCAAAACCATCCAAATCAAGCTTCTCTCTGCTTGATATGCTTCCACACTATACATAAGGGCATTCTCTATCATAGGTGAAGAGTTTACATGAGTATTTGCAAGTTTACATTACAATTCATCAAACTCTTGAAACCAAGTCAGTTCTGACCTGAAACAACATGAAATGTTGTAAAATTGCATTTGTGAGCATATGTAATGCAGTTGAGCACATCCAACTATACAGAATTAAGATATTGCAAAACCATCCAAATCAAGCTTCTCTCTGCTTGATATGCTTCCACACTGTACATAAGGGCATTCTCTATCATAGGTGAAGAGTTTACATGTGTATTTCCAAGTTTACATTACATTTCATCAAACTCTTGAAACCAAGTCAGTTCTGACCTGAAACAACATGAAATATTGTAAAATTGCATTTGTAAGCATATGTAATGAAGTTGAGCACATCTAACTTTACAGAATGAAGATATTGCAAAACCATCCAAATCAAGCTTCTCTCTGCTTGATATGCTTCCACACTGTACATAGGGGCATTCTCTATCATAGGTGAAGAGTTTACATGTGTTTTTGCAAGTTTACATTACATTTCATCAAACTCTTGAAACCAAGTCAGTTCTGACCTGAAACAACATGAAATGTTGTAAAATTGCATTTGTTAGCATATGTAATGAAGTTGAGGACATCTAACTTTACAGAATGAAGATATTGCAAAACCATCCAAATCAAGCTTCTCTCTGCTTGATATGCTTCCACACTGTACATAAGGGCATTCTCTATCATAGGTGAAGAGTTTACATGTGTATTTGCAAGTTTACATTACAATTAATCAAACTCTTGAAACCAAGTCAGTTCTGACCTGAAACAACATGAAATGTTGTAAAATTGCATTTGTAAGCATATGTAATGAAGTTGAGCACATCTAACTTTACAGAATGAAGATATTGCAAAACCATCTAAATCAAGCTTCTCTCTGCTTGATATGCTTCCACACTGTACATAAGGGCATTCTCTATCATAGGTGAAGAGTTTACATGTGTATTTGCAAGTTTACATTACATTTCATCAAACTCTTTAAACCAAGTCAGTTCTGACCTGAAACAACATGAAATGTTGTAAAATTGCATTTGTGAGCATATGTAATGCAGTTGAGTACATCCAACTTTACAGAATGAAGATATTGCAAAACCATCCAAATCCAGCTTCTCTCTGCTTGATATGCTTCCACACTGTACATAAGGGCATTCTCTATCATAGGTGAAGAGTTTACATGTGTATTTGCAAGTTTACATTACAATTCATCAAACTCTTGAAACCAAGTCAGTTCTGACCTGAAACAACATGAAATGTTGTAAAATTGCATTTGTGAGCATATGTAATGCAGTTGAGCACATCCAACTTTACAGAATGAAGATATTGCAAAACCATCCAAATCCAGCTTCTCTCTGCTTGATATGCTTCCACACTGTACATAAGGGCATTCTCTATCATAGGTGAAGAGTTTACATGTGTATTTGCAAGTTTACATTACAATTCATCAAACTCTTGAAACCAAGTCAGTTCTGACCTGAAACAACATGAAATGTTGTAAAATTGCATTTGTGAGCATATGTAATGCAGTTGAGCATATCCAACTTTACAGAATGAAGATATTGCAAAACCATCCAAATCAAGCTTCTCTCTGCTTGATATGCTTCCACACTATACATAAGGGCATTCTCTATCATAGGTGAAGAGTTTACATGAGTATTTGCAAGTTTACATTACAATTCATCAAACTCTTGAAACCAAGTCAGTTCTGACCTGAAACAACATGAAATGTTGTAAAATTGCATTTGTGAGCATATGTAATGCAGTTGAGCACATCCAACTATACAGAATTAAGATATTGCAAAACCATCCAAATCAAGCTTCTCTCTGCTTGATATGCTTCCACACTGTACATAAGGGCATTCTCTATCATAGGTGAAGAGTTTACATGTGTATTTCCAAGTTTACATTACATTTCATCAAACTCTTGAAACCAAGTCAGTTCTGACCTGAAACAACATGAAATATTGTAAAATTGCATTTGTGAGCATATGTAATGAAGTTGAGCACATCTAACTTTACTGAATGAAGATTTTGCAAAACCATCCAAATCAAGCTTCTTTCTGCTTGATATGCTTCCACACTGTACATAAGGGCATTCTCTATCATAGGTGAAGAGTTTACATGTGTTTTTGCAAGTTTACATTACATTTCATCAAACTCTTGAAACCAAGTCAGTTCTGACCTGAAACAACATGAAATGTTGTAAAATTGCATTTGTGAGCATATGTAATGCAGTTGAGCACATCCAACTTTACAGAATGAAGATATTGCAAAACCATCCAAATCAAGCTTCTCTCTGCTTGATATGCTTCCACACTCTACATAAGGGCATTCTCTATCATAGGTGAAGAGTTTACATGTGTATTTGCAAGTTTACATTACAATTCATCAAACACTTGAAACCAAGTCAGTTCTGACCTGAAACAACATGAAATGTTGTAAAATTGCATTTGTAAGCATATGTAATGAAGTTGAGCACATCTAACTTTACAGAATGAAGATATTGCAAAACCATCCAAATCAAGCTTCTCTCTGCTTGATATGCTTCCACACTGTACATAAGGGCATTCTCTATCATAGGTGAAGAGTTTACATGTGTATTTGCAAGTTTACATTACATTTCATCAAACTCTTGAAACCAAGTCAGTTCTGACCTGAAACAACATGAAATGTTGTAAAATTGCATTTGTGAGCATATGTAATGCAGTTGAGTACATCCAACTTTACAGAATGAAGATATTGCAAAACCATCCAAATCCAGCTTCTCTCTGCTTGATATGCTTCCACACTGTACATAAGGGCATTCTCTATCATAGGTGAAGAGTTTACATGTGTATTTGCAAGTTTACATTACAATTCATCAAACTCTTGAAACCAAGTCAGTTCTGACCTGAAACAACATGAAATGTTGTAAAATTGCATTTGTGAGCATATGTAATGCAGTTGAGCACATCCAACTTTACAGAATGAAGATATTGCAAAACCATCCAAATCCAGCTTCTCTCTGCTTGATATGCTTCCACACTGTACATAAGGGCATTCTCTATCATAGGTGAAGAGTTTACATGTGTATTTGCAAGTTTACATTACAATTCATCAAACTCTTGAAACCAAGTCAGTTCTGACCTGAAACAACATGAAATGTTGTAAAATTGCATTTGTGAGCATATGTAATGCAGTTGAGCACATCCAACTTTACAGAATGAAGATATTGCAAAACCATCCAAATCCAGCTTCTCTCTGCTTGATATGCTTCCACACTGTACATAAGGGCATTCTCTATCATAGGTGAAGAGTTTACATGTGTATTTGCAAGTTTACATTACAATTCATCAAACTCTTGAAACCAAGTCAGTTCTGACCTGAAACAACATGAAATGTTGTAAAATTGCATTTGTGAGCATATGTAATGCAGTTGAGCACATCCAACTTTACAGAATGAAGATATTGCAAAACCATCCAAATCAAGCTTCTCTCTGCTTGATATGCTTCCACACTATACATAAGGGCATTCTCTATCATAGGTGAAGAGTTTACATGAGTATTTGCAAGTTTACATTACAATTCATCAAACTCTTGAAACCAAGTCAGTTCTGACCTGAAACAACATGAAATGTTGTAAAATTGCATTTGTGAGCATATGTAATGCAGTTGAGCACATCCAACTATACAGAATTAAGATATTGCAAAACCATCCAAATCAAGCTTCTCTCTGCTTGATATGCTTCCACACTGTACATAAGGGCATTCTCTATCATAGGTGAAGAGTTTACATGTGTATTTCCAAGTTTACATTACATTTCATCAAACTCTTGAAACCAAGTCAGTTCTGACCTGAAACAACATGAAATATTGTAAAATTGCATTTGTGAGCATATGTAATGAAGTTGAGCACATCTAACTTTACAGAATGAAGATTTTGCAAAACCATCCAAATCAAGCTTCTTTCTGCTTGATATGCTTCCACACTGTACATAAGGGCATTCTCTATCATAGGTGAAGAGTTTACATGTGTTTTTGCAAGTTTACATTACATTTCATCAAACTCTTGAAACCAAGTCAGTTCTGACCTGAAACAACATGAAATGTTGTAAAATTGCATTTGTGAGCATATGTAATGCAGTTGAGCACATCCAACTTTACAGAATGAAGATATTGCAAAACCATCCAAATCAAGCTTCTCTCTGCTTGATATGCTTCCACACTCTACATAAGGGCATTCTCTATCATAGGTGAAGAGTTTACATGTGTATTTGCAAGTTTACATTACAATTCATCAAACACTTGAAACCAAGTCAGTTCTGACCTGAAACAACATGAAATGTTGTAAAATTGCATTTGTAAGCATATGTAATGAAGTTGAGCACATCTAACTTTACAGAATGAAGATATTGCAAAACCATCCAAATCAAGCTTCTCTCTGCTTGATATGCTTCCACACTGTACATAAGGGCATTCTCTATCATAGGTGAAGAGTTTACATGTGTATTTCCAAGTTTACATTACATTTCATCAAACTCTTGAAACCAAGTCAGTTCTGACCTGAAACAACATGAAATATTGTAAAATTGCATTTGTAAGCATATGTAATGAAGTTGAGCACATCTAACTTTACAGAATGAAGATATTGCAAAACCATCCAAATCAAGCTTCTCTCTGCTTGATATGCTTCCACACTGTACATAGGGGCATTCTCTATCATAGGTGAAGAGTTTACATGTGTATTTGCAAGTTTACATTACATTTCATCAAACTCTTGAAACCAAGTCAGTTCTGACCTGAAACAACATGAAATGTTGTAAAATTGCATTTGTAAGCATATGTAATGAAGTTGAGGACATCTAACTTTACAGAATGAAGATATTGCAAAACCATCCAAATCAAGCTTCTCTCTGCTTGATATGCTTCCACACTGTACATAAGGGCATTCTCTATCATAGGTGAAGAGTTTACATGTGTATTTGCAAGTTTACATTACAATTAATCAAACTCTTGAAACCAAGTCAGTTCTGACCTGAAACAACATGAAATGTTGTAAAATTGCATTTGTAAGCATATGTAATGAAGTTGAGCACATCTAACTTTACAGAATGAAGATATTGCAAAACCATCCAAATCAAGCTTCTCTCTGCTTGATATGCTTCCACACTGTACATAAGGGCATTCTCTATCATAGGTGAAGAGTTTACATGTGTATTTGCAAGTTTACATTACATTTCATCAAACTCTTTAAACCAAGTCAGTTCTGACCTGAAACAACATGAAATGTTGTAAAATTGCATTTGTGAGCATATGTAATGCAGTTGAGTACATCCAACTTTACAGAATGAAGATATTGCAAAACCATCCAAATCCAGCTTCTCTCTGCTTGATATGCTTCCACACTGTACATAAGGGCATTCTCTATCATAGGTGAAGAGTTTACATGTGTATTTGCAAGTTTACATTACAATTCATCAAACTCTTGAAACCAAGTCAGTTCTGACCTGAAACAACATGAAATGTTGTAAAATTGCATTTGTAAGCATATGTAATGCAGTTGAGCACATCCAACTATACAGAATTAAGATATTGCAAAACCATCCAAATCAAGCTTCTCTCTGCTTGATATGCTTCCACACTCTACATAAGGGCATTCTCTATCATAGGTGAAGAGTTTACATGTGTATTTGCAAGTTTACATTACAATTCATCAAACACTTGAAACCAAGTCAGTTCTGACCTGAAACAACATGAAATGTTGTAAAATTGCATTTGTAAGCATATGTAATGAAGTTGAGCACATCTAACTTTACAGAATGAAGATATTGCAAAACCATCCAAATCAAGCTTCTCTCTGCTTGATATGCTTCCACACTGTACATAGGGGCATTCTCTATCATAGGTGAAGAGTTTACATGTGTATTTGCAAGTTTACATTACATTTCATCAAACTCTTGAAACCAAGTCAGTTCTGACCTGAAACAACATGAAATGTTGTAAAATTGCATTTGTAAGCATATGTAATGCAGTTGAGCACATCCAACTATACAGAATTAAGATATTGCAAAACCATCCAAATCAAGCTTCTCTCTGCTTGATATGCTTCCACACTGTACATAAGGGCATTCTCTATCATAGGTGAAGAGTTTACATGTGTATTTGCAAGTTTACATTACATTTCATCAAACTCTTGAAACCAAGTCAGTTCTGACCTGAAACAACATGAAATGTTGTAAAATTGCATTTGTAAGCATATGTAATGAAGTTGAGCACATCTAACTTTACAGAATGAAGATATTGCAAAACCATCCAAATCAAGTTTCTCTGTGCTTGATATGCTTCCACACTGTACATAAGGGCATTCTCTATCATAGGTGAAGAGTTTACATGTGTATTTGCAAGTTTACATTACATTTCATCAAACTCTTGAAACCAAGTCAGTTCTGACCTGAAACAACATGAAATATTGTAAAATTGCATTTGTAAGCATATGTATTGAAGTTGAGCACATCTAACTTTACAGAATGAAGATATTGCAAAACCATCCAAATCAAGCTTCTTTCTGCTTGATATGCTTCCACACTGTACATAAGGGCATTCTCTATCATAGGTGAAGAGTTTACATGTGTTTTTGCAAGTTTACATTACATTTCATCAAACTCTTGAAACCAAGTCAGTTCTGACCTGAAACAACATGAAATGTTGTAAAATTGCATTTGTGAGCATATGTAATGCAGTTGAGCACATCCAACTTTACAGAATGAAGATATTGCAAAACCATCCAAATCAAGCTTCTCTCTGCTTGATATGCTTCCACACTCTACATAAGGGCATTCTCTATCATAGGTGAAGAGTTTACATGTGTATTTGCAAGTTTACATTACAATTCATCAAACACTTGAAACCAAGTCAGTTCTGACCTGAAACAACATGAAATGTTGTAAAATTGCATTTGTAAGCATATGTAATGAAGTTGAGCACATCTAACTTTACAGAATGAAGATATTGCAAAACCATCCAAATCAAGCTTCTCTCTGCTTGATATGCTTCCACACTGTACATAGGGGCATTCTCTATCATAGGTGAAGAGTTTACATGTGTATTTGCAAGTTTACATTACATTTCATCAAACTCTTGAAACCAAGTCAGTTCTGACCTGAAACAACATGAAATGTTGTAAAATTGCATTTGTAAGCATATGTAATGAAGTTGAGGACATCTAACTTCACAGAATGAAGATATTGCAAAACCATCCAAATCAAGCTTCTCTCTGCTTGATATGCTTCCACACTGTACATAAGGGCATTCTCTATCATAGGTGAAGAGTTTACATGTGTATTTGCAAGTTTACATTACAATTAATCAAACTCTTGAAACCAAGTCAGTTCTGACCTGAAACAACATGAAATGTTGTAAAATTGCATTTGTGAGCATATGTAATGAAGTTGAGCACATCTAACTTTACAGAATGAAGATATTGCAAAACCATCCAAATCAAGCTTCTCTCTGCTTGATATGCTTCCACACTGTACATAAGGGCATTCTCTATCATAGGTGAAGAGTTTACATGTGTATTTGCAAGTTTACATTACATTTCATCAAACTCTTTAAACCAAGTCAGTTCTGACCTGAAACAACATGAAATGTTGTAAAATTGCATTTGTGAGCATATGTAATGCAGTTGAGTACATCCAACTTTACAGAATGAAGATATTGCAAAACCATCCAAATCCAGCTTCTCTCTGCTTGATATGCTTCCACACTGTACATAATGGCATTCTCTATCATAGGTGAAGAGTTTACATGTGTATTTGCAAGTTTACATTACATTTCATCAAACTCTTGAAACCAAGTCAGTTCTGACCTAAAACAACATGAAATGTTGTAAAATTGCATTTGTAAGCATATGTAATGAAGTTGAGCACATCCAACTTTACAGAATGAAGATATTGCAAAACCATCCAAATCAAGCTTCTCTCTGCTTGATATGCTTCCACACTGTACATAAGGGCATTCTCTATCATAGGTGAAGAGTTTACATGTGTATTTGCAAGTTTACATTACAATTCATCAAACTCTTGAAACCAAGTCAGTTCTGACCTGAAACAACATGAAATGTTGTAAAATTGCATTTGTGAGCATATGTAATGCAGTTGAGCACATCCAACTTTACAGAATGAAGATATTGCAAAACCATCCAAATCAAGCTTCTCTCTGCTTGATATGCTTCCACACTCTACATAAGGGCATTCTCTATCATAGGTGAAGAGTTTACATGTGTATTTGCAAGTTTACATTACAATTCATCAAACACTTGAAACCATGTCAGTTCTGACCTGAAACAACATGAAATGTTGTAAAATTGCATTTGTAAGCATATGTAATGAAGTTGAGCACATCTAACTTTACAGAATGAAGATATTGCAAAACCATCCAAATCAAGCTTCTCTCTGCTTGATATGCTTCCACACTGTACATAGGGGCATTCTCTATCATAGGTGAAGAGTTTACATGTGTATTTGCAAGTTTACATTACATTTCATCAAACTCTTGAAACCAAGTCAGTTCTGACCTGAAACAACATGAAATGTTGTAAAATTGCATTTGTAAGCATATGTAATGAAGTTGAGCACATCTAACTTTACAGAATGAAGATATTGCAAAACCATCCAAATCAAGCTTCTCTCTGCTTGATATGCTTCCACACTGTACATAGGGGCATTCTCTATCATAGGTGAAGAGTTTACATGTGTATTTGCAAGTTTACATTACATTTCATCAAACTCTTGAAACCACCAAGTCAGTTCTGACCTGAAACAACATGAAATGTTGTAAAATTGCATTTGTAAGCATATGTAATGCAGTTGAGCACATCCAACTATACAGAATTAAGATATTGCAAAACCATCCAAATCAAGCTTCTCTCTGCTTGATATGCTTCCACACTGTACATAAGGGCATTCTCTATCATAGGTGAAGAGTTTACATGTGTATTTGCAAGTTTACATTACATTTCATCAAACTCTTGAAACCACCAAGTCAGTTCTGACCTGAAACAACATGAAATGTTGTAAAATTGCATTTGTAAGCATATGTAATGCAGTTGAGCACATCCAACTATACAGAATTAAGATATTGCAAAACCATCCAAATCAAGTTTCTCTCTTCTTGATATGCTTCCACACTGTACATAAGGGCATTCTCTATCATAGGTGAAGAGTTTACATGTGTATTTGCAAGTTTACATTACATTTCATCAAACTCTTGAAACCAAGTCAGTTCTGACCTAAAACAACATGAAATGTTGTAAAATTGCATTTGTAAGCATATGTAATGAAGTTGAGCACATCCAACTTTACAGAATGAAGATATTGCAAAACCATCCAAATCAAGCTTCTCTCTGCTTGATATGCTTCCACACTGTACATAAAGGGCATTCTCTATCATAGGTGAAGAGTTTACATGTGTATTTGCAAGTTTACATTACAATTCATCAAACTCTTGAAACCAAGTCAGTTCTGACCTGAAACAACATGAAATGTTGTAAAATTGCATTTGTGAGCATATGTAATGCAGTTGAGCACATCCAACTTTACAGAATGAAGATATTGCAAAACCATCCAAATCAAGCTTCTCTCTGCTTGATATGCTTCCACACTGTACATAGGGGCATTCTCTATCATAGGTGAAGAGTTTACATGTGTATTTGCAAGTTTACATTACATTTCATCAAACTCTTGAAACCACCAAGTCAGTTCTGACCTGAAACAACATGAAATGTTGTAAAATTGCATTTGTAAGCATATGTAATGCAGTTGAGCACATCCAACTATACAGAATTAAGATATTGCAAAACCATCCAAATCAAGCTTCTCTCTGCTTGATATGCTTCCACACTGTACATAAGGGCATTCTCTATCATAGGTGAAGAGTTTACATGTGTATTTGCAAGTTTACATTACATTTCATCAAACTCTTGAAACCACCAAGTCAGTTCTGACCTGAAACAACATGAAATGTTGTAAAATTGCATTTGTAAGCATATGTAATGCAGTTGAGCACATCCAACTATACAGAATTAAGATATTGCAAAACCATCCAAATCAAGTTTCTCTCTTCTTGATATGCTTCCACACTGTACATAAGGGCATTCTCTATCATAGGTGAAGAGTTTACATGTGTATTTGCAAGTTTACATTACATTTCATCAAACTCTTGAAACCAAGTCAGTTCTGACCTAAAACAACATGAAATGTTGTAAAATTGCATTTGTAAGCATATGTAATGAAGTTGAGCACATCCAACTTTACAGAATGAAGATATTGCAAAACCATCCAAATCAAGCTTCTCTCTGCTTGATATGCTTCCACACTGTACATAAAGGGCATTCTCTATCATAGGTGAAGAGTTTACATGTGTATTTGCAAGTTTACATTACAATTCATCAAACTCTTGAAACCAAGTCAGTTCTGACCTGAAACAACATGAAATGTTGTAAAATTGCATTTGTGAGCATATGTAATGCAGTTGAGCACATCCAACTTTACAGAATGAAGATATTGCAAAACCATCCAAATCAAGCTTCTCTCTGCTTGATATGCTTCCACACTATACATAAGGGCATTCTCTATCATAGGTGAAGAGTTTACATGAGTATTTGCAAGTTTACATTACAATTCATCAAACTCTTGAAACCAAGTCAGTTCTGACCTGAAACAACATGAAATGTTGTAAAATTGCATTTGTGAGCATATGTAATGCAGTTGAGCACATCCAACTATACAGAATTAAGATATTGCAAAACCATCCAAATCAAGCTTCTCTCTGCTTGATATGCTTCCACACTGTACATAAGGGCATTCTCTATCATAGGTGAAGAGTTTACATGTGTATTTCCAAGTTTACATTACATTTCATCAAACTCTTGAAACCAAGTCAGTTCTGACCTGAAACAACATGAAATATTGTAAAATTGCATTTGTAAGCATATGTAATGAAGTTGAGCACATCTAACTTTACAGAATGAAGATATTGCAAAACCATCCAAATCAAGCTTCTTTCTGCTTGATATGCTTCCACACTGTACATAAGGGCATTCTCTATCATAGGTGAAGAGTTTACATGTGTTTTTGCAAGTTTACATTACATTTCATCAAACTCTTGAAACCAAGTCAGTTCTGACCTGAAACAACATGAAATGTTGTAAAATTGCATTTGTAAGCATATGTAATGAAGTTGAGCACATCTAACTTTACAGAATGAAGATATTGCAAAACCATCCAAATCAAGCTTCTCTCTGCTTGATATGCTTCCACACTGTACATAGGGGCATTCTCTATCATAGGTGAAGAGTTTACATGTGTATTTGCAAGTTTACATTACATTTCATCAAACTCTTGAAACCAAGTCAGTTCTGACCTGAAACAACATGAAATGTTGTAAAATTGCATTTGTAAGCATATGTAATGAAGTTGAGGACATCTAACTTTACAGAATGAAGATATTGCAAAACCATCCAAATCAAGCTTCTCTCTGCTTGATATGCTTCCACACTGTACATAAGGACATTCTCTATCATAGGTGAAGAGTTTACATGTGTATTTGCAAGTTTACATTACAATTAATCAAACTCTTGAAACCAAGTCAGTTCTGACCTGAAACAACATGAAATGTTGTAAAATTGCATTTGTAAGCATATGTAATGAAGTTGAGCACATCTAACTTTACAGAATGAAGATATTGCAAAACCATCCAAATCAAGCTTCTCTCTGCTTGATATGCTTCCACACTGTACATAAGGGCATTCTCTATCATAGGTGAAGAGTTTACATGTGTATTTCCAAGTTTACATTACATTTCATCAAACTCTTGAAACCAAGTCAGTTCTGACCTGAAACAACATGAAATGTTGTAAAATTGCATTTGTGAGCATATGTAATGCAGTTGAGTACATCCAACTTTACAGAATGAAGATATTGCAAAACCATCCAAATCCAGCTTCTCTCTGCTTGATATGCTTCCACACTGTACATAAGGGCATTCTCTATCATAGGTGAAGAGTTTACATGTGTATTTGCAAGTTTACATTACAATTCATCAAACTCTTGAAACCAAGTCAGTTCTGACATGAAACAACATGAAATGTTGTAAAATTGCGTTTGTAAGCATATGTAATGAAGTTGAGCACATCTAACTTTATAGAATGAAGATATTGCAAAACCATCCAAATCAAGCTTCTCTCTGCTTGATATGCTTCCACACTGTACATAATGGCATTCTCTATCATAGGTGAAGAGTTTACATGTGTATTTGCAAGTTTACATTACATTTCATCAAACTCTTGAAACCAAGTCAGTTCTGACCTAAAACAACATGAAATGTTGTAAAATTGCATTTGTAAGCATATGTAATGAAGTTGAGCACATCCAACTTTACAGATTGAAGATATTGCAAAACCATCCAAATCAAGCTTCTCTCTGCTTGATATGCTTCCACACTGTACATAAGGGCATTCTCTATCATAGGTGAAGAGTTTACATGTGAATTTGCAAGTTTACATTACAATTCATCAAACTCTTGAAACCAAGTCAGTTCTGACCTGAAACAACATGAAATGTTGTAAAATTGCATTTGTGAGCATATGTAATGCAGTTGAGCACATCCAACTTTACAGAATGAAGATATTGCAAAACCATCCAAATCAAGCTTCTCTCTGCTTGATATGCTTCCACACTCTACATAAGGGCATTCTCTATCATAGGTGAAGAGTTTACATGTGTATTTGCAAGTTTACATTACAATTCATCAAACACTTGAAACCAAGTCAGTTCTGACCTGAAACAACATGAAATGTTGTAAAATTGCATTTGTAAGCATATGTAATGAAGTTGAGCACATCTAACTTTACAGAATGAAGATATTGCAAAACCATCCAAATCAAGCTTCTCTCTGCTTGATATGCTTCCACACTGTACATAGGGGCATTCTCTATCATAGGTGAAGAGTTTATATGTGTATTTGCAAGTTTACATTACAATTAATCAAACTCTTGAAACCAAGTCAGTTCTGACCTGAAACAACATGAAATGTTGTAAAATTGCATTTGTAAGCATATGTAATGAAGTTGAGCACATCTAACTTTACAGAATGAAGATATTGCAAAACCATCCAAATCAAGCTTCTCTCTGCTTGATATGCTTCCACACTGTACATAAGGGCATTCTCTATCATAGGTGAAGAGTTTACATGTGTATTTGCAAGTTTACATTACATTTCATCAAACTCTTGAAACCAAGTCAGTTCTGACCTGAAACAACATGAAATGTTGTAAAATTGCATTTGTGAGCATATGTAATGCAGTTGAGTACATCCAACTTTACAGAATGAAGATATTGCAAAACCATCCAAATCCAGCTTCTCTCTGCTTGATATGCTTCCACACTGTACATAAGGGCATTCTCTATCTTAGGTGAAGAGTTTACATGTGTATTTGCAAGTTTACATTACAATTCATCAAACTCTTGAAACCAAGTCAGTTCTGACCTGAAACAACATGAAATGTTGTAAAATTGCATTTGTGAGCATATGTAATGCAGTTGAGCACATCCAACTTTACAGAATGAAGATATTGCAAAACCATCCAAATCAAGCTTCTCTCTGCTTGATATGCTTCCACACTCTACATAAGGGCATTCTCTATCATAGGTGAAGAGTTTACATGTGTATTTGCAAGTTTACATTACAATTCATCAAACACTTGAAACCAAGTCAGTTCTGACCTGAAACAACATGAAATGTTGTAAAATTGCATTTGTAAGCATATGTAATGAAGTTGAGCACATCTAACTTTACAGAATGAAGATATTGCAAAACCATCCAAATCAAGCTTCTCTCTGCTTGATATGCTTCCACACTGTACATAGGGGCATTCTCTATCATAGGTGAAGAGTTTATATGTGTATTTGCAAGTTTACATTACAATTAATCAAACTCTTGAAACCAAGTCAGTTCTGACCTGAAACAACATGAAATGTTGTAAAATTGCATTTGTAAGCATATGTAATGAAGTTGAGCACATCCAACTTTACAGAATGAAGATATTGCAAAACCATCCAAATCAAGCTTCTCTCTGCTTGATATGCTTCCACACTGTACATAAGGGCATTCTCTATCATAGGTGAAGAGTTTACATGTGTATTTGCAAGTTTACATTACAATTCATCAAACTCTTGAAACCAAGTCAGTTCTGACCTGAAACAACATGAAATGTTGTAAAATTGCATTTGTGAGCATATGTAATGCAGTTGAGCACATCCAACTTTACAGAATGAAGATATTGCAAAACCATCCAAATCAAGCTTCTCTCTGCTTGATATGCTTCCACACTCTACATAAGGGCATTCTCTATCATAGGTGAAGAGTTTACATGTGTATTTGCAAGTTTACATTACAATTCATCAAACACTTGAAACCAAGTCAGTTCTGACCTGAAACAACATGAAATGTTGTAAAATTGCATTTGTAAGCATATGTAATGAAGTTGAGCACATCTAACTTTACAGAATGAAGATATTGCAAAACCATCCAAATCAAGCTTCTCTCTGCTTGATATGCTTCCACACTGTACATAGGGGCATTCTCTATCATAGGTGAAGAGTTTATATGTGTATTTGCAAGTTTACATTACAATTAATCAAACTCTTGAAACCAAGTCAGTTCTGACCTGAAACAACATGAAATGTTGTAAAATTGCATTTGTAAGCATATGTAATGAAGTTGAGCACATCTAACTTTACAGAATGAAGATATTGCAAAACCATCCAAATCAAGCTTCTCTCTGCTTGATATGCTTCCACACTGTACATAAGGGCATTCTCTATCATAGGTGAAGAGTTTACATGTGTATTTGCAAGTTTACATTACATTTCATCAAACTCTTGAAACCAAGTCAGTTCTGACCTGAAACAACATGAAATGTTGTAAAATTGCATTTGTGAGCATATGTAATGCAGTTGAGTACATCCAACTTTACAGAATGAAGATATTGCAAAACCATCCAAATCCAGCTTCTCTCTGCTTGATATGCTTCCACACTGTACATAAGGGCATTCTCTATCTTAGGTGAAGAGTTTACATGTGTATTTGCAAGTTTACATTACAATTCATCAAACTCTTGAAACCAAGTCAGTTCTGACCTGAAACAACATGAAATGTTGTAAAATTGCATTTGTGAGCATATGTAATGCAGTTGAGCACATCCAACTTTACAGAATGAAGATATTGCAAAACCATCCAAATCAAGCTTCTCTCTGCTTGATATGCTTCCACACTCTACATAAGGGCATTCTCTATCATAGGTGAAGAGTTTACATGTGTATTTGCAAGTTTACATTACAATTCATCAAACACTTGAAACCAAGTCAGTTCTGACCTGAAACAACATGAAATGTTGTAAAATTGCATTTGTAAGCATATGTAATGAAGTTGAGCACATCTAACTTTACAGAATGAAGATATTGCAAAACCATCCAAATCAAGCTTCTCTCTGCTTGATATGCTTCCACACTGTACATAGGGGCATTCTCTATCATAGGTGAAGAGTTTACATGAGTATTTGCAAGTTTACATTACAATTCATCAAACTCTTGAAACCAAGTCAGTTCTGACCTGAAACAACATGAAATGTTGTAAAATTGCATTTGTGAGCATATGTAATGCAGTTGAGCACATCCAACTATACAGAATTAAGATATTGCAAAACCATCCAAATCAAGCTTCTCTCTGCTTGATATGCTTCCACACTGTACATAAGGGCATTCTCTATCATAGGTGAAGAGTTTACATGTGTATTTCCAAGTTTACATTACATTTCATCAAACTCTTGAAACCAAGTCAGTTCTGACCTGAAACAACATGAAATATTGTAAAATTGCATTTGTAAGCATATGTAATGAAGTTGAGCACATCTAACTTTACAGAATGAAGATATTGCAAAACCATCCAAATCAAGCTTCTTTCTGCTTGATATGCTTCCACACTGTACATAAGGGCATTCTCTATCATAGGTGAAGAGTTTACATGTGTTTTTGCAAGTTTACATTACATTTCATCAAACTCTTTAAACCAAGTCAGTTCTGACCTGAAACAACATGAAATGTTGTAAAATTGCATTTGTGAGCATATGTAATGCAGTTGAGCACATCCAACTTTACAGAATGAAGATATTGCAAAACCATCCAAATCAAGCTTCTCTCTGCTTGATATGCTTCCACACTCTACATAAGGGCATTCTCTATCATAGGTGAAGAGTTTACATGTGTATTTGCAAGTTTACATTACAATTCATCAAACACTTGAAACCAAGTCAGTTCTGACCTGAAACAACATGAAATGTTGTAAAATTGCATTTGTGAGCATATGTAATGAAGTTGAGCACATCTAACTTTACAGAATGAAGATATTGCAAAACCATCCAAATCAAGCTTCTCTCTGCTTGATATGCTTCCACACTATACATAAGGGCATTCTCTATCATAGGTGAAGAGTTTACATGAGTATTTGCAAGTTTACATTACAATTCATCAAACTCTTGAAACCAAGTCAGTTCTGACCTGAAACAACATGAAATGTTGTAAAATTGCATTTGTGAGCATTTGTAATGCAGTTGAGCACATCCAACTATACAGAATTAAGATATTGCAAAACCATCCAAATCAAGCTTCTCTCTGCTTGATATGCTTCCACACTGTACATAAGGGCATTCTCTATCATAGGTGAAGAGTTTACATGTGTATTTCCAAGTTTACATTACATTTCTTCAAACTCTTGAAACCAAGTCAGTTCTGACCTGAAACAACATGAAATAATGTAAAATTGCATTTGTAAGCATATGTAATGAAGTTGAGCACATCTAACTTTACAGAATGAAGATATTGCAAAACCATCCAAATCAAGCTTCTTTCTGCTTGATATGCTTCCACACTGTACATAAGGGCATTCTCTATCATAGGTGAAGAGTTTACATGTGTTTTTGCAAGTTTACATTACATTTCATCAAACTCTTGAAACCAAGTCAGTTCTGACCTGAAACAACATGAAATGTTGTAAAATTGCATTTGTGAGCATATGTAATGCAGTTGAGCACATCCAACTTTACAGAATGAAGATATTGCAAAACCATCCAAATCAAGCTTCTCTCTGCTTGATATGCTTCCACACTCTACATAAGGGCATTCTCTATCATAGGTGAAGAGTTTACATGTGTATTTGCAAGTTTACATTACAATTCATCAAACACTTGAAACCAAGTCAGTTCTGACCTGAAACAACATGAAATGTTGTAAAATTGCATTTGTAAGCATATGTAATGAAGTTGAGCACATCTAACTTTACAGAATGAAGATATTGCAAAACCATCCAAATCAAGCTTCTCTCTGCTTGATATGCTTCCACACTGTACATAGGGGCATTCTCTATCATAGGTGAAGAGTGTACATGTGTATTTGCAAGTTTACATTACATTTCATCAAACTCTTGAAACCAAGTCAGTTCTGACCTGAAACAACATGAAATGTTGTAAAATTGCATTTGTGAGCATATGTAATGCAGTTGAGCACATCCAACTATACAGAATTAAGATATTGCAAAACCTTCCAAATCAAGCTTCTCTCTGCTTGATATGCTTCCACACTGTACATAAGGGCATTCTCTATCATAGGTGAAGAGTTTACATGTGTATTTCCAAGTTTACATTACATTTCATCAAACTCTTGAAACCAAGTCAGTTCTGACCTGAAACAACATGAAATGTTGTAAAATTGCATTTGTAAGCATATGTAATGAAGTTGAGCACATTTAACTTTACAGAATGAAGATATTGCAAAACCATCCAAATCAAGTTTCTCTCTTCTTGATATGCTTCCACACTGTACATAAGGGCATTCTCTATCATAGGTGAAGAGTTTACATGTGTATTTGCAAGTTTACATTACATTTCATCAAACTCTTGAAACCAAGTCAGTTCTGACCTAAAACAACATGAAATGTTGTAAAATTGCATTTGTAAGCATATGTAATGAAGTTGAGCACATCCAACTTTACAGAATGAAGATATTGCAAAACCATCCAAATCAAGCTTCTCTCTGCTTGATATGCTTCCACACTGTACATAAAGGGCATTCTCTATCATAGGTGAAGAGTTTACATGTGTATTTGCAAGTTTACATTACAATTCATCAAACTCTTGAAACCAAGTCAGTTCTGACCTGAAACAACATGAAATGTTGTAAAATTGCATTTGTGAGCATATGTAATGCAGTTGAGCACATCCAACTTTACAGAATGAAGATATTGCAAAACCATCCAAATCAAGCTTCTCTCAGCTTGATATGCTTCCACACTATACATAAGGGCATTCTCTATCATAGGTGAAGAGTTTACATGAGTATTTGCAAGTTTACATTACAATTCATCAAACTCTTGAAACCAAGTCAGTTCTGACCTGAAACAACATGAAATGTTGTAAAATTGCATTTGTGAGCATATGTAATGCAGTTGAGCACATCCAACTATACAGAATTAAGATATTGCAAAACCATCCAAATCAAGCTTCTCTCTGCTTGATATGCTTCCACACTGTACATAAGGGCATTCTCTATCATAGGTGAAGAGTTTACATGTGTATTTCCAAGTTTACATTACATTTCATCAAACTCTTGAAACCAAGTCAGTTCTGACCTGAAACAACATGAAATATTGTAAAATTGCATTTGTGAGCATATGTAATGAAGTTGAGCACATCTAACTTTACAGAATGAAGATATTGCAAAACCATCCAAATCAAGCTTCTTTCTGCTTGATATGCTTCCACACTGTACATAAGGGCATTCTCTATCATAGGAGAAGAGTTTACATGTGTTTTTGCAAGTTTACATTACAATTCATCAAACTCTTGAAACCAAGTCAGTTCTGACCTGAAACAACATGAAATGTTGTAAAATTGCATTTGTGAGCATATGTAATGCAGTTGAGCACATCCAACTTTACAGAATGAAGATATTGCAAAACCATCCAAATCAAGCTTCTCTCTGCTTGATATGCTTCCACACTCTACATAAGGGCATTCTCTATCATAGGTGAAGAGTTTACATGTGTATTTGCAAGTTTACGTTACAATTCATCAAACACTTGAAACCAAGTCAGTTCTGACCTGAAACAACATGAAATGTTGTAAAATTGCATTTGTAAGCATATGTAATGAAGTTGAGCACATCTAACTTTACAGAATGAAGATATTGCAAAACCATCCAAATCAAGTTTCTCTCTGCTTGATATGCTTCCACACTGTACATAAGGGCATTCTCTATCATAGGTGAAGAGTTTACATGTGTATTTGCAAGTTTACATTACATTTCATCAAACTCTTGAAACCAAGTCAGTTCTGACCTAAAACAACATGAAATGTTGTAAAATTGCATTTGTAAGCATATGTAATGAAGTTGAGCACATCCAACTTTACAGAATGAAGATATTGCAAAACCATCCAAATCAAGCTTCTCTCTGCTTGATATGCTTCCACACTGTACATAAAGGGCATTCTCTATCATAGGTGAAGAGTTTACATGTGTATTTGCAAGTTTACATTACAATTCATCAAACACTTGAAACCAAGTCAGTTCTGACCTGAAACAACATGAAATGTTGTAAAATTGCATTTGTGAGCATATGTAATGCAGTTGAGCACATCCAACTTTACAGAATGAAGATATTGCAAAACCATCCAAATCAAGCTTCTCTCTGCTTGATATGCTTCCACACTCTACACAAGGGCATTCTCTATCATAGGTGAAGAGTTTACATGTGTATTTGCAAGTTTACATTACAATTCATCAAACACTTGAAACCAAGTCAGTTCTGACCTGAAACAACATGAAATGTTGTAAAATTGCATTTGTAAGCATATGTAATGAAGTTGAGCACATCTAACTTTACAGAATGAAGATATTGCAAAACCATCCAAATCAAGCTTCTCTCTGCTTGATATGCTTCCACACTGTACATAGGGGCATTCTCTATCATAGGTGAAGAGTTTACATGTGTATTTGCAAGTTTACATTACAATTCATCAAACACTTGAAACCAAGTCAGTTCTGACCTGAAACAACATGAAATGTTGTAAAATTGCATTTGTAAGCATATGTAATGAAGTTGAGCACATCCAACTTTACAGAATGAAGATATTGCAAAACCATCCAAATCAAGCTTCTCTCTGCTTGATATGCTTCCACACTATACATAAGGGCATTCTCTATCATAGGTGAAGAGTTTACATGAGTATTTGCAAGTTTACATTACAATTCATCAAACTCTTGAAACCAAGTCAGTTCTGACCTGAAACAACATGAAATGTTGTAAAATTGCATTTGTGAGCATATGTAATGCAGTTGAGCACATCCAACTATACAGAATTAAGATATTGCAAAACCATCCAAATCAAGCTTCTCTCTGCTTGATATGCTTCCACACTGTACATAAGGGCATTCTCTATCATAGGTGAAGAGTTTACATGTGTATTTCCAAGTTTACATTACATTTCATCAAACTCTTGAAACCAAGTCAGTTCTGAGCTGAAACAACATGAAATATTGTAAAATTGCATTTGTAAGCATATGTAATGAAGTTGAGCATATCTAACTTTACAGAATGAAGATATTGCAAAACCATCCAAATCAAGCTTATTTCTGCTTGATATGCTTCCACACTGTACATAAGGGCATTCTCTATCATAGGTGAAGAGTTTACATGTGTTTTTGCAAGTTTACATTACATTTCATCAAACTCTTGAAACCAAGTCAGTTCTGACCTGAAACAACATGAAATGTTGTAAAATTGCATTTGTGAGCATATGTAATGCAGTTGAGCACATCCAACTTTACAGAATGAAGATATTGCAAAACCATCCAAATCAAGCTTCTCTCTGCTTGATATGCTTCCACACTCTACATAAGGGCATTCTCTATCATAGGTGAAGAGTTTACATGTGTATTTGCAAGTTTACATTACAATTCATCAAACACTTGAAACCAAGTCAGTTCTGACCTGAAACAACATGAAATGTTGTAAAATTGCATTTGTAAGCATATGTAATGAAGTTGAGCACATCTAACTTTACAGAATGAAGATATTGCAAAACCATCCAAATCAAGCTTCTCTCTGCTTGATATGCTTCCACACTGTACATAGGGGCATTCTCTATCATAGGTGAAGAGTTTACATGTGTATTTGCAAGTTTACATTACAATTCATCAAACACTTGAAACCAAGTCAGTTCTGACCTGAAACAACATGAAATGTTGTAAAATTGCATTTGTAAGCATATGTAATGAAGTTGAGCACATCTAACTTTACAGAATGAAGATATTGCAAAACCATCCAAATCAAGCTTCACTCTGCTTTATATGCTTCCACACTGTACATAGGGGCATTCTCTATCATAGGTGAAGAGTTTACATGTGTATTTGCAAGTTTACATTACAATTCATCAAACTCTTGAAACCAAGTCAGTTCTGACCTGAAACAACATGAAATGTTGTAAAATTGCATTTGTGAGCATATGTAATGCAGTTGAGCACATCCAACATTACAGAATGAAGATATTGCAAAACCATCCAAATCAAGCTTCTCTCTGCTTGATATGCTTCCACACTATACATAAGGGCATTCTCTATCATAGGTGAAGAGTTTACATGAGTATTTGCAAGTTTACATTACAATTCATCAAACTCTTGAAACCAAGTCAGTTCTGACCTGAAACAACATGAAACGTTGTAAAATTGCATTTGTGAGCATATGTAATGCAGTTGAGCACATCCAACTATACAGAATTAAGATATTGCAAAACCATCCAAATCAAGCTTCTCTCTGCTTGATATGCTTCCACACTGTACATAAGGGCATTCTCTATCATAGGTGAAGAGTTTACATGTGTATTTGCAAGTTTACATTACAATTCATCAAACTCTTGAAACCAAGTCAGTTCTGACCTGAAACAACATGAAATGTTGTAAAATTGCATTTGTAAGCATATGTAATGCAGTTGAGCACATCCAACTATACAGAATTAAGATATTGCAAAACCTTCCAAATCAAGCTTCTCTCTGCTTGATATGCTTCCACACTGTACATAAGGGCATTCTCTATCATAGGTGAAGAGTTTACATGTGTATTTCCAAGTTTACATTACATTTCATCAAACTCTTGAAACCAAGTCAGTTCTGACCTGAAACAACATGAAATGTTGTAAAATTGCATTTGTAAGCATATGTAATGAAGTTGAGCACATCTAACTTTACAGAATGAAGATATTGCAAAACCATCCAAATCAAGTTTCTCTCTTCTTGATATGCTTCCACACTGTACATAAGGGCATTCTCTATCATAGGTGAAGAGTTTACATGTGTATTTGCAAGTTTACATTACATTTCATCAAACTCTTGAAACCAAGTCAGTTCTGACCTAAAACAACATGAAATGTTGTAAAATTGCATTTGTAAGCATATGTAATGAAGTTGAGCACATCCAACTTTACAGAATGAAGATATTGCAAAACCATCCAAATCAAGCTTCTCTCTGCTTGATATGCTTCCACACTGTACATAAAGGGCATTCTCTATCATAGGTGAAGAGTTTACATGTGTATTTGCAAGTTTACATTACAATTCATCAAACTCTTGAAACCAAGTCAGTTCTGACCTGAAACAACATGAAATGTTGTAAAATTGCATTTGTGAGCATATGTAATGCAGTTGAGCACATCCAACTTTACAGAATGAAGATATTGCAAAACCATCCAAATCAAGCTTCTCTCAGCTTGATATGCTTCCACACTATACATAAGGGCATTCTCTATCATAGGTGAAGAGTTTACATGAGTATTTGCAAGTTTACATTACAATTCATCAAACTCTTGAAACCAAGTCAGTTCTGACCTGAAACAACATGAAATGTTGTAAAATTGCATTTGTGAGCATATGTAATGCAGTTGAGCACATCCAACTATACAGAATTAAGATATTGCAAAACCATCCAAATCAAGCTTCTCTCTGCTTGATATGCTTCCACACTGTACATAAGGGCATTCTCTATCATAGGTGAAGAGTTTACATGTGTATTTCCAAGTTTACATTACATTTCATCAAACTCTTGAAACCAAGTCAGTTCTGACCTGAAACAACATGAAATATTGTAAAATTGCATTTGTGAGCATATGTAATGAAGTTGAGCACATCTAACTTTACAGAATGAAGATATTGCAAAACCATCCAAATCAAGCTTCTTTCTGCTTGATATGCTTCCACACTGTACATAAGGGCATTCTCTATCATAGGAGAAGAGTTTACATGTGTTTTTGCAAGTTTACATTACAATTCATCAAACTCTTGAAACCAAGTCAGTTCTGACCTGAAACAACATGAAATGTTGTAAAATTGCATTTGTGAGCATATGTAATGCAGTTGAGCACATCCAACTTTACAGAATGAAGATATTGCAAAACCATCCAAATCAAGCTTCTCTCTGCTTGATATGCTTCCACACTCTACATAAGGGCATTCTCTATCATAGGTGAAGAGTTTACATGTGTATTTGCAAGTTTACGTTACAATTCATCAAACACTTGAAACCAAGTCAGTTCTGACCTGAAACAACATGAAATGTTGTAAAATTGCATTTGTAAGCATATGTAATGAAGTTGAGCACATCTAACTTTACAGAATGAAGATATTGCAAAACCATCCAAATCAAGCTTCTCTCTGCTTGATATGCTTCCACACTGTACATAAGGGCATTCTCTATCATAGGTGAAGAGTTTACATGTGTATTTGCAAGTTTACATTACAATTCATCAAACACTTGAAACCAAGTCAGTTCTGACCTGAAACAACATGAAATGTTGTAAAATTGCATTTGTAAGCATATGTAATGAAGTTGAGCACATCTAACTTTACAGAATGAAGATATTGCAAAACCATCCAAATCAAGCTTCTCTCTGCTTGATATGCTTCCACACTGTACATAGGGGCATTCTCTATCATAGGTGAAGAGTTTACATGTGTATTTGCAAGTTTACATTACAATTCATCAAACACTTGAAACCAAGTCAGTTCTGACCTGAAACAACATGAAATGTTGTAAAATTGCATTTGTAAGCATATGTAATGAAGTTGAGCACATCCAACTTTACAGAATGAAGATATTGCAAAACCATCCAAATCAAGCTTCTCTCTGCTTGATATGCTTCCACACTATACATAAGGGCATTCTCTATCATAGGTGAAGAGTTTACATGAGTATTTGCAAGTTTACATTACAATTCATCAAACTCTTGAAACCAAGTCAGTTCTGACCTGAAACAACATGAAATGTTGTAAAATTGCATTTGTGAGCATATGTAATGCAGTTGAGCACATCCAACTATACAGAATTAAGATATTGCAAAACCATCCAAATCAAGCTTCTCTCTGCTTGATATGCTTCCACACTGTACATAAGGGCATTCTCTATCATAGGTGAAGAGTTTACATGTGTATTTCCAAGTTTACATTACATTTCATCAAACTCTTGAAACCAAGTCAGTTCTGAGCTGAAACAACATGAAATATTGTAAAATTGCATTTGTAAGCATATGTAATGAAGTTGAGCATATCTAACTTTACAGAATGAAGATATTGCAAAACCATCCAAATCAAGCTTATTTCTGCTTGATATGCTTCCACACTGTACATAAGGGCATTCTCTATCATAGGTGAAGAGTTTACATGTGTTTTTGCAAGTTTACATTACATTTCATCAAACTCTTGAAACCAAGTCAGTTCTGACCTGAAACAACATGAAATGTTGTAAAATTGCATTTGTGAGCATATGTAATGCAGTTGAGCACATCCAACTTTACAGAATGAAGATATTGCAAAACCATCCAAATCAAGCTTCTCTCTGCTTGATATGCTTCCACACTCTACATAAGGGCATTCTCTATCATAGGTGAAGAGTTTACATGTGTATTTGCAAGTTTACATTACAATTCATCAAACACTTGAAACCAAGTCAGTTCTGACCTGAAACAACATGAAATGTTGTAAAATTGCATTTGTAAGCATATGTAATGAAGTTGAGCACATCTAACTTTACAGAATGAAGATATTGCAAAACCATCCAAATCAAGCTTCTCTCTGCTTGATATGCTTCCACACTGTACATAGGGGCATTCTCTATCATAGGTGAAGAGTTTACATGTGTATTTGCAAGTTTACATTACAATTCATCAAACACTTGAAACCAAGTCAGTTCTGACCTGAAACAACATGAAATGTTGTAAAATTGCATTTGTAAGCATATGTAATGAAGTTGAGCACATCTAACTTTACAGAATGAAGATATTGCAAAACCATCCAAATCAAGCTTCACTCTGCTTTATATGCTTCCACACTGTACATAGGGGCATTCTCTATCATAGGTGAAGAGTTTACATGTGTATTTGCAAGTTTACATTACAATTCATCAAACTCTTGAAACCAAGTCAGTTCTGACCTGAAACAACATGAAATGTTGTAAAATTGCATTTGTGAGCATATGTAATGCAGTTGAGCACATCCAACATTACAGAATGAAGATATTGCAAAACCATCCAAATCAAGCTTCTCTCTGCTTGATATGCTTCCACACTATACATAAGGGCATTCTCTATCATAGGTGAAGAGTTTACATGAGTATTTGCAAGTTTACATTACAATTCATCAAACTCTTGAAACCAAGTCAGTTCTGACCTGAAACAACATGAAACGTTGTAAAATTGCATTTGTGAGCATATGTAATGCAGTTGAGCACATCCAACTATACAGAATTAAGATATTGCAAAACCATCCAAATCAAGCTTCTCTCTGCTTGATATGCTTCCACACTGTACATAAGGGCATTCTCTATCATAGGTGAAGAGTTTACATGTGTATTTCCAAGTTTACATTACATTTCATCAAACTCTTGAAACCAAGTCAGTTCTGACCTGAAACAACATGAAATATTGTAAAATTGCATTTGTAAGCATATGTAATGAAGTTGAGCACATCTAACTTTACAGAATGAAGATATTGCAAAACCATCCAAATCAAGCTTCTCTCTGCTTGATATGCTTCCACACTGTACATAGGGGCATTCTCTATCATAGGTGAAGAGTTTACATGAGTATTTGCAAGTTTACATTACAATTCATCAAACTCTTGAAACCAAGTCAGTTCTGACCTGAAACAACATGAAATGTTGTAAAATTGCATTTTTGAGCATATGTAATGCAGTTGAGCACATCCAACTATACAGAATTAAGATATTGCAAAACCATCCAAATCAAGCTTCTCTCTGCTTGATATGCTTCCACACTGTACATAAGGGCATTCTCTATCATAGGTGAAGAGTTTACATGTGTATTTCCAAGTTTACATTACATTTCATCAAACTCTTGAAACCAAGTCAGTTCTGACCTGAAACAACATGAAATATTGTAAAATTGCATTTGTAAGCATATGTAATGAAGTTGAGCATATCTAACTTTACAGAATGAAGATATTGCAAAACCATCCAAATCAAGCTTCTTTCTGCTTGATATGCTTCCACACTGTACATAAGGGCATTCTCTATCATAGGTGAAGAGTTTACATGTGTTTTTGCAAGTTTACATTACATTTCATCAAACTCTTGAAACCAAGTCAGTTCTGACCTGAAACAACATGAAATGTTGTAAAATTGCATTTGTGAGCATATGTAATGCAGTTGAGCACATCCAACTTTACAGAATGAAGATATTGCAAAACCATCCAAATCAAGCTTCTCTCTGCTTGATATGCTTCCACACTCTACATAAGGGCATTCTCTATCATAGGTGAAGAGTTTACATGTGTATTTGCAAGTTTACATTACAATTCATCAAACACTTGAAACCAAGTCAGTTCTGACCTGAAACAACATGAAATGTTGTAAAATTGCATTTGTAAGCATATGTAATGAAGTTGAGCACATCTAACTTTACAGAATGAAGATATTGCAAAACCATCCAAATCAAGCTTCTCTCTGCTTGATATGCTTCCACACTGTACATAGGGGCATTCTCTATCATAGGTGAAGAGTTTACATGTGTATTTGCAAGTTTACATTACAATTCATCAAACACTTGAAACCAAGTCAGTTCTGACCTGAAACAACATGAAATGTTGTAAAATTGCATTTGTAAGCATATGTAATGAAGTTGAGCACATCTAACTTTACAGAATGAAGATATTGCAAAACCATCCAAATCAAGCTTCTCTCTGCTTGATATGCTTCCACACTGTACATAGGGGCATTCTCTATCATAGGTGAAGAGTTTACATGTGTATTTGCAAGTTTACATTACATTTCATCAAACTCTTGAAACCAAGTCAGTTCTGACCTGAAACAACATGAAATGTTGTAAAATTGCATTTGTAAGCATATGTAATGCAGTTGAGCACATCCAACTATACAGAATTAAGATATTGCAAAACCATCCAAATCAAGCTTCTCTCTGCTTGATATGCTTCCACACTGTACATAAGGGCATTCTCTATCATAGGTGAAGAGTTTACATGTGTATTTCCAAGTTTACATTACATTTCATCAAACTCTTGAAACCAAGTCAGTTCTGACCTGAAACAACATGAAATGTTGTAAAATTGCATTTGTAAGCATATGTAATGAAGTTGAGCACATCTAACTTTACAGAATGAAGATATTGCAAAACCATCCAAATCAAGTTTCTCTCTGCTTGATATGCTTCCACACTGTACATAAGGGCATTCTCTATCATAGGTGAAGAGTTTACATGTGTATTTGCAAGTTTATATTACATTTCATCAAACTCTTGAAACCAAGTCAGTTCTGACCTAAAACAACATGAAATGTTGTAAAATTGCATTTGTAAGCATATGTAATGAAGTTGAGCACATCCAACTTTACAGAATGAAGATATTGCAAAACCATCCAAATCAAGCTTCTCTCTGCTTGATATGCTTCCACACTGTACATAAAGGGCATTCTCTATCATAGGTGAAGAGTTTACATGTGTATTTGCAAGTTTACATTACAATTCATCAAACTCTTGAAACCAAGTCAGTTCTGACCTGAAACAACATGAAATGTTGTAAAATTGCATTTGTGAGCATATGTAATGCAGTTGAGCACATCCAACTTTACAGAATGAAGATATTGCAAAACCATCCAAATCAAGCTTCTCTCTGCTTGATATGCTTCCACACTATACATAAGGGCATTCTCTATCATAGGTGAAGAGTTTACATGTGTATTTCCAAGTTTACATTACATTTCATCAAACTCTTGAAACCAAGTCAGTTCTGACCTGAAACAACATGAAATATTGTAAAATTGCATTTGTAAGCATATGTAATGAAGTTGAGCACATCTAACTTTACAGAATGAAGATATTGCAAAACCATCCAAATCAAGCTTCTTTCTGCTTGATATGCTTCCACACTGTACATAAGGGCATTCTCTATCATAGGTGAAGAGTTTACATGTGTTTTTGCAAGTTTACATTACATTTCATCAAACTCTTGAAACCAAGTCAGTTCTGACCTGAAACAACATGAAATGTTGTAAAATTGCATTTGTGAGCATATGTAATGCAGTTGAGCACATCCAACTTTACAGAATGAAGATATTGCAAAACCATCCAAATCAAGCTTCTCTCTGCTTGATATGCTTCCACACTCTACATAAGGGCATTCTCTATCATAGGTGAAGAGTTTACATGTGTATTTGCAAGTTTACATTACAATTCATCAAACACTTGAAACCAAGTCAGTTCTGACCTGAAACAACATGAAATGTTGTAAAATTGCATTTGTAAGCATATGTAATGAAGTTGAGCACATCTAACTTTACAGAATGAAGATATTGCAAAACCATCCAAATCAAGCTTCTCTCTGCTTGATATGCTTCCACACTGTACATAGGGGCATTCTCTATCATAGGTGAAGAGTTTACATGTGTATTTGCAAGTTTACATTACATTTCATCAAACTCTTGAAACCAAGTCAGTTCTGACCTGAAACAACATGAAATGTTGTAAAATTGCATTTGTAAGCATATGTAATGAAGTTGAGGACATCTAACTTTACAGAATGAAGATATTGCAAAACCATCCAAATCAAGCTTCTCTCTGCTTGATATGCTTCCACACTGTACATAAGGGCATTCTCTATCATAGGTGAAGAGTTTACATGTGTATTTGCAAGTTTACATTACAATTAATCAAACTCTTGAAACCAAGTCAGTTCTGACCTGAAACAACATGAAATGTTGTAAAATTGCATTTGTAAGCATATGTAATGAAGTTGAGCACATCTAACTTTACAGAATGAAGATATTGCAAAACCATCCAAATCAAGCTTCTCTCTGCTTGATATGCTTCCACACTGTACATAAGGGCATTCTCTATCATAGGTGAAGAGTTTACATGTGTATTTGCAAGTTTACATTACATTTCATCAAACTCTTGAAACCAAGTCAGTTCTGACCTGAAACAACATGAAATGTTGTAAAATTGCATTTGTGAGCATATGTAATGCAGTTGAGTACATCCAACTTTACAGAATGAAGATATTGCAAAACCATCCAAATCCAGCTTCTCTCTGCTTGATATGCTTCCACACTGTACATAAGGGCATTCTCTATCATAGGTGAAGAGTTTACATGTGTATTTGCAAGTTTACATTACAATTCATCAAACTCTTGAAACCAAGTCAGTTCTGACATGAAACAACATGAAATGTTGTAAAATTGCGTTTGTAAGCATATGTAATGAAGTTGAGCACATCTAACTTTATAGAATGAAGATATTGCAAAACCATCCAAATCAAGCTTCTCTCTGCTTGATATGCTTCCACACTGTACATAATGGCATTCTCTATCATAGGTGAAGAGTTTACATGTGTATTTGCAAGTTTACATTACATTTCATCAAACTCTTGAAACCAAGTCAGTTCTGACCTAAAACAACATGAAATGTTGTAAAATTGCATTTGTAAGCATATGTAATGCAGTTGAGCACATCCAACTATACAGAATTAAGATATTGCAAAACCATCCAAATCAAGCTTCTCTCTGCTTGATATGCTTCCACACTGTACATAAGGGCATTCTCTATCATAGGTGAAGAGTTTACATGTGTATTTCCAAGTTTACATTACATTTCATCAAACTCTTGAAACGAAGTCAGTTCTGACCTGAAACAACATGAAATGTTGTAAAATTGCATTTGTAAGCATATGTAATGAAGTTGAGCACATCTAACTTTACAGAATGAAGATATTGCAAAACCATCCAAATCAAGTTTCTCTCTTCTTGATATGCTTCCACACTGTACATAAGGGCATTCTCTATCATAGGTGAAGAGTTTACATGTGTATTTGCAAGTTTACATTACATTTCATCAAACTCTTGAAACCAAGTCAGTTCTGACCTAAAACAACATGAAATGTTGTAAAATTGCATTTGTAAGCATATGTAATGAAGTTGAGCACATCTAACTTTATAGAATGAAGATATTGCAAAACCATCCAAATCAAGCTTCTCTCTGCTTGATATGCTTCCACACTGTACATAGGGGCATTCTCTATCATAGGTGAAGAGTTTACATGTGTATTTGCAAGTTTACATTACATTTCATCAAACTCTTGAAACCAAGTCAGTTCTGACCTGAAACAACATGAAATGTTGTAAAATTGCATTTGTAAGCATATGTAATGCAGTTGAGCACATCCAACTATACAGAATTAAGATATTGCAAAACCATCCAAATCAAGCTTCTCTCTGCTTGATATGCTTCCACACTGTACATAAGGGCATTCTCTATCATAGGTGAAGAGTTTACATGTGTATTTCCAAGTTTACATTACATTTCATCAAACTCTTGAAACCAAGTCAGTTCTGACCTGAAACAACATGAAATGTTGTAAAATTGCATTTGTAAGCATATGTAATGAAGTTGAGCACATCTAACTTTACAGAATGAAGATATTGCAAAACCATCCAAATCAAGTTTCTCTCTTCTTGATATGCTTCCACACTGTACATAAGGGCATTCTCTATCATAGGTGAAGAGTTTACATGTGTATTTGCAAGTTTACATTACATTTCATCAAACTCTTGAAACCAAGTCAGTTCTGACCTAAAACAACATGAAATGTTGTAAAATTGCATTTGTAAGCATATGTAATGAAGTTGAGCACATCCAACTTTACAGAATGAAGATATTGCAAAACCATCCAAATCAAGCTTCTCTCTGCTTGATATGCTTCCACACTGTACATAAGGGCATTCTCTATCATAGGTGAAGAGTTTACATGTGTATTTGCAAGTTTACATTACAATTCATCAAACTCTTGAAACCAAGTCAGTTCTGACCTGAAACAACATGAAATGTTGTAAAATTGCATTTGTGAGCATATGTAATGCAGTTGAGCACATCCAACTTTACAGAATGAAGATATTGCAAAACCATCCAAATCAAGCTTCTCTCTGCTTGATATGCTTCCACACTCTACATAAGGGCATTCTCTATCATAGGTGAAGAGTTTACATGTGTATTTGCAAGTTTACATTACAATTCATCAAACACTTGAAACCAAGTCAGTTCTGACCTGAAACAACATGAAATGTTGTAAAATTGCATTTGTAAGAATATGTAATGAAGTTGAGCACATCTAACTTTACAGAATGAAGATATTGCAAAACCATCCAAATCAATCTTCTCTCTGCTTGATATGCTTCCACACTGTACATAGGGGCATTCTCTATCATAGGTGAAGAGTTTACATGTGTATTTGCAAGTTTACATTACATTTCATCAAACTCTTGAAACCAAGTCAGTTCTGACCTGAAACAACATGAAATGTTGTAAAATTGCATTTGTAAGCATATGTAATGAAGTTGAGGACATCTAACTTTACAGAATGAAGATATTGCAAAACCATCCAAATCAAGCTTCTCTCTGCTTGATATGCTTCCACACTGTACATAAGGGCATTCTCTATCATAGGTGAAGAGTTTACATGTGTATTTGCAAGTTTACATTACAATTAATCAAACTCTTGAAACCAAGTCAGTTCTGACCTGAAACAACATGAAATGTTGTAAAATTGCATTTGTAAGCATATGTAATGAAGTTGAGCACATCTAACTTTACAGAATGAAGATATTGCAAAACCATCCAAATCAAGCTTCTCTCTGCTTGATATGCTTCCACACTGTACATAAGGGCATTCTCTATCATAGGTGAAGAGTTTACATGTGTATTTGCAAGTTTACATTACAATTCATCAAACTCTTGAAACCAAGTCAGTTCTGACCTGAAACAACATGAAATGTTGTAAAATTGCATTTGTGAGCATATGTAATGCAGTTGAGTACATCCAACTTTACAGAATTAAGATATTGCAAAACCATCCAAATCAAGCTTCTCTCTGCTTGATATGCTTCCACACTGTACATAAGGGCATTCTCTATCATAGGTGAAGAGTTTACATGTGTATTTGCAAGTTTACATTACAATTCATCAAACTCTTGAAACCAAGTCAGTTCTGACCTGAAACAACATGAAATGTTGTAAAATTGCATTTGTGAGCATATGTAATGCAGTTGAGCACATCTAACTTTACAGAATGAAGATATTGCAAAACCATCCAAATCAAGCTTCTCTCTGCTTGATATGCTTCCACACTGTACATAAGGGCATTCTCTATCATAGGTGAAGAGTTTACATGTGTATTTGCAAGTTTACATTACAATTCATCAAACTCTTGAAACCAAGTCAGTTCTGACCTGAAACAACATGAAATGTTGTAAAATTGCATTTGTGAGCATATGTAATGCAGTTGAGTACATCCAACTTTACAGAATTAAGATATTGCAAAACCATCCAAATCAAGCTTCTCTCTGCTTGATATGCTTCCACACTCTACATAAGGGCATTCTCTATCATAGGTGAAGAGTTTACATGTGTATTTGCAAGTTTACATTACAATTCATCAAACTCTTGAAACCAAGTCAGTTCTGACCTGAAACAACATGAAATGTTGTAAAATTGCATTTGTGAGCATATGTAATGCAGATGAGCACATCTAACTTTACAGAATGAAGATATTGCAAAACCATCCAAATCAAGCTTCTCTCAGCTTGATATGCTTCCACACTGTACATAAGGGCATTCTCTATCATAGGTGAAGAGTTTACATGTGTTTTTGCAAGTTTACATTACATTTCATCAAACTTTTGAAACCAAGTCAGTTCTGACCTGAAACAACATGAAATGTTGTAAAATTGCATTTGTAAGCATATGTAATGAAGTTGAGCACATCCAACTTTACAGAATGAAGATATTGCAAAACCATCCAAATCAAGCTTCTCTCTGCTTGATATGCTTCCACACTGTACATATGGGCATTCTCTATCATAGGTGAAGAGTTTACATGTGTATTTGCAAGTTTACATTACAATTCATCAAACTCTTGAAACCAAGTCAGTTCTGACCTGAAACAACATGAAATGTTGTAAAATTGCATTTGTGAGCATATGTAATGCAGTTGAGCACATCCAACTTTACAGAATGAAGATATTGCAAAACCATCCAAATCAAGCTTCTCTCAGCTTGATATGCTTCCACACTGTACATAAGGGCATTCTCTATCATAGGTGAAGAGTTTACATGTGTTTTTGCAAGTTTACATTACATTTCATCAAACTTTTGAAACCAAGTCAGTTCTGACCTGAAACAACATGAAATGTTGTAAAATTGCATTTGTAAGCATATGGAATGCAGTTGAGCACATCTAACTTTACAGAATTAAGATATTGCAAAACCATCCAAATCAAGCTTCTCTCTGCTTGATATGCTTCCACACTGTACATAAGGGCATTCTCTATCATAGGTGAAGAGTTTACATGTGTATTTGCAAGTTTACATTACTTTTCATAAAACTCTTGAAACCAAGTCAGTTCTGACCTGAAACAACATGAAATATTGTAAAATTGCATTTGTAAGCATATGTAATGAAGTTGAGCATATCTAACTTTACAGAATGAAGATATTGCAAAACCATCCAAATCAAGCTCTGCTTGATATGCTTCCACACTGTACATAGGGGCATTCTCTATCATAGGTGAAGAGTTTACATGTGTATTTGCAAGTTTACATTACATTTCATCAAACTCTTGAAACCAAGTCAGTTCTGACCTGAAACAACATGAAATGTTGTAAAATTGCATTTGTAAGCATATGTAATGAAGTTGAGGACATCTAACTTTACAGAATGAAGATATTGCAAAACCATCCAAATCAAGCTTCTCTCTGCTTGATATGCTTCCACACTGTACATAAGGGCATTCTCTATCATAGGTGAAGAGTTTACATGTGTATTTGCAAGTTTACATTACAATTCATCAAACTCTTGAAACCAAGTCAGTTCTGACCTGAAACAACATGAAATGTTGTAAAATTGCATTTGTGAGCATATGTAATGCAGTTGAGCACATCCAACTTTACAGAATGAAGATATTGCAAAACCATCCAAATCAAGCTTCTCTCTGCTTGATATGCTTCCACACTCTACATAAGGGCATTCTCTATCATAGGTGAAGAGTTTACATGTGTATTTGCAAGTTTACATTACAATTCATCAAACACTTGAAACCAAGTCAGTTCTGACCTGAAACAACATGAAATGTTGTAAAATTGCATTTGTAAGAATATGTAATGAAGTTGAGCACATCTAACTTTACAGAATGAAGATATTGCAAAACCATCCAAATCAAGCTTCTCTCTGCTTGATATGCTTCCACACTGTACATAAGGGCATTCTCTATCATAGGTGAAGAGTTTACATGTGTATTTGCAAGTTTACATTACATTTCATCAAACTCTTGAAACCAAGTCAGTTCTGACCTGAAACAACATGAAATGTTGTAAAATTGCATTTGTAAGCATATGTAATGAAGTTGAGGACATCTAACTTTACAGAATGAAGATATTGCAAAACCATCCAAATCAAGCTTCTCTCTGCTTGATATGCTTCCACACTGTACATAAGGGCATTCTCTATCATAGGTGAAGAGTTTACATGTGTATTTGCAAGTTTACATTACAATTAATCAAACTCTTGAAACCAAGTCAGTTCTGACCTGAAACAACATGAAATGTTGTAAAATTGCATTTGTAAGCATATGTAATGAAGTTGAGGACATCTAACTTTACAGAATGAAGATATTGCAAAACCATCCAAATCAAGCTTCTCTCTGCTTGATATGCTTCCACACTGTACATAAGGGCATTCTCTATCATAGGTGAAGAGTTTACATGTGTATTTGCAAGTTTACATTACAATTCATCAAACTCTTGAAACCAAGTCAGTTCTGACCTGAAACAACATGAAATGTTGTAAAATTGCATTTGTGAGCATATGTAATGCAGATGAGCACATCTAACTTTACAGAATGAAGATATTGCAAAACCATCCAAATCAAGCTTCTCTCAGCTTGATATGCTTCCACACTGTACATAAGGGCATTCTCTATCATAGGTGAAGAGTTTACATGTGTTTTTGCAAGTTTACATTACATTTCATCAAACTTTTGAAACCAAGTCAGTTCTGACCTGAAACAACATGAAATGTTGTAAAATTGCATTTGTAAGCATATGTAATGAAGTTGAGCACATCCAACTTTACAGAATGAAGATATTGCAAAACCATCCAAATCAAGCTTCTCTCTGCTTGATATGCTTCCACACTGTACATATGGGCATTCTCTATCATAGGTGAAGAGTTTACATGTGTATTTGCAAGTTTACATTACAATTCATCAAACTCTTGAAACCAAGTCAGTTCTGACCTGAAACAACATGAAATGTTGTAAAATTGCATTTGTGAGCATATGTAATGCAGTTGAGCACATCCAACTTTACAGAATTAAGATATTGCAAAACCATCCAAATCAAGCTTCTCTCAGCTTGATATGCTTCCACACTGTACATAAGGGCATTCTCTATCATAGGTGAAGAGTTTACATGTGTTTTTGCAAGTTTACATTACATTTCATCAAACTCTTGAAACCAAGTCAGTTCTGACCTGAAACAACATGAAATGTTGTAAAATTGCATTTGTAAGCATATGTAATGAAGTTGAGCACATCTAACTTTACAGAATGAAGATATTGCAAAACCATCCAAATCAAGCTTCTCTCTGCTTGATATGCTTCCACACTGTACATAAGGGCATTCTCTATCATAGGTGAAGAGTTTACATGTGTATTTGCAAGTTTACATTACAATTCATCAAACTCTTGAAACCAAGTCAGTTCTGACCTGAAACAACATGAAATGTTGTAAAATTGCATTTGTGAGCATATGTAATGCAGTTGAGTACATCCAACTTTACAGAATTAAGATATTGCAAAACCATCCAAATCAAGCTTCTCTCTGCTTGATATGCTTCCACACTCTACATAAGGGCATTCTCTATCATAGGTGAAGAGTTTACATGTGTATTTGCAAGTTTACATTACAATTCATCAAACTCTTGAAACCAAGTCAGTTCTGACCTGAAACAACATGAAATGTTGTAAAATTGCATTTGTGAGCATATGTAATGCAGATGAGCACATCTAACTTTACAGAATGAAGATATTGCAAAACCATCCAAATCAAGCTTCTCTCAGCTTGATATGCTTCCACACTGTACATAAGGGCATTCTCTATCATAGGTGAAGAGTTTACATGTGTTTTTGCAAGTTTACATTACATTTCATCAAACTTTTGAAACCAAGTCAGTTCTGACCTGAAACAACATGAAATGTTGTAAAATTGCATTTGTAAGCATATGTAATGAAGTTGAGCACATCCAACTTTACAGAATGAAGATATTGCAAAACCATCCAAATCAAGCTTCTCTCTGCTTGATATGCTTCCACACTGTACATATGGGCATTCTCTATCATAGGTGAAGAGTTTACATGTGTATTTGCAAGTTTACATTACAATTCATCAAACTCTTGAAACCAAGTCAGTTCTGACCTGAAACAACATGAAATGTTGTAAAATTGCATTTGTGAGCATATGTAATGCAGTTGAGCACATCCAACTTTACAGAATGAAGATATTGCAAAACCATCCAAATCAAGCTTCTCTCAGCTTGATATGCTTCCACACTGTACATAAGGGCATTCTCTATCATAGGTGAAGAGTTTACATGTGTTTTTGCAAGTTTACATTACATTTCATCAAACTTTTGAAACCAAGTCAGTTCTGACCTGAAACAACATGAAATGTTGTAAAATTGCATTTGTAAGCATATGGAATGCAGTTGAGCACATCTAACTTTACAGAATTAAGATATTGCAAAACCATCCAAATCAAGCTTCTCTCTGCTTGATATGCTTCCACACTGTACATAAGGGCATTCTCTATCATAGGTGAAGAGTTTACATGTGTATTTGCAAGTTTACATTACTTTTCATAAAACTCTTGAAACCAAGTCAGTTCTGACCTGAAACAACATGAAATATTGTAAAATTGCATTTGTAAGCATATGTAATGAAGTTGAGCATATCTAACTTTACAGAATGAAGATATTGCAAAACCATCCAAATCAAGCTCTGCTTGATATGCTTCCACACTGTACATAGGGGCATTCTCTATCATAGGTGAAGAGTTTACATGTGTATTTGCAAGTTTACATTACATTTCATCAAACTCTTGAAACCAAGTCAGTTCTGACCTGAAACAACATGAAATGTTGTAAAATTGCATTTGTAAGCATATGTAATGAAGTTGAGGACATCTAACTTTACAGAATGAAGATATTGCAAAACCATCCAAATCAAGCTTCTCTCTGCTTGATATGCTTCCACACTGTACATAAGGGCATTCTCTATCATAGGTGAAGAGTTTACATGTGTATTTGCAAGTTTACATTACAATTAATCAAACTCTTGAAACCAAGTCAGTTCTGACCTGAAACAACATGAAATGTTGTAAAATTGCATTTGTAAGCATATGTAATGAAGTTGAGCACATCTAACTTTACAGAATGAAGATATTGCAAAACCATCCAAATCAAGCTTCTCTCTGCTTGATATGCTTCCACACTGTACATAAGGGCATTCTCTATCATAGGTGAAGAGTTTACATGTGTATTTGCAAGTTTACATTACAATTCATCAAACTCTTGAAACCAAGTCAGTTCTGACCTGAAACAACATGAAATGTTGTAAAATTGCATTTGTGAGCATATGTAATGCAGTTGAGTACATCCAACTTTACAGAATTAAGATATTGCAAAACCATCCAAATCAAGCTTCTCTCAGCTTGATATGCTTCCACACTGTACATAAGGGCATTCTCTATCATAGGTGAAGAGTTTACATGTGTTTTTGCAAGTTTACATTACAATTCATCAAACTTTTGAAACCAAGTCAGTTCTGACCTGAAACAACATGAAATGTTGTAAAATTGCATTTGTAAGCATATGGAATGCAGTTGAGCACATCTAACTTTACAGAATTAAGATATTGCAAAACCATCCAAATCAAGCTTCTCTCTGCTTGATATGCTTCCACACTGTACATAAGGGCATTCTCTATCATAGGTGAAGAGTTTACATGTGTATTTGCAAGTTTACATTACTTTTCATAAAACTCTTGAAACCAAGTCAGTTCTGACCTGAAACAACATGAAATATTGTAAAATTGCATTTGTAAGCATATGTAATGAAGTTGAGCATATCTAACTTTACAGAATTAAGATATTGCAAAACCATCCAAATCAAGCTTCTCTCTGCTTGATATGCTTCCACACTGTACATAAGGGCATTCTCTATCATAGGTGAAGAGTTTACATGTGTATTTGCAAGTTTACATTACATTTCATCAAACTCTTGAAACCAAGTCAGTTCTGACCTGAAACAACATGAAATGTTGTAAAATTGCATTTGTGAGCATATGTAATGCAGTTGAGCACATCCAACTTTACAGAATGAAGATATTGCAAAACCATCCAAATCAAGCTTCTCTCTGCTTGATATGCTTCCACACTGTACATAGGGGCATTCTCTATCATAGGTGAAGAGTTTACATGTGTATTTGCAAGTTTACATTACATTTCATCAAACTCTTGAAACCAAGTCAGTTCTGACCTGAAACAACATGAAATGTTGTAAAATTGCATTTGTAAGCATATGGAATGCAGTTGAGCACATCTAACTTTACAGAATTAAGATATTGCAAAACCATCCAAATCAAGCTTCTCTCTGCTTGATATGCTTCCACACTGTACATAAGGGCATTCTCTATCATAGGTGAAGAGTTTACATGTGTATTTGCAAGTTTACATTACTTTTCATAAAACTCTTGAAACCAAGTCAGTTCTGACCTGAAACAACATGAAATATTGTAAAATTGCATTTGTAAGCATATGTAATGAAGTTGAGCATATCTAACTTTACAGAATGAAGATATTGCAAAACCATCCAAATCAAGCTCTGCTTGATATGCTTCCACACTGTACATAGGGGCATTCTCTATCATAGGTGAAGAGTTTACATGTGTATTTGCAAGTTTACATTACATTTCATCAAACTCTTGAAACCAAGTCAGTTCTGACCTGAAACAACATGAAATGTTGTAAAATTGCATTTGTAAGCATATGTAATGAAGTTGAGGACATCTAACTTTACAGAATGAAGATATTGCAAAACCATCCAAATCAAGCTTCTCTCTGCTTGATATGCTTCCACACTGTACATAAGGGCATTCTCTATCATAGGTGAAGAGTTTACATGTGTATTTGCAAGTTTACATTACAATTAATCAAACTCTTGAAACCAAGTCAGTTCTGACCTGAAACAACATGAAATGTTGTAAAATTGCATTTGTAAGCATATGTAATGAAGTTGAGCACATCTAACTTTACAGAATGAAGATATTGCAAAACCATCCAAATCAAGCTTCTCTCTGCTTGATATGCTTCCACACTGTACATAAGGGCATTCTCTATCATAGGTGAAGAGTTTACATGTGTATTTGCAAGTTTACATTACAATTCATCAAACTCTTGAAACCAAGTCAGTTCTGACCTGAAACAACATGAAATGTTGTAAAATTGCATTTGTGAGCATATGTAATGCAGTTGAGTACATCCAACTTTACAGAATTAAGATATTGCAAAACCATCCAAATCAAGCTTCTCTCAGCTTGATATGCTTCCACACTGTACATAAGGGCATTCTCTATCATAGGTGAAGAGTTTACATGTGTTTTTGCAAGTTTACATTACATTTCATCAAACTTTTGAAACCAAGTCAGTTCTGACCTGAAACAACATGAAATGTTGTAAAATTGCATTTGTAAGCATATGGAATGCAGTTGAGCACATCTAACTTTACAGAATTAAGATATTGCAAAACCATCCAAATCAAACTTCTCTCTGCTTGATATGCTTCCACACTGTACATTAGGGCATTCTCTATCATAGGTGAAGAGTTTACATAGGTATTTGCAAGTTTACATTACTTTTCATAAAACTCTTGAAACCAAGTCAGTTCTGACCTGAAACAACATGAAATATTGTAAAATTGCATTTGTAAGCATATGTAATGAAGTTGAGCATATCTAACTTTACAGAATGAAGATATTGCAAAACCATCCAAATCAAGCTTCTCTCTGCTTGATATGCTTCCACACTGTACATAAGGGCATTCTCTATCATAGGTGAAGAGTTTACATGTGTATTTGCAAGTTTACATTACATTTCATCAAACTCTTGAAACCAAGTCAGTTCTGACCTGAAACAACATGAAATGTTGTAAAATTGCATTTGTGAGCATATGTAATGCAGTTGAGCACATCCAACTTTACAGAATGAAGATATTGCAAAACCATCCAAATCAAGCTTCTCTCTGCTTGATATGCTTCCACACTGTACATAGGGGCATTCTCTATCATAGGTGAAGAGTTTACATGTGTTTTTGCAAGTTTACATTACATTTCATCAAACTTTTGAAACCAAGTCAGTTCTGACCTGAAACAACATGAAATGTTGTAAAATTGCATTTGTAAGCATATGGAATGCAGTTGAGCACATCTAACTTTACAGAATTAAGATATTGCAAAACCATCCAAATCAAACTTCTCTCTGCTTGATATGCTTCCACACTGTACATTAGGGCATTCTCTATCATAGGTGAAGAGTTTACATGTGTATTTGCAAGTTTACATTACTTTTCATAAAACTCTTGAAACCAAGTCAGTTCTGACCTGAAACAACATGAAATATTGTAAAATTGCATTTGTAAGCATATATAATGAAGTTGAGCATATCTAACTTTACAGAATGAAGATATTGCAAAACCATCCAAATCAAGCTTCTCTCTGCTTGATATGCTTCCACACTGTACATAAGGGCATTCTCTATCATAGGTGAAGAGTTTACATGTGTATTTGCAAGTTTACATTACATTTCATCAAACTCTTGAAACCAAGTCAGTTCTGACCTGAAACAACATGAAATGTTGTAAAATTGCATTTGTAAGCATATGGAATGCAGTTGAGCACATCTAACTTTACAGAATTAAGATATTGCAAAACCATCCAAATCAAGCTTCTCTCTGCTTGATATGCTTCCACACTGTACATAAGGGCATTCTCTATCATAGGTGAAGAGTTTACATGTGTATTTGCAAGTTTACATTACTTTTCATAAAACTCTTGAAACCAAGTCAGTTCTGACCTGAAACAACATGAAATATTGTAAAATTGCATTTGTAAGCATATGTAATGAAGTTGAGCATATCTAACTTTACAGAATGAAGATATTGCAAAACCATCCAAATCAAGCTCTGCTTGATATGCTTCCACACTGTACATAGGGGCATTCTCTATCATAGGTGAAGAGTTTACATGTGTATTTGCAAGTTTACATTACATTTCATCAAACTCTTGAAACCAAGTCAGTTCTGACCTGAAACAACATGAAATGTTGTAAAATTGCATTTGTAAGCATATGTAATGAAGTTGAGGACATCTAACTTTACAGAATGAAGATATTGCAAAACCATCCAAATCAAGCTTCTCTCTGCTTGATATGCTTCCACACTGTACATAGGGGCATTCTCTATCATAGGTGAAGAGTTTACATGTGTATTTGCAAGTTTACATTACATTTCATCAAACTCTTGAAACCAAGTCAGTTCTGACCTGAAACAACATGAAATGTTGTAAAATTGCATTTGTAAGCATATGTAATGAAGTTGAGGACATCTAACTTTACAGAATGAAGATATTGCAAAACCATCCAAATCAAGCTTCTCTCTGCTTGATATGCTTCCACACTGTACATAAGGGCATTCTCTATCATAGGTGAAGAGTTTACATGTGTATTTGCAAGTTTACATTACAATTAATCAAACTCTTGAAACCAAGTCAGTTCTGACCTGAAACAACATGAAATGTTGTAAAATTGCATTTGTAAGCATATGTAATGAAGTTGAGCACATCTAACTTTACAGAATGAAGATATTGCAAAACCATCCAAATCAAGCTTCTCTCTGCTTGATATGCTTCCACACTGTACATAAGGGCATTCTCTATCATAGGTGAAGAGTTTACATGTGTATTTGCAAGTTTACATTACAATTCATCAAACTCTTGAAACCAAGTCAGTTCTGACCTGAAACAACATGAAATGTTGTAAAATTGCATTTGTGAGCATATGTAATGCAGTTGAGTACATCCAACTTTACAGAATTAAGATATTGCAAAACCATCCAAATCAAGCTTCTCTCAGCTTGATATGCTTCCACACTGTACATAAGGGCATTCTCTATCATAGGTGAAGAGTTTACATGTGTTTTTGCAAGTTTACATTACAATTCATCAAACTTTTGAAACCAAGTCAGTTCTGACCTGAAACAACATGAAATGTTGTAAAATTGCATTTGTAAGCATATGGAATGCAGTTGAGCACATCTAACTTTACAGAATTAAGATATTGCAAAACCATCCAAATCAAGCTTCTCTCTGCTTGATATGCTTCCACACTGTACATAAGGGCATTCTCTATCATAGGTGAAGAGTTTACATGTGTATTTGCAAGTTTACATTACTTTTCATAAAACTCTTGAAACCAAGTCAGTTCTGACCTGAAACAACATGAAATATTGTAAAATTGCATTTGTAAGCATATGTAATGAAGTTGAGCATATCTAACTTTACAGAATTAAGATATTGCAAAACCATCCAAATCAAGCTTCTCTCTGCTTGATATGCTTCCACACTGTACATAAGGGCATTCTCTATCATAGGTGAAGAGTTTACATGTGTATTTGCAAGTTTACATTACATTTCATCAAACTCTTGAAACCAAGTCAGTTCTGACCTGAAACAACATGAAATGTTGTAAAATTGCATTTGTGAGCATATGTAATGCAGTTGAGCACATCCAACTTTACAGAATGAAGATATTGCAAAACCATCCAAATCAAGCTTCTCTCTGCTTGATATGCTTCCACACTGTACATAGGGGCATTCTCTATCATAGGTGAAGAGTTTACATGTGTATTTGCAAGTTTACATTACATTTCATCAAACTCTTGAAACCAAGTCAGTTCTGACCTGAAACAACATGAAATGTTGTAAAATTGCATTTGTAAGCATATGGAATGCAGTTGAGCACATCTAACTTTACAGAATTAAGATATTGCAAAACCATCCAAATCAAGCTTCTCTCTGCTTGATATGCTTCCACACTGTACATAAGGGCATTCTCTATCATAGGTGAAGAGTTTACATGTGTTTTTGCAAGTTTACATTACATTTCATCAAACTTTTGAAACCAAGTCAGTTCTGACCTGAAACAACATGAAATGTTGTAAAATTGCATTTGTAAGCATATGGAATGCAGTTGAGCACATCTAACTTTACAGAATTAAGATATTGCAAAACCATCCAAATCAAACTTCTCTCTGCTTGATATGCTTCCACACTGTACATTAGGGCATTCTCTATCATAGGTGAAGAGTTTACATAGGTATTTGCAAGTTTACATTACTTTTCATAAAACTCTTGAAACCAAGTCAGTTCTGACCTGAAACAACATGAAATATTGTAAAATTGCATTTGTAAGCATATGTAATGAAGTTGAGCATATCTAACTTTACAGAATGAAGATATTGCAAAACCATCCAAATCAAGCTTCTCTCTGCTTGATATGCTTCCACACTGTACATAAGGGCATTCTCTATCATAGGTGAAGAGTTTACATGTGTATTTGCAAGTTTACATTACATTTCATCAAACTCTTGAAACCAAGTCAGTTCTGACCTGAAACAACATGAAATGTTGTAAAATTGCATTTGTGAGCATATGTAATGCAGTTGAGCACATCCAACTTTACAGAATGAAGATATTGCAAAACCATCCAAATCAAGCTTCTCTCTGCTTGATATGCTTCCACACTGTACATAGGGGCATTCTCTATCATAGGTGAAGAGTTTACATGTGTTTTTGCAAGTTTACATTACATTTCATCAAACTTTTGAAACCAAGTCAGTTCTGACCTGAAACAACATGAAATGTTGTAAAATTGCATTTGTAAGCATATGGAATGCAGTTGAGCACATCTAACTTTACAGAATTAAGATATTGCAAAACCATCCAAATCAAACTTCTCTCTGCTTGATATGCTTCCACACTGTACATTAGGGCATTCTCTATCATAGGTGAAGAGTTTACATGTGTATTTGCAAGTTTACATTACTTTTCATAAAACTCTTGAAACCAAGTCAGTTCTGACCTGAAACAACATGAAATATTGTAAAATTGCATTTGTAAGCATATATAATGAAGTTGAGCATATCTAACTTTACAGAATGAAGATATTGCAAAACCATCCAAATCAAGCTTCTCTCTGCTTGATATGCTTCCACACTGTACATAAGGGCATTCTCTATCATAGGTGAAGAGTTTACATGTGTATTTGCAAGTTTACATTACATTTCATCAAACTCTTGAAACCAAGTCAGTTCTGACCTGAAACAACATGAAATGTTGTAAAATTGCATTTGTGAGCATATGTAATGCAGTTGAGCACATCCAACTTTACAGAATGAAGATATTGCAAAACCATCCAAATCAAGCTTCTCTCTGCTTGATATGCTTCCACACTGTACATAGGGGCATTCTCTATCATAGGTGAAGAGTTTACATGTGTATTTGCAAGTTTACATTACATTTCATCAAACTCTTGAAACCAAGTCAGTTCTGACCTGAAACAACATGAAATGTTGTAAAATTGCATTTGTAAGCATATGGAATGCAGTTGAGCACATCTAACTTTACAGAATTAAGATATTGCAAAACCATCCAAATCAAGCTTCTCTCTGCTTGATATGCTTCCACACTGTACATAAGGGCATTCTCTATCATAGGTGAAGAGTTTACATGTGTTTTTGCAAGTTTACATTACATTTCATCAAACTTTTGAAACCAAGTCAGTTCTGACCTGAAACAACATGAAATGTTGTAAAATTGCATTTGTAAGCATATGGAATGCAGTTGAGCACATCTAACTTTACAGAATTAAGATATTGCAAAACCATCCAAATCAAACTTCTCTCTGCTTGATATGCTTCCACACTGTACATTAGGGCATTCTCTATCATAGGTGAAGAGTTTACATGTGTATTTGCAAGTTTACATTACTTTTCATAAAACTCTTGAAACCAAGTCAGTTCTGACCTGAAACAACATGAAATATTGTAAAATTGCATTTGTAAGCATATGTAATGAAGTTGAGCATATCTAACTTTACAGAATGAAGATATTGCAAAACCATCCAAATCAAGCTTCTCTCTGCTTGATATGCTTCCACACTGTACATAAGGGCATTCTCTATCATAGGTGAAGAGTTTACATGTGTATTTGCAAGTTTACATTACATTTCATCAAACTCTTGAAACCAAGTCAGTTCTGACCTGAAACAACATGAAATGTTGTAAAATTGCATTTGTGAGCATATGTAATGCAGTTGAGCACATCCAACTTTACAGAATTAAGATATTGCAAAACCATCCAAATCAAGCTTCTCTCTGCTTGATATGCTTCCACACTGTACATAAGGGCATTCTCTATCATAGGTGAAGAGTTTACATGTGTATTTGCAAGTTTACATTACATTTCATCAAACTCTTGAAACCAAGTCAGTTCTGACCTGAAACAACATGAAATGTTGTAAAATTGCATTTGTAAGCATATGTAATGAAGTTGAGCACATCCAACTTTACAGAATTAAGATATTGCAAAACCATCCAAATCAAGCTTCTCTCTGCTTGATATGCTTCCACACTGTACATAAGGGCATTCTCTATCATAGGTGAAGAGTTTACATGTGTATTTGCAAGTTTACATTACAATTCATCAAACTCTTGAAACCAAGTCAGTTCTGACCTGAAACAACATGAAATGTTGTAAAATTGCATTTGTAAGCATATGTAATGAAGTTGAGCACATCTAACTTTACAGAATGAAGATATTGCAAAACCATCCAAATCAAGCTTCTCTCAGCTTGATATGCTTCCACACTGTACATAAGGGCATTCTCTATCATAGGTGAAGAGTTTACATGTGTTTTTGCAAGTTTACATTACATTTCATCAAACTTTTGAAAGCAAGTCAGTTCTGACCTGAAACAACATGAAATGTTGTAAAATTGCATTTGTGAGCATATGGAATGCAGTTGAGCACATCTAACTTTACAGAATTAAGATATTGCAAAACCATCCAAATCAAGCTTCTCTCTGCTTGATATGCTTCCACACTGTACATAAGGACATTCTCTATCATAGGTGAAGAGTTTACATGTGTATTTGCAAGTTTACATTACATTTCATAAAACTCTTGAAACCAAGTCAGTTCTGACCTGAAACAACATGAAATATTGTAAAATTGCATTTGTAAGCATATGTAATGAAGTTGAGCACATCTAACTTTACAGAATGAAGATATTGCAAAACCATCCAAATCAAGCTTCTCTCTGCTTGATATGCTTCCACACTGTACATAAGGGCATTCTCTATCATAGGTGAAGAGATTACATGTGTATTTGCAAGTTTACATTACATTTCATCAAACTCTTGAAACCAAGTCTGTTCTGACCTGAAACAACATGAAATGTTGTAAAATTGCATTTGTGAGCATATGTAATGAAGTTGAGCACATCCAACTTTACAGAATGAAGATATTGCAAAACCATCCAAATCAAGCTTCTCTCAGCTTGATATGCTTCCACACTGTACATATGGGCATTCTCTATCATAGGTGAAGAGTTTACATGTGTATTTGCAAGTTTACATTACATTTCATCAAACTCTTGAAACCAAGTCAGTTCTGACCTGAAACAACATGAAATGTTGTATAATTGCATTTGTAAGCATATGTAATGAAGTTGAGCACATCTAACTTTACAGAATGAAGATATTGCAAAACCATCCAAATCAAGCTTCTCTCTGCTTGATATGCTTCCACACTGTACATAAGGGCATTCTCTATCATAGGTGAAGAGTTTACATGTGTATTTGCAAGTTTACATTACATTTCATCAAACTCTTGAAACCAAGTCAGTTCTGACCTGAAACAACATGAAATGTTGTAAAATTGCATTTGTGAGCATATGTAATGCAGTTGAGCACATCCAACTTTACAGAATTAAGATATTGCAAAACCATCCAAATCAAGCTTCTCTCTGCTTGATATGCTTCCACACTGTACATAAGGGCATTCTCTATCATAGGTGAAGAGTTTACATGTGTATTTGCAAGTTTACATTACATTTCATCAAACTCTTGAAACCAAGTCAGTTCTGACCTGAAACAACATGAAATGTTGTAAAATTGCATTTGTGAGCATATGTAATGCAGTTGAGCACATCCAACTTTACAGAATTAAGATATTGCAAAACCATCCAAATCAAGCTTCTCTCTGCTTGATATGCTTCCACACTGTACATATGGGCATTCTCTATCATAGGTGAAGAGTTTACATGTGTATTTGCAAGTTTACATTACATTTCATCAAACTCTTGAAACCAAGTCAGTTCTGACCTGAAACAACATGAAATGTTGTAAAATTGCATTTGTAAGCATATGTAATGAAGCTGAGCACATCCAACTTTACAGAATTAAGATATTGCAAAACCATCCAAATCAAGCTTCTCTCTGCTTGATATGCTTCCACACTGTACATAAGGGCATTCTCTATCATAGGTGAAGAGTTTACATGTGTATTTGCAAGTTTACATTACATTTCATCAAACTCTTGAAACCAAGTCAGTTCTGACCTGAAACAACATGAAATGTTGTAAAATTGCATTTGTAAGCATATGTAATGCAGTTGAGCACATCCAACTTTACAGAATGAAGATATTGCAAAACCATCCAAATCAAGCTTCTCTCTGCTTGATATGCTTCCACACTGTACATAAGGGCATTCTCTATCATAGGTGAAGAGTTTACATGTGTATTTGCAAGTTTACATTACATTTCATCAAACTCTTGAAACCAAGTCAGTTCTGACCTGAAACAACATGAAATGTTGTAAAATTGCATTTGTGAGCATATGTAATGCAGTTGAGCACATCCAACTTTACAGAATTAAGATATTGCAAAACCATCCAAATCAAGCTTCTCTCTGCTTGATATGCTTCCACACTGTACATATGGGCATTCTCTATCATAGGTGAAGAGTTTACATGTGTATTTGCAAGTTTACATTACATTTCATCAAACTCTTGAAACCAAGTCAGTTCTGACCTGAAACAACATGAAATGTTGTAAAATTGCATTTGTAAGCATATGTAATGAAGTTGAGCACATCCAACTTTACAGAATTAAGATATTGCAAAACCATCCAAATCAAGCTTCTCTCTGCTTGATATGCTTCCACACTGTACATAAGGGCATTCTCTATCATAGGTGAAGAGTTTACATGTGTATTTGCAAGTTTACATTACAATTCATCAAACTCTTGAAACCAAGTCAGTTCTGACCTGAAACAACATGAAATGTTGTAAAATTGCATTTGTGAGCATATGTAATGCAGTTGAGCACATCCAACTTTACAGAATTAAGATATTGCAAAACCATCCAAATCAAGCTTCTCTCTGCTTGATATGCTTCCACACTGTACATAAGGGCATTCTCTATCATAGGTGAAGAGTTTACATGTGTATTTGCAAGTTTACATTACATTTCATCAAACTCTTGAAACCAAGTCAGTTCTGACCTGAAACAACATGAAATGTTGTAAAATTGCATTTGTGAGCATATGTAATGCAGTTGAGCACATCCAACTTTACAGAATTAAGATATTGCAAAACCATCCAAATCAAGCTTCTCTCTGCTTGATATGCTTCCACACTGTACATATGGGCATTCTCTATCATAGGTGAAGAGTTTACATGTGTATTTGCAAGTTTACATTACATTTCATCAAACTCTTGAAACCAAGTCAGTTCTGACCTGAAACAACATGAAATGTTGTAAAATTGCATTTGTAAGCATATGTAATGAAGTTGAGCACATCCAACTTTACAGAATTAAGATATTGCAAAACCATCCAAATCAAGCTTCTCTCTGCTTGATATGCTTCCACACTGTACATAAGGGCATTCTCTATCATAGGTGAAGAGTTTACATGTGTATTTGCAAGTTTACATTACAATTCATCAAACTCTTGAAACCAAGTCAGTTCTGACCTGAAACAACATGAAATGTTGTAAAATTGCATTTGTGAGCATATGTAATGCAGTTGAGCACATCCAACTTTACAGAATTAAGATATTGCAAAACCATCCAAATCAAGCTTCTCTCTGCTTGATATGCTTCCACACTGTACATAAGGGCATTCTCTATCATAGGTGAAGAGTTTACATGTGTATTTGCAAGTTTACATTACATTTCATCAAACTCTTGAAACCAAGTCAGTTCTGACCTGAAACAACATGAAATGTTGTAAAATTGCATTTGTAAGCATATGTAATGAAGTTGAGCACATCCAACTTTACAGAATTAAGATATTGCAAAACCATCCAAATCAAGCTTCTTTCTGCTTGATATGCTTCCACACTGTACATAAGGGCATTCTCTATCATAGGTGAAGAGTTTACATGTGTATTTGCAAGTTTACATCACAATTCATCAAACTCTTGAAACCAAGTCAGTTCTGACCTGAAACAACATGAAATGTTGTAAAATTGCATTTGTAAGCATATGTAATGAAGTTGAGCACATCTAACTTTACAGAATGAAGATATTGCAAAACCATCCAAATCAAGCTTCTCTCAGCTTGATATGCTTCCACACTGTACATAAGGGCATTCTCTATCATAGGTGAAGAGTTTACATGTGTATTTGCAAGTTTACATTACAATTCATCAAACTCTTGAAACCAAGTCAGTTCTGACCTGAAACAACATGAAATGTTGTAAAATTGCATTTGTGAGCATATGTAATGCAGTTGAGCACATCCAACTTTACAGAATGAAGATATTGCAAAACCATCCAAATCAAGCTTCTCTCTGCTTGATATGCTTCCACACTGTACATAAGGGCATTCTCTATCATAGGTGAAGAGTTTACATGTGTATTTGCAAGTTTACATTACAATTCATCAAACTCTTGAAACCAAGTCAGTTCTGACCTGAAACAACATGAAATGTTGTAAAATTGCATTTGTGAGCATATGTAATGCAGTTGAGCACATCCAACTTTACAGAATTAAGATATTGCAAAACCATCCAAATCAAGCTTCTCTCTGCTTGATATGCTTCCACACTGTACATAAGGGCATTCTCTATCATAGGTGAAGAGTTTACATGTGTATTTGCAAGTTTACATTACATTTCATCAAACTCTTGAAACCAAGTCAGTTCTGACCTGAAACAACATGAAATGTTGTAAAATTGCATTTGTAAGCATATGTAATGAAGTTGAGCACATCTAACTTTACAGAATGAAGATATTGCAAAACCATCCAAATCAAGCTTCTCTCTGCTTGATATGCTTCCACACTGTACATAAGGGCATTCTCTATCATAGGTGAAGAGTTTACATGTGTATTTGCAAGTTTACATTACAATTCATCAAACTCTTGAAACCAAGTCAGTTCTGACCTGAAACAACATGAAATGTTGTAAAATTGCATTTGTGAGCATATGTAATGCATTTGAGCACATCCAACTTTACAGAATTAAGATATTGCAAAACCATCCAAATCAAGCTTCTCTCTGCTTGATATGCTTCCACACTGTACATAAGGGCATTCTCTATCATAGGTGAAGAGTTTACATGTGTATTTGCAAGTTTACATTACATTTCATCAAACTCTTGAAACCAAGTCAGTTCTGACCTGAAACAACATGAAATGTTGTAAAATTGCATTTGTAAGCATATGTAATGAAGTTGAGCACATCTAACTTTACAGAATGAAGATATTGCAAAACCATCCAAATCAAGCTTCTCTCTGCTTGATATGCTTCCACTCTGTACATAAGGGCATTCTCTATCATAGGTGAAGAGTTTACATGTGTATTTGCAAGTTTACATTACAATTCATCAAACTCTTGAAACCAAGTCAGTTCTGACCTAAAACAACATGAAATGTTGTAAAATTGCATTTGTGAGCATATGTAATGCAGTTGAGCACATCCAACTTTACAGAATTAAGATATTGCAAAACCATCCAAATCAAGCTTCTCTCTGCTTGATATGCTTCCACACTGTACATAAGGGCATTCTCTATCATAGGTGAAGAGTTTACATGTGTATTTGCAAGTTTACATTACATTTCATCAAACTCTTGAAACCAAGTCAGTTCTGACCTGAAACAACATGAAATGTTGTAAAATTGCATTTGTAAGCATATGTAATGAAGTTGAGCACATCCAACTTTACAGAATTAAGATATTGCAAAACCATCCAAATCAAGCTTCTTTCTGCTTGATATGCTTCCACACTGTACATAAGGGCATTCTCTATCATAGGTGAAGAGTTTACATGTGTATTTGCAAGTTTACATCACAATTCATCAAACTCTTGAAACCAAGTCAGTTCTGACCTGAAACAACATGAAATGTTGTAAAATTGCATTTGTAAGCATATGTAATGAAGTTGAGCACATCTAACTTTACAGAATGAAGATATTGCAAAACCATCCAAATCAAGCTTCTCTCAGCTAGATATGCTTCCACACTGTACATAAGGGCATTCTCTATCATAGGTGAAGAGTTTACATGTGTATTTGCAAGTTTACATTACAATTCATCAAACTCTTGAAACCAAGTCAGTTCTGACCTGAAACAACATGAAATGTTGTAAAATTGCATTTGTGAGCATATGTAATGCAGTTGAGCACATCCAACTTTACAGAATTAAGATATTGCAAAACCATCCAAATCAAGCTTCTCTCTGCTTGATATGCTTCCACACTGTACATAAGGGCATTCTCTATCATAGGTGAAGAGTTTACATGTGTATTTGCAAGTTTACATTACATTTCATCAAACTCTTGAAACCAAGTCAGTTCTGACCTGAAACAACATGAAATGTTGTAAAATTGCATTTGTGAGCATATGTAATGCAGTTGAGCACATCCAACTTTACAGAATTAAGATATTGCAAAACCATCCAAATCAAGCTTCTCTCTGCTTGATATGCTTCCACACTGTACATAAGGGCATTCTCTATCATAGGTGAAGAGTTTACATGTGTATTTGCAAGTTTACATTACAATTCATCAAACTCTTGAAACCAAGTCAGTTCTGACCTGAAACAACATGAAATGTTGTAAAATTGCATTTGTGAGCATATGTAATGCAGTTGAGCACATCCAACTTTACAGAATTAAGATATTGCAAAACCATCCAAATCAAGCTTCTCTCTGCTTGATATGCTTCCACACTGTACATAAGGGCATTCTCTATCATAGGTGAAGAGTTTACATGTGTATTTGCAAGTTTACATTACATTTCATCAAACTCTTGAAACCAAGTCAGTTCTGACCTGAAACAACATGAAATGTTGTAAAATTGCATTTGTAAGCATATGTAATGCAGTTGAGCACATCTAACTTTACAGAATGAAGATATTGCAAAACCATCCAAATCAAGCTTCTCTCTGCTTGATATGCTTCCACACTGTACATAAGGGCATTCTCTATCATAGGTGTAGAGTTTACATGTGTATTTGCAAGTTTACATTACAATTCATCAAACTCTTGAAACCAAGTCAGTTCTGACCTGAAACAACATGAAATGTTGTAAAATTGCATTTGTGAGCATATGTAATGCAGTTGAGCACATCCAACTTTACAGAATTAAGATATTGCAAAACCATCCAAATCAAGCTTCTCTCTGCTTGATATGCTTCCACACTGTACATATGGGCATTCTCTATCATAGGTGAAGAGTTTACATGTGTATTTGCAAGTTTACATTACATTTCATCAAACTCTTGAAACCAAGTCAGTTCTGACCTGAAACAACATGAAATGTTGTAAAATTGCATTTGTAAGCATATGTAATGAAGCTGAGCACATCCAACTTTACAGAATTAAGATATTGCAAAACCATCCAAATCAAGCTTCTCTCTGCTTGATATGCTTCCACACTGTACATAAGGGCATTCTCTATCATAGGTGAAGAGTTTACATGTGTATTTGCAAGTTTACATTACATTTCATCAAACTCTTGAAACCAAGTCAGTTCTGACCTGAAACAACATGAAATGTTGTAAAATTGCATTTGTAAGCATATGTAATGCAGTTGAGCACATCCAACTTTACAGAATGAAGATATTGCAAAACCATCCAAATCAAGCTTATCTCTGCTTGATATGCTTCCACACTGTACATAAGGGCATTCTCTATCATAGGTGAAGAGTTTACATGTGTATTTGCAAGTTTACATTACATTTCATCAAACTCTTGAAACCAAGTCAGTTCTGACCTGAAACAACATGAAATGTTGTAAAATTGCATTTGTAAGCATATGTAATGAAGTTGAGCACATCCAACTTTACAGAATTAAGATATTGCAAAACCATCCAAATCAAGCTTCTCTCTGCTTGATATGCTTCCACACTGTACATAAGGGCATTCTCTATCATAGGTGAAGAGTTTACATGTGTATTTGCAAGTTTACATTACAATTCATCAAACTCTTGAAACCAAGTCAGTTCTGACCTGAAACAACATGAAATGTTGTAAAATTGCATTTGTGAGCATATGTAATGCAGTTGAGCACATCCAACTTTACAGAATTAAGATATTGCAAAACCATCCAAATCAAGCTTCTCTCTGCTTGATATGCTTCTACACTGTACATAAGGGCATTCTCTATCATAGGTGAAGAGTTTACATGTGTATTTGCAAGTTTACATTACATTTCATCAAACTCTTGAAACCAAGTCAGTTCTGACCTGAAACAACATGAAATGTTGTAAAATTGCATTTGTAAGCATATGTAATGAAGTTGAGCACATCCAACTTTACAGAATTAAGATATTGCAAAACCATCCAAATCAAGCTTCTTTCTGCTTGATATGCTTCCACACTGTACATAAGGGCATTCTCTATCATAGGTGAAGAGTTTACATGTGTATTTGCAAGTTACATCACAATTCATCAAACTCTTGAAACCAAGTCAGTTCTGACCTGAAACAACATGAAATGTTGTAAAATTGCATTTGTAAGCATATGTAATGAAGTTGAGCACATCTAACTTTACAGAATGAAGATATTGCAAAACCATCCAAATCAAGCTTCTCTCAGCTTGATATGCTTCCACACTGTACATAAGGGCATTCTCTATCATAGGTGAAGAGTTTACATGTGTATTTGCAAGTTTACATTACAATTCATCAAACTCTTGAAACCAAGTCAGTTCTGACCTGAAACAACATGAAATGTTGTAAAATTGCATTTGTAAGCATATGTAATGAAGTTGAGCACATCCAACTTTACAGAATTAAGATATTGCAAAACCATCCAAATCAAGCTTCTCTCTGCTTGATATGCTTCCACACTGTACATAAGGGCATTCTCTATCATAGGTGAAGAGTTTACATGTGTATTTGCAAGTTTACATTACAATTCATCAAACTCTTGAAACCAAGTCAGTTCTGACCTGAAACAACATGAAATGTTGTAAAATTGCATTTGTGAGCATATGTAATGCAGTTGAGCACATCCAACTTTACAGAATTAAGATATTGCAAAACCATCCAAATCAAGCTTCTCTCTGCTTGATATGCTTCCACACTGTACATAAGGGCATTCTCTATCATAGGTGAAGAGTTTACATGTGTATTTGCAAGTTTACATTACATTTCATCAAACTCTTGAAACCAAGTCAGTTCTGACCTGAAACAACATGAAATGTTGTAAAATTGCATTTGTAAGCATATGTAATGAAGTTGAGCACATCTAACTTTACAGAATGAAGATATTGCAAAACCATCCAAATCAAGCTTCTCTCTGCTTGATATGCTTCCACACTGTACATAAGGGCATTCTCTATCATAGGTGAAGAGTTTACATGTGTATTTGCAAGTTTACATTACAATTCATCAAACTCTTGAAACCAAGTCAGTTCTGACCTGAAACAACATGAAATGTTGTAAAATTGCATTTGTGAGCATATGTAATGCAGTTGAGCACATCCAACTTTACAGAATTAAGATATTGCAAAACCATCCAAATCAAGCTTCTCTCTGCTTGATATGCTTCCACACTGTACATAAGGGCATTCTCTATCATAGGTGAAGAGTTTACATGTGTATTTGCAAGTTTACATTACAATTCATCAAACTCTTGAAACCAAGTCAGTTCTGACCTGAAACAACATGAAATGTTGTAAAATTGCATTTGTGAGCATATGTAATGCAGTTGAGCACATCCAACTTTACAGAATTAAGATATTGCAAAACCATCCAAATCAAGCTTCTCTCTGCTTGATATGCTTCCACACTGTACATAAGGGCATTCTCTATCATAGGTGAAGAGTTTACATGTGTATTTGCAAGTTTACATTACATTTCATCAAACTCTTGAAACCAAGTCAGTTCTGACCTGAAACAACATGAAATGTTGTAAAATTGCATTTGTAAGCATATGTAATGCAGTTGAGCACATCTAACTTTACAGAATGAAGATATTGCAAAACCATCCAAATCAAGCTTCTCTCTGCTTGATATGCTTCCACACTGTACATAAGGGCATTCTCTATCATAGGTGTAGAGTTTACATGTGTATTTGCAAGTTTACATTACATTTCATCAAACTCTTGAAACCAAGTCAGTTCTGACCTGAAACAACATGAAATGTTGTAAAATTGCATTTGTGAGCATATGTAATGCAGTTGAGCACATCCAACTTTACAGAATTAAGATATTGCAAAACCATCCAAATCAAGCTTCTCTCTGCTTGATATGCTTCCACACTGTACATATGGGCATTCTCTATCATAGGTGAAGAGTTTACATGTGTATTTGCAAGTTTACATTACATTTCATCAAACTCTTGAAACCAAGTCAGTTCTGACCTGAAACAACATGAAATGTTGTAAAATTGCATTTGTAAGCATATGTAATGAAGCTGAGCACATCCAACTTTACAGAATTAAGATATTGCAAAACCATCCAAATCAAGCTTCTCTCTGCTTGATATGCTTCCACACTGTACATAAGGGCATTCTCTATCATAGGTGAAGAGTTTACATGTGTATTTGCAAGTTTACATTACATTTCATCAAACTCTTGAAACCAAGTCAGTTCTGACCTGAAACAACATGAAATGTTGTAAAATTGCATTTGTAAGCATATGTAATGCAGTTGAGCACATCCAACTTTACAGAATGAAGATATTGCAAAACCATCCAAATCAAGCTTATCTCTGCTTGATATGCTTCCACACTGTACATAAGGGCATTCTCTATCATAGGTGAAGAGTTTACATGTGTATTTGCAAGTTTACATTACATTTCATCAAACTCTTGAAACCAAGTCAGTTCTGACCTGAAACAACATGAAATGTTGTAAAATTGCATTTGTAAGCATATGTAATGAAGTTGAGCACATCCAACTTTACAGAATTAAGATATTGCAAAACCATCCAAATCAAGCTTCTTTCTGCTTGATATGCTTCCACACTGTACATAAGGGCATTCTCTATCATAGGTGAAGAGTTTACATGTGTATTTGCAAGTTACATCACAATTCATCAAACTCTTGAAACCAAGTCAGTTCTGACCTGAAACAACATGAAATGTTGTAAAATTGCATTTGTAAGCATATGTAATGAAGTTGAGCACATCTAACTTTACAGAATGAAGATATTGCAAAACCATCCAAATCAAGCTTCTCTCAGCTTGATATGCTTCCACACTGTACATAAGGGCATTCTCTATCATAGGTGAAGAGTTTACATGTGTATTTGCAAGTTTACATTACAATTCATCAAACTCTTGAAACCAAGTCAGTTCTGACCTGAAACAACATGAAATGTTGTAAAATTGCATTTGTAAGCATATGTAATGAAGTTGAGCACATCCAACTTTACAGAATTAAGATATTGCAAAACCATCCAAATCAAGCTTCTCTCTGCTTGATATGCTTCCACACTGTACATAAGGGCATTCTCTATCATAGGTGAAGAGTTTACATGTGTATTTGCAAGTTTACATTACAATTCATCAAACTCTTGAAACCAAGTCAGTTCTGACCTGAAACAACATGAAATGTTGTAAAATTGCATTTGTAAGCATATGTAATGAAGTTGAGCACATCCAACTTTACAGAATTAAGATATTGCAAAACCATCCAAATCAAGCTTCTCTCTGCTTGATATGCTTCCACACTGTACATAAGGGCATTCTCTATCATAGGTGAAGAGTTTACATGTGTATTTGCAAGTTTACATTACAATTCATCAAACTCTTGAAACCAAGTCAGTTCTGACCTGAAACAACATGAAATGTTGTAAAATTGCATTTGTGAGCATATGTAATGCAGTTGAGCACATCCAACTTTACAGAATTAAGATATTGCAAAACCATCCAAATCAAGCTTCTCTCTGCTTGATATGCTTCTACACTGTACATAAGGGCATTCTCTATCATAGGTGAAGAGTTTACATGTGTATTTGCAAGTTTACATTACATTTCATCAAACTCTTGAAACCAAGTCAGTTCTGACCTGAAACAACATGAAATGTTGTAAAATTGCATTTGTAAGCATATGTAATGAAGTTGAGCACATCCAACTTTACAGAATTAAGATATTGCAAAACCATCCAAATCAAGCTTCTTTCTGCTTGATATGCTTCCACACTGTACATAAGGGCATTCTCTATCATAGGTGAAGAGTTTACATGTGTATTTGCAAGTTACATCACAATTCATCAAACTCTTGAAACCAAGTCAGTTCTGACCTGAAACAACATGAAATGTTGTAAAATTGCATTTGTAAGCATATGTAATGAAGTTGAGCACATCTAACTTTACAGAATGAAGATATTGCAAAACCATCCAAATCAAGCTTCTCTCAGCTTGATATGCTTCCACACTGTACATAAGGGCATTCTCTATCATAGGTGAAGAGTTTACATGTGTATTTGCAAGTTTACATTACAATTCATCAAACTCTTGAAACCAAGTCAGTTCTGACCTGAAACAACATGAAATGTTGTAAAATTGCATTTGTAAGCATATGTAATGAAGTTGAGCACATCCAACTTTACAGAATTAAGATATTGCAAAACCATCCAAATCAAGCTTCTCTCTGCTTGATATGCTTCCACACTGTACATAAGGGCATTCTCTATCATAGGTGAAGAGTTTACATGTGTATTTGCAAGTTTACATTACAATTCATCAAACTCTTGAAACCAAGTCAGTTCTGACCTGAAACAACATGAAATGTTGTAAAATTGCATTTGTGAGCATATGTAATGCAGTTGAGCACATCCAACTTTACAGAATTAAGATATTGCAAAACCATCCAAATCAAGCTTCTCTCTGCTTGATATGCTTCTACACTGTACATAAGGGCATTCTCTATCATAGGTGAAGAGTTTACATGTGTATTTGCAAGTTTACATTACATTTCATCAAACTCTTGAAACCAAGTCAGTTCTGACCTGAAACAACATGAAATGTTGTAAAATTGCATTTGTAAGCATATGTAATGAAGTTGAGCACATCCAACTTTACAGAATTAAGATATTGCAAAACCATCCAAATCAAGCTTCTTTCTGCTTGATATGCTTCCACACTGTACATAAGGGCATTCTCTATCATAGGTGAAGAGTTTACATGTGTATTTGCAAGTTACATCACAATTCATCAAACTCTTGAAACCAAGTCAGTTCTGACCTGAAACAACATGAAATGTTGTAAAATTGCATTTGTAAGCATATGTAATGAAGTTGAGCACATCTAACTTTACAGAATGAAGATATTGCAAAACCATCCAAATCAAGCTTCTCTCAGCTTGATATGCTTCCACACTGTACATAAGGGCATTCTCTATCATAGGTGAAGAGTTTACATGTGTATTTGCAAGTTTACATTACAATTCATCAAACTCTTGAAACCAAGTCAGTTCTGACCTGAAACAACATGAAATGTTGTAAAATTGCATTTGTAAGCATATGTAATGAAGTTGAGCACATCCAACTTTACAGAATTAAGATATTGCAAAACCATCCAAATCAAGCTTCTCTCTGCTTGATATGCTTCCACACTGTACATAAGGGCATTCTCTATCATAGGTGAAGAGTTTACATGTGTATTTGCAAGTTTACATTACAATTCATCAAACTCTTGAAACCAAGTCAGTTCTGACCTGAAACAACATGAAATGTTGTAAAATTGCATTTGTGAGCATATGTAATGCAGTTGAGCACATCCAACTTTACAGAATTAAGATATTGCAAAACCATCCAAATCAAGCTTCTCTCTGCTTGATATGCTTCTACACTGTACATAAGGGCATTCTCTATCATAGGTGAAGAGTTTACATGTGTATTTGCAAGTTTACATTACATTTCATCAAACTCTTGAAACCAAGTCAGTTCTGACCTGAAACAACATGAAATGTTGTAAAATTGCATTTGTAAGCATATGTAATGAAGTTGAGCACATCCAACTTTACAGAATTAAGATATTGCAAAACCATCCAAATCAAGCTTCTTTCTGCTTGATATGCTTCCACACTGTACATAAGGGCATTCTCTATCATAGGTGAAGAGTTTACATGTGTATTTGCAAGTTACATCACAATTCATCAAACTCTTGAAACCAAGTCAGTTCTGACCTGAAACAACATTAAATGTTGTAAAATTGCATTTGTAAGCATATGTAATGAAGTTGAGCACATCTAACTTTACAGAATGAAGATATTGCAAAACCATCCAAATCAAGCTTCTCTCAGCTTGATATGCTTCCACACTGTACATAAGGGCATTCTCTATCATAGGTGAAGAGTTTACATGTGTATTTGCAAGTTTACATTACAATTCATCAAACTCTTGAAACCAAGTCAGTTCTGACCTGAAACAACATGAAATGTTGTAAAATTGCATTTGTGAGCATATGTAATGCAGTTGAGCACATCCAACTTTACAGAATGAAGATATTGCAAAACCATCCAAATCAAGCTTCTCTCTGCTTGATATGCTTCCACACTGTACATAAGGGCATTCTCTATCATAGGTGAAGAGTTTACATGTGTATTTGCAAGTTTACATTACAATTCATCAGACTCTTGAAACCAAGTCAGTTCTGACCTGAAACAACATGAAATGTTGTAAAATTGCATTTGTGAGCATATGTAATGCAGTTGAGCACATCCAACTTTACAGAATTAAGATATTGCAAAACCATCCAAATCAAGCTTCTCTCTGCTTGATATGCTTCCACACTGTACATAAGGGCATACTCTATCATAGGTGAAGAGTTTACATGTGTATTTGCAAGTTTACATTACAATTCATCAAACTCTTGAAACCAAGTCAGTTCTGACCTGAAACAACATGAAATGTTGTAAAATTGCATTTGTGAGCATATGTAATGCAGTTGAGCACATCCAACTTTACAGAATTAAGATATTGCAAAACCATCCAAATCAAGCTTCTCTCTGCTTGATATGCTTCCACACTGTACATAAGGGCATTCTCTATCATAGGTGAAGAGTTTACATGTGTATTTGCAAGTTTACATTACATTTCATCAAACTCTTGAAACCAAGTCAGTTCTGACCTGAAACAACATGAAATGTTGTAAAATTGCATTTGTAAGCATATGTAATGAAGTTGAGCACATCCAACTTTACAGAATTAAGATATTGCAAAACCATCCAAATCAAGCTTCTCTCTGCTTGATATGCTTCCACACTGTACATAAGGGCATTCTCTATCATAGGTGAAGAGTTTACATGTGTATTTGCAAGTTTACATTACAATTCATCAAACTCTTGAAACCAAGTCAGTTCTGACCTGAAACAACATGAAATGTTGTAAAATTGCATTTGTAAGCATATGTAATGAAGTTGAGCACATCTAACTTTACAGAATGAAGATATTGCAAAACCATCCAAATCAAGCTTCTCTCAGCTTGATATGCTTCCACACTGTACATAAGGGCATTCTCTATCATAGGTGAAGAGTTTACATGTGTATTTGCAAGTTTACATTACATGTCATCAAACTCTTGAAACAAAGTCAGTTCTGACCTGAAACAACATGAAATGTTGTAAAATTGCATTTGTAAGCATATGTAATGAAGTTGAGCACATCTAACTTTACAGAATGAAGATATTGCAAAACCATCCAAATCAAGCTTCTCTCTGCTTGATATGCTTCCACACTGTACATAAGGGCATACTCTATCATAGGTGAAGAGTTTACATGTGTATTTGCAAGTTTACATTACAATTCATCAAACTCTTGAAACCAAGTCAGTTCTGACCTGAAACAACATGAAATGTTGTAAAATTGCATTTGTAAGCATATGTAATGAAGTTGAGCACATCTAACTTTACAGAATGAAGATATTGCAAAACCATCCAAATCAAGCTTCTCTCAGCTTGATATGCTTCCACACTGTACATAAGGGCATTTTCTATCATAGGTGAAGAGTTTACATGTGTATTTGCAAGTTTACATTACAATTCATCAAACTCTTGAAACCAAGTCAGTTCTGACCTGAAACAACATGAAATGTTGTAAACTTGCATTTGTGAGCATATGTAATGCAGTTGAGCACATCCAACTTTACAGAATGAAGATATTGCAAAACCATCCAAATCAAGCTTCTCTCTGCTTGATATGCTTCCACACTGTACATAAGGGCATTCTCTATCATAGGTGAAGAGTTTACATGTGTATTTGCAAGTTTACATTACAATTCATCAAACTCTTGAAACCAAGTCAGTTCTGACCTGAAACAACATGAAATGTTGTAAAATTGCATTTGTGAGCATATGTAATGCAGTTGAGCACATCCAACTTTACAGAATGAAGATATTGCAAAACCATCCAAATCAAGCTTCTCTCTGCTTGATATGCTTCCACACTGTACATAAGGGCATTCTCTATCATAGGTGAAGAGTTTACATGTGTTTTTGCAAATTTACATTACAATTCATCAAACTCTTGAAACCAAGTCAGTTCTGACCTGAAACAACATGAAATGTTGTAAAATTGCATTTGTAAGCATATGTAATGAAGTTGAGCACATCTAACTTTACAGAATGAAGATATTGCAAAACCATCCAAATCAAGCTTCTCTCAGCTTGATATGCTTCCACACTGTACATAAGGGCATTTTCTATCATAGGTGAAGAGTTTACATGTGTATTTGCAAGTTTACATTACAATTCATCAAACTCTTGAAACCAAGTCAGTTCTGACCTGAAACAACATGAAATGTTGTAAACTTGCATTTGTGAGCATATGTAATGCAGTTGAGCACATCCAACTTTACAGAATGAAGATATTGCAAAACCATCCAAATCAAGCTTCTCTCTGCTTGATATGCTTCCACACTGTACATAAGGGCATTCTCTATCATAGGTGAAGAGTTTACATGTGTATTTGCAAGTTTACATTACAATTCATCAAACTCTTGAAACCAAGTCAGTTCTGACCTGAAACAACATGAAATGTTGTAAAATTGCATTTGTGAGCATATGTAATGCAGTTGAGCACATCCAACTTTACAGAATGAAGATATTGCAAAACCATCCAAATCAAGCTTCTCTCTGCTTGATATGCTTCCACACTGTACATAAGGGCATTCTCTATCATAGGTGAAGAGTTTACATGTGTTTTTGCAAGTTTACATTACAATTCATCAAACTCTTGAAACCAAGTCAGTTCTGACCTGAAACAACATGAAATGTTGTAAAATTGCATTTGTGAGCATATGTAATGCAGTTGAGCACATCCAACTTTACAGAATGAAGATATTGCAAAACCATCCAAATCAAGCTTCTCTCTGCTTGATATGCTTCCACACTGTACATAAGGGCATTCTCTATCATAGGTGAAGAGTTTACATGTGTATTTGCAAGTTTACATTACATTTCATCAAACTCTTGAAACCAAGTGAGTTCTGACCTGAAACAACATGAAATGTTGTAAAATTGCATTTGTGAGCATATGTAATGAAGTTGAGCACATCCAACTTTACAGAATGAAGATATTGCAAAACCATCCAAATCAAGCTTCTCTCAGCTTGATATGCTTCCACACTGTACATATGGGCATTCTCTATCATAGGTGAAGAGTTTACATGTGTATTTGCAAGTTTACATTACATTTCATCAAACTCTTGAAAACAAGTCAGTTCTGACCTGAAACAACATGAAATGTTGTAAAATTGCATTTGTGAGCATATGTAATGCAGTTGAGCACATCCAACTTTACAGAATGAAGATATTGCAAAACCATCCAAATCAAGCTTCTCTCTGCTTGATATGCTTCCACACTGTACATATGGGCATTCTCTATCATAGGTGAAGAGTTTACATGTGTATTTGCAAGTTTACATTACATTTCATCAAACTCTTGAAACCAAGTCAGTTCTGACCTGAAACAACATGAAATGTTGTAAAATTGCATTTGTAAGCATATGTAATGAAGTTGAGCACATCCAACTTTACAGAATTAAGATATTGCAAAACCATCCAAATCAAGCTTCTCTCTGCTTGATATGCTTCCACACTGTACATAAGGGCATTCTCTATCATAGGTGAAGAGTTTACATGTGTATTTGCAAGTTTACATCACAATTCATCAAACTCTTGAAACCAAGTCAGTTCTGACCTGAAACAACATGAAATGTTGTAAAATTGCATTTGTAAGCATATGTAATGAAGTTGAGCACATCTAACTTTACAGAATGAAGATATTGCAAAACCATCCAAATCAAGCTTCTCTCTGCTTGATATGCTTCCACACTGTACATAAGGGCATTCTCTATCATAGGTGAAGAGTTTACATGTGTATTTGCAAGTTTACATTACAATTCATCAAACTCTTGAAACCAAGTCAGTTCTGACCTGAAACAACATGAAATGTTGTAAAATTGCATTTGTGAGCATATGTAATGCAGTTGAGCACATCCAACTTTACAGAATGAAGATATTGCAAAACCATCCAAATCAAGCTTCTCTCTGCTTGATATGCTTCCACACTGTACATAAGGGCATTCTCTATCATAGGTGAAGAGTTTACATGTGTATTTGCAAGTTTACATTACAATTCATCAAACTCTTGAAACCAATTCAGTTCTGACCTGAAACAACATGAAATGTTGTAAAATTGCATTTGTGAGCATATGTAATGCAGTTGAGCACATCCAACTTTACAGAATTAAGATATTGCAAAACCATCCAAATCAAGCTTCTCTCTGCTTGATATGCTTCCACACTGTACATAAGGGCATTCTCTATCATAGGTGAAGAGTTTACATGTGTATTTGCAAGTTTACATTACAATTCATCAAACTCTTGAAACCAAGTCAGTTCTGACCTGAAACAACATGAAATGTTGTAAAATTGCATTTGTAAGCATATGTAATGAAGTTGAGCACATCTAACTTTACAGAATGAAGATATTGCAAAACCATCCAAATCAAGCTTCTCTCAGCTTGATATGCTTCCACACTGTACATAAGGGCATTCTCTATCATAGGTGAAGAGTTTACATGTGTATTTGCAAGTTTACATTACATGTCATCAAACTCTTGAAACAAAGTCAGTTCTGACCTGAAACAACATGAAATGTTGTAAAATTGCATTTGTAAGCATATGTAATGAAGTTGAGCACATCTAACTTTACAGAATGAAGATATTGCAAAACCATCCAAATCAAGCTTCTCTCTGCTTGATATGCTTCCACACTGTACATAAGGGCATACTCTATCATAGGTGAAGAGTTTACATGTGTATTTGCAAGTTTACATTACAATTCATCAAACTCTTGAAACCAAGTCAGTTCTGACCTGAAACAACATGAAATGTTGTAAAATTGCATTTGTAAGCATATGTAATGAAGTTGAGCACATCTAACTTTACAGAATGAAGATATTGCAAAACCATCCAAATCAAGCTTCTCTCAGCTTGATATGCTTCCACACTGTACATAAGGGCATTCTCTATCATAGGTGAAGAGTTTACATGTGTATTTGCAAGTTTACATTACAATTCATCAAACTCTTGAAACCAAGTCAGTTCTGACCTGAAACAACATGAAATGTTGTAAACTTGCATTTGTGAGCATATGTAATGCAGTTGAGCACATCCAACTTTACAGAATGAAGATATTGCAAAACCATCCAAATCAAGCTTCTCTCTGCTTGATATGCTTCCACACTGTACATAAGGGCATTCTCTATCATAGGTGAAGAGTTTACATGTGTATTTGCAAGTTTACATTACAATTCATCAAACTCTTGAAACCAAGTCAGTTCTGACCTGAAACAACATGAAATGTTGTAAAATTGCATTTGTGAGCATATGTAATGCAGTTGAGCACATCCAACTTTACAGAATGAAGATATTGCAAAACCATCCAAATCAAGCTTCTCTCTGCTTGATATGCTTCCACACTGTACATAAGGGCATTCTCTATCATAGGTGAAGAGTTTACATGTGTTTTTGCAAGTTTACATTACAATTCATCAAACTCTTGAAACCAAGTCAGTTCTGACCTGAAACAACATGAAATGTTGTAAAATTGCATTTGTGAGCATATGTAATGCAGTTGAGCACATCCAACTTTACAGAATGAAGATATTGCAAAACCATCCAAATCAAGCTTCTCTCTGCTTGATATGCTTCCACACTGTACATAAGGGCATTCTCTATCATAGGTGAAGAGTTTACATGTGTATTTGCAAGTTTACATTACATTTCATCAAACTCTTGAAACCAAGTGAGTTCTGACCTGAAACAACATGAAATGTTGTAAAATTGCATTTGTGAGCATATGTAATGAAGTTGAGCACATCCAACTTTACAGAATGAAGATATTGCAAAACCATCCAAATCAAGCTTCTCTCAGCTTGATATGCTTCCACACTGTACATATGGGCATTCTCTATCATAGGTGAAGAGTTTACATGTGTATTTGCAAGTTTACATTACATTTCATCAAACTCTTGAAAACAAGTCAGTTCTGACCTGAAACAACATGAAATGTTGTAAAATTGCATTTGTGAGCATATGTAATGCAGTTGAGCACATCCAACTTTACAGAATGAAGATATTGCAAAACCATCCAAATCAAGCTTCTCTCTGCTTGATATGCTTCCACACTGTACATATGGGCATTCTCTATCATAGGTGAAGAGTTTACATGTGTATTTGCAAGTTTACATTACATTTCATCAAACTCTTGAAACCAAGTCAGTTCTGACCTGAAACAACATGAAATGTTGTAAAATTGCATTTGTAAGCATATGTAATGAAGTTGAGCACATCCAACTTTACAGAATTAAGATATTGCAAAACCATCCAAATCAAGCTTCTCTCTGCTTGATATGCTTCCACACTGTACATAAGGGCATTCTCTATCATAGGTGAAGAGTTTACATGTGTATTTGCAAGTTTACATCACAATTCATCAAACTCTTGAAACCAAGTCAGTTCTGACCTGAAACAACATGAAATGTTGTAAAATTGCATTTGTAAGCATATGTAATGAAGTTGAGCACATCTAACTTTACAGAATGAAGATATTGCAAAACCATCCAAATCAAGCTTCTCTCTGCTTGATATGCTTCCACACTGTACATAAGGGCATTCTCTATCATAGGTGAAGAGTTTACATGTGTATTTGCAAGTTTACATTACAATTCATCAAACTCTTGAAACCAAGTCAGTTCTGACCTGAAACAACATGAAATGTTGTAAAATTGCATTTGTGAGCATATGTAATGCAGTTGAGCACATCCAACTTTACAGAATGAAGATATTGCAAAACCATCCAAATCAAGCTTCTCTCTGCTTGATATGCTTCCACACTGTACATAAGGGCATTCTCTATCATAGGTGAAGAGTTTACATGTGTATTTGCAAGTTTACATTACAATTCATCAAACTCTTGAAACCAATTCAGTTCTGACCTGAAACAACATGAAATGTTGTAAAATTGCATTTGTGAGCATATGTAATGCAGTTGAGCACATCCAACTTTACAGAATTAAGATATTGCAAAACCATCCAAATCAAGCTTCTCTCTGCTTGATATGCTTCCACACTGTACATAAGGGCATTCTCTATCATAGGTGAAGAGTTTACATGTGTATTTGCAAGTTTACATTACATTTCATCAAACTCTTGAAACCAAGTCAGTTCTGACCTGAAACAACATGAAATGTTGTAAAATTGCATTTGTGAGCATATGTAATGCAGTTGAGCACATCCAACTTTACAGAATTAAGATATTGCAAAACCATCCAAATCAAGCTTCTCTCTGCTTGATATGCTTCCACACTGTACATATGGGCATTCTCTATCATAGGTGAAGAGTTTACATGTGTATTTGCAAGTTTACATTACATTTCATCAAACTCTTGAAACCAAGTCAGTTCTGACCTGAAACAACATGAAATGTTGTAAAATTGCATTTGTAAGAATATGTAATGCAGTTGAGCACATCTAACTTTACAGAATGAAGATATTGCAAAACCATCCAAATCAAGCTTCTTTCTGCTTGATATGCTTCCACACTGTACTTAAGGGTATTCTCTATCATAGGTGAAGAGTTTACATGTTTATTTGCAAGTTTACATTACAATTCATCAAACTCTTGAAACCAAGTCAGTTCTGACCTGAAACAACATGAAATGTTGTAAAATTGCATTTGTGAGCATATGTAATGCAGTTGAGCACATCCAACTTTACAGAATGAAGATATTGCAAAACCATCCAAATCAAGCTTCTCTCTGCTTGATATGCTTCCACACTGTACATAAGGGCATTCTCTATCATAGGTGAAGAGTTTACATGTGTATTTGCAAGTTTACATTACAATTCATCAAACTCTTGAAACCAAGTCAGTTCTGACCTGAAACAACATGAAATGTTGTAAAATTGCATTTGTGAGCATATGTAATGCAGTTGAGCACATCCAACTTTACAGAATGAAGATATTGCAAAACCATCCAAATCAAGCTTCTCTCTGCTTGATATGCTTCCACACTGTACATAAGGGCATTCTCTATCATAGGTGAAGAGTTTACATGTGTATTTGCAAGTTTACATTACAATTCATCAAACTCTTGAAACCAAGTCAGTTCTGACCTGAAACAACATTAAATGTTGTAAAATTGCATTTGTGAGCATATGTAATGCAGTTGAGCACATCCAACTTTACAGAATGAAGATATTGCAAAACCATCCAAATCAAGCTTCTCTCTGCTTGATATGCTTCCACACTGTACATATGGGCATTCTCTATCATAGGTGAAGAGTTTACATGTGTATTTGCAAGTTTACATTACATTTCATCAAACTCTTGAAACCAAGTCAGTTCTGACCTGAAACAACATGAAATGTTGTAAAATTGCATTTGTGAGCATATGTAATGCAGTTGAGCACATCTAACTTTATAGAATGAAGATATTGCAAAACCATCCAAATCAAGCTTCTCTCTGCTTGATATTCTTCCACACTGTACATAAGGGCATTCTCTATCATAGGTGAAGAGTTTACATGTGTATTTGCAAGTTTACATTACATTTCATCAAACTTTTGAAACCAAGTCAGTTCTGACCTGAAACAACATGAAATGTTGTAAAATTGAATTTGTAAGCATATGTAATGCAGTTGAGCACATCTAACTTTACAGAATGAAGATATTGCAAAACCATCCAAATCAAGCTTCTCTCTGCTTGATATGCTTCCACACTGTACATAAAGGCATTATCTATCATAGGTGAAGAGTTCACATGTGTATTTGCAAGTTTACATTACATTTCATCAAACTCTTGAATCCAAGTCAGTTCTGACCTGAAACAACATGAAATGTTGTAAAATTGCATTTGTAAGCGTATGTAATGCAGTTGAGCACATCCAACTTTACAGAATGAAGATATTGCAAAACCATCCAAATCAAGCTTCTCTCTGCTTGATATGCTTCCACACTGTACATAAGGGCATTCTCTATCATAGGTGAAGAGATTACATGTGTATTTGCAAGTTTACAATTCATCAAACTCTTGAAACCAAGTCAGTTCTGACCTGAAACAACATGAAATGTTGTACAATTGTATTTGTGAGCATATGTAATGAAGTTGAGCACATCTAACTTTATAGAATGAAGATATTGCAAAACCATCCAAATCAAGCTTCTCTCTGCTTGATATTCTTCCACACTGTACATAAGGGCATTCTCTATCATAGGTGAAGAGTTTACATGTGTATTTGCAAGTTTACATTACATTTCATCAAACTCTTGAAACCAAGTCAGTTCTGACCTGAAACTACATGAAATGTTGTAAAATTGCATTTGTAAGCATATGTAATGAAGTTGAGCACATCCAACTTTACAGAATGAAGATATTGCAAAACCATCCAAATCAAGCTTCTCTCTGCTTGATATTCTTCCACACTGTACATAAGGGCATTCTCTATCATAGGTGAAGAGTTTACATGTGTATTTGCAAGTTTACATTACATTTCATCAAACTTTTGAAACCAAGTCAGTTCTGACCTGAAACAACATGAAATGTTGTAAAATTGAATTTGTAAGCATATGTAATGCAGTTGAGCACATCTAACTTTACAGAATGAAGATATTGCAAAACCTTCCAAATCAAGCTTCTCTCTGCTTGATATGCTTCCACACTGTACATAAGGGCATTCTCTATCATAGGTGAAGAGTTCACATGTGTATTTGCAAGTTTACATTACATTTCATCAAACTCTTGAAACCAAGTCAGTTCTGACCTGAAACAACATGAAATGTTGTAAAATTGCATTGGTAAGCGTATGTAATGAAGTTGAGCACATCTAACTTTACAGAATGAAGATATTGCAAAACCATCCAAATCAAGCATCTCTCAGCTTGATATGCTTCCACACTGTACATAAGGGCATTCTCTATCATAGGTGAAGAGTTTACATGTGTATTTGCAAGTTTACATTACAATTCATCAAACTCTTGAAACCAAGTCAGTTCTGACCTGAAACAACATGAAATGTTGTAAAATTGCATTTGTGAGCATATGTAATGCAGTTTAGCACATCCAACTTTACAGAATGAAGATATTGCAATACCATCCAAATCAAGCTTCTCTCTGCTTGATATGCTTCCACACTGTACATAAGGGCATTCTCTATCATAGGTGAAGAGTTTACATGTGTATTTGCAAGTTTACATTACATTTCATCAAACTCTTGAAACCAAGTCAGTTCTGACCTGAAACAACATGAAATGTTGTAAAATTGCATTTGTAAGCATATGTAATGAAGTTGAGCACATCCAACTTTACAGAATGAAGATATTGCAGAACCATCCAAATCAAGCTTCTCTCTGCTTGATATTCTTCCACACTGTACATAAGGGCATTCTCTATCATAGGTGAAGAGTTTACATGTGTATTTGCAAGTTTACATTACATTTCATCAGACTCTTGAAACCAAGTCAGTTCTGACCTGAAACAACATGAAATGTTGTAAAATTGCATTTGTAAGCATATGTAATGAAGTTGAGCACATCCAACTTTACAGAATGAAGATATTGCAAAACCATCCAAATCAAGCTTCTCTCTGCTTGATATTCTTCCACACTGTACATAAGGGCATTCTCTATCATAGGTGAAGAGTTTACATGTGTATTTGCAAGTTTACATTACATTTCATCAAACTTTTGAAACCAAGTCAGTTCTGACCTGAAACAACATGAAATGTTGTAAAATTGAATTTGTAAGCATATGTAATGCAGTTGAGCACATCTAACTTTACAGAATGAAGATATTGCAAAACCATCCAAATCAAGCTTCTCTCTGCTTGATATGCTTCCACACTGTACATAAGGGCATTCTCTATCATAGGTGAAGAGTTTACATGTGTATTTGCAAGTTTACATTACATTTCATCAAACTCTTGAAACCAAGTCAGTTCTGACCTGAAACAACATGAAATGTTGTAAAATTGCATTTGTAAGCATATGTAATGAAGTTGAGCACATCCAACTTTACAGAATGAAGATATTGCAGAACCATCCAAATCAAGCTTCTCTCTGCTTGATATTCTTCCACACTGTACATAAGGGCATTCTCTATCATAGGTGAAGAGTTTACATGTGTATTTGCAAGTTTACATTACATTTCATCAGACTCTTGAAACCAAGTCAGTTCTGACCTGAAACAACATGAAATGTTGTAAAATTGCATTTGTAAGCATATGTAATGAAGTTGAGCACATCCAACTTTACAGAATGAAGATATTGCAAAACCATCCAAATCAAGCTTCTCTCTGCTTGATATTCTTCCACACTGTACATAAGGGCATTCTCTATCATAGGTGAAGAGTTTACATGTGTATTTGCAAGTTTACATTACATTTCATCAAACTTTTGAAACCAAGTCAGTTCTGACCTGAAACAACATGAAATGTTGTAAAATTGAATTTGTAAGCATATGTAATGCAGTTGAGCTCATCTAACTTTACAGAATGAAGATATTGCAAAACCATCCAAATCAAGCTTCTCTCTGCTTGATATGCTTCCACACTGTACATAAGGGCATTCTCTATCATAGGTGAAGAGTTTACATGTGTATTTGCAAGTTTACATTACATTTCATCAGACTCTTGAAACAAAGTCAGTTCTGACCTGAAACAACATGAAATGTTGTAAAATTGCATTTGTAAGCATATGTAATGAAGTTGAGCACATCCAACTTTACAGAATTAAGATATTGCAAAACCATCCAAATCAAGCTTCTCTCTGCTTGATATGCTTCCACACTGTACATAAGGGCATTCTCTATCATAGGTGAAGAGTTTACATGTGTATTTGCAAGTTTACATTACATTTCATCAAACTCTTGAAACCAAGTCAGTTCTGACCTGAAACAACATGAAATGTTGTAAAATTGCATTTGTAAGCATATGTAATGAAGTTGAGCACATCCAACTTTACAGAATGAAGATATTGCAAAACCATCCAAATCAAGCTTCTCTCTGCTTGATATTCTTCCACACTGTACATAAGGGCATTCTCTATCATAGGTGAAGAGTTTACATGTGTATTTGCAAGTTTACATTACATTTCATCAAACTCTTGAAACCAAGTCAGTTCTGACCTGAAACAACATGAAATGTTGTAAAATTGCATTTGTAAGCATATGTAATGAAGTTGAGCACATCCAACCTTACAGAATGAAGATATTGCAAAACCATCCAAATCAAGCTTCTCTCTGCTTGATATTCTTCCACACTGTACATAAGGGCATTCTCTATCATAGGTGAAGAGTTTACATGTGTATTTGCAAGTTTACATTACATTTCATCAAACTTTTGAAACCAAGTCAGTTCTGACCTGAAACAACATGAAATGTTGTAAAATTGCATTTGTGAGCATATGTAATGAAGTTGAGCACATCCAACTTTACAGAATGAAGATATTGCAAAACCATCCAAATCAAGCTTCTCTCTGCTTGATATTCTTCCACACTGTACATAAGGGCATTCTCTATCATAGGTGAAGAGTTTACATGTGTATTTGCAAGTTTACATTACATTTCATCAAACTTTTGAAACCAAGTCAGTTCTGACCTGAAACAACATGAAATGTTGTAAAATTGAATTTGTAAGCATATGTAATGCAGTTGAGCACATCCAACTTTACAGAATGAAGATATTGCAAAACCATCCAAATCAAGCTTCTCTCTGCTTGATATTCTTCCACACTGTACATAAGGGCATTCTCTATCATAGGTGAAGAGTTTACATGTGTATTTGCAAGTTTACATTACATTTCATCAAACTCTTGAAACCAAGTCAGTTCTGACCTGAAACAACATGAAATGTTGTAAAATTGCATTTGTAAGCATATGTAATGAAGTTGAGCACATCCAACCTTACAGAATGAAGATATTGCAAAACCATCCAAATCAAGCTTCTCTCTGCTTGATATTCTTCCACACTGTACATAAGGGCATTCTCTATCATAGGTGAAGAGTTTACATGTGTATTTGCAAGTTTACATTACATTTCATCAAACTTTTGAAACCAAGTCAGTTCTGACCTGAAACAACATGAAATGTTGTAAAATTGCATTTGTGAGCATATGTAATGCAGTTGAGCACATCTAACTTTACAGAATGAAGATATTGCAAAACCATCCAAATCAAGCTTCTCTCTGCTTGATATGCTTCCACACTGTACATAAGGGCATTCTCTATCATAGGTGAAGAGTTCACATGTGTATTTGCAAGTTTACATTACATTTCATCAAACTCTTGAAAGCAAGTCAGTTCTGACCTGAAACAACATGAAATGTTGTAAAATTGCCTTTGTAAGCATATGTAATGAAGTTGAGCACATCCAACTTTACAGAATGAAGATATTGCAAAACCATCCAAATCAAGCTTCTCTCTGCTTGATATTCTTCCACACTGTACATAAGGGCATTCTCTATCATAGGTGAAGAGTTTACATGTGTATTTGCAAGTTTACATTACATTTCATCAAACTCTTGAAACCAAGTCAGTTCTGACCTGAAACAACATGAAATGTTGTAAAATTGCATTTGTAAGCATATGTAATGAAGTTGAGCACATCCAACTTTACAGAATGAAGATATTGCAAAACCATCCAAATCAATCTTCTCTCTGCTTGATATTCTTCCACACTGTACATAAGGGCATTCTCTATCATAGGTGAAGAGTTTACATGTGTATTTGCAAGTTTACATTACATTTCATCAAACTCTTGAAACCAAGTCAGTTCTGACCTGAAACAACATGAAATGTTGTAAAATTGCATTTGTAAGCATATGTAATGAAGTTGAGCACATCCAACTTTACAGAATTAAGATATTGCAAAACCATCCAAATCAAGCTTCTCTCTGCTTGATATGCTTCCACACTGTACATAAGGGCATTCTCTATCATAGGTGAAGAGTTTACATGTGTATTTGCAAGTTTACATTACATTTCATCAAACTCTTGAAACCAAGTCAGTTCTGACCTGAAACAACATGAAATGTTGTAAAATTGCATTTGTAAGCATATGTAATGAAGTTGAGCACATCCAACTTTACAGAATGAAGATATTGCAAAACCATCCAAATCAAGCTTCTCTCTGCTTGATATTCTTCCACACTGTACATAAGGGCATTCTCTATCATAGGTGAAGAGTTTACATGTGTATTTGCAAGTTTACATTACATTTCATCAAACTTTTGAAACCAAGTCAGTTCTGACCTGAAACAACATGAAATGTTGTAAAATTGAATTTGTAAGCATATGTAATGCAGTTGAGCACATCCAACTTTACAGAATGAAGATATTGCAAAACCATCCAAATCAAGCTTCTCTCTGCTTGATATTCTTCCACACTGTACATAAGGGCATTCTCTATCATAGGTGAAGAGTTTACATGTGTATTTGCAAGTTTACATTACATTTCATCAAACTCTTGAAACCAAGTCAGTTCTGACCTGAAACAACATGAAATGTTGTAAAATTGCATTTGTAAGCATATGTAATGAAGTTGAGCACATCCAACCTTACAGAATGAAGATATTGCAAAACCATCCAAATCAAGCTTCTCTCTGCTTGATATTCTTCCACACTGTACATAAGGGCATTCTCTATCATAGGTGAAGAGTTTACATGTGTATTTGCAAGTTTACATTACATTTCATCAAACTTTTGAAACCAAGTCAGTTCTGACCTGAAACAACATGAAATGTTGTAAAATTGCATTTGTGAGCATATGTAATGCAGTTGAGCACATCTAACTTTACAGAATGAAGATATTGCAAAACCATCCAAATCAAGCTTCTCTCTGCTTGATATGCTTCCACACTGTACATAAGGGCATTCTCTATCATAGGTGAAGAGTTTACATGTGTATTTGCAAGTTTACATTACATTTCATCAAACTCTTGAAACCAAGTTAGTTCTGACCTGAAACAACATGAAATGTTGTAAAATTGCATTTGTAAGCATATGTAATGAAGTTGAGCACATCCAACTTTACAGAATGAAGATATTGCAAAACCATCCAAATCAAGCTTCTCTCTGCTTGATATTCTTCCACACTGTACATAAGGGCATTCTCTATCATAGGTGAAGAGTTTACATGTGTATTTGCAAGTTTACATTACATTTCATCAAACTCTTGAAACCAAGTCAGTTCTGACCTGAAACAACATGAAATGTTGTAAAATTGCATTTGTAAGCATATGTAATGAAGTTGAGCACATCCAACTTTACAGAATGAAGATATTGCAAAACCATCCAAATCAATCTTCTCTCTGCTTGATATTCTTCCACACTGTACATAAGGGCATTCTCTATCATAGGTGAAGAGTTTACATGTGTATTTGCAAGTTTACATTACATTTCATCAAACTTTTGAAACCAAGTCAGTTCTGACCTGAAACAACATGAAGTGTTGTAAAATTGAATTTGTAAGCATATGTAATGCAGTTGAGCACATCTAACTTTATAGAATGAAGATATTGCAAAACCATCCAAATCAAGCTTCTCTCTGCTTGATATTCTTCCACACTGTACATAAGGGCATTCTCTATCATAGGTGAAGAGTTTACATGTGTATTTGCAAGTTTACATTACATTTCATCAAACTCTTGAAACCAAGTCAGTTCTGACCTGAAACAACATGAAATGTTGTAAAATTGCATTTGTAAGCATATGTAATGAAGTTGAGCACATCCAACTTTACAGAATGAAGATATTGCAAAACCATCCAAATCAAGCTTCTCTCTGCTTGATATTCTTCCACACTGTACATAAGGGCATTCTCTATCATAGGTGAAGAGATTACATGTGTATTTGCAAGTTTACAATTCACCAAACTCTTGAAACCAAGTCAGTTCTGACCTGAAACAACATGAAATGTTGTACAATTGTATTTGTGAGCATATGTAATGCAGTTGAGCACATCTAACTTTATAGAATGAAGATATTGCAAAACCATCCAAATCAAGCTTCTCTCTGCTTGATATTCTTCCACACTGTACATAAGGGCATTCTCTATCATAGGTGAAGAGTTTACATGTGTATTTGGAAGTTTACATTACATTTCATCAAACTCTTGAAACCAAGTCAGTTCTGACCTGAAACAACATGAAATGTTGTAAAATTGCATTTGAAAGCATATGTAATGAAGTTGAGCTCATCTAACTTTACAGAATGAAGATATTGCAAAACCATCCAAATCAAGCTTCTCTCTGCTTGATATGCTTCCACACTGTACATAAGGGCATTCTCTATCATAGGTGAAGAGTTTACATGTGTATTTGCAAGTTTACATTACATTTAATCAAACTCTTGAAACCAAGTCAGTTCTGACCTGAAACAACATGAAATGTTGTAAAATTGCATTTGTAAGCATATGTAATGAAGTTGAGCACATCTAACTTTACAGAATGAAGATATTGCAAAACCATCCAAATCAAGCTTCTCTCTGCTTGATATGCTTCCACACTGTACATAAGGGCATTCTCTATCATAGGTGAAGAGTTTTCATGTGTATTTGCAAGTTTACATTACATTTCATCAAACTCTAGAAACCAAGTCAGTTCTGACCTGAAACAACATGAAATGTTGTAAAATTGCATTTGTAAGCATATGTAATGAAGTTGAGCACATCCAACTTTACAGAATGAAGATATTGCAAAACCATCCAAATCAAGCTTCTCTCTGCTTGATATTCTTCCACACTGTACATAAGGGCATTCTCTATCATAGGTGAAGAGTTTACATGTGTATTTGCAAGTTTACATTACATTTCATCAAACTCTTGAAACCAAGTCAGTTCTGACCTGAAACAACATGAAATGTTGTAAAATTGCATTTGTAAGCATATGTAATGAAGTTGAGCACATCTAACTTTACAGAATGAAGATATTGCAAAACCATCCAAATCAAGCTTCTCTCAGCTTGATATGCTTCCACACTGTACATAAGGGCATTCTCTATCATAGGTGAAGAGTTTACATGTGTATTTGCAAGTTTACATTTAAATTCATCAAACTCTTGAAACCAAGTCAGTTCTGACCTGAAACAACATGAAATGTTGTAAAATTGCATTTGTAAGCATATGTAATGAAGTTGAGCACATCCAACTTTACAGAATGAAGATATTGCAAAACCATCCAAATCAAAATTCTCTCAGCTTGATATGCTTCCACACTGTACATACGGGCATTCTCTATCATAGGTGAAGAGTTTACATGTGTATTAGCAAGTTTACTTTACATTTCATCAAACTTTTGAAACCAAGTCAGTTCTGACCTGAAACAACATGAAATGTTGTAAAATTGAATTTGTAAGCATATGTAATGCAGTTGAGAACATCTAAACTTACAGAATGAAGATATTGCAAAACCATCCAAATCAAGCTTCTCTCTGCTTGATATGCTTCCACACTGTACATAAGGGCATTCTCTATCATAGGTGAAGAGTTTACATGTGTATTTGCAAGTTTACTTTACATTTCATCAAACTCTTGAAACCAAGTCAGTTCTGACCTGAAACAACATGAAATGTTGTAAAATTGCATTTGTAAGCATATGTAATGAAGTTGAGCACATCCAACTTTACAGAATTAAGATATTGCAAAACCATCCAAATCAAGCTTCTCTCTGCTTGATATGCTTCCACACTGTGCATAAGGGCATTCTCTATCATAGGTGAAGAGTTTACATGTGTATTTGGAAGTTTACATTACATTTCAACAAACTCTTGAAACCAAGTCAGTTCTGACCTGAAACAACATGAAATGTTGTAAAATTGCATTTGTAAGCATATGTAATGAAGTTGAGCACATCTAACTTTACAGAATGAAGATATTGCAAAACCATCCAAATCAAGCTTGTCTCTGCTTGATATGCTTCCACACTGTACATAAGGGCATTCTCTATCATAGGTGAAGAGTTTTCATGTGTATTTGCAAGTTTACATTACATTTCATCAAACTCTAGAAACCAAGTCAGTTCTGACCTGAAACAACATGAAATGTTGTAAAATTGCATTTGTAAGCATATGTAATGAAGTTGAGCACATCCAACTTTACAGAATGAAGATATTGCAAAACCATCCAAATCAAGCTTCTCTCTGCTTGATATTCTTCCACACTGTACATAAGGGCATTCTCTATCATAGGTGAAGAGTTTACATGTGTATTTGCAAGTTTACATTACATTTCATCAAACTCTTGAAACCAAGTCAGTTCTGACCTGAAACAACATGAAATGTTGTAAAATTGCATTTGTAAGCATATGTAATGAAGTTGAGCACATCCAACTTTACAGAATGAAGATATTGCAAAACCATACAAATCAAGCTTCTCTCTGCTTGATATTCTTCCACACTGTACATAAGGGCATTCTCTATCATAGGTGAAGAGTTTACATGTGTATTTGCAAGTTTACATTACAATTCATCAAACTCTTGAAACCAAGTCAGTTCTGACCTGAAACAACATGAAATGTTGTAAAATTGCATTTGTAAGCATATGTAATGAAGTTGAGCACATCTAACTTTACAGAATGAAGATATTGCAAAACCATCCAAATCAAGCTTCTCTCAGCTTGATATGCTTCCACACAGTACATACGGGCATTCTCTATCATAGGTGAAGAGTTTACATGTGTATTTGCAAGTTTACTTTACATTTCATCAAACTTTTGAAACCAAGTCAGTTCTGACCTGAAACAACATGAAATGTTGTAAAATTGAATTTGTAAGCATATGTAATGCAGTTGAGCACATCTAAACTTACAGAATGAAGATATTGCAAAACCATCCAAATCAAGCTTCTCTCTGCTTGATATGCTTCCACACTGTACATAAGGGCATTCTCTATCATAGGTGAAGAGTTTACATGTGTATTTGCAAGTTTACATTACATTTCATCAAACTCTTGAAACCAAGTCAGTTCTGACCTGAAACAACATGAAATGTTGTAAAATTGCATTTGTAAGCATATGTAATGAAGTTGAGCACATCCAACTTTACAGAATTAAGATATTGCAAAACCATCCAAATCAAGCTTCTCTCTGCTTGATATGCTTCCACACTGTACATAAGGGCATTCTCTATCATAGGTGAAGAGTTTACATGTGTATTTGGAAGTTTACATTACATTTCAACAAACTCTTGAAACCAAGTCAGTTCTGACCTGAAACAACATGAAATGTTGTAAAATTGCATTTGTAAGCTTATGTAATGAAGTTGAGCACATCTAACTTTACAGAATGAAGATATTGCAAAACCATCCAAATCAAGCTTGTCTCTGCTTGATATGCTTCCACACTGTACATAAGGGCATTCTCTATCATAGGTGAAGAGTTTTCATGTGTATTTGCAAGTTTACATTACATTTCATCAAACTCTAGAAACCAAGTCAGTTCTGACCTGAAACAACATGAAATGTTGTAAAATTGCATTTGTAAGCATATGTAATGAAGTTGAGCACATCCAACTTTACAGAATGAAGATATTGCAAAACCATCCAAATCAAGCTTCTCTCTGCTTGATATTCTTCCACACTGTACATAAGGGCATTCTCTATCATAGGTGAAGAGTTTACATGTGTATTTGCAAGTTTACATTACATTTCATCAAACTCTTGAAACCAAGTCAGTTCTGACCTGAAACAACATGAAATGTTGTAAAATTGCATTTGTAAGCATATGTAATGAAGTTGAGCACATCTAACTTTACAGAATGAAGATATTGCAAAACCATCCAAATCAAGCTTCTCTCAGCTTGATATGCTTCCACACTGTACATAAGGGCATTCTCTATCATAGGTGAAGAGTTTACATGTGTATTTGCAAGTTTACATTACAATTCATCAAACTCTTGAAACCAAGTCAGTTCTGACCTGAAACAACATGAAATGTTGTAAAATTGCATTTGTAAGCATATGTAATGAAGTTGAGCACATCCAACTTTACAGAATTAAGATATTGCAAAACCATCCAAATCAAGCTTCTCTCTGCTTGATATGCTTCCACACTGTACATAAGGGCATTCTCTATCATAGGTGAAGAGTTTACATGTGTATTTGGAAGTTTACATTACATTTCATCAAACTCTTGAAACCAAGTCAGTTCTGACCTGAAACAACATGAAATGTTTTAAAATTGCATTTGTAAGCATATGTAATGAAGTTGAGCACATCCAACTTTACAGAATGAAGATATTGCAAAACCATCCAAATCAAGCTTCTCTCTGCTTGATATTCTTCCACACTGTACATAAGGGCATTCTCTATCATAGGTGAAGAGTTTACATGTGTATTTGCAAGTTTACATTACATTTCATCAAACTCTTGAAACCAAGTCAGTTCTGACCTGAAACAACATGAAATGTTGTAAAATTGCATTTGTAAGCATATGTAATGAAGTTGAGCACATCCAACTTTACAGAATGAAGATATTGCAAAACCATCCAAATCAAGCTTCTCTCTGCTTGATATTCTTCCACACTGTACATAAGGGCATTCTCTATCATAGGTGAAGAGTTTACATGTGTATTTGGAAGTTTACATTACAATTCATCAAACTCTTGAAACCAAGTCAGTTCTGACCTGAAACAACATGAAATGTTGTAAAATTGCATTTGTAAGCATATGTAATGAAGTTGAGCACATCTAACTTTACAGAATGAAGATATTGCAAAACCATCCAAATCAAGCTTCTCTCAGCTTGATATGCTTCCACACTGTACATAAGGGCATTCTCTACCATAGGTGAAGAGTTTACATGTGTATTTGCAAGTTTACATTACATTTCATCAAACTTTTGAAACCAAGTCAGTTCTGACCTGAAACAACATGAAATGTTGTAAAATTGAATTTGTAAGCATATGTAATGCAGTTGAGCACATCTAACCTTACAGAATGAAGATATTGCAAAACCATCCAAATCAAGCTTCTCTCTGCTTGATATGCTTCCACACTGTACATAAGGGCATTCTCTATCATAGGTGAAGAGTTTACATGTGTATTTGCAAGTTTACATTACAATTCATCAAACTCTTGAAACCAAGTCAGTTCTGACCTGAAACAACATGAAATGTTGTAAAATTGCATTTGTAAGCATATGTAATGAAGTTGAGCACATCCAACTTTACAGAATTAAGATACTGCAAAACCATCCAAATCAAGCTTCTCTCTGCTTGATATTCTTCCACACTGTACATAAGGGCATTCTCTATCATAGGTGAAGAGTTTACATGTGTATTTGCAAGTTTACATTACATTTCATCAAACTCTTGAAACCAAGTCAGTTATGACCTGAAACAACATGAAATGTTGTAAAATTGCATTTGTAAGCATATGTAATGAAGTTGAGCACATCCAACTTTACAGAATGAAGATATTGCAAAACCATCCAAATCAAGCTTCTCTCTGCTTGATATTCTTCCACACTGTACATAAGGGCATTCTCTATCATAGGTGAAGAGTTTACATGTGTATTTGCAAGTTTACATTACAATTCATCAAACTCTTGAAACCAAGTCAGTTCTGACCTGAAACAACATGAAATGTTGTAAAATTGCATTTGTAAGCATATGTAATGAAGTTGAGCACATCTAACTTTACAGAATGAAGATATTGCAAAACCATCCAAATCAAGCTTCTCTCAGCTTGATATGCTTCCACACTGTACATAAGGGCATTCTCTATCATAGGTGAAGAGTTTACATGTGTATTTGCAAGTTTACATTACATTTCATCAAACTTTTGAAACCAAGTCAGTTCTGACCTGAAACAACATGAAATGTTGTAAAATTGAATTTGTAAGCATATGTAATGCAGTTGAGCACATCTAACCTTACAGAATGAAGATATTGCAAAACCATCCAAATCAAGCTTCTCTCTGCTTGATATGCTTCCACACTGTACATAAGGGCATTCTCTATCATAGGTGAATAGTTTACATGTGTATTTGCAAGTTTACATTACATTTCATCAAACTCTTGAAACCAAGTCAGTTCTGACCTGAAACAACATGAAATGTTGTAAAATTGCATTTGTAAGCATATGTAATGAAGTTGAGCACATCCAACTTTACAGAATTAAGATATTGCAAAACCATCCAAATCAAGCTTCTCTCTGCTTGATATGCTTCCACACTGTACATAAGGGCATTCTCTATCATAGGTGAAGAGTTTACATGTGTATTTGGAAGTTTACATTACATTTCATCAAACTCTTGAAACCAAGTCAGTTCTGACCTGAAACAACATGAAATGTTGTAAAATTGCATTTGTAAGCATATGTAATGAAGTTGAGCACATCTAACTTTACAGAATGAAGATATTGCAAAACCATCCAAATCAAGCTTCTCTCTGCTTGATATGCTTCCACACTGTACATAAGGGCATTCTCTATCATAGGTGAAGAGTTTTCATGTGTATTTGCAAGTTTACATTACATTTCATCAAACTCTAGAAACCAAGTCAGTTCTGACCTGAAACAACATGAAATGTTGTAAAATTGCATTTGTAAGCATATGTAATGAAGATGAGCACATCCAACTTTACAGAATGAAGATATTGCAAAACCATCCAAATCAAGCTTCTCTCTGCTTGATATTCTTCCACACTGTACATAAGGGCATTCTCTATCATAGGTGAAGAGTTTACATGTGTACTTGCAAGTTTACATTACATTTCATCAAACTCTTGAAACCAAGTCAGTTCTGACCTGAAACAACATGAAATGTTGTAAAATTGCATTTGTAAGCATATGTAATGAAGTTGAGCACATCCAACTTTACAGAATGAAGATATTGCAAAACCATCCAAATCAAGCTTCTCTCTGCTTGATATTCTTCCACACTGTACATAAGGGCATTCTCTATCATAGGTGAAGAGTTTACATGTGTATTTTGAAGTTTACATTACATTTCATCAAACTCTTGAAACCAAGTCAGTTCTGACCTGAAACAACATGAAATGTTGTAAAATTGCATTTGTAAGCATATGTAATGAAGTTGAGCACATCTAACTTTACAGAATGAAGATATTGCAAAACCATCCAAATCAAGCTTCTCTCTGCTTGATATTCTTCCACACTGTACATAAGGGCATTCTCTATCATAGGTGAAGAGTTTACATGTGTATTTGCAAGTTTACATTACATTTCATCAAACTCTTGAAACCAAGTCAGTTCTGACCTGAAACAACATGAAATGTTGTAAAATTGCATTTGTAAGCATATGTAATGAAGTTGAGCACATCCAACTTTACAGAATGAAGATATTGCAAAACCATCCAAATCAAGCTTCTCTCTGCTTGATATGCTTCCACACTGTACATAAGGGCATTCTCTATCATAGGTGAAGAGTTTTCATGTGTATTTGCAAGTTTACATTACATTTCATCAAACTCTAGAAACCAAGTCAGTTCTGACCTGAAACAACATGAAATGTTGTAAAATTGCATTTGTAAGCATATGTAATGAAGTTGAGCACATCCAACTTTACAGAATGAAGATATTGCAAAACCATCCAAATCAAGCTTCTCTCTGCTTGATATTCTTCCACACTGTACATAAGGGCATTCTCTATCATAGGTGAAGAGTTTACATGTGTATTTGCAAGTTTACATTACAATTCATCAAACTCTTGAAACCAAGTCAGTTCTGACCTGAAACAACATGAAATGTTGTATAATTGAATTTGTAAGCATATGTAATGAAGTTGAGCACATCTAACTTTACAGAATGAAGATATTGCAAAACCATCCAAATCAAGCTTCTCTCAGCTTGATATGCTTCCACACTGTACATAAGGGCATTCTCTGTCATAGGTGAAGAGTTTACATGTGTATTTGCAAGTTTACATTACATTTCATCAAACTTTTGAAACCAAGTCAGTTCTGACCTGAAACAACATGAAATGTTGTAAAATTGAATTTGTAAGCATATGTAATGCAGTTGAGCACATCTAACCTTACAGAATGAAGATATTGCAAAACCATCCAAATCAAGCTTCTCTCTGCTTGATATGCTTCCACACTGTACATAAGGGCATTCTCTATCATAGGTGAAGAGTTTTCATGTGTATTTGCAAGTTTACATTACATTTCATCAAACTCTAGAAACCAAGTCAGTTCTGACCAGAAACAACATGAAATGTTGTAAAATTGCATTTGTAAGCATATGTAATGAAGTTGAGCACATCCAACTTTACAGAATGAAGATATTGCAAAACCATCCAAATCAAGCTTCTCTCTGCTTGATATTCTTCCACACTGTACATAAGGGCATTCTCTATCATAGGTGAAGAGTTTACATGTGTATTTGCAAGTTTACATTACATTTCATCAAACTCTTGAAACCAAGTCAGTTCTGACCTGAAACAACATGAAATGTTGTAAAATTGCATTTGTAAGCATATGTAATGAAGTTGAGCACATCCAACTTTACAGAATGAAGATATTGCAAAACCATCCAAATCAAGCTTCTCTCTGCTTGATATTCTTCCACACTGTACATAAGGGCATTCTCTGTCATAGGTGAAGAGTTTACATGTGTATTTGCAAGTTTACATTACATTTCATCAAACTTTTGAAACCAAGTCAGTTCTGACCTGAAACAACATGAAATGTTGTAAAATTGAATTTGTAAGCATATGTAATGCAGTTGAGCACATCTAACCTTACAGAATGAAGATATTGCAAAACCATCCAAATCAAGCTTCTCTCTGCTTGATATGCTTCCACACTGTACATAAGGGCATTCTCTATCATAGGTGAAGAGTTTTCATGTGTATTTGCAAGTTTACATTACATTTCATCAAACTCTAGAAACCAAGTCAGTTCTGACCTGAAACAACATGAAATGTTGTAAAATTGCATTTGTAAGCATATGTAATGAAGTTGAGCACATCTAACTTTACAGAATGAAGATATTGCAAAACCATCCAAATCAAGCTTCTCTCTGCTTGAAATTCTTCCACACTGTACATAAGGGCATTCTCTATCATAGGTGAAGAGTTTACATGTGTATTTGCAAAATTTACATTACATTTCATCAAACTCTTGAAACCAAGTCAGTTCTGACCTGAAACAACATGAAATGTTGTAAAATTGCATTTGTAAGCATATGTAATGAAGTTGAGCACATCCAACTTTACAGAATGAAGATATTGCAATACCATCCAAATCAAGCTTCTCTCTGCTTGATATGCTTCCACACTGTACATAAGGGCATTCTCTATCATAGGTGAAGAGTTTACATGTGTATTTGCAAGTTTACATTACATTTCATCAAACTCTTGAAACCAAGTCAGTTCTGACCTGAAACAACATGAAATGTTGTAAAATTGCATTTGTAAGCATATGTAATGAAGTTGAGCACATCTAACTTTACAGAATGAAGATATTGCAAAACCATCCAAATCAAGCTTCTCTCTGCTTGATATGCTTCCACACTGTACATAAGGGCATTCTCTATCATAGGTGAAGAGTTTACATGTGTATTTGCAAGTTTACATTACAATTCATCAAACTCTTGAAACCAAGTCAGTTTTGAAATGAAACAACATGAAATGTTGTACAATTGCAATTTTGAGCATATGTAATGCACTTGAGCACATCTAACTTTACAGAATGAAGATATTGCAAAACCATCCAAATCAAGCTTCTCTCAGCTTGATATGCTTCCACACTGTACATAAGGGCATTCTCTATCATAGGTGAAGAGTTTACATGTGTATTTGCAAGTTTACATTACAATTCATCAAACTCTTGAAACCAAGTCAGTTCTGACCTGAAACAACATGAAATGTTGTAAAATTGCATTTGTAAGCATATGTAATGAAGTTGAGCACATCCAACTTTACAGAATTAAGATATTGCAAAACCATCCAAATCAAGCTTCTCTCTGCTTGATATTCTTCCACACTGTACATAAGGGCATTCTCTATCATAGGTGAAGAGTTTACATGTGTATTTGCAAGTTTACATTACAATTCATCAAACTCTTGAAACCAAGTCAGTTCTGACCTGAAACAACATGAAATGTTGCAAAAAATTGCATTTGTAAGCATATGTAATGCAGTTGAGCACATCCAACTTTACAGAATTAAGATATTGCAAAACCATCCAAATCAAGCTTCTCTCTGCTTGATATGCTTCCACACTGTACATAAGGGCATTCTCTATCATAGGTGAAGAGTTTACATGTGTATTTGCAAGTTTACATTACAATTCATCAAACTCTTGAAACCAAGTCAGTTCTGACCTGAAACAACATGAAATGTTGTAAAATTGCATTTGTGAGCATATGTAATGCAGTTGAGCACATCCAACTTTACAGAATGAAGATATTGCAAAACCATCCAAATCAAGCTTCTCTCTGCTTGATATACTTCCACACTGTACATAAGGCCATTCTCTATCATAGGTGAAGAGTTTACATGTGTATTTGCAAGTTTACATTACAATTAATCAAACTCTTGAAATCAAGTCAGTTCTGACCTGAAACAACATGAAATGTTGTAAAATTGCATTTGTGAGCATATGTAATGCAGTTGAGCACATCCAACTTTACAGAATTAAGATATTGCAAAACCATCCAAATCAAGCTTCTCTCTGCTTGATATGCTTCCACACTGTACATAAGGGCATTCTCTATCATAGGTGAAGAGTTTACATGTGTATTTGCAAGTTTACGTTACAATTCATCAAACTCTTGAAACCAAGTCAGTTCTGACCTGAAACAACATGAAATGTTGTAAAATTGCATTTGTAAGCATATGTAATGAAGTTGAGCACATCCAACTTTACAGAATTAAGATATTGCAAAACCATCCAAATCAAGCTTCTCTCTGCTTGATATGCTTCCACACTGTACATAAGGGCATTCTCTATCATAGGTGAAGAGTTTACATGTGTATTTGCAAGTTTACATTACATTTCATCAAACTCTTGAAAACCAAGTCAGTTCTGACCTGAAAAAACATGAAATGTTGTAAAATTGCATTTGTAAGCATATGTAATGCAGTTGAGCACATCTAACTTTACAGAATGAAGATATTGCAATACCATCCAAATCATGCTTCTCTCTGCTTGATATGCTTCCACACTGTACATAAGGGCATTCTCTATCATAGGTGAAGAGTTTACATGTGTATTTGCAAGTTTACATTACAATTCATCAAACTCTTGAAACCAAGTCAGTTCTGACCTGAAACAACATGAAATGTTGTAAAATTGCATTTGTAAGCATATGTAATAAAGTTGAGCACATCTAACTTTACAGAATGAAGATATTGCAAAACCATCCAAATCAAGCTTCTCTCAGCTTGATATGCTTCCACACTGTACATAAGGGCATTCTCTATCATAGGTGAAGAGTTTACATGTGTATTTGCAAGTTTACATTACAATTCATCAAACTCTTGAAACCAAGTCAGTTTTGAAATGAAAAAACATGAAATGTTGTAAAATTGCATTTGTGAGCATATGTAATGCAGTTGAGCACATCCAACTTTACAGAATTAAGACATTGCAAAACCATCCAAATCAAGCTTCTCTCTGCTTGATATGCTTCCACACTGTACATAAGGGCATTCTCTATCATAGGTGAAGAGTTTACATGTGTATTTGCAAGTTTACATTACAATTCATCAAACTCTTGAAACCAAGTCAGTTCTGACCTGAAACAACATGAAATGTTGTAAAATTGCATTTGTGAGCATATGTAATGCAGTTGAGCACATCCAACTTTACAGAATGAAGATATTGCAAAACCATCCAAATCAAGCTTCTCTCAGCTTGTTATGCTTCCACACTGTACATAAGGGCATTCTCTATCATAGGTGAAGAGTTTACATGTGTATTTGCAAGTTTACATTACATTTCATCAAACTCTTGAAACCAAGTCAGTTCAGACCTGAAAAAACATGAAATGTTGTAAAATTGCATTTGTAAGCATATGTAATGCAGTTGAGCACATCTAACTTTACAGAATGAAGATATTGCAATACCATCCAAATCATGCTTCTCTCTGCTTGATATGCTTCCACACTGTACATAAGGGCATTCTCTATCATAGGTGAAGAGTTTACATGTGTATTTGCAAGTTTACGTTACAATTCATCAAACTCTTGAAAGCAAGTCAGTTCTGACCTGAAACAACATGAAATGTTGTAAAATTGCCTTTGTAAGCATATGTAATGAAGTTGAGCACATCCAACTTTACAGAATGAAGATATTGCAAAACCATCCAAATCAAGCTTCTCTCTGCTTGATATTCTTCCACACTGTACATAAGGGCATTCTCTATCATAGGTGAAGAGTTTACATGTGTATTTGCAAGTTTACATTACATTTCATCAAACTCTTGAAACCAAGTCAGTTCTGACCTGAAACAACATGAAATGTTGTAAAATTGCATTTGTAAGCATATGTAATGAAGTTGAGCACATCCAACTTTACAGAATGAAGATATTGCAAAACCATCCAAATCAATCTTCTCTCTGCTTGATATTCTTCCACACTGTACATAAGGGCATTCTCTATCATAGGTGAAGAGTTTACATGTGTATTTGCAAGTTTACATTACATTTCATCAAACTCTTGAAACCAAGTCAGTTCTGACCTGAAACAACATGAAATGTTGTAAAATTGCATTTGTAAGCATATGTAATGAAGTTGAGCACATCCAACTTTACAGAATTAAGATATTGCAAAACCATCCAAATCAAGCTTCTCTCTGCTTGATATGCTTCCACACTGTACATAAGGGCATTCTCTATCATAGGTGAAGAGTTTACATGTGTATTTGCAAGTTTACATTACATTTCATCAAACTCTTGAAACCAAGTCAGTTCTGACCTGAAACAACATGAAATGTTGTAAAATTGCATTTGTAAGCATATGTAATGAAGTTGAGCACATCCAACTTTACAGAATGAAGATATTGCAAAACCATCCAAATCAAGCTTCTCTCTGCTTGATATTCTTCCACACTGTACATAAGGGCATTCTCTATCATAGGTGAAGAGTTTACATGTGTATTTGCAAGTTTACATTACATTTCATCAAACTTTTGAAACCAAGTCAGTTCTGACCTGAAACAACATGAAATGTTGTAAAATTGAATTTGTAAGCATATGTAATGCAGTTGAGCACATCCAACTTTACAGAATGAAGATATTGCAAAACCATCCAAATCAAGCTTCTCTCTGCTTGATATTCTTCCACACTGTACATAAGGGCATTCTCTATCATAGGTGAAGAGTTTACATGTGTATTTGCAAGTTTACATTACATTTCATCAAACTCTTGAAACCAAGTCAGTTCTGACCTGAAACAACATGAAATGTTGTAAAATTGCATTTGTAAGCATATGTAATGAAGTTGAGCACATCCAACCTTACAGAATGAAGATATTGCAAAACCATCCAAATCAAGCTTCTCTCTGCTTGATATTCTTCCACACTGTACATAAGGGCATTCTCTATCATAGGTGAAGAGTTTACATGTGTATTTGCAAGTTTACATTACATTTCATCAAACTTTTGAAACCAAGTCAGTTCTGACCTGAAACAACATGAAATGTTGTAAAATTGCATTTGTGAGCATATGTAATGCAGTTGAGCACATCTAACTTTACAGAATGAAGATATTGCAAAACCATCCAAATCAAGCTTCTCTCTGCTTGATATGCTTCCACACTGTACATAAGGGCATTCTCTATCATAGGTGAAGAGTTTACATGTGTATTTGCAAGTTTACATTACATTTCATCAAACTCTTGAAACCAAGTTAGTTCTGACCTGAAACAACATGAAATGTTGTAAAATTGCATTTGTAAGCATATGTAATGAAGTTGAGCACATCCAACTTTACAGAATGAAGATATTGCAAAACCATCCAAATCAAGCTTCTCTCTGCTTGATATTCTTCCACACTGTACATAAGGGCATTCTCTATCATAGGTGAAGAGTTTACATGTGTATTTGCAAGTTTACATTACATTTCATCAAACTCTTGAAACCAAGTCAGTTCTGACCTGAAACAACATGAAATGTTGTAAAATTGCATTTGTAAGCATATGTAATGAAGTTGAGCACATCCAACTTTACAGAATGAAGATATTGCAAAACCATCCAAATCAATCTTCTCTCTGCTTGATATTCTTCCACACTGTACATAAGGGCATTCTCTATCATAGGTGAAGAGTTTACATGTGTATTTGCAAGTTTACATTACATTTCATCAAACTTTTGAAACCAAGTCAGTTCTGACCTGAAACAACATGAAGTGTTGTAAAATTGAATTTGTAAGCATATGTAATGCAGTTGAGCACATCTAACTTTATAGAATGAAGATATTGCAAAACCATCCAAATCAAGCTTCTCTCTGCTTGATATTCTTCCACACTGTACATAAGGGCATTCTCTATCATAGGTGAAGAGTTTACATGTGTATTTGCAAGTTTACATTACATTTCATCAAACTCTTGAAACCAAGTCAGTTCTGACCTGAAACAACATGAAATGTTGTAAAATTGCATTTGTAAGCATATGTAATGAAGTTGAGCACATCCAACTTTACAGAATGAAGATATTGCAAAACCATCCAAATCAAGCTTCTCTCTGCTTGATATTCTTCCACACTGTACATAAGGGCATTCTCTATCATAGGTGAAGAGATTACATGTGTATTTGCAAGTTTACAATTCACCAAACTCTTGAAACCAAGTCAGTTCTGACCTGAAACAACATGAAATGTTGTACAATTGTATTTGTGAGCATATGTAATGCAGTTGAGCACATCTAACTTTATAGAATGAAGATATTGCAAAACCATCCAAATCAAGCTTCTCTCTGCTTGATATTCTTCCACACTGTACATAAGGGCATTCTCTATCATAGGTGAAGAGTTTACATGTGTATTTGGAAGTTTACATTACATTTCATCAAACTCTTGAAACCAAGTCAGTTCTGACCTGAAACAACATGAAATGTTGTAAAATTGCATTTGAAAGCATATGTAATGAAGTTGAGCTCATCTAACTTTACAGAATGAAGATATTGCAAAACCATCCAAATCAAGCTTCTCTCTGCTTGATATGCTTCCACACTGTACATAAGGGCATTCTCTATCATAGGTGAAGAGTTTACATGTGTATTTGCAAGTTTACATTACATTTAATCAAACTCTTGAAACCAAGTCAGTTCTGACCTGAAACAACATGAAATGTTGTAAAATTGCATTTGTAAGCATATGTAATGAAGTTGAGCACATCTAACTTTACAGAATGAAGATATTGCAAAACCATCCAAATCAAGCTTCTCTCTGCTTGATATGCTTCCACACTGTACATAAGGGCATTCTCTATCATAGGTGAAGAGTTTTCATGTGTATTTGCAAGTTTACATTACATTTCATCAAACTCTAGAAACCAAGTCAGTTCTGACCTGAAACAACATGAAATGTTGTAAAATTGCATTTGTAAGCATATGTAATGAAGTTGAGCACATCCAACTTTACAGAATGAAGATATTGCAAAACCATCCAAATCAAGCTTCTCTCTGCTTGATATTCTTCCACACTGTACATAAGGGCATTCTCTATCATAGGTGAAGAGTTTACATGTGTATTTGCAAGTTTACATTACATTTCATCAAACTCTTGAAACCAAGTCAGTTCTGACCTGAAACAACATGAAATGTTGTAAAATTGCATTTGTAAGCATATGTAATGAAGTTGAGCACATCTAACTTTACAGAATGAAGATATTGCAAAACCATCCAAATCAAGCTTCTCTCAGCTTGATATGCTTCCACACTGTACATAAGGGCATTCTCTATCATAGGTGAAGAGTTTACATGTGTATTTGCAAGTTTACATTTAAATTCATCAAACTCTTGAAACCAAGTCAGTTCTGACCTGAAACAACATGAAATGTTGTAAAATTGCATTTGTAAGCATATGTAATGAAGTTGAGCACATCCAACTTTACAGAATGAAGATATTGCAAAACCATCCAAATCAAAATTCTCTCAGCTTGATATGCTTCCACACTGTACATACGGGCATTCTCTATCATAGGTGAAGAGTTTACATGTGTATTAGCAAGTTTACTTTACATTTCATCAAACTTTTGAAACCAAGTCAGTTCTGACCTGAAACAACATGAAATGTTGTAAAATTGAATTTGTAAGCATATGTAATGCAGTTGAGAACATCTAAACTTACAGAATGAAGATATTGCAAAACCATCCAAATCAAGCTTCTCTCTGCTTGATATGCTTCCACACTGTACATAAGGGCATTCTCTATCATAGGTGAAGAGTTTACATGTGTATTTGCAAGTTTACTTTACATTTCATCAAACTCTTGAAACCAAGTCAGTTCTGACCTGAAACAACATGAAATGTTGTAAAATTGCATTTGTAAGCATATGTAATGAAGTTGAGCACATCCAACTTTACAGAATTAAGATATTGCAAAACCATCCAAATCAAGCTTCTCTCTGCTTGATATGCTTCCACACTGTGCATAAGGGCATTCTCTATCATAGGTGAAGAGTTTACATGTGTATTTGGAAGTTTACATTACATTTCAACAAACTCTTGAAACCAAGTCAGTTCTGACCTGAAACAACATGAAATGTTGTAAAATTGCATTTGTAAGCATATGTAATGAAGTTGAGCACATCTAACTTTACAGAATGAAGATATTGCAAAACCATCCAAATCAAGCTTGTCTCTGCTTGATATGCTTCCACACTGTACATAAGGGCATTCTCTATCATAGGTGAAGAGTTTTCATGTGTATTTGCAAGTTTACATTACATTTCATCAAACTCTAGAAACCAAGTCAGTTCTGACCTGAAACAACATGAAATGTTGTAAAATTGCATTTGTAAGCATATGTAATGAAGTTGAGCACATCCAACTTTACAGAATGAAGATATTGCAAAACCATCCAAATCAAGCTTCTCTCTGCTTGATATTCTTCCACACTGTACATAAGGGCATTCTCTATCATAGGTGAAGAGTTTACATGTGTATTTGCAAGTTTACATTACATTTCATCAAACTCTTGAAACCAAGTCAGTTCTGACCTGAAACAACATGAAATGTTGTAAAATTGCATTTGTAAGCATATGTAATGAAGTTGAGCACATCCAACTTTACAGAATGAAGATATTGCAAAACCATACAAATCAAGCTTCTCTCTGCTTGATATTCTTCCACACTGTACATAAGGGCATTCTCTATCATAGGTGAAGAGTTTACATGTGTATTTGCAAGTTTACATTACAATTCATCAAACTCTTGAAACCAAGTCAGTTCTGACCTGAAACAACATGAAATGTTGTAAAATTGCATTTGTAAGCATATGTAATGAAGTTGAGCACATCTAACTTTACAGAATGAAGATATTGCAAAACCATCCAAATCAAGCTTCTCTCAGCTTGATATGCTTCCACACAGTACATACGGGCATTCTCTATCATAGGTGAAGAGTTTACATGTGTATTTGCAAGTTTACTTTACATTTCATCAAACTTTTGAAACCAAGTCAGTTCTGACCTGAAACAACATGAAATGTTGTAAAATTGAATTTGTAAGCATATGTAATGCAGTTGAGCACATCTAAACTTACAGAATGAAGATATTGCAAAACCATCCAAATCAAGCTTCTCTCTGCTTGATATGCTTCCACACTGTACATAAGGGCATTCTCTATCATAGGTGAAGAGTTTACATGTGTATTTGCAAGTTTACATTACATTTCATCAAACTCTTGAAACCAAGTCAGTTCTGACCTGAAACAACATGAAATGTTGTAAAATTGCATTTGTAAGCATATGTAATGAAGTTGAGCACATCCAACTTTACAGAATTAAGATATTGCAAAACCATCCAAATCAAGCTTCTCTCTGCTTGATATGCTTCCACACTGTACATAAGGGCATTCTCTATCATAGGTGAAGAGTTTACATGTGTATTTGGAAGTTTACATTACATTTCAACAAACTCTTGAAACCAAGTCAGTTCTGACCTGAAACAACATGAAATGTTGTAAAATTGCATTTGTAAGCTTATGTAATGAAGTTGAGCACATCTAACTTTACAGAATGAAGATATTGCAAAACCATCCAAATCAAGCTTGTCTCTGCTTGATATGCTTCCACACTGTACATAAGGGCATTCTCTATCATAGGTGAAGAGTTTTCATGTGTATTTGCAAGTTTACATTACATTTCATCAAACTCTAGAAACCAAGTCAGTTCTGACCTGAAACAACATGAAATGTTGTAAAATTGCATTTGTAAGCATATGTAATGAAGTTGAGCACATCCAACTTTACAGAATGAAGATATTGCAAAACCATCCAAATCAAGCTTCTCTCTGCTTGATATTCTTCCACACTGTACATAAGGGCATTCTCTATCATAGGTGAAGAGTTTACATGTGTATTTGCAAGTTTACATTACATTTCATCAAACTCTTGAAACCAAGTCAGTTCTGACCTGAAACAACATGAAATGTTGTAAAATTGCATTTGTAAGCATATGTAATGAAGTTGAGCACATCTAACTTTACAGAATGAAGATATTGCAAAACCATCCAAATCAAGCTTCTCTCAGCTTGATATGCTTCCACACTGTACATAAGGGCATTCTCTATCATAGGTGAAGAGTTTACATGTGTATTTGCAAGTTTACATTACAATTCATCAAACTCTTGAAACCAAGTCAGTTCTGACCTGAAACAACATGAAATGTTGTAAAATTGCATTTGTAAGCATATGTAATGAAGTTGAGCACATCCAACTTTACAGAATTAAGATATTGCAAAACCATCCAAATCAAGCTTCTCTCTGCTTGATATGCTTCCACACTGTACATAAGGGCATTCTCTATCATAGGTGAAGAGTTTACATGTGTATTTGGAAGTTTACATTACATTTCATCAAACTCTTGAAACCAAGTCAGTTCTGACCTGAAACAACATGAAATGTTTTAAAATTGCATTTGTAAGCATATGTAATGAAGTTGAGCACATCCAACTTTACAGAATGAAGATATTGCAAAACCATCCAAATCAAGCTTCTCTCTGCTTGATATTCTTCCACACTGTACATAAGGGCATTCTCTATCATAGGTGAAGAGTTTACATGTGTATTTGCAAGTTTACATTACATTTCATCAAACTCTTGAAACCAAGTCAGTTCTGACCTGAAACAACATGAAATGTTGTAAAATTGCATTTGTAAGCATATGTAATGAAGTTGAGCACATCCAACTTTACAGAATGAAGATATTGCAAAACCATCCAAATCAAGCTTCTCTCTGCTTGATATTCTTCCACACTGTACATAAGGGCATTCTCTATCATAGGTGAAGAGTTTACATGTGTATTTGGAAGTTTACATTACAATTCATCAAACTCTTGAAACCAAGTCAGTTCTGACCTGAAACAACATGAAATGTTGTAAAATTGCATTTGTAAGCATATGTAATGAAGTTGAGCACATCTAACTTTACAGAATGAAGATATTGCAAAACCATCCAAATCAAGCTTCTCTCAGCTTGATATGCTTCCACACTGTACATAAGGGCATTCTCTACCATAGGTGAAGAGTTTACATGTGTATTTGCAAGTTTACATTACATTTCATCAAACTTTTGAAACCAAGTCAGTTCTGACCTGAAACAACATGAAATGTTGTAAAATTGAATTTGTAAGCATATGTAATGCAGTTGAGCACATCTAACCTTACAGAATGAAGATATTGCAAAACCATCCAAATCAAGCTTCTCTCTGCTTGATATGCTTCCACACTGTACATAAGGGCATTCTCTATCATAGGTGAAGAGTTTACATGTGTATTTGCAAGTTTACATTACAATTCATCAAACTCTTGAAACCAAGTCAGTTCTGACCTGAAACAACATGAAATGTTGTAAAATTGCATTTGTAAGCATATGTAATGAAGTTGAGCACATCCAACTTTACAGAATTAAGATACTGCAAAACCATCCAAATCAAGCTTCTCTCTGCTTGATATTCTTCCACACTGTACATAAGGGCATTCTCTATCATAGGTGAAGAGTTTACATGTGTATTTGCAAGTTTACATTACATTTCATCAAACTCTTGAAACCAAGTCAGTTATGACCTGAAACAACATGAAATGTTGTAAAATTGCATTTGTAAGCATATGTAATGAAGTTGAGCACATCCAACTTTACAGAATGAAGATATTGCAAAACCATCCAAATCAAGCTTCTCTCTGCTTGATATTCTTCCACACTGTACATAAGGGCATTCTCTATCATAGGTGAAGAGTTTACATGTGTATTTGCAAGTTTACATTACAATTCATCAAACTCTTGAAACCAAGTCAGTTCTGACCTGAAACAACATGAAATGTTGTAAAATTGCATTTGTAAGCATATGTAATGAAGTTGAGCACATCTAACTTTACAGAATGAAGATATTGCAAAACCATCCAAATCAAGCTTCTCTCAGCTTGATATGCTTCCACACTGTACATAAGGGCATTCTCTATCATAGGTGAAGAGTTTACATGTGTATTTGCAAGTTTACATTACATTTCATCAAACTTTTGAAACCAAGTCAGTTCTGACCTGAAACAACATGAAATGTTGTAAAATTGAATTTGTAAGCATATGTAATGCAGTTGAGCACATCTAACCTTACAGAATGAAGATATTGCAAAACCATCCAAATCAAGCTTCTCTCTGCTTGATATGCTTCCACACTGTACATAAGGGCATTCTCTATCATAGGTGAATAGTTTACATGTGTATTTGCAAGTTTACATTACATTTCATCAAACTCTTGAAACCAAGTCAGTTCTGACCTGAAACAACATGAAATGTTGTAAAATTGCATTTGTAAGCATATGTAATGAAGTTGAGCACATCCAACTTTACAGAATTAAGATATTGCAAAACCATCCAAATCAAGCTTCTCTCTGCTTGATATGCTTCCACACTGTACATAAGGGCATTCTCTATCATAGGTGAAGAGTTTACATGTGTATTTGGAAGTTTACATTACATTTCATCAAACTCTTGAAACCAAGTCAGTTCTGACCTGAAACAACATGAAATGTTGTAAAATTGCATTTGTAAGCATATGTAATGAAGTTGAGCACATCTAACTTTACAGAATGAAGATATTGCAAAACCATCCAAATCAAGCTTCTCTCTGCTTGATATGCTTCCACACTGTACATAAGGGCATTCTCTATCATAGGTGAAGAGTTTTCATGTGTATTTGCAAGTTTACATTACATTTCATCAAACTCTAGAAACCAAGTCAGTTCTGACCTGAAACAACATGAAATGTTGTAAAATTGCATTTGTAAGCATATGTAATGAAGATGAGCACATCCAACTTTACAGAATGAAGATATTGCAAAACCATCCAAATCAAGCTTCTCTCTGCTTGATATTCTTCCACACTGTACATAAGGGCATTCTCTATCATAGGTGAAGAGTTTACATGTGTACTTGCAAGTTTACATTACATTTCATCAAACTCTTGAAACCAAGTCAGTTCTGACCTGAAACAACATGAAATGTTGTAAAATTGCATTTGTAAGCATATGTAATGAAGTTGAGCACATCCAACTTTACAGAATGAAGATATTGCAAAACCATCCAAATCAAGCTTCTCTCTGCTTGATATTCTTCCACACTGTACATAAGGGCATTCTCTATCATAGGTGAAGAGTTTACATGTGTATTTTGAAGTTTACATTACATTTCATCAAACTCTTGAAACCAAGTCAGTTCTGACCTGAAACAACATGAAATGTTGTAAAATTGCATTTGTAAGCATATGTAATGAAGTTGAGCACATCTAACTTTACAGAATGAAGATATTGCAAAACCATCCAAATCAAGCTTCTCTCTGCTTGATATTCTTCCACACTGTACATAAGGGCATTCTCTATCATAGGTGAAGAGTTTACATGTGTATTTGCAAGTTTACATTACATTTCATCAAACTCTTGAAACCAAGTCAGTTCTGACCTGAAACAACATGAAATGTTGTAAAATTGCATTTGTAAGCATATGTAATGAAGTTGAGCACATCCAACTTTACAGAATGAAGATATTGCAAAACCATCCAAATCAAGCTTCTCTCTGCTTGATATGCTTCCACACTGTACATAAGGGCATTCTCTATCATAGGTGAAGAGTTTTCATGTGTATTTGCAAGTTTACATTACATTTCATCAAACTCTAGAAACCAAGTCAGTTCTGACCTGAAACAACATGAAATGTTGTAAAATTGCATTTGTAAGCATATGTAATGAAGTTGAGCACATCCAACTTTACAGAATGAAGATATTGCAAAACCATCCAAATCAAGCTTCTCTCTGCTTGATATTCTTCCACACTGTACATAAGGGCATTCTCTATCATAGGTGAAGAGTTTACATGTGTATTTGCAAGTTTACATTACAATTCATCAAACTCTTGAAACCAAGTCAGTTCTGACCTGAAACAACATGAAATGTTGTATAATTGAATTTGTAAGCATATGTAATGAAGTTGAGCACATCTAACTTTACAGAATGAAGATATTGCAAAACCATCCAAATCAAGCTTCTCTCAGCTTGATATGCTTCCACACTGTACATAAGGGCATTCTCTGTCATAGGTGAAGAGTTTACATGTGTATTTGCAAGTTTACATTACATTTCATCAAACTTTTGAAACCAAGTCAGTTCTGACCTGAAACAACATGAAATGTTGTAAAATTGAATTTGTAAGCATATGTAATGCAGTTGAGCACATCTAACCTTACAGAATGAAGATATTGCAAAACCATCCAAATCAAGCTTCTCTCTGCTTGATATGCTTCCACACTGTACATAAGGGCATTCTCTATCATAGGTGAAGAGTTTTCATGTGTATTTGCAAGTTTACATTACATTTCATCAAACTCTAGAAACCAAGTCAGTTCTGACCAGAAACAACATGAAATGTTGTAAAATTGCATTTGTAAGCATATGTAATGAAGTTGAGCACATCCAACTTTACAGAATGAAGATATTGCAAAACCATCCAAATCAAGCTTCTCTCTGCTTGATATTCTTCCACACTGTACATAAGGGCATTCTCTATCATAGGTGAAGAGTTTACATGTGTATTTGCAAGTTTACATTACATTTCATCAAACTCTTGAAACCAAGTCAGTTCTGACCTGAAACAACATGAAATGTTGTAAAATTGCATTTGTAAGCATATGTAATGAAGTTGAGCACATCCAACTTTACAGAATGAAGATATTGCAAAACCATCCAAATCAAGCTTCTCTCTGCTTGATATTCTTCCACACTGTACATAAGGGCATTCTCTGTCATAGGTGAAGAGTTTACATGTGTATTTGCAAGTTTACATTACATTTCATCAAACTTTTGAAACCAAGTCAGTTCTGACCTGAAACAACATGAAATGTTGTAAAATTGAATTTGTAAGCATATGTAATGCAGTTGAGCACATCTAACCTTACAGAATGAAGATATTGCAAAACCATCCAAATCAAGCTTCTCTCTGCTTGATATGCTTCCACACTGTACATAAGGGCATTCTCTATCATAGGTGAAGAGTTTTCATGTGTATTTGCAAGTTTACATTACATTTCATCAAACTCTAGAAACCAAGTCAGTTCTGACCTGAAACAACATGAAATGTTGTAAAATTGCATTTGTAAGCATATGTAATGAAGTTGAGCACATCTAACTTTACAGAATGAAGATATTGCAAAACCATCCAAATCAAGCTTCTCTCTGCTTGAAATTCTTCCACACTGTACATAAGGGCATTCTCTATCATAGGTGAAGAGTTTACATGTGTATTTGCAAAATTTACATTACATTTCATCAAACTCTTGAAACCAAGTCAGTTCTGACCTGAAACAACATGAAATGTTGTAAAATTGCATTTGTAAGCATATGTAATGAAGTTGAGCACATCCAACTTTACAGAATGAAGATATTGCAATACCATCCAAATCAAGCTTCTCTCTGCTTGATATGCTTCCACACTGTACATAAGGGCATTCTCTATCATAGGTGAAGAGTTTACATGTGTATTTGCAAGTTTACATTACATTTCATCAAACTCTTGAAACCAAGTCAGTTCTGACCTGAAACAACATGAAATGTTGTAAAATTGCATTTGTAAGCATATGTAATGAAGTTGAGCACATCTAACTTTACAGAATGAAGATATTGCAAAACCATCCAAATCAAGCTTCTCTCTGCTTGATATGCTTCCACACTGTACATAAGGGCATTCTCTATCATAGGTGAAGAGTTTACATGTGTATTTGCAAGTTTACATTACAATTCATCAAACTCTTGAAACCAAGTCAGTTTTGAAATGAAACAACATGAAATGTTGTACAATTGCAATTTTGAGCATATGTAATGCACTTGAGCACATCTAACTTTACAGAATGAAGATATTGCAAAACCATCCAAATCAAGCTTCTCTCAGCTTGATATGCTTCCACACTGTACATAAGGGCATTCTCTATCATAGGTGAAGAGTTTACATGTGTATTTGCAAGTTTACATTACAATTCATCAAACTCTTGAAACCAAGTCAGTTCTGACCTGAAACAACATGAAATGTTGTAAAATTGCATTTGTAAGCATATGTAATGAAGTTGAGCACATCCAACTTTACAGAATTAAGATATTGCAAAACCATCCAAATCAAGCTTCTCTCTGCTTGATATTCTTCCACACTGTACATAAGGGCATTCTCTATCATAGGTGAAGAGTTTACATGTGTATTTGCAAGTTTACATTACAATTCATCAAACTCTTGAAACCAAGTCAGTTCTGACCTGAAACAACATGAAATGTTGCAAAAAATTGCATTTGTAAGCATATGTAATGCAGTTGAGCACATCCAACTTTACAGAATTAAGATATTGCAAAACCATCCAAATCAAGCTTCTCTCTGCTTGATATGCTTCCACACTGTACATAAGGGCATTCTCTATCATAGGTGAAGAGTTTACATGTGTATTTGCAAGTTTACATTACAATTCATCAAACTCTTGAAACCAAGTCAGTTCTGACCTGAAACAACATGAAATGTTGTAAAATTGCATTTGTGAGCATATGTAATGCAGTTGAGCACATCCAACTTTACAGAATGAAGATATTGCAAAACCATCCAAATCAAGCTTCTCTCTGCTTGATATACTTCCACACTGTACATAAGGCCATTCTCTATCATAGGTGAAGAGTTTACATGTGTATTTGCAAGTTTACATTACAATTAATCAAACTCTTGAAATCAAGTCAGTTCTGACCTGAAACAACATGAAATGTTGTAAAATTGCATTTGTGAGCATATGTAATGCAGTTGAGCACATCCAACTTTACAGAATTAAGATATTGCAAAACCATCCAAATCAAGCTTCTCTCTGCTTGATATGCTTCCACACTGTACATAAGGGCATTCTCTATCATAGGTGAAGAGTTTACATGTGTATTTGCAAGTTTACGTTACAATTCATCAAACTCTTGAAACCAAGTCAGTTCTGACCTGAAACAACATGAAATGTTGTAAAATTGCATTTGTAAGCATATGTAATGAAGTTGAGCACATCCAACTTTACAGAATTAAGATATTGCAAAACCATCCAAATCAAGCTTCTCTCTGCTTGATATGCTTCCACACTGTACATAAGGGCATTCTCTATCATAGGTGAAGAGTTTACATGTGTATTTGCAAGTTTACATTACATTTCATCAAACTCTTGAAAACCAAGTCAGTTCTGACCTGAAAAAACATGAAATGTTGTAAAATTGCATTTGTAAGCATATGTAATGCAGTTGAGCACATCTAACTTTACAGAATGAAGATATTGCAATACCATCCAAATCATGCTTCTCTCTGCTTGATATGCTTCCACACTGTACATAAGGGCATTCTCTATCATAGGTGAAGAGTTTACATGTGTATTTGCAAGTTTACATTACAATTCATCAAACTCTTGAAACCAAGTCAGTTCTGACCTGAAACAACATGAAATGTTGTAAAATTGCATTTGTAAGCATATGTAATAAAGTTGAGCACATCTAACTTTACAGAATGAAGATATTGCAAAACCATCCAAATCAAGCTTCTCTCAGCTTGATATGCTTCCACACTGTACATAAGGGCATTCTCTATCATAGGTGAAGAGTTTACATGTGTATTTGCAAGTTTACATTACAATTCATCAAACTCTTGAAACCAAGTCAGTTTTGAAATGAAAAAACATGAAATGTTGTAAAATTGCATTTGTGAGCATATGTAATGCAGTTGAGCACATCCAACTTTACAGAATTAAGACATTGCAAAACCATCCAAATCAAGCTTCTCTCTGCTTGATATGCTTCCACACTGTACATAAGGGCATTCTCTATCATAGGTGAAGAGTTTACATGTGTATTTGCAAGTTTACATTACAATTCATCAAACTCTTGAAACCAAGTCAGTTCTGACCTGAAACAACATGAAATGTTGTAAAATTGCATTTGTGAGCATATGTAATGCAGTTGAGCACATCCAACTTTACAGAATGAAGATATTGCAAAACCATCCAAATCAAGCTTCTCTCAGCTTGTTATGCTTCCACACTGTACATAAGGGCATTCTCTATCATAGGTGAAGAGTTTACATGTGTATTTGCAAGTTTACATTACATTTCATCAAACTCTTGAAACCAAGTCAGTTCAGACCTGAAAAAACATGAAATGTTGTAAAATTGCATTTGTAAGCATATGTAATGCAGTTGAGCACATCTAACTTTACAGAATGAAGATATTGCAATACCATCCAAATCATGCTTCTCTCTGCTTGATATGCTTCCACACTGTACATAAGGGCATTCTCTATCATAGGTGAAGAGTTTACATGTGTATTTGCAAGTTTACGTTACAATTCATCAAACTCTTGAAACCAAGTCAGTTCTGACCTGAAACAACATGAAATGTTGTAAAATTGCATTTGTAAGCATATGTAATGAAGTTGAGCACATCTAACTTTACAGAATGAAGATATTGCAAAACCATCCAAATCAAGCTTCTCTCTGCTTGATATTCTTCCACACTGTACATAAGGGCATTCTCTATCATAGGTGAAGAGTTTACATGTGTATTTGCAAGTTTACATTACAATTCATCAAACTCTTGAAACCAAGTCAGTTCTGACCTGAAACAACATGAAATGTTGTAAAATTGCATTTGTAAGCATATGTAATAAAGTTGAGCACATCTAACTTTACAGAATGAAGATATTGCAAAACCATCCAAATCAAGCTTCTCTCAGCTTGATATGCTTCCACACTGTACATAAGGGCATTCTCTATCATAGGTGAAGAGTTTACATGTGTATTTGCAAGTTTACATTACAATTCATCAAACTCTTGAAACCAAGTCAGTTTTGAAATGAAACAACATGAAATGTTGTACAATTGCAATTTTGAGCATATGTAATGCAGTTGAGCACATCTAACTTTACAGAATGAAGATATTGCAAAACCATCCAAATCAAGCTTCTCTCAGCTTGATATGCTTCCACACTGTACATAAGGGCATTCTCTATCATAGGTGAAGAGTTTACATGTGTATTTGCAAGTTTACGTTACAATTCATCAAACTCTTGAAACCAAGTCAGTTCTGACCTGAAACAACATGAAATGTTGTAAAATTGCATTTGTAAGCATATGTAATGAAGTTGAGCACATCTAACTTTACAGAATGAAGATATTGCAAAACCATCCAAATCAAGCTTCTCTCTGCTTGATATTCTTCCACACTGTACATAAGGGCATTCTCTATCATAGGTGAAGAGTTTACATGTGTATTTGCAAGTTTACATTACAATTCATCAAACTCTTGAAACCAAGTCAGTTCTGACCTGAAACATCATGAAATGTTGTAAAATTGCATTTGTAAGCATATGTAATGAAGTTGGGCACATCTAACTTTACAGAATGAAGATATTGCAAAACCATCCAAATCAAGCTTCTCTCAGCTTGATATGCTTCCACACTGTACATAAGGGCATTCTCTATCATAGGTGAAGAGTTTACATGTGTATTTGCAAGTTTACATTACATTTCATCAAACTCTTGAAACCAAGTCAGTTCTGACCTGAAACAACATGAAATGTTGTAAAATTGCATTTGTAAGCATATGTAATGAAGTTGAGCACATCCAACTTTACAGAATGAAGATATTGCAAAACCATCCAAATCAAGCTTCTCTCTGCTTGATATGCTTCCACACTGTACATAAGGGCATTCTCTATCATAGGTGAAGAGATTACATGTGTATTTGCAAGTTTACATTACAATTCATCAAACTCTTGAAACCAAGTCAGTTCTGACCTGAAACAACATGAAATGTAGTAAAATTGCATTTGTGAGCATATGTAATGCAGTTGAGCACATCCAACTTTACAGAATGAAGATATTGCAAAACCATCCAAATCAAGCTTCTCTCAGCTTGTTATGCTTCCACACTGTACATAAGGGCATTCTCTATCATAGGTGAAGAGTTTACATGTGTATTTGCAAGTTTACATTACATTTCATCAAACTCTTGAAACCAAGTCAGTTCAGACCTGAAAAAACATGAAATGTTGTAAAATTGCATTTGTAAGCATATGTAATGCAGTTGAGCACATCTAACTTTACAGAATGAAGATATTGCAATACCATCCAAATCATGCTTCTCTCTGCTTGATATGCTTCCACACTGTACATAAGAGCATTCTCTATCATAGGTGAAGAGTTTACATGTGTATTTGCAAGTTTACATTACAATTCATCAAACTCTTGAAACCAAGTCAGTTCTGACCTGAAACAACATGAAATGTTGTAAAATTGCATTTGTGAGCATATGTAATGCAGTTTGAGCACATCCAACTTTACAGAATGAAGATATTGCAAAACCATCCAAATCAAGCTTCTCTCTGCTTGATATACTTCCACACTGTACATAAGGGCATTCTCTATCATAGGTGAAGAGTTTACATGTGTATTTGCAAGTTTACATTACAATTAATCAAACTCTTGAAACCAAGTCAGTTCTGACCTGAAACAACATGAAATGTTGTAAAATTGCATTTGTGAGCATATGTAATGCAGTTGAGCACATCCAACTTTACAGAATTAAGATATTGCAAAACCATCCAAATCAAGCTTCTCTCTGCTTGATATGCTTCCACACTGTACATAAGGGCATTCTCTATCATAGGTGAAGAGTTTACATGTGTATTTGCAAGTTTACATTACATTTCATCAAACTCTTGAAACCAAGTCAGTTCTGACCTGAAAAAACATGAAATGTTGTAAAATTGCATTTGTAAGCATATGTAATGCAGTTGAGCACATCTAACTTTACAGAATGAAGATATTGCAATACCATCCAAATCATGCTTCTCTCTGCTTGATATGCTTCCACACTGTACATAAGGGCTTTCTCTATCATAGGTGAAGAGTTTACATGTGTATTTGCAAGTTTACATTACAATTCATCAAACTCTTGAAACCAAGTCAGTTCTGACCTGAAACAACATGAAATGTTGTAAAATTGCATTTGTAAGCATATGTAATGCAGTTGAGCACATCTAACTTTACAGAATGAAGATATTGCAAAACCATCCAAATCAAGCTTCTCTCTGCTTGATATGCTTCCACACTGTACATAAGGGCATTCTCTATCATAGGTGAAGAGTTTACATGTGTATTTGCAAGTTTACATTACAATTCATCAAACTCTTGAAACCAAGTCAGTTCTGACCTGAAACAACATGAAATGTTGTACAATTTTATTTGAAAGCATATGTAATGCAGATGAGCATATCTGACTTTACAGAATGAAGATGTTGCAAAACCATACACAACATTCAGATCTTACCTGAAACAACATGAAATGTTGTTAAATTGTATTTGAAAGCATATGTAATGCAGTTGAGCATATCTAACTTTTCAGAATAAAGATATTGCAAAACCATGCAAAACAACCTTCTCTCAGCCTGATTTGCTCCCACACTATACTTAAGGGCAATCTCTTTCATAGGTGAAGACCTTACATGTGTATTTGCAAGACAAGATCACCATTCATTAAACTCTTGATACCAAGTTAGTTCTCACCTGAAACAACATGAAATGTTGTCAAATTGTATTTGTAAGCATATGCAATGCAATTCAGTTCATCTAACTTTACAGAATGAAGATATTGCAGAACCATACAATACAAGCTTCTCTCAGACAGGGGTCTGAAGTTTAGCAGAAACATGCCAGGGTTCATTGGGTGTGCCCAAGTTAAATTTGGAGTGGATTGGATAAAGGGACGCCTGTTAGTTAGGACATCATGTTTCGGAGTTAGGGATTTATATGATATGATTGAATATAACACCCCATACGTTTGTATGCGAGTATGGATGCCATACACTCTGATCACTTTCAAAACTTCCTAAAATCTTCCCCATTGAATCCAGGGGTGTGAAATTTGGCACAGACATGCCAGGGTACATTGGGGGTGCCCACCTAGAATTTGGAGAGGATAGGAAAAAGGGAAGCCTGTTAGTTTAGACATCATATTTCAGAGATAGGGATTTATATCACATGATTGGATGTAACAACCCATAACATTTATATACGAGTATGGATGACATTTACTCACTTCACTTTCAATATTTCCTGAAACCTGCCCCATTGAATACAGGGGTGTGAGATTTGGCACAGACATGCCGTCGTACATTGCAGGTTCCCACCTTAAATTTGGAGTGAAGATCACAAAGGGAGGCCTGTTATTTTGGACATCATATTTCAGAGTTAGGGATTCATATCACATGATTGGATGGAACAACCCATAAGTTTATATGCGAGTATGGATGCCATACACTCAGATCACTTTCAAAACTTCCTACAACCTGCCCTTTGAATACAGGGTTCTGAAATTTGGAACTGACATGACAGGGAAAATTGGGGGTGCCCAACCAAAATTTGGAGTGGATAGGACACCTGTTTGTTTCGACATCAAGTTTCAGAGTTAGGGATTTATATCACATAAATTGGATGTACCAACCCATACATTTTGTATGCAAGAATGGATGCCAAACACTCAGATCACTTTTAAAACTACCTGAAACCTGCCCCTTTGAATACAGGGTTCTGAAATTTTGGACAGACATGACAGGGTACATTGGGGTTGACCAACTAAAATTTGGAGTGGATAGGACACCTGATAGTTTGGAAATCATGTTTCGGAGTAAGGGATTTATATCACATGATTGGATGTTACAACCCATACATATATATGCGAGTATGGATGCCATACACAGATCACTTTCAAAACTTCCTGAAACCTACCCCTTTGAATACAGGGGTCCGAAATTTGGCACAGACATGACGGGTGCCCAACTAAAATTTGGAGTGGAAAGGACACCTGTTGGACTCAACGTCAAGTTTCAGAGTTAGGGATTTATATCGCATGATTGGATGTAATAACCCATACATATATATGCGAGTATGGATGCCATACACTCAGATCACTTTCAAAACTTCCTGAAACCTACCCCTTTGAATACAGGGGTCCGAAATTTGGCACAGACATGACAGTGTACATTGGGGGTGCCCAACAAAAATTTGTAGTATACAGGACACTTGTTAGTTTGGACATCAAGTTTCAAAGTTAGGGATTTATATCACATGATTGGATGAAACAACCAATCAGATTTATATACGAGTATGGATGACATTCACTCACATCACTTTCAATACTTCCAGAAACCTGCCCCATTGAATACGGTGGTGTGAGATTTGGCATAGACATGACGGCGTACATTGCAGGTTCACACCTAAAATTTGGAGTGAATATCACAAAGGGAACCTGTTATTTTGGACATCATATTTCAGAGTTAGGGATTTATATCACATGATTGGATGTCACAACCCATACATTTATATGCGAGTATGGATGTCAAACACTCAGATCATTTTTAAAACTTCCTGAAACCTGCCCCTTTGTATACAGGGTTCTGAAATTTGGCACAGACATGACAGGGTACATTGGGGTTGCCCAACTAAAATTTGGAGTGGATAGGACACCTGTTGGATTCGACATCAAGTTTCAGAGTTAGGGATTTATATCACATGATTGGATGTAATAACCCATACATTTATATGCGAATATGGATGCCATACACTCAGATCACTTTCAAAACTTCCTAAATTCTGCCCCTTTGAAGACAGGGGTCTGAAGTTTGGCACAAACGTGACAGGGCACATTGGTGATGCCCAAATACAATTTGGAGTGGACAGGACACTTTGTTAGTTTGGACATCAAGTTTCAGAGTTAGGGATTTATATCACATGATTGGATGTAACAACCCATATGTGTATATGCGAGTATGGATGTCATACACTCAGATCACTTTCAAAACTTCCTACAACCTACCCTTTGAATACAGGGGTCTGAAATTTGGCACAGACATGAAGGGGTTCCCAACTAAAATTTAGAGTGGATAGGACACCTGTTTGTTTCGACATTAAGTTTTAGAGTTAGGGATTTATATCACATGATTGGATGTAACAACCCATACATTTATATGCGAGTATGGACGCCAAAACACTCAGATCATTTTAAAACATCCTGAAACCAGCCCCTTTGAAGACAGGGGTCTGAAGTTTGGCACAGACATGCCAGGGTACATTGGGGGTGCCCACCTAGAATTTGGAAAGGATAGGAGAAAGGGAAGCCTGTTAGTTTAGACATCATATTTCAGAGTTAGGGATTCATATCACATGATTGGATGTAACAACCCATACGTTTATATGCGAGTATGGATGCCAAAAACTCAGATAACTTTCAAACCTTGCTACAACCTGCCCCTTTGAATACAGGGGTCTGAAATTTGGCACTGACATGACAGGGTAAATTGGGGGTGCCCAACCAAAATTTGGAATGGATAGGACACCTAATAGTTTGGACATCATGTTTCGGAGTTAGGGATTTATATCACATGATTGGATGTAACAACCCATACGTTTATATGCGAGTTTGGATGCCATACACTCTGATCACTTTCAAAACTTCGTATAACCTTTCCCTTTAAAGACAGGAGTCTGAATTTTGGCACAAACATGCCAGGGTTCATTGGTTGTTCCCAAGTTAAATTTGGAGCGGATTGGATAAAGGGAAGCCTGTTAGTTTGGACATCATGTATCCGGGTTAGGGATTTATATGACATGATTGAATATAACAGCCCATACGTTTATATGCGAGTATGGATGGCATTCACTCAGATCACTTTCAAGACTTCCAAAAGCCTTTCCATTTTAATACAGGGGTGTGAGATTTGGCACAGACATGCCGGCATACATTGGAGGTTCCCACCTAAAATTTGGAGAGAATATGACAAAGGGAGGCCTGTTATTTTGAACATCATGTTTGGAGTTAGGGTTTTATATCACATGATTGGATGTAACAGCCAATACGTTTATATGCGAGTACGGATGCCATACACTCAGATCACTTTCAAAATTCCGTAAAACCTGCCCCTTTGAATACAGGGGTCTGAAATTTGGCACAGACATGACGGGGTGCCCAACTAAAATTAGGAGTGGATAGGACACCTGTTAGATTCGACATCAATTTTCACAGTTGGGGATTTATATCACATGATTGGATGTAACAACCCATACATTTATATGCGAGTTTGGATGCCATACAATCAGATTACTTTCAAAACTTCCTAAAATCTGCCCCTTTGAAAACAGGGGTCTGAAGTTTGGCACAAACATGACAGGGCACATTGGGGGTGCCCAACTAAAATTTGTAGTGGACAGGACACCTGTTAGTTTGGTCATCAAGTTTCAGAGTTAGGGATTTATATCACATGATTGGATGTAACAACCCATACGTTAATATGCGAGTTTGGATGCCATACACTCTGATCACTTTCAAATCTTCCAATAACCTTTCCCTTTGAAGACAGGGGTTTGAAGTTTGGCACAAACATGACAGGGCACATTGGGGGTGCCCAAGTTAAATTTGGAATGGATTGGAAAAAGTGAAGCCTGTTAGTTTGGACATCATGTTTCGGAATTAGGGATTTATATGACATGATTGAATGTAACAGCCCATGCGTTTATATGTGAGTATGGATGCCATTCACTCAGATCACTTTCAAAACTTCCTAAAGCCTTTCCCTTTGAATACAGGGGTGTGAGATTTGGCACAGACATGCCGGCATACATTGGAGGTTCCCACCTAAAATTTGGAGAGAATATGACAAAGGGAGGCCTGTTATTTTGGAAATCATGTTTGGAGTTAGGAATTTATATCACATGATTGGATGTAACAGCCCATACGTTTATATGCGAGTACGGATGCCATATACTCAGATCACTTTCAAGACTGCCTACAACCTACCCTTTGAATACAGGGGTCTGAAATTTGGCACAGACATGACAGGGTAAATTGGGGGTGCCCAACTAAAATTTGGAGTGGATTGGACACCTGTTTGTTTCGACATCAAGTTTCAGATTTAGGGATTTATATCACATGATTGGATGTAACAACCCCATACATTTATATGCGAGTATGGATGCCATACATTCAGATCACTTTCAAAACTTCGTAAAACCTGCCCCTTTGAAGACAAGCGTCTGAAATTTGCCACAGACATGCCATGGAACATTAGAAGAGCTCAATTAAAATTTTGAGTGGATAGGACAAAGGGATGCTTGTTAGTTTGGACATCATGTTTCGGAGATAGGGATTTATATCAAAGGATTGATTGTTACAACCCATACATTTGTATGCGAGTATGGATGCCATACACTTAGATCACTTTCAGAACTTCCTAAAACCTGCCCCTTTTGATATAGGGATGTGAAATTTGGTATGGACAGACCAGGGATAATTGGGGGAGCCCACCTAAAATTTGGAGTGGATAGGATAATGGGAAGCCTGTTTGTTTGGACATCATGTTTCAGAGATAGGGATTTATATCACATGATTGGATGTTACAACCCATACGTTTTCATGAATGCCATACACTCAGATCACTTTCAAAACTTCCTAAAACCTGCCCTTTTTAATATAGGGGTCTGAAATTTGGTTTGGACATACCAGGGATACTTGGGGGAGCCCACCTAAATTGTTGAGTCGATAGGACAACGGGAAGCCTGTTAGTTTGGACATCATGTTTCGGAGTTAGGGATTAATATCATATGATTGGATGTTACAACCCATACGTTTTTATGCGAGTATGGATGCCATACACTCAGATCACTTTCAAAACGTCCAAACACCTGCCCCTTTTTATATACGGATGTAAAATTTGGCATGGACTGGCCAGGGATAATTGGGGGAGCCCACCTAAAATTTGGAGTGGATAGGACAAAGGTAAGCCTGTTTGTTTGGACGTCATGTTTCGGAGTTAGGGATTTATATCACGTTTAGATGTAACAACCAATACGTTTTTATGCGAGTATGGAAGCCACAGATCACTTTCAAAACTTCCTAACACCTGCCCTTTGAAGACAAGCATCTGAAATTTGGCACAGACATGCCATGGAACATTAGAAGAGCCCAATTAAAATTTGGAGTGGATAGGACAAAGGGAAGCTTGTTGGTTTGAACATCATGTTTCGGAGATAGGGATTTATATTAAAGGATTGAATGTTACAACCCATACATTTGTATGCGAGTATGGATGCCATATACTCAACTCACTTTCAAATGTTCCTAAAACCTGCCCCATTGAACATAGGGGTCTGAATTTTGGCACAGACATGCCATGGAACTTTCGAATAGCCCAATTAAAATTTGGAGTGGATAGGATAATGGGAAGCCTGTTTGTTTGGACATCATGTTTCGGAGATAGGGATTTATATCACATGATTGGATGTAACAAACCATGCGTTTGTAGGCGAGTATGGATGCCATACACTGAGATCACTTTCAAAACTTCATAAAACCTGCCCCTTTTCATAAAGGGATGTGAAAATTGGCATGGACAGGCCACAGATAATTGGGGGAGCCCACCTAAAATGTGGAGTGGATAGGATAATGGGAAGCCTGTTTGTTTGGACATCATGTTTCGGAGTTAGGGTTTTATATCACGATTGGATGTAACAACCCATACGTTTATAGGCGAGTATGGATGCCACAGATCACTTTCAAAACTTCCTAACACATGCTCCTTTTAATATAGGGTTCTGAAATTTGGCATGGACATACCAGGGATAATTGGAGGAGCCCACCTAAATTTTTGAGTCAATGGAACGACGGGAAGCCCGTTAGTTTGGACATCATGTTTCGGAGTTAGGGATTTATATCATATGATTGGATGTAACAACCCATTCGTTTATATGTGAGTATGGATGCCACAGATCACTTTCAAAACTTCCTAAAACCTGCCCCTTTTAATTCAGGGGTCTGAAATTTGGCTTGGACATACCAGGGTACATTGGTGGTGCCCAACTAAAATTTGGAGTGGAAAGGAGAAAGGGAAGCCTGTTAGTTTGGACATCATGTTCGGAGTTAGGAATTTTTAACACATGAATGGATGTAACAACTCATACGATTATATGTGAGTATGGATGCCATATCTCAGATCACTTTCAAAACATCATAAATCCTGCCCCATTGAAGACAGGGGTCTGAATTTTGTCACAGACATGCCAGGGTACATTGGTGGTGCCGGTGTATGATAACACATACGATTATACTGCATTTTTTGGCAGCTTTGCAAGACCTAATTTAAACGTTGTTGGTAAATTAGATAATTACTGGGGACCCTCTATATGCATTTCTTCCCCTCCATAATTGCTAAAATAAAGTTTTACTGACATTTTATTGACCCTACCACTGCATAGGTCACATCTGTAACATGAACGCTACTGAATGGCACATACATTGAAAACTACGAAGAATTGAGAAAAATCCACTTTACACTTCATAAACAATCTTAAAATGTTTCCAAACCAAAGCAAAACCCACTTTTAATATACGTTCATTAACATTTTTGGTAAACAAAAAGAGAGATTGTTACATATGTTCCCTATGATGCATCTACAGAGAGAGAGAGACAGACAGACAGACAGACAGACACTAACACAGTCACCCACCCATCCACTCACTCTCTCTCTCTCACTCTCTCTCTCTCACACACACACACACACACACACACAGCCAGCAAGACACACAGAGCCAGCTAGCTCACAAACCTCTCTCTGAGCTATGTGATGCTATGACATCACAGAGCACATACATTCCGCTTGCCGTCTGTCAACCACTCAGTCATTGCCAGTCATTGGCTGGATGGGGGGCTGCTTGCTGCTGCTGTGTACCTTAGCAAACTTATTTGCTTGACAGGCCTTCCTCCTCCTCCGCCCACATGCCCACCTATGCCCGATCTGTTGTTCACCTGTATCACAGCTCCGCCCCAATAAGGCAGAGCCTCCCAAGAATGGTACAAACTCATCCACGTTCCCCTCCATGGAAAGCTTTAGCAAAAGGCAAAAGTGTTATATGTAATGAAGAGGAACCCGAGTCCATGACGCTTCCAACCAGCCATATATATTTGTGTGTATTAAAGATCACATTTTATTACATTTTGTTTTTCTGTACTTTATTACATCTTATTGTGATTTATAATTGTATTGTTTCTTTTCCATACATATGTATGTTTGTATCTATGTATGTATGCATGTCCAATTGCTTTGACAATACAAGTGTACTGAATTGAGAGAGAGAGAGAGAGAGAGAGAGAGAGAGAGAGAGATGGAGAAAGAGAGAGGTGCTAGGGCACATTTGTAACACAAATTAGGGAACATTCATAACATGCTTAGGGAACATTCGTAACATACAAGGAACATTTGTAAAATGAATTAGGGAACCTTTGTGACATACTAAAAGGACATACTGGTAAGATGCATGACACTTTTGAAACAACAAAAATGGTATTTAGTTAGTTATAAGGGAAATTTATACCAGTCTGCAAATATCTATGCATATTCCAATGTTTGCTGCAGGACTTACAGATTGAGTGAGGGGGTCAATATGTTTGATTCAGAACTAACCACTGCTTCTTCAATTTAGTTTTAAAGATAATTTTAAAAAAGTGGGCTTTACATTGGTCTGGAAAAAAAGGAGCAGTGGTCCCTAAAGCAATTCTTTTATGGTTTTTTTTGACACAATTCCTAAAACCCATTTTCTGTAAAATATGTTATCAAATATGTTATTATTAATATATTTTCCAAACTACAATCATACTAATCATGAAGATGTTTATATTATTATATTCTATGGGTTCTAGTCTATTGTGTATTGTATTTATTATTAGGCCCTTCTCTTATGTTTTAAAGTTGTTATTATTATTCCCTTCAATACAATAATTAAATTAAGTATTTTAACCACAAAGTATTGGCTACAGTTATGATGCCTACTTCAGTGTTCATATGCATACAGTTTCTAAGGTCCGGACCACTGCACAGTAGTCCCTGGAGTTGTAGTCCAGACCACTGCAAAATTCCTGCTGAAGTGATCTGGATCACCACTGGATCACCACACAATGGCCCAAGGACCACTGCAAACTTGGATTTCAATGTATTTCTTTAATCCATGTTGCAATAGCACCTATAATGTTCCCTTGTGGTGAGCTGGTTAATTCTGTTCTGGGAAAACCACAATCCTCAGGTTTAATAAGTCTCTGTACACATCAGTCCCTGAGTATCTTAAACCAATGGTCATTTTGACCAATTAAGCCCAAGAATTTAGTCAATTAAGTTGTCAAGGACTACCCAGTGAAGACGTGAACTCACGACCAGGTCACATTGTCAGACATTTCTTGTAGTTGGCCACCAGGTTTGCACACATCTCAGGAGGGATTTTGTCCCACTCCTCCTTGTAGATCCTCTCCAAGTCATTAAGGTTTCGAGGCTGACGTTTGGCAACTCGAACCTTCAGCTCCTTCCACAGATTTTCTATGGGATTAAAGTCTGGAGACTGGCTAGGCCACTCCAGGACCTTAATGTGCTTCTTCTTGAGCCACTCCTTTGTTGCCTTGGCTGTGTGTTTTGGGTCATTGTCATGCTGGCATACCCATCCACGACCCATTTTCTGGCTGAGGGAAGGAGGTTCTCACCCAAGATTTGACGGTACATGGCCCCGTCCTTCGTCCCTTTGATGCGGTGCAGTTGTCCTGTCCCCTTAGCAGAAAAACACCCCCAAAGCATAATGTTTCCACCTCCATGTTTGATGGTTGGGATGGTGTTCTTGGGGTCATAGGCAGCATTCCTCCTCCTCCAAACACGAGTTGAGTTGATGCCAAAGAGCTCGATTTTGGTCTCATCTGACCACAACACTTTCACCCAGTTTTCCTCTGAATCATTCAGATGTTCAATGGCAAACTTCAGACAGGCCTGTACATGTGCTTTCTTGAGCAGGGGGACCTTGCAGGCGCTGCAGGATTTCAGTCGTTCACGGCGTAGCGTGTTACCAATTGTTTTTTTGGTGACTTATGCTCCCAGCTGCCTTGAGATCATTAACAAGATCCTCCCGTGTAGTTCTGGGCTGATTCCTTACCGTTCTCATGATCATTGAGCCCAGCTTGGTGAGCCGGGCGCCAACCAGCAGGCGGATGAAGGCGGGAGAGCGGGTGCAAGGCGTGTCCAGCCAGGGGTTGTACAGGATCGGCTCCTCCAGGAGCCCCTCCAGCATGAAGGACCCCTCCTCTCTCTCAGCCCTCAGCTGGCACCAGGCCTTCAGCAGGCTACGGTGGAATCTGGGAAGTGCCAACAGGTCCAGTCTGCTACAGTCCATCAGAAACAGAGCTGTATCCAGCTGGAGCGCCCCCACCTGGCGAAGCAGGGTGCAGGCCAGCGCCCTCCAGGGCAAAGAAGGGGGGCCGTACAGCAGCCACTGTACTGACTGCAACTGAAAGGAAGACACCCTGCTGGTGATATCGATCAGGCCCTGCCCCCCCTCTTCTTGGGGCAGGTACAGCAACTCCTCTCCTCAGCCAGTGCAAACCGTCCCAGAAGAAATCCAGGACGGCTCTCTGCAGCTCACCCAGCAGCCCGGGCGGTGGCTCAACACACACTAAACGGTGCCACAGTGTGGAGGCCACCAGGTTATTGACGATCAGTGTCCTGCCTCTGTAGGAGAGCTGGGGGAGCAACCAGCGCCAGCGACCCAGACGCCCTCGCACCTCCTCCAGCACCCCCTCCCAGTTCCTTCTTTCATTGGCCTCGTCCCCCATGTGCACCCCCAGGTACTTAAAACCTCCCCTGCTCCAAATGAGCCTGTCCGACAATGCTGGGGGGCCACAGCCTTCCCACTGCCCCAGCAACAGTGCACAGCTCTTAGCCCAGTTCACCTTGGCTGAAGACAGTGTCTGAAAATCTGTGAGGGTGGTGTACAATGCCCTGATGTCCGATTCCCCCCCACCATAACCACCAGGTCGTCAGCATAGGCCGACACGCGGATGGGGGGGTGGAGCAGTGTGGCAGGGACAGTCCGCTGATGACGTTGCGCAGTTCATGGAGCAGGGGTTCGATGGCCAAAGAATAGAGCATGCCTGAGAGAGCACAGCCCTGCCTGACACCCCTCTTCACAGGAAAGGGAGCACTCAGCCCCCCATTGATCTTCAGTACACTGTAAATGTCCCTGTAGAGCCGGGCTGAACCCGAAGGATTGCATGGTCCCCCACAAATACTGGTGTTCAACCCGGTCAAACGTCTTTTCCTGGTCTAAAGAAAAAAGCCCAGTATTCAAACCCAATAACTTGGAGACTGCCAAAACATCCCTGATCAGAAAAATTGACCTGCCAGGTACACAGTACGTCTGGTCAGAGTGTACTACATACCCCATGACCTCCCTCAGTCTGTTGGCCAGAGCTTTGGAGAGCAGCTTATAGTCCACACACAGCAAGGCGACAGGTCTCCAGTTCTTTATGTCACACAGATCCCCTTTCTTGGGCAGAAGCATGACCACTGCCCTCCTGCAGCTGAGCGGCAGCTCACCCTGAGCCAGACTCTCCCTGTACATGGCCAGCAAGTCCGCCCCCAGCTGTGGCCAAAAGGCACGGTAAAACTCTGTGGGGAGACCGTCTATGCCAGGGGACTTAGCATTGTGTAGTCCACTGAGGGCAATGGAGAGCTCCTCCAATGTGAGCTCCCCCTCCAATCCCCTTTTCCTCTCTTTGGGGACCTGTGGAAGACCTCGGTGGAACCTGCTTGAGTGAGCCGCGTTTTCACCTCCTGTCTCACTGGAGAAGAGCTGCATATAGAACTGCACTGCCCTCCCTTGGATCTCCCCTGGCTCGCGCAGCTCGTGCCCGGTCGTCGTGCGGAGACAGTGGACCAGTTTGCTCTGGCCGTTCTTTTTCTCCAAACTAAAGAAGTAAAATGCCAGTAAGCACCACGGGTCTTAACTGAGGGGAATAAAACAGTACAGATGACAATACAGTGATCAGACAAACCAGTAGGAGTGATAAAACAGGACTTAAAAGTGCTAAGATGATGTTTAAAACAATAAAACCTATCTAACCTGGCCAAGGAGAGAGAGCTGTCCCGTACCTTGACCCAGGTGTACTGTCTTTTATTCTGATTAAAATTCCTCCAAACATCCTCTAGCTCACACTTCTGTATAATCCTGTACAACCCCCCGGGCAGATGGTGCGTGTGGCTCTGTGTGATTTCTGTCAACTGCAGCATTGTCCGTGCAATTAAACTCTCCTCCCAATACAAGATGTTCGTCTGATTGGTATTTCGCCAGTGTGCTCTCTAAAATATTTAAAAAGGAGACTCTATCCCTACCGTCGGTGGGCGCGTAGATGTTAATAAAAACGATCGTCTTATTCTCAATGACAGCACGCACCACGAGCAGCCTGCCTTTAATAACCTCGTGGACGGTGCAGGAAAGAGGTTTAAAACTCTCTGAAAATAAAACAGCAACCCCTGTGCTCAGAGATGACCCGTGACTTAAAACCACATGGCCCCGCCATTCCTTATTCCAGTCGATGCTGTTTGCGTCATCACTGTGCGTTTCTTGTAAAAACTCCCATCTGTAAATTCACCAATATAGAAATAGAAAAGTGCAGGAAAGACACAAGAAAACACAGAGAAACAAAGAAGAGTAAAGAGAAAACCCTATTTAACAACACAATCAAACTCCTTTGGCGTCTATGGCAAATCGTAACCCTAATGATACAAATGTTCCCTAAATATGTGTTTTGCAGAACACACAAGCAAACGTTATGGAATATCAGCATTTTATCGACACACATAATTGAACTTATTGTTCTTTAAGATTGATGAGAATAAGTAACATGAATAAACTTACTGTTGAAGATGTAACCCTTAACCAGTGGCTAATCCTAACTCTATGTTACAAATGTTCCTCTAAACACTTATTTTGCAAGATCAATACCAATGTGCTTTAAGAATACCGAAAATAATAATGCGTTTATCTGTAATAGTGAAGATGTTAAATAGATGTATATCTTCCATATACACACATAGATAAAAGCGGTTTCCAAACCGAATATAGAACTGAAACTTTCAGACCATCCATGAGGAATAGAATATAAACATTTACACTATAAAAAGCGGTTAAGCGATAAAAGCGGTTTCCAAACCGAATATAGAACTGAAACTTTCAGACCATCCATAAGGAATGGAATGTAAACATTTACACTTGTTACCAATTCTATATATCATTTAAATTCATAACCCTAACCCTAACTTTAAGTTACAAATGTACCTTAAACAGTTATTTTGCAGGATCAATAAAGAACTGTTAGGAATTTTTAAACACAAAGTTAATAGCAATGTGTTATAACTTTACCGAAAATAATAATCCGCATATCTTTATTGGTTTAGACGTTATTAATATATAATCCATTTTTCACATAGGGAACATTTGTAACATGATAGGAAAAACAAACAAATGATATTCAAAATATTCAATATTACAGCATACAATCTGTCAGTCTTCATAAGAATGGTATTTATAACATACTCTGTAAACATCAAGCAAATAGTATTTGTGGTTCACGAGACAGAAAAATATATAATCAAAGCTATCACACTTTAGTAGCCGGTGTGTGAACACACATAAGATTATACTGCATTTTTGGCAGCTTCGCAAGACCTAATTTTAAGCGTTGTTGGTAAATTAGATAATTACTGGGGACCCTCTATTTGCATTTTTTCCCCTCCATAATTGCTAAAATAAAGTTTCACTGACATTTTATTAACCCTACCACTGCATAGGGCACATCTGTAACATGAACGCTACTGAATGGCACATACATTGGAAACTACGGAGAATTGAAACAAATCCACTTCATAAATAATCTTAAAACGTATCCAACCAAGCCAAAACCCACTTGAAATACGTTAATTCACATTTTTGGTAAACAAAAAGAGAGATTGTTACACATGTTCCCTATGATGCATCTACAGAGAGAAAGACAGACAGACAGACACTAACACAGCCACCCACCCATCCACTCACACACACACACACAGACTCTCTCTCTCTCTCTCTCTTTCACTCACACACACACACACACACACACACACACACACACACACACAGCCAGCAAGACACACAGAGCCAGCCAGGTCAGCGATGACATCACGAACCTCTCTCTGAGCTGACTGATATGACATCACAGAGCACATACATTCCGTTGCTTGCCGTCTGTCAACCACTCAGTCACTGAGTCACTGGCTGGATGGGGCTGCTGCTTGCTGCTGCTGCGTACCTTAGCAAGCTTATTTGCTTGACCGGCCTTCCTCTTCCTCCGCCCACATGCCCGATCTGCTGTTCACCTGGATCACAGCTGTGCCCCAACAAGGCAGAGCCTCCCAAAAATGGTACAAACTCATCCATGTTCCCCTCCACGGAAAGCTTTAGCAAAAGGCAAAAGCGTTATACGTAATGAAGAGGAACCCGAGTCCAAGACGCTTCTGACCACCCATATATATTTGTGTGTATTAAAGATTACATTTTATTACATTTTGTTTTTCTGTACTTTATTACATCTTATTGTGATTTATAATTGTATTGTTTCTTTTCCATAAATATGTATGTATGTATCTATGTATGTATGCATGTGAAGAAACCCTCTTGAATTGACGAAAACGGCAGCGCAGGAGTTGTGTTGCAAATGGTAAGGAAGTCTTTAATCAGGCCGGCCCGGAAGGAAAACAGAGCGAACACAAGGTGGTCTCGGGTTCAAACAGCTTTTCTTACAGATCTCTTCCAGGTTTGCATTTTTACACAGTTCTAAACAAAAGGTGACTAATGTCCAATCAGCAGAGGGCAGTGTCCCAGATGTGTATGTCAATTGGCTCGGTCCTCGCTTCTCTACTTCCTCTGGAGTGTAGGGTTACCAAACACCGGGGGTGACATCACCATTTCCTCTGCAAAGCATTCTGGGATGCACAAAGGACATTCAGAACTAACCACTGGAAAGGATCATTCTCTCTAGATCTTTTGGACTCCTGCTCGTGAATGTCTGCATCATTGGTCCTTTTATTACTTTCAGACATGTTCAATCCCCGATCCTGTTTATATAGCTTGCTAAGGCATTAATTAAGATTGTTTGACCATCAATTACCTGTCTTTGGTTATTCAACACTATATGTAGCAACTCACGCAGGTCCGTAGATGCCAACTCAACCTGTAGATTGATAGTCTCCCGCAAGGTTGTAGTTAGATCTTCTTCTTCTTCACTCGATACGACGCTGACTGGTGATGCAGGCGGTCCAGGAGGTGTTTGGATATGCGGCAGGGAGTCCTGGCTCCTAACTTGCGGAGACACCCGGGCGGTTTCTCAGGGTGTTGTTGGTGAATAACTGGGACTACCTTGCTGCGTAATCAGCCGCAGTAATGAACTGTCTGAAATAGACTCCGATGAACCTGAAACACATGAGAACGGATACGTTTAATCACAGACGGTAACACTAAATAAATAAATAAATAAATAATAATAAAAATTAAAAAAATTATAATAATAAAAAATAATAATAATAATAATACATAACAATAATAATAATAACATAAATAACATCCTTAAACAAACAATACATTATTATCATAATTCGATTTATGTAAACCTATAGCTTTTAAATTAACTATTCTTACTCTTATTAATACAATAGTGCTCAGATTATTATAGACCATTCATAATAAAAATATATATAAAAATGTTTAAAAGAATAACTACATCTAGAATGTTGTATTACAATAATAGACAACGTTAATAATTGTCTCAATAAAGCGTGTGCTACGAAAACATTAATAATAACGGTCTAAGTAAGTACATTGTAAAATGACAAGAACCCGGACAATATTATCATTTCATAAATAATAGTTTTAAATACTCGGTTGTAAAAACGTATAAACGATGCAAACAGACAGTTTAAATGCAGACGTCTTCTTAGATCCGGCGTTCCTGAATCAAAAATCATCATCATCACTTTCGGTGTCTTAAACGGAGACATGTATAAACATAAGTTAATACCCTAGGTTAGTCTGGGCGCCGCAGCCAGGTTACTTTCACTTTCAAACGTAGACTACTACAATCCTTTAAACACTACAGATCCCAGCATGACTCGGGGGTCAGACTGCGTGCGCATCATTCTGCTCAGATGGCTCGGCGCAGGCCCTCAGCACAGCACGCCTGGACAGCGCAAGACAATAGAGCCATTGTGCACACTGTGTACAATATGAGCACGGCTCCATCTCTTGGAGTAATGAAATAAAGGTCTCACTCACCCTTGGAATGCGTTCTTTTCCGTAAATACAGGTCGTTCTGGATAGATCCTCTGATAAAAACACAAAATAATATAAAAATCCGCCCCGTATAGATCCATAATTTAACATCACACATCCTGGCGATATTTATTACATGTATAAAATGGAAAGTATAACTTACGCGGCTCAGCATTTGACGTGCTGGGTCGCTCGTCATCTAATGTCGGGAACAAATCTGAAAGTAAATATGGTTATATGAAAATAAAATGTACATACGTTCATAACGCGTATAATTAATACGGTCGATACATTATTAAATGAGTCTTACCCGTGTTCATTGATTCGCTTGTGTAGAAATCGAGCACATTGTATGGGGCGCTCGGTAATCCTGCAGATACACGGGTGCTTGTTAGAAACATCGCGCTGTGCCTATTATTTATAAATATTAAAAAAAATATATCAATACATAATACCTAGTGTAAAAGGCTCTTGAGACGTTTGAAAATCAGCTTTTCCTATAAACAGAATTTAAACGTTTAAACACAATTCAAATATATATTTAAAACATTTCAAATATTAGATTTCTTAAATACGTATGTAAATGTAGCACATTTTTAATCTTTCTGAACTAGTGTACGGATATCTAAACACTTCGCAATTATATTTCTTGATTAATTTAATTATACTTACCATCAAAGTTTGAGAAGTTTAGTGTCCGCTCCGCATGGTCGTGGCCGGGCATCCTGATTTCTCTTTGTGTGTTCTGGTCCGTGCAGGCAGCGTGTTGATCAAATGGACTGAATCTCCGCCGCGACCCGCATTTAAACACCGCGCTGTGCGCGTGAACGTGCTGATGACCACCGCAATCCCCGCAAACTTTCCGTTCACGCGCTTGAAAAAATGTCTTTGACAATCCGTAAGGTGGCGCTCGAGAATAAGTAATCTAAGTTTGTTCATGAAAATATCGGGCTTATTAAATTTATTTAACCTTAATATCTTTAAATGTTCTGTAAATTACACGTATCTATCGTATGTTGTACATCATGTACAACGCTTGTTGTTGACATATGTCTAATAAAGTTTTCTGTAGGTCTTTCCATTTATTTTGATATATAATATATATCCCTACGTGTTTAAAACTGTGTAAAGAATATATTTATATAAACAGTCGATCCTAAACATTGTGACATCAACATTAAATACACACGTTTAAAATAAAATAAATAAAGTTGTCTTTTCTAGGTTTGTATACATCTCTTATTATATTTTATTACATTTTAGAACCAAAATACCTCTTTAGACAAGGGGACTTATTAAGTGCTCTCTCTCTCTCTCTCTCTAGGCATGATTGATGTTACAACATCCCCCACCACTACCACACGTATTATCTTTTAACACATAGCGGCTGTATGTACCACCAGATTCCTAAATGTTTTGTGGTAACCATCATTCGTTAATTAAATCGTTATCATGTTTTTATATCTTCATACAGCCTAATGGTTAAGAATAACTCTTAAATTTTGATATCCTTATAGTTACAGGTTTCCAACATCGTTTCGGGTAGGATTCTTTATCACATTATTGTGTTAAGTTAAACTTTTTTTTTTTTTTTTTTTTTTAAATACAAGCGGCTAGATAACAGCTCGTTCTCACCAGAATCTGAGCCCTTGAGATAAGCGTTCCAGCCTGCACTCGGTATATGTGTATACACACACACACAGAGGATGTGCTGAGATCGTATTGAGTGTATTTACTTAATCTTAACGCGTGAATGGTTTATATTACATAATAATTTGATGTTTGATTACTAATATTATTACAAATGCTGCTACATATATTTCTACATATATAGTCTATAACTCTTCTATATTTAAGGATTTCTTAATTTAGTAACGTTACATTGCTACACACACACACACCTTTAAAACTTCATAATTTTATTTATTCAGTCTTTACATTGTATCTGTTCTTTAAATAATACGTTTGATATATATTCTGAAATGCAAGAAAATATTGGTCTTGGGTTGGTGTAGTATTTACTGAGATTATACCGAATACTGAAAGTTTTAATTTACATTTTCTGTATTACATTTCTTTTCATTTTGCTCATATTCAGGATTTTCTAGTTCAGTCCATCTTGTGTCTCTCAAGCTGCCCACAGCCCCACCGCTTCTACAGATCGCTATCTCTCAACACATTCCAGTATCCGGGGCTAGGGGGGCCCATCGCCTCAAATGTAAACAGAGCCGCTTCTTAAATTGAAAACAGACCCCACCTGTCACCAGTGCCCTGTTAGCTCCGCCCGCAAATATTTAAATTATTCAAACCAAACTCTAACGTGATAGGCTATTTCTTCAGTGCCCTGTCAACTCCACCCCCAAATATACTAAATCTTCACCGATCCGAGGTTACTAAAGACGTAGACATCTCCTCGCCACCCCCACTTGCTCAAAAAGCTCCAGACTGACATAACCCTTATCCATTTGAAAGAGGTAACAGCTTTGGCCCTGTTGAAGAGATTGTAGAAGTATCTATGTTACTAAAGAATCGGGAGGGCTTTAATAGAACTCTTTTGGAGCTTCACTCGCGTAGGGAAAAATAGCTATTCTACTAAATAAATTGGGAGGACTTAAATCCAACTCTTTTGGAGCTTCACTAGCGTAGGGAAAAATATCTATGTTTTCTAAAGAATCTGAAGGGTATACATAGCGCTCTTTTGGAGCTTCACACGTATAGAGAAAAATAGCTATTTTACTAAAGAATCAGTCTGGCTTAAAGACAAATCTTTTGGAGGGTTTGAAAAACAGTTGAAGACCCCCACCACCCTGCACATTCCTTCGAAACCCATCACTATGGTAATTATTCTGTGACGCGGTACAAGCACCCCGCACCCCCTAGGAAGGCTCCCCACCCCCTAGGAAGGCCCCCCCACCCCCTAGGAAGGGACCCCCCCGAGTTCAACTCAAGTTCAAGGTCAAAGGTCAAATCCCCCTTAACCCCCGTAGGAAGCCCCCCCCCCGAGTTCAACTCAAGTTCAGGTCAAAGGTCAAATCCCCTGCCTTTCGAAAAAGTGCCCTATATTACTACTGTCAGACGTTTCTTGTAGTTGGCCACCAGGTTTGCACACATCTCAGGAGGGATTTTGTCCCACTCCTCTTTGCAGATCCTCTCCAAGTCATTAAGGTTGCGAGGCTGACGTTTGGCAACTCGAACCTTCAGCTCCCTCCACAGATTTTCTATGGGATTAAGGTCTGGAGAATGGCTAGCCTCTACCGGACCTTAATGTGCTTCTTCTTGAGCCACTCCTTTGTTGCCTTGGCTGTGTGTTTTGGGTCATTGTCATGCTGGAATACCCATCCACGACCCATTTTCAATGCCCTGGCTGAGGGAAGGAGGTTCTCACCCAAGATTTGACGGTACATGGCCCCGTCCATCGTCCCTTTGATGCGGTGCAGTTGTCCTGTCCCCTTAGCAGAAAAACATCCCCAAAGCATAATGTTTCCACCTCCATGTCTGACGGTGGGGATGGTGTTCTTGGGGTCATTCCTCCTCCTCCAAACACGGCGAGTTGAGTTGATGCCAAAGAGCTCGATTTTGGTCTCATCTGACCACAACACTTTCACCCAGTTCTCCTCTGACTCATTCAGATGTTCATTGGCAAACTTCAGACGGGCCTGTACATGTGCTTTCTTGAGCAGGGGGACCTTGCGGGCGCTGCAGGATTTCAGTCCTTCACGGCGTAGTGTGTTACCAATTGTTTTCTTGGTGACTATGGTCCCAGCTGCCTTGAGATCATTAACAAGATCCTCCCATGTAGTTCTGGGCTGATTCCTCACCGTTCTCATGATCATTGAAACTCCACGAGGTGAGATCTTGCATGGAGCCCCAGACCGAGGGAGACTGACAGTTATTTTGTGTTTCTTCCATTTGCCAATAATCGCACCAACTGTTGTCACCTTCTCACCAAGCTGCTTGGCGATGGTCTTGTAGCCCATTCCAGCCTTGTGTAGGTCTACAATCTTGTCCCTGACATCCTTGGACAGCTCTTTGGTCTTGGCCATGGTGGAGAGTTTGGAATCTGATTGATTGATTGCTTCTGTGGACAGGTGTCTTTTATACAGGTAACGAGCTGAGATTAGGAGCACTCCCTTTAAGAGAGTGCTCCTAATCTCAGCTCGTTACCTGTATGAAAGACACCTGGGAGCCAGAAATCTTGCTGATTGATAGGGGATCAAATACTTATTTCCCTCATTAACATGCAAATCATTTTATAACTTTTTTGAAATGCGTTTTTCTGGATTTTTTTGTTGTTATTCTGTCTCCCACTGTTAAAATACACCTACCATTAAAATTATAGACTGATCATTTCTTTGTCAGTGGGCAAACGTACAAAATCAGCAGGGGATCAAATACTTTTTTCCCTCACTGTACATGCTGCTCTTCAGACAAAGCAGAAATAAGATAGAGTCCCATGTCATCTACTGCTAAGGCAAACCGTGCAGACTTGTCAACCGAAACTCTCGAGTGTGTTAGGAGTTATGATATAGGACACATTCCATGTCTGCCTAGCAACTAAATCTGTAATATGCCCTGCCCCGAAATGGACTTCTGACATGTATAAAACTGTGTGCTGTGGCAGAAATAAACTGAAGACAAAAGATCTGGCATTGTGTCGGTGACTTTTTTCTTCCCGAGCTCGTCTCCTGCGGAGGATCCACCATCCTGCACTGACGGTGCTGGGTTATCCTAGTCCTGGGGTTATCCTAGTCCAGGGGTTATCCTAGTCCAGGGTTTACTTCTGGTGAAGTGGTTGTACCTTAACAGAGGGTGTGTTAGTCTGTTTCGTGGATAAGTTGGGGGAGAGTCTTGTAGATGACATGCTGGGGCATGTAGCATGGCATTGTTTAGAAATGTTTGTTTGAACACTCAGTTGGTTGTGAAGTTAAGCTTACTGTCACAGATGTTTTAATGAGTTGTTTGTAATATCTACCGTTATTTTGATAGTTTAAGATGTATAGAGATGTTATTGTATTTTAAAGTGTTTGGGTTGATTGTAAATGACTACATGTGTTCATTTTTTTCTTTTTTTTATATGTGTTATTATTATTTTTTTAGATGGTGAAAACGCTCCCGAACCAGGAATCTCTGGGGTCAGACGATGTTTAAACTTGGAAGGTTCGTTTAAAAGCTAAATGTTGTTAGTGGTCTATAAACCTGTGTTATGATAATATTAATATTACCGTTTTAAAGAATCATTTATTTTGACTTTATTTACGGTTTGTATTTTATGCAGTTTTTACATGGTTCATACGTTTTATAGCGAGCTGTATTTTATTAAGTGTTTGTATGTCTATTGTTTGTAATTAATAGCATCAATGTGTTTTGTTTGTTCCTAAGGCTAATTTTCAAAGGTCTAAAATGACCCTAGCATAGCATTTAAATCATTTGATTTAAAATTAAGAGTTTTGCTGTTTAAAGATCTATATGTGATACTTTTTTTTTTCTCCCCTCCCAAGACTCGTGGGACAGTCATTCCATCGATGATCTTTTGGGTGCGATTACTCTGTCTAACTGGGGGCAAACCCCGACGCCGACTAGATCGCTGAGAGTAACCCCACCGATACATCCGGAGACACCTCCCCACCAGCGTAGATTACCGCATCCGCCGATAAACCTGGAGACACCTCCCCACCAGCGTGGATCACCGCTAACCGAGGCTGATTCACCCCGCAACGCCAGGCAGGATTCAACAGTGTTCAGTCCACCCCGTTACCGAGCACCGAGAGGTACCCCAAGGCCGGTCCTGGAGAGTCCTCAACACCCGTTTGGATCACCGCGAGTCGGAGCTGCTACACCACCCAACACCAGTCCAATTTCATCATCACTCAACCCGCCCTCGATCCTGTATCCAAGATACGGGAGCAGTACCCCCGCCTATGCCAGATTACCCCCAAGTTCTTTTGGGTCACCGCTCCCAAGTCTACGTTCGACCCCTTCAAATCCCGGACGGTATCCACCAATGGGTGGAGATCTACTGAACCATCAACCCTATAGACCTGCATCAATAGACAAATGCCTGGATATAATCCCACAAGTGGCGCGTGAGTTGTCATTGGATATCCTAGAAAATCAAAAAATGATTATACATGCACAAAACCTGGCTATAGAGGGTCAAAACATTATTATTAATACAGTTAATAATGCCATAGATTGAAATTAATATTTTATGAGCGGTCAAATTACTCGAAAGTGTGGGATGTGGTGTTGTGTAAAATAAATAAATGAATGAATAAACAAAAATGTCTGGACATGGTAAAAGAGCTCATGATCTGTTTTGCGTAGTTTAATAAAACTGCTCAAGCCCGACACCCCAGAACCCCAAGCTCTGCAACAGACATGTTTGTGAAATTTCAGACGCATTCTGACCCCCACAAGCAGACGCTGTTTCTCTTCCTTAATGATAGTAATTACTTTGGAATAAAGAGTTTGACGGCTTTTTTGGGTTGTTCGTACATTTGCCCCTTCTGTTATGCGGCGTTCAACGATAAGCTTAAACACTGATGCACCAGTTACTGCAATGTTTGTTTCAGCCCCCAGTGTCGTAAGGGGCTGGCCCCCACCATCCGCTGTAAAGATTGTTTAAGGATTTGTCTCTCAGCGTTCTGTTTTTCTGAGCATAAGGTGCTGAGGGTTAACAGCGAGGGTGTTGAACTGAGCGCCTGTGATCAAACAAAATATTGCCCCAAATGTTGTTTCCAATACCGGTTTCATAAGGGCAAGACCCATAAATGTTCAAAACAGCGGTGTCCGCTCTGTAAGGCAGACCTAACCCTAGAGGCCGAACACCAATGTTCGAATGTCCGAAATACCTCAATTACATGTTTATTGCACACAATGCTAAGGGTTATGATTCTTACCTTTTGATTAATTATCTGGTGGAGAACAGGGTGACCCCTAAAATGATTGCTCAGGGGAGCAAGATAATGTGTTTCACCGATGAAACTTTCAATCAAAGGTACATAGATTCGCTGAATTTCCTACCCATGAAATTGAGCGCTTTGCCTAAATCTCTGGGTTTTGCGTCTCAGAAGAAAGGTTGGTTCTGTCATTTTTTCAACACTCAGGCCACTCAAAATTATCGGGGACCCTATCCGCCCGCCTATTATTATGGGGTTGACACTATGATGTCTCATGAATGGGTAGTTTTCTTGAAATGGTACAATGCTGTTAAGGGGGGTGTTTTTGACTTCAGAGAGGAGATGGCTGCCTATTGCAAAAATGATGTGGTGATCCTTAAAGAAGAATGTGTACGTTTTCGAGCCTAGATTATCAAGACCTCTGGGCTCGACTCTTTACAATGTGTGACTATAGCATCTCTCTGTATGAAAATGTATCGAGCCAATTTCTTGCAGAAAAATAATATAGCTGTCACCACTTCAGACAACTATTGGACTAGACAAAAAAACGTTTCGACTGTCTCCATACAGTGGTTGGAATACCTGACTGCCCGGGATGACATCATGATCAGTCATGCTTTAAACCACGGGCAGGTCAAAATGGGTCCCTACCACTTAGATGGTTTTAGCGAGGTGGCTGGGGTGCATACCGCTTACGAGTTTGCCGGTTGTATTGTCCACAGGTGTCCGCAATGTTTCGATCCAAACACCTTTAATCCTGTAACTCAAAAACTCTGTGGTGATATGCACTATGATTGTCAGGAACGAATTGAAACTTTAAAAAACACCTATGGTTTGAACGTGGTGGTGATTTGGGAACACAAGTGGACCACCCTGAAGCAGCAGGATGAGAGGGTGCGGGTCTTCATGGAAACCTTTGACTTTCCAGAATGTCTCAAACCCCGGGGGTCGGACCAACGCCATCTGTTTACATTATGAGGTAAAGTCGGGGGAGAGAGTAGATTACTATGACTTCACTAGCTTGTACCCGTTTGTCAACAAAACTAAAATGTATCCCTCGGGACATCCAAACATTATTTATCACAACTTTCTTGATATCAGTCATTACTTTGGCTTGATCAAATCGACTGTATACCCACCCCGAGGTCTATTCTTGCCCATGTTGCCTTACAGGTGCTCGGGAAAATTGATGTTCCCTCTGTTGTAGAACATGTGTGGAAACTGAAAATCAGATGCCCTCTTGTCCACACAGCATTGAAGAGAGGGCTCTGACAGGGGTCTGGTGTAGTGTTGAGCTTGACAAGGCGGTGGAAAAAGGTTACAGAGTCGGTAAGGTGTATGAGGTTTGGCATTTTTATGAAAAATCTGATACTCTTTTTGCCGATTATATTATGACCCACCTGAAAGAGAAGCAGGAGGCCTCCGGCTACCCCTCATGGTGTGATGACAACGCGGACAAAGAGCGATCCGTTCAGCAATATTATGAAAATGAAGGGATTCGGCTGGATCCGTGTAACATAACGGTAAACCCAACTAAAAGACAGATGTCCAAACTGATATTGAACAGTCTGTGGGGTAAGTTTGGGGAGAGAAATAACCGTCTAAATACCACCTTGATTAAAAACCCCGAACAGTTTATAGAATTCATGTTTTCCAAAGAACACGATGTAGCCCACTTTCAATTCATAAATGACCGAGTGGCCCAGGTGCAATGGCGGACCCCAAAAGATTTCCCCACCCGCCAGGGTAATGTTAATGTGTTTATTGCGATCTTTACCACGGCTTACGCCCAGCTTGAACTGTACAACTTAATGGACCAACTACAGGAGCGCACGCTCTATCACGATACTGACTGTGATCTTTGTCACCAGGCCGGGGGATTGGGTCCCGCCCCTCGGGGACTACCTTGGGGAGTTAACGAGCGAGCTAGATCCTCAGGACCACATAGTGGAGTTTTTTCAGGGGGGCCAAAGACTTACGCATACAGAACAGCTGCTGGTAAGACGTGTATGAAAGTTAAGGGGATCACTTTGAACCATTGTAACAACAAAATCATTAACATTAAGTCTCTGATGACCCTGGTCCGCCTCCTCGTGAGATTATTACTTCCGGAAACCGAATCTATCAGAATAAAAAGGGTTACATGTTGGAAAATAGATCACTAAACAAACGGTTCAGGCTGGTGTACAATAAAGGAGTGTTGATGCCCGACTATAACACTCTACCTTATGGATATTTTAGCGGTGATTTTGATAACAGACTTCAACATCCTTCTTCATGTATTATATCCAGTCCCTCCAACTCGGGTAAGAGCTATCTTATAAAGAACGTCATAGAAAATGCGGAAGCGACCGTGTCACAAAATCTCGACAACATAGTGTGGTGCTACTCTTGCTGGCAGCCGCTCTACGATGCTTTGGCGGCGAAAATAAAAAATCTGAAATTTGTACAGGGAGCCCCCGACTCGCTGTGTGACGATGAGTTGTGCCCCCAAGTCAAACTAATCTAGTAGTCCTTGACGACCTGATGGAACTGGCCAGTGACAATAGCGAGGTGGAAAAAGCCTTAATAAAATACACTCATCATCGGAATTTAAGCATTATTAAAATACATATTAATTATTAATTATTAAATTAATAGTGCGACTTTTTTTACCTTGAAAAAATAAATTTTCAACTAAATAAATAATGCTTAAATTCCGAACAATTATTTTTAAAAATCCCAGAGATAAACTACAGGTTACCGTTGTAGCGTTATGTTGGGTGTATTTTGATTAGAGCATTTTGAGCTGAAGCACTGATCTAAAGAAGACCTCTGCCCCCCAAAGTTATCAGATTTCCTTAGCTCATCAGCTTGGAGCTGGTTTGCATCGGGGTGACAGTTTTGGGGAGGATGGCGCCGAGAGTAGGCCAAATGGTTTGGAATCCTGCTATGAGATGTCTGGAGAAAGGGGCCTGTGGGTAATAAAAACTCTTTGAAGTGGACGAGAGCCGAAATCCCGACATAGAGCTACGAACCCATTTCCAAAAGATGGCATGGATTGACATCAGTCATAAATCAAGCCCCCCTCCAATAGGACACTGGGGGCTGAAACCGAAATCCAATCTCAAGAACTCAGGAACCAATCACCTATTGATCTGACAGACTATAAAGAACAGCGCACAGTCTCTCTCTCTCTCTCTCTCTCTCTCTCTCACCTGAACCAGAAACGCGCTGCCACAGCTCAACCTGTAGCTCTGTTGCCAGAACCGGAACCAGAAACCAACCAAGTCTTTGCCGGCAACAGAAGAGTTAAACTGGGAGAAGGAGATTGAGCCGTACGAAGAATTCTTTTAAAGGACTTAAATAAAGAACTGTACAGACTGCGCATGCCCGCCTGTGCCCACCTGATCAGTGGAGTTTTACAGCTGGACAAAGTCGACTGTATACGAAAGTGTTCAGTCATTTAAATAGCTATTTGAGTCTTAAGAAACTTGACCCTTGGAACAAACAGGGCCCTGCTTTCTTCAAAGACTTTGTCTTCAAGTAACTACGGTGGAACCCTGCTTACAAAGAAGATTTTGTGCACAACCTTGGAGCCTTCAAACCAGTGGAAAATCTGTTTGGAAAAGACTCTACATTCGCGAAACCCCAACTTCCAGGTGCATCGACTGAGTGGAAGTTCTTGGACAAAGCCGAACCAGACTGCCTTTGTTCCCAACCACACGGACCTCATGCCGTGTGCTGTTATCTGAGCCCGAAGACAGAGAGGCCTCTCTGCGATGAAGTTCAGATAAGTTTAACAGTTTGGAGTTCATGATTCATGACATTAGAGAAATCAATTAGAAATGCTAATTTGTGATTCATAACTCTAGAATGTGTAATATCATTTAGTTTTCTTAAATATAAATGTGTGTTGCATTAAACTGTGTTGTTGATAATTTTAGAAATAAAATCTGTCAACGCCGAGAAATATCTTCTCATTCTTGTTTAACTGTTTAGTCTGAAATTGACACAAGTTAATAGACATTAGATTATTGGTGGCCCTGCCTATCCTTAATCATTGAATAATAATCAGTTTAGGGAAATTGTGGTAACAAGTAATGATAGGATCTTTCTCGGCACCTAAATGTAAATGAGACTGATATATATATAACGAGAAGTTACCTGACATAAATACTAACCTGCGTAGTTATTTAATGTCTGACTAACAATACTAATGAGAGACTCACCTTCATCTTACTAACCGGTATTGTAGTCAATGTGTTTATAACCTTTTTTGTTTAACGATTTGTGTGTTATCATATGCGATTCCATGGTCTTTGATTTGGTCACGGAAGTGATTTGTCTTTGATTTGTTGATCTAGAGTTGAATTTTAATTAGTTTTTCCCTTTTGTATAATTAGTGTAGTGCTACATTTAGTCTTTGTTTTTGAAAAAATTTGACAATTTATATCTTTGGAATTGGTGTCTGCGTCCAATTATTACAGAAATTGAGTTCTACAAGATTCCAGGATTCGTGATAAGGTGATACTATAAATTCACTTCTTTAATTGAAATGTATAAGTGTACCTTACGCTACACCGTCTTGGCTCGTCAAATGTACCCCAAACAGACAAAGTTCTTTTTGGAGGCTTTTGAGGACACTACCAAAAAACCCTATGGGTAACTTGCTCGCCGACTTAAAAGCACAAACCCCGGAAGACTTTTGTCTCAGATCAGGTTTGTGCCCTCCAGATTGGCCGGCCGTGTATGTGCTAAAGAAAAGGAAATAAATAAACATGTCTGTTCAGATTAAAAGAAATCTACCGCTTTTGCAGATGTTATTTGAGGGGAACCCGCGCCAGAGGAAAGCTGTGCTGGCCGCGGCCCCTTCGGATTTGATAGAGTCCCTGTGCGAAATAGCTTTAAACATCTTGCGTGGAAACATCCCCCTAACCCCTTCTCAACATTCTAAACTCAAAAAACAAAAAGCTGTTATCAAGATCATCGCTAATAAGAAGTATTCTATTAAAAGAAAAAAAAAGAAGATTAATCAAACCGGGGGTTTTAATGGACCGCTCTTGAGCATAGCTATGCCTTTACTTACCAGTCTTCTGGCTTCAAGCTCAGTTTAATAATGGAACATGCTCGGAAAATGTTTTTGGTCCCTCAGGATCAGCTTGAAAAACTGAGGAAAAATGTTGCCGGTCCAGAAACCCTCCGGGGTTGATTTAAATCAGCATTCCAAAGCCCAATTGTACAGTGCCACGTTACAATGATATCTCTGGCTGGTTCGGCAGGGGGAAAAGATTACAACACTTTAACTTTAAACATGGCCTCTCAAGAAAACGGGGTTGCAGATGAGGGGACTGTGACTGATAAGGGTTTTGATGCTCAGTGGATACCGAGCCTGTTGAGGGTTTTTCCTCCTTGCCAGAGGTCGATGTTGTAACTGATGTTTTGAGAAACATGCCTTCCAGAAGCAAAAGAAATGCTGAGTATATCCTGCACAAAATGGTTCAGAAACCGTGGGTAACGGCTTGGAATGAACAGGGTGAATTTGTTTTTAAAGGACAATTGATCAAAGGATCACATATGTTTGATCTGTTGAAGAGTGTCACTAGCACTAATAAGAGCCTGCTAGCTCACAGTTGTTGAGCAAAAAGTTATGGATACTCCGGGGGAAAGGTCTGAAATCTGGGGGGTGACCGTAGGAATAAAAAAATTCACCACGTTGATCCTCCCTTAGATAAATAGACAACCAGTGTTCTCAAGGCATATTTTTAGGGTGAGTATTGATTATGTACATCGCCGGTAAAATCTTGATCTTAAATTTAGGCAGCTGGTCACAAGCATAGACCCCTTGAAACAGTTTGCGGGTACATGATGTAGCCATCATGATGTTGTTGAGCTCTATGGTATTAATTTTAATAATAATCATACAGAACGTTTCTTCTCTGTTTCACCTCAATAATGTTATCAAACACAGTGTACACGATCATATTTACAGTGCGGGATAGAGGCTGCTTAAAACGCATCTCCAGACACATGTTACCCGTTTTCACCAGTGAAAAATGTTGTCCACACTTTTCGTCGGGGGTCAGGTTGAATCCGTACAGCGTGTAGCTGCTGCAGTATTCCTAGCGATTGATCATCAGAGTTTGATCCTTGAGATGACGACCCGTAGCCAATACTAGACTGTAATATTCCCGAACAGCATTGCTGTTTTCAAAGTCCGGTTGAAAAGGCTTGGACGGCACCTGCACTCCGTCAACATACAACGCTATAAATTCTGCGTTATAATGTTTAAAGTTAAAGGGGTTCTTGTTGTAAACCCAGGTAAAGGCATCATTATCCACTAGACCTATAATAACCTGTTTTGGGAGCTGCCCTAGAAAAATATTTTCTTGGTTCATCACACGTGTCCCCGCAGGGATACTGTGGACTTTCATATAGACTCTTTCTATCGGGTACTTGGCATTTGCCGTCATTAACGCCTGGGCGTGTCCTAGTTTAACCACTGGGGATATGGACACTTTTTTCACAAACAACAAGGCCGATAATATATTAAGTTTATATTTTTCAGTATTGGGAGTCATCAGACAGAAAGCATTTTTCTCCGGATCATTTTAAATTTAATGTCTACCCTGTTGAGCGTGAGTTTTTCTTGAAAAAATATGTCCGCATGGAAATGCCCCATTAGCTCAAAGGTCTGTCATCCATAGCTTCTGGGGTGTCTTTGAAGAACAGGCCAGGACTGAACTGCTTGCTTAGAGTCTCCTCACTATAATTAAGGATACACTCCATCATGGCTCTATAGGGGTAGGTATTGCTGCTTTGACTAATGAGTCAATCACCCAGGGTCACGTCCACTTGCGAAAACATGGTGGCCACAGGGTAATTGATGACACCAACGTTGGCTGCCTTCACTGTTGCATCCCCATCCTCCTCATCCACTCTGCAGTTGATTAAAATGACAGTGTTGTTCAAATCAATATAATCTTCCCCATTTCCCGCTATGAAAAACTCCAGAGAGGCCGTTTCTGAAATTGCAGAAAGAGGCGGTATCTCTACATAGATGCTTTTATCTATACTCATTTGGATGTAAAGGACTGTAAACAGGGCCAGTTCTGATTTAACGCGTTCTTCCGATAGGCTATGGACAAAAGACATGTTTAAAAGATGTAACCTGAGGCTCTATATTGGGCTTTCTTTGAGAATTTCTTTTTGCAGGTTTTCTCTTCTGTTGCTTCCTTCTCCAAGGGTTTCTGTGGTGTGTTGGAGAATGAGTGAGTCTTCATTTTTTGTTACCCGGGGGTCTTCGCTGCCCTGGTGGGCGTCTGCTGCTTCTTCTTTTACCCCCACCCCTCAACATCACCATGAGTCCCGAACCCTCCTGATGCTCATGGCTAGCCGAGCGGTTCATAACATTGGCGAACACGTCACTAACAATGTTTTTAGCCGCTGATTTCAAGTGGGTTCTGGCTATAGCAAAGCCTCTCTTGAGCAGGGGTACAGCCATTCTAAAAAGACCACGAAAGAGTCCACCTAGCCCGGCCCCATACATAGTGGGGGCTCCTACAAACCCGGGCAAGCCATTCCCGGCTTGCATTTTGTAATAATCAACATAGGCCTGAGGATCGACATAACCCCTCGAGATTTTAATAATGTACACACTGTTTCACAGGCCGAAAATGTAGTTTAACTATAACTTTACCGAAACGGAATGGTACGTTCTGGATGGATATTCTGATCTGATTTTACTTCGATTGTGATGTTGTCAAAGTGTGTCTTTGAGACTGGTACGTAGTGTGGCTTGTCATAAGTAATTGTGATCATGTCATTGCTTTTACCTTTAATAAGTACATTTCTCAAAAAAGGCACGTAACTATCACCGACCCTCTGGTGGGAAATGATGTCCAAATAGATGTAAAGAGTGTAAAAACCACCCCTGATATCGACCGGGAAGGGGGCCACCACGTCTGAGAATGAGTTATCTGTTTCGGTATAGAAGCCTAATATACGTCCCAGGGCCCCGCTGGTTTGAATACTAAGGCCAGGTTTTGACACAATGTACACTCCGTTTTTAATAGGATTGTAATATAACTTGAGGGAGGGGTTCCCGTCTGAGAACTGCTTATTCATTTCATCTAATATTTTATCCACGCTGTCGTAATAACCCCTTTGGATCGTGAATGACCATTGACTCTTTTTAACATGATCAAAAACTGAGAAGTTGGCATCCTTATCTTGTAAAATAGACCAAGTGTAAGGATACTGTATTTCCGCCAAAACCCATTAGATCTATAGATTTTCCAAATTGCACTGTGTAACTGGATATTTCATTTTTAGGATATATATTGAGAGAGGAGTTACTGGGTAGAGTCACGTAGAAGCCGCCTGATTCCATCTTGAGAAACTAAAGTAATGCACCCCACCACACCCGCGGACATCTTGTTATAAGGCTTGAATATCACAAACCTGTTGCTCCGGGACCCAACTATTGAACTTTTCAGGCCAACCTCTCCATTGCACTAACACATATTTTTTCCGGTCTTGGGTATTTCCAATATAATCTTTTCAACTCTGAATACTCTATCTTTACCCACAATAATTTTTTGTAACTTTGTAACTAATTTCTTCCCCATCATAGTCTATTAACCGGTACACGTGGGGGTCTCTAGCCAACTGTTCGGTAAGTAAAATATTCATCGGAAAATGTTTGTTCATAACCTTTGGCAAAAGGGTTGTGCAGCTTTGAAACTCTCACCACATCCCCGACATTGAACTTATAAGTAGTTTTTTCTATCTTAATAAAGGGACCGTATACATTTTTATATAACTTAAAAGAATTACTCTTGTTAACATCTATAGGCTTCATTTTAATACTGGTGTATATCCTCGGTTGTAAGCTTCGATAAAATCCTGAACTTTATCAACATACTTGAAAGTGTTGACAGCTGTAAAATATCTCCACATTTTTGTCTTTATGGTGCGGTTAAACCTCTCCATAACCGATGCCTTAAGCTCATTACCGGTGGTGAAATGATGTATATTGTGTCTCTTCAACAGATTCTGAAATTCTCTGTTGAGAAACTCTTTTCCTTTATCAGTCTGCAGTTTTTTAGGACACCGACCCTGGGACAATATATCCTCAAAGACCCTAGTCACCACATTACCTGTTTTATTGCACAGAATGCGGACCCATGCGTATTTCGATAACACATCGATGCACATCAACATAAATTTGTGACCATTGTTATGTTTTGATAAATTTGACATATCGACTAGATCCATCTGCCATTGTGAGTCTATGTCAGTCACATAGACGCGATTTCTTTTAAAGTTAATTCTGAGCGGTTTATGTAGGGTATAGGCGTCTTGTGCCCTTAGCCATTCTGAAACAACCTCATCCTTAGCCTTAACCACGGCTTCAGTTAGTCCTCTTTGAAAACCTTTCTTACCAGCCAAACCACCGGCCTTGGCCAGGTTTTAGTACAGATCCTTCATCTGTAGTCATTCTGTCAGATCATAAGACACAATGAGCAAAGTTTTTTATACATGTTTTTTTTATTCCATTTCAGGCGAACAAACAACTCTTTTTAGACAATTGAGAAAAGTATAACATACACAACAATTTTTTCTACGGTCCAAACAAAATGAAATCAGATGATTGGTTACTTGTTCTATATCGACAACGACATGGTTTTTTATCTTGTAGGCACACACATCGGTTACATACACAAATAAAACAACAATATGGGCTATTTTAAAAGTAAACAAAGGTTTGTTAAACATGATCAGTAAAAGTTCATACAGATGATGATGAAAAGGACTAACATCCTTCTGGGCGCCCTCGACCATCTCACTCCAGTTTTCTGTTATGGCGGCCATTAACTTTTCCAGGTTTGAAAGTTGGTCATCATCTACGGTTAAATCTGTACAGAAAAGGCTCGCATTGGCTACTTTTTTGTCAAGCACATGGTGTAATAGAGCTCTCAGGCTATCCACCGAGTGTTGATGGCAGATCCAGTTGCAGAAGCAGTCCAGAACATTTCCCATCTTCCAGGTCCCTCAGTTCAGTCAGAGTCCGAATAGGTGGCGTAGAGATCAAATTCTTTGCAGGTCTCAGCTTTAACTTCTTTACGGAAGAAATACTCTTTTAGCTTCCCGGCGGTTTTTCTACTCGGCTCATCCAGGTCATTGAACAGCTGATCAAGTTTCTCATTTATATACGGCTCATTTTTCAACTCCAGCAAAATCTCATCTATGATTTTCTGGACTTGCCCGGGGGTGGCCCGCAGGTGGGAGTAAGATAGCACCTTGATTAGCGCCGGTTTCAGCCACGGTTTGTTCAGTCTTCTGTAAATCACATCGAAATAGTATCGGAAATAATAGGCATCTGGGTCAAACAGACAGCTGTGCCTCAACTGGCTGGGGTGATTCACTTGACAGAGTGATTTCAGGGTTCGGTCGATGAGACTATACACCAGGGCACTTTTAACAACTCTGCTTACATCGACCCGCACGCCGGGCATAAAGCCATCATCTTCATCACGCCCCTGGGGTGGTTCGCTGCTCATCGCTCATCGCTCGGTTGGCTGTGGGTTGTTTCTGCAGCCGCTGGAACGCCCCCTTCCTGAGACGAGTCCACGATAGACATTGCAACAAACGCAGAACCGTTCAGGATCTCCTGAGCCTGTTCATCCAAGAGACTAGCTTCGACATCCATCGCAAAGCATCCTGTTTCATCTTGCGGAATCGGGGGTTGAGGTCCCAGAGGTTGGCCGCAGTCAGAGGTTTCAGGCATGTATACAAAATTGGGTGAATAGAACCCAGGTAGATCCCGGGATTGGAGAGGGGTGTAGAGCCTGTCGACATCCATAGCTTTTGGGTAAGACATTCTCTTTAAACATTGATCGGGGGGTGATGCGCTTTTTATACTGTCTCTTCACTACATCACGATAACCCGACCTCTTAGAAGAGAGTGGCCCCTGCGGCTCCGGACCCACCACCAAAACCCCGAGCATTCATTTTAATCTCAGATTTCACGTTATGCGTTTTGTGAGAGAGAGAGAGGGAGAGCGAGGGAGAGCGAGAGAGAGCTAAAATATTTTTTTTAAATCTTTCCCCCTAAGCACTTTACTTAGAGGGCTAGAGTAATTTAAGGAGTTCTAAAGATTAAGAATGTAAGAAAATAATGTGGTATATCGTAACATTTGTAATCCAGGATAAGGGACTGTTAAGAAATTGAACAATATCTTAAGTTTAAATCTTATGAACTTTTAAGAATTTATCTTGTAGTGAATTCATTCTTTTTTAGTTAAACACCTTCTAGTAAAGGCCTTCTATTTAACTAAAAAAGAATGAATTCACTACAAGATAAATAGAGAGAGAGAGAGATAGATAACTATTACTGAAACAATGGAACTATTCTAACTTAATAGGGGGGGTTACAACCCCCCAGGACCTGAAACATTCACACTCTGAACATTCACACTCTCCGGCAAGATCAAAGGCCTGCAGAACTAAGCAGTGTGGGTGGAGGGAGGGGGGCTAGGGGCGTGAGAAGGACAGTAGGATAAGGGAGGTCATCGGGGTCATCGGGGTGATAGTGGGGGGTTAGGGCGCTATGGGTGTACACTTCCGTCCGGATATGACGTAGGTATAATAAACAAGTGACGTAACATGCCATAAAATATCTAGAAACGCCTATGGCGCCCCCCATTGTACTCACAATCCTGCAGGTTTAATAAGTCTCTGTACACATTAATCCCTGCGTATCTTCAACCAATGGTTATTTTGACCAATTAAGCCCAATAATTGAGTCAATTAGGTTGTCAAGGACTACCCAGTGAAGACGTGAACTCACGACTAGGTCACACTGTGAGCTCACCAGAGCAGACATTACACTGAGCTCACTGTGAGCTCACTTAGCCCTTTCCACCGACATGGTGCCAGTGCTGGAGCCGGAGCCGCTGCTCGGCCTGGGATCCAGCTGATCTTTTTGTGAACCGGCCCGCTTTTCCACCGGTTTTGGAACCGAACGCTGACTTCACTGGATGTGGGCGTTCCCAAACGTGGAGTAGAAGTGGAGAAACACAGCAATAATAATCAGCACCGAGGCAACTGCGTCTTTAAACCCTATTTAACATCACAATCAAACTAATTCCGCGTCTATGGCAAACCCTAATGTTACCAATTTTTCCTAAATATGTGTTTTGCAGCACACACAAGCGTTATGGAAAATCAGCATTTTATCGACACACATAATTGAACTTATTGTTCTTTAACATTGATGAGAATAATTAACATGAATAAACTTACTCTTGCAGATGTAAGCCTTTACCCAGTGGCTAACCCTAACTCTATGTTACAAATGTTCCCTAAACACTTATTTTGCAAGATCAATAAAAAACCTCTAGGAATTTTAAACTTTGAAAGATACAGACAGGTAATACCAATGTGCTTTAACAATGCCGAAAATAATAATGCGTTTTATCTTTAATAGTGAAGATGTTGTATAGACTGGTATCTTTCATATACACACATAGAAAAAAGCGCTTTCCAAACCGAATTTAGAACTGAAACTTTCAGACCATCCATGAGGAATGGAATGTAAACATTTACACTTCTTAACAATTCTATATATCATTTATATTCATAACCCTAACCCTAACTTTAAGTTACAAATGTACCTTAAACACTTATTTTGCAGGATCAATAAAGAACTGTTAGGATTTCTTAAACATTTACTGACACACATTGTTAATAGCATTGTGTTATAACTTTATCGAAAATAATAATCCATATATCTTTAATTGCTTTTAATATATAATGCATCTTTCACATAGGGAACATTTGTAACATGATAGGAAAAATAAACAAATGATGTAACTTTGAAAATATTCAATATTACAGCATACAATTTGTTAGCCTTCATAACAATGGTATTTATAACATACTCTGTAAAAATCAAGCAAATAGCATTTGTGGTTCACGAGAAAGAAAAATATATAATCAAAGCTATCAGACTTTAGCAGCCGGTGTATGAACACACATACAATTATACGGCATTTATTGGCAGCTTCGCAAGACCTAATTTTAAACGTTGTTGTTAAATTAGATAATTACTGGGGACCCTCTATTTGCATTTCTTCCCCTCCATAATTACTAAAGTAAAGTTTTACTGACATTTTATTGACCCTACCACTGCATAGGGCACATCTGCAACATGAACGCTACTGAATGGCACATATATTGAAAACTATGGAGAATTGAGACAAATCCACATTACACTTCATATATAATCTTAAAATGTTTCCAACCAAGGCAAAACCCACTTGAAATACGTTCATTCACATTTTTGGTAAACAAAAAGAGAGATTGTTACATATGTTCCCTATGATGCATCTACAGAGAGAGAGTGACAGACAGACAGACAGACAGACAGACACTAACACAGCCACCCACCCATCCACTCACACACACACACACACACACACACACACACACACTCAACCAGCAAGACACACAGAGCCAGCCACCTCAGCGATGACATCACGAACCTCTCTCTGAGCTGACTGCTATGACATCACAGAGCATGTACATTCCATTGTTTGCCGTCTGTCAAGCACTCAGTCACTGCCAGTCAGACTGGCTGGCTGGCTGGATGGGGGGGCTGCTTGCTGCTGCTGCGTACCTTAGCAAGCTTATTTGCTTGACCGGCCTTACTCCTCCTCCGCCCACATGCCCACCTATGCCCGATCTGCTGTTCACCTGGATCACAGCTCCGCCCCAACAAGGCAGAGCCTCCCAAGAATATTTGCAAGAAAACATTACAATACACATGTAAGGTCTTCACCTATGACAGAAAATGCCCTTAAGTATAGTGTGAGAGCATATCATGCTGAGAGACGCTTGATTTGGATGGTTTTGCAATATCTTCATTCTGTAAAGTTAGATGTGCTCAACTGCATTACATATGCATACAAACACAATTTTACAACTTTTCATGTTGTTTCAGGTCTGAACTGACTTGGTTTCAAGAGTTTGATGAATTGTAATGTTTTCTTGCAAATACACATGTAAGGTCTTCACCTATGACAGAGAATGCCCTTAAGTATAGTGTGGGAGAGTAGTCTAGATGGCGGCATCACTTATTTTGACAGCCGGAAGTCCCGCCCTCCCTACGTACCATAGACCGGAAGGCCCACCTCACCTTCCGGTTACCCCCCACTTTTGAACCGGAACTTCTCTCTCCTTCCCATCACCCCCAGGGTTACCCTTTGACCCTCCCTTGTCAGCCATCTTGGATGATATGGGCCATATTGGATATCAGCCATCTTGGTTGATATTGGCCATCTTGGATGGCAGCCATTTGTAAGGTCATAGGTCATCTGGTAAGATGGCAGCCATTTGTCAGGTCATAGGTCATCTGGTAAGACGGTAGCCATCTTGGATGTCAGCCATTTGTAAGGTCATAGGTCATCTGGTAAGATGGTAGCCATCTTGGATGTCATCCATTTGTAAGGTCATAGGTCATCTGGTAAGATGGTAGCCATTTTGCTAGGGTGACATCCATCATGGTGAGGGTCCGAGGGTACCTCACCCTGCTGGTGTGTAGGTGTAATGTTTAAAAGCATAAACTGTATTTTTTTAGGTTCTATTGTTGTATGATACTGTTTTAGTAAATTAAAAAATACAAGTTTTAAATACACACATATATATTAGGTTATAATGTTTTATGAAACTGTGTAAAAAAGTAAAAAAAACAAAAAAACAAGACTCAGTAAAATATGTGTCCATGACAGTCTTTTTAATTGTGACCAATCTAAACATGACAACATGGTATCAGGTCAGAAGTAGACAGTGAGCTTAGATACTGACACAGGTGACCAGTGATCTCCCATGCCCAACTCCTACAGCAGACTGGAAGAAACAGCTGAACTGTACTGCACAAGCAACACCCTCAACCTACTTATTTGCAGCAACACAGATCATTGGTATTTTGTCTAGCACAGTGTAGAAATTGTACTTGGTCATGATAGGGATGGTGTTTACAAAAGAACTCTGGGGAACTTTTTGAACAGCTGTAAAAGCAGGTACACCAGGCCGTGGATCTTTGTACAGCATTCTCTTGAGCATGTTGGGGAAAGCATCCACTGTTTTCACAATATACTCAACTAGCAATGTCACATTAGGATTACCAGTATCATACAAATCACCAAACTTGTGAGCTATTAGAGTGAGGATGGCATCTTCAAGCAAAGATTCCTCAAACATACGTATACGTAAACCCACGGCAGCAGGAGTTTTCTTTCTCTGAAAAAAAAAATATAATGTCTTATTGCACAAAAAATGTACAGCATACACACACAGTATTTTATTCATGTTTGTAAAACATCTTATAAGGCTTGTTATTTATAACCTTCTCAACTAATTGTATCACTTGCTCATCTACACTTTCCAACAAGTCACTAAACCATCTCGAAGGTAGAGTGCATGTTTATAAGCTATGCAAAAGAGATTTCACTTCTTTCTCAGTCTGTCTGGTGATGCATAGCCCACATAGGGCACGTGCAACACATAACACAACATTTAGCAAGCGGGTGACACTTATTTTGTCACATATAAGAGCGACACTACTCCAGACACTCCCTTGCTCGTGATCTAAAGTTAGACAGAGATGCTGTGCTTGGCTGGGGTCACCTATCAGACAGGCCTCACACTTATCAACTAATTCACGGCTTATACAATGTTGTAACACTAGCGCAATACTGCCCTTTATAGTGTGTGTCATCACTAGTGTTACATGATCATCATAGTTTTTACAATTATATCTCGCAACTTCCCTGTCTGAATCAAAACTCTTGTGGGCTCTAGCAAGGCAAGAACAGAAGCATGCAATGTTCAATCTTGTTCGGGGTCTTAAAGAGTTGACAGAGGAATCAATATCGCTGGTGTCAGGTACTCCATTATTCTAATGAAGAGAAAAGAAAATAACACTTAAAACTGTAATGAGTGTTGGTAAGTAAAGAAGTACACGACTATACACAGTTGTAGGACCTCTATATTTACCTCTCTTTCCGTTGATGGTTCAACTCCACCATCAGTGTCTGAGGTTTTATCCTCACTGCCATGTTCATGGTCCTTGTCATCATCTTCAGACTCATCACCAGTGTTGACACCTTCGTCTTCATCAGACATTAGGAGAGCATACCTGGGGCTCGGAGGAGGAGCGCTGACACCACTCTTTTGATAAACACATAAAGAAGAAAACATGCATTTAAATTCACTTGTCATTGAAATTCATATATACACACATACGGCCTAACAGCATGTAAACACCGGCATACGTTTAAAATTAATAATAATATTCTAAACACGTTTTTAAAGTAAAATAAAGTGTTACCTCTTTTGGGTCCCTGTCTTCCGACCGTCTTGATTTTGTGTTAGACGCCCCTGCATTTTCATCAACAGTGCTAACTCCTTCATCTTCATCAGACATCTGGGCAGCTTCACCAGGACTCAGGGGAGGTATTCCTACACATGTCTGTTGATAAACATACAAAGAAGAAAACATGCATTTAAATTAACTTTTCATTGAAATTCATATATACAGACATACACCCTAACAGCATGTAAACACCGGCATAAGTTTAAAATTAATAATAATATTCTAAACACATTTTTTAAGTAAAGTAAAGTGTTACCTCTTTTGGGTCCATGTCTTCCATCCGTCTTCATTTTGTGTTAGGTGCCCCCGCACCTTCATCAGCAGCGTGGTCGCTAGGGGGTGTCTTCTTAGCTGGTGTAGCGCTATGGGGGTTTCCATCGGTTACCGCAGACCTGTTCTGTCCCGAATGGGTGACATGTTTTCTGTGTTTACCAGCGTGCTCTTTATACTGTAAATGGTGGGCAGTGGCTCTACAGAGGAGGCGGGCTGTGGGCGGAGTTAGGGTGTGTGTATGGGGACACGTGGGTAAATGGGGGCAGTGGCTCTACAGAGGAGGAGGGGTGTGGGCGGAGTTGGGTGCGTGTATGGGGCCACGTGGGTACAGTCAGCATTTGTACCCATTAGGCTCGTGTCCAGAACAAATATGTGATAACAATTTATCTCTCCAAATGGTCACCTCACCCAGTGTGTACACTTTGTTTTGAATGTGAGACCATGACCATAGCACGCATAGATACTGCTGATAGATGTCTGCAGGAGATAAACTTTATCGGAGTGAAATAGACACCCCCCAATATATACGGCCCCCAACTGAATTCTGTAATGAGAACAACATTTGTGGCGGTTTCCTGGTATGTTATTGTCACAGTTCCCTAGCCCTGACCCTCTTCCTCCACTAGAGGCCGCCAATGTTCTCTTGCCTTTTCCTGCTCTCTTCACTGCTTTCCTTTTTTTCATTCTATTAATTAACATTCCTCCTCACCCTTGTGCACTTCTGCTTCTGTCCTTTGTTCTCATTGGTCCTGCTCTTGTCTTCTAAGTTTCTGCTCTCCTTTATAAACCCCTCACTGCCCTCACTCTGGGAAAAGTGTTGTCAGCTCTACCTGCTTCACCTAGCCTTGTTCTCCTTAGCTCCTTGTTCTCCTTAGCTCCTTGTTCTCCTTAGCTCCTTGTTCTCCTTAGCTCCTTGTCCTCCTTAGCTCCTTGTCCTGTACCTGTTTCTATTGACCTCCTGGACTTCGACCTTTTGCCTGTGACCTCGACCTCGCTATTGGATTCTCCTTGGTTTCTGTCTGCTCAGTGTAGTGGCTCTGCACTTGGGTCCTTTATCTATCAGCTTAACGGTCCTCTCACGAGGTAACCGTGACAGAACACTTTGCCTAATCATGGACCCAGTAGATCTCCTCTTTGAGTTACGCCAGGGAGACCGTCCCTTAGTAGAATATGTTAAGGAATTCTGCGTTTTAGCCTACCAGACACAATTTTTGACGAGGTCTCTCTAAAGGACATTTTTAGTTTTGGACTCAACAAGTCTATATCCTACCAGATCCCTTATGGTAGACGTGACTGGTCCCTGGTTACATTTATTACTTCTGTACTTTTGTTGAATGACCCGACCTGGGTTGCGTCCGTCGCCGAATCAGAGGTTCCAATCCCGGCCGCTCCCAATGCCGAACCAGAGGTCCCAAAGAAAGGGAAAAGAAAAAGGTACCTGCTCCAGTCCCGGCCACGTCCGCTGCCGAACCACAGGTCCCGACCTTGGCCACGTCCGCTGCCGAAACAGAGGTCCCGACCCCGGCCGCTCCTGCTGCCGAACCAGAGGTCCCAAAGAAAGGGAAAAGAAAAAAGAAAAACGTACCTGCTCCAGTCCCAGCCACGTCCGCTGCCGAACCAGAGGTCCCGACCTTGGCCGTGTCTGCCGCTGAGCCAGAGGTCCCGATCCCGGTCCCAAACCCGGCCACCGCCCCCGAGCCAGAGGTCCCGAACCCGGTCCCAAACCCGGCCGCCGCCTCCGAGCCAGAGGTCCCGATCCTGGTCCCGAACCCGGGCGCCGCCGCCGAGCCAGAGGTCCAGATCCCGGTCCCGAACCTGGGCGCCGCCGCTGAGCCAGAGGTCCCAAAGAAAGGGAAAAGAAAAAAGAAAAAGGTACCTGCTCCAGTCCCGGCCGCGTCTGCTGCCGAACCAGAGGTCCCGACCTTGGCCGCGTCCGCTGCCAAACCAGAGGTCCCGACCTGCCCTGGCTCCGCCCACAGAGGAATTTATGACTCCACCTTCTATGGGTTCCACGGCTTCACCCGTCAAGACTCCCCTGGCTTCCACGGCACTGCCTTCTGTGGCTTTCACAGTTCCTGCAATTGTGTTGTCCACAGTTCCTGCAATTCTGCCTCCTGTTCGGTTCCACCTTCCCAGGCTCCGCCCCCAGGTACATTTACAACCCCATCTTATATGGCTCCGCCTACTGAGGCTTTCATACCTCCCGAGGTATCAACCGTATCGCCTCATGAGACTGCGCCTCCCTCGACTCTGCCTTATGAGGCTTCTACTACTCTGCCTCCCTTGGCGCCACCTCTTGTGGTTCCGCCTTCCTTGTTGCCGTCCCCTGAGACTGCAACTCCTTCGGCTCTGCCTCCAGTGGAGCCACCTTCCTTGGCGTCGCCTCCCGAGACTACCAAAGCGACCAAAGAGATCACTTGTGTTCAACACTTTTACTGTACAGAGTGCCGGACTTTTCTCCCAATAACACATACTTGTGAAGAAAAGCTGTGTCCGCGCTGTAAAACTGTTATCCAGACACCGGACATTCATTTATGCTATATGAATGTAATAAACATCCCCAAACAATCAATTACAAATACATTTTCTTTGATTTTGAATGCATGCAAGAAACAGGGACACACATCACAAATTATGTTTATGCCTCAAACATAAACAACGAACGCACATGGGAGTTTTATGGGGATTCTTGCTTATCTGACTTTGTGAAATGTTTCATCGACACACGTTTTAAAAACTACACTTTTATTTCACACAATGGTAAAGGCTATGATAACTACTTGGTCATTAGAGAGCTCATACGTGAAAAGATAGATATAAACTTAATCACACAAGGTGGTAAAATTATGTGTATGACAGTGACCGCTCTGAACATTAGGTTCATTGATTCATTAAATTTCCTGCCTATGAAACTGAGCAATATGCAAAAAGCAATGGGGTTTGAGGGTGCGAAAGAACATTTCCCACACTTTTTTAATACTGTTGCAAACCAAAATTATGTAGGACCCTTACCTGCTGAACAATTTTACGGGGTAGACTACATGATGGGTGCTGATAAAGCAGAGTTTCAGGAATGGTATGACGGGCACAAACACTCTGAATTTAATTTCCAAGATGAATTGAAACGCTACTGTAGACAAGCTTGCACGATATTTAGGGATGAGATCTTAAGTGTGACTGAACAGATTCGTCCGAAGTGTCCAGCAGACCCTGATTCAGACCTGATTAAAGTTAGTCTTGACCCATTTCAGTACATCACCATCGCTTCAGTGTGTATGACAATGTACCGGTACATGTTTCTCAGACCGCAGACCACAGCATTAGTCCTGCATGAGAATTATCACCGCCAGAAAAAGCGGTTCTCGACCCCCGCTATTCAGTGGCTCATGTATACTGAACACACAGACAACATCAGTATACAACAGCCAGCTGGTGAGCGTAAATATGGCCCATACTATCTAGACGGTTTCGCAGTAATAAATAGAGTGAACGCGGCATTTGAGTACCACGGTTGTTTTTTTCACGGTTGTGATAGATGTTATAGTGAAAATGACTTTAACAGCGTCACACACACAACATTTGGTTGGTTATATCAAAAGACAATGTATAAAACCGAATTCTTAAAATTACACAGGTTTGATGTCAAAGTGATGTGGGAACACGATTGGTTGGCAATGCAGAATGAAAATCTGGATATTAGCGCTTTTATTTCTGATACCCGGTTACCGGCACCTTTAGACCCCAGAGAGTCTCTGTTCGGTGGTAGGACTAATGCCGTAACCCTGTATTATCAACCAAAGCCTGGCGAGGAGGTCTGATACTATGATTTTACCAGTCTCTACCCTTTCGTGAATAAAACCAAATTGTACCCTGTTGGTCACCCAGATATAATATGTGAGGGCTTTGAAGATTTACAAAATTACTTTGGGCTCGCAAAAGTCAAAGTTTACCCTCCTAGAAGGTTGTTTTTCCCAGTGTTACCGACCAGAGTTGGTAAAAAACTGTTCTTTACACTCTGTCCGACGTGTTCGGACACCCAGCAGGGCCCCCCTTGCACACACAGCGAGGAGCAGAGAGCACTTACTGGTGTCTGGTGCATGCCCGAGCTGCTGGCTGCTGTAGATAAGCGCTACAGAATAGCTGAAATATACGAGATCTGGCATTTTAAGCACTCATCCAACACGTTGTTTAGTGACTATATTAAAACGCATTTAAAAGGCAAACAAGAGGCCTCAGGCTATCCAGAGTGGTGCAAAAATGACACAGACCATGAACGCTACATCAGAGAGTATTATGACAGAGAGGAGGTACACTTAGATTATTTCAACATCACTAAGAATCCGGCCAAAAGACAGATTTCAAAACTTTTGAATTCTTTATGGGGAAAATTTGGACAACGAACCGATTTACAAAGCACCAGTATTGTGCGAGACCCCAACGAATTATTTAAATACGTGTTTGCCCCATACCACAAGGTCTCGTCTTGTGATTTTATTGATGATGACTGTGCCTGTGTCACCTGGAAACGGGCAAAAGAGCACTACACACAGCTTTCAAATGTAAATATTTTATCGCCAGTTTCACCACTGCCTATGCAAGGTTAGAACTGTACTCTCTTCTGGATGCATTACAAGATCGCTGTTTGTATTATAACACTGATTCAATCATTTATGTAAGCAGGCCAGGCCAGTGGGACCCCGAGTTAGGAGATTATCTGGGTCAATTGACAAGTGAGCTGCCTCCAGACCAGCACATTACAGAGTTTGTTGCTACAGGACCTAAATCCTATGGATATAAGCTCTCAGGAGGGAAAGCTTGTATCAAGGTAAAGGGTATCACATTAAACACGGCTAATAGTAAGAAAATGTATTTCGATAGCCTAAAAGATTTGATACTCGACTATACGTTTAAGGAGGCTGGTGCAAATGGTGAAATAAAATACATTACACTGCGGCAACCGAGGATAGTACGTGTTAAGCGAGACTGGCACTTAGAGACGAGAACACTACAAAAGACCCTGAAAGTCGTGTATGATAAACGTGTCATGGGACCAGACCTTACATCCTTGCCCTACGGGTATTGAACAATGGATTTTAGACTGCAGCACCCGTTTTCATGTATTCTGACAGGGCCCTCAAACTGCGGCAAGAGTTTTTTCATAAGACAGTTATTAGACAATGCTAGCCATATATTATCATGCATGCCTGATAATATTGTTTGGTGTTATAGTTGCATGCAGCCGCTCTATAAAGAACTGAAGTTAAAATACCCTTTTATTAAATTTATAGAGGGGTTGCCTGAAACATTTAATGACGATGAATTACTGCCCTGTAATAAAGTAAACATGTTGATCATTGATGATCTTATGGAAAGGGCCTGTGAAAGCGATGAGATTGAAAAAGCCTTCACTAAATACGTGCACCACAGAAACCTCAGTACTTTATATATTGTACAGAATGTTTTTTTGTAAGGGACGTAAAAGTAGAACTATTACTTTAAACACCAAATATATGGTTCTTTTCAAAAACCCGAGAGATAAATTACAGATCACCACATTAGTGCGACAGATGTATCCAGGCAAATCTCAATATTTTTTGGAAGCTTTTGAAGATGCCACCAAGAAGTCTTTTGGATACTTATTTGTCGATCTCATGTCAAAGACCCCTGATGAATACCGTTTAAGGACGGGTCTTTCCCCCCCTGACACCCCGGTGGTTTATGTGTATAAAAAACAAAGAAAGTAAAAGACACTGGTTTTCCAGCTTTGAGCGCATTTGCGGTCTGTGACTCTGGCTGTCAGTATGTCACCACGCATGAAGAGAAACCTGGTTGTCCTGCAGCTACTGCTTAAAGCCACCCCGCAACACAGGAAGGCCATTCTGTGCGCTGCGGGGAGCGACCTGGTGCAGGCCGTGTTAGAAATCGCACTAAATACACTGAAAGGAAACATCCGCTTGAGCGCTAAACAATTTCGGAAACTCAAGAAAAGTGGGGGCATTATAAAAACTCTTAAAAAAGACCGTGTCTGTTAAGAGAAAGAGAAATCTATTGAACCAGTCTGGGGGGTTTATCGGTAATTTGCTAAGTATCGCCCTCCCCCTCATCACCAGCTTACTGGCCAAGTAAAAAAATAAAATAATACAGTTTACAGAAAAAATGTATTTAGTTCCGCAGAAACAGATGGACAGAATTAAAGAGGACTTTCCAGTTGAGCACGACATCCGAAAAATAGCCACGTATAAATTGGATGGGGAAATGAAAGATATTCTGCAAAGCTCTCATTTGGGTGAATATGAAAAAGCTAAATGCTATGCACAAGTGTTGAAGAGGTACTTGACCCTGACGCGTCAGGCGGAATCAGAAAAGGCTGTGTTAACTTTGCAGATGCCTGATACGGACACCCCAGGTGAAATAACACATACAGAGCCTGTTTTTGATGATATTTTAGAGGCTATACCACAGAGGCAAAAGAAAAATGCCGAAATATTACTTAAGAGAATGGTATCCAACAATGCTGCTGTAACTTCATGGAACGAGAATGGGGAATTTGTGTACAAGGGGGCTCCTATCCGCGGGTCTCATGAGATAGATCTGGTTAGGGCTGTCACACAGCAGCACACACTGGCCTCAGGCAGGACACCGAAAGGTTGGGGGAGTTTTATGACCGCTATGGCCGAGATTAATATCCCTGGTTCTGTTTTGTCCAACAGAGTTAACCGGGAGTTATTGGAGAAACTAAAAATGGCTCCTACTAGAGATAGATATCCTATTTCTCCTGATCCAGAGTTTATCTCACTGGAGGGGGCTGTCGCCCCACCCGAAACTCTACCGAGAGACCACCCCGCAAAAAGACCCAGACTATTTGGGAAATTACCATGGTTATCTCTGTAAAAAATAATACGTTTTTTTATTATTATTTTGGTGGGGTGTTTGCTTATATATAGGTTATAGAAATACATAAGTTGTTGTTATCCATAAAATGTTTAATTCTTGTGTGATTCTGATAATTAAAAAAAAATATTATTATTATTATTATTATTATTATTATTATTATTATTATTATTATTATTATTATTGTGTTTGTATACCAAATAACAATTGTCAGTGGTGTTTAATTGTTGTTTTTTATATTTTTTTGTGATAATAGAGATGAATAAAAATGTAACGTGTGATAAACAATGGTGTTTGTATGTGTGAATTTATTAACTAGGTAAAACCATACTTATTGTGCATATAATATTTTATTATCTGGTTAACAGGCATTACATATATGAGAATTACAAATTTCATTAACAGGCACTATACATATATAGCGTTATTCATACATGGTTCTAACATTGCTCATTTCTGTACATGACTGGTTTAGCAATTATGACAGATCCTAAAATCATACATTCGGTTACACATCTGACAATTCTCATTTACATGAAGCTTAAACAAATACATAGGTCTCGTTCTCCTGTTATAACTTTTAACAAACTGCATTACCATGTTGTCATTACTAATTAAATCTTCAGAATACAAATCCAATATCTGATTATAAGCTAAACCTTTACAATGCTGTTGTAAAAAATACACACAATGGTTTCCACATGTTGTGGACAAAGTATCTTGCAACTGGTTACTGTTATACATGGTTAACAAGGCATTTAGGTAAAAAAGGAGCATTGGGAGTGCAAACAGTGTGTAACCTCTGGCAAACTCCTTACGGTCCACTACCAGAGGCTTGTCTTTGAGGCGCTTTCCGGCTGTTTCCATCAGGTTAAAGTACTCTTGCAAATACACATGTAAGGTCTTCACCTATGATAGAGAATGCCCTTAAGTATAATGTGAGAGCATATCAGTCTGAAAGAAACTTGATCCGGAACATCGGGCCCCGCCGTGGTGGATCGCCCCCCTGAAAAGAAAAACAGACTTGCCGTGCCAGCACCCGCGAGAGTGGAGCGCTGAGCCTCGGGAGCCGGTTTAGAGGATAGTGTAGCTGAGACCGTCTTACAGGAGAGAGCCAGCCCTCCCTCTGGCTGCGACAGGCCGGTGGTAAGAAAGAAAGTCCTGGAACCGTTGCAGCTGGAGGGTGAATTAGATCAGGTGCTGGCTCGAATAGAAAGAAAAGCAAAGGCAAGGAACATTGGCGCTGCACAGGTTTCCAGCAGGGGGAGCATTGCGAAACCACCAGCACAGAAGGGTGGCTCCTCCAGCCACCTCGGGGGTGTCGCGGCGGCTTCAGCCAGTGGTGGAGGAAAGGGGGACAGAGGAGCAGCCGGCCCACGGTCTCACCCTCCAGGAGATGTTGAAAGCCAGGGCCTCCGCGACGGAGGAGGAGTTGGGCAGATGGCAAAAGGAGAGGAAGAGATAACCCTACTCCCCCCCCTCCCTCTTGTTAACATCAATATGTGGGGAGGGGGGGAGCTCCTCCTCCTAATACGTCTGGTTCGGGGGTCCTTAGGCCCCCACCTCAGGGCCGCTCCTCGTCTCCTGAGGAGCAGAGCCCGACCTGACACACTGGTCTCAGTAATACAGACGTGAGTGAAGCTTCCCATGTGCACCGGACTGGCTCTGTGTGTCTCTCTCTCTCTCTGCAGGTCTGTGAGGAGCCAAGGCGCCAGCGCCTAGACAACATCCACACACTGTGAGGGCGCTGGCGAGGCAACCACGGCCTGTGGAGGGGGAAGTTAGTATACCAGAGACAGGGCCAGTCCGGAGTGAAGCACCAGCACTGGGAAGCAGTCGAACAGTAGGAGCAGTAGGAGGAACATCTCTATCAGGACCTTGAGGGCCTCCTCTGCAGGATTGATTGTCGAAGTATTTGCTTTTATTTTATTGAAAAGCAGAATTTTACTATAGTTATGGTTTTTAAATGTTTTTAAAGCACTGGGTATTCATTTGTTTAAAGTTTGTTATTTTTATGAGTTATCTGATGCATTGACCATCTTTTAAAAGAAAAAAGAAGGCGTTAGATTGTTGTTTTCTTTTGTTCTTTTGAAACATGTTTTAGTTTTGATTTGTCTAGTGCATTCACCGTTTATTACAATGCATCAGATAGTTTTAGAAATTATTTGATTTGAGCTATATTCACTGATTGTTTTGAAGACACTTATTCACTTGTTTTGGTTTTGTTCTTGTCTTTAGTTCTTCTGAAATCAATTTGATTTTAAATGGAATTTTAGAAATTAATTTTAAATTAATTTTAGGATTGGATTTAAAAAATATATAATCATAAGTATAAATTTTGTTAATGTTTTCTTATTTGTAATGTAAAATACTATACCAAATAAAACAGTATTTTACTAAAGCTTTCCGTGGAGGGGAAAGTGGATGAGTTTGTACCATTTTTGGGAGGCTCTGCCCTCCCAAAAATGACAGACACACACATACACACAGAGACAGACAGTGTGTGTGTGCATGTCTGTGTGTGTGTGTATGTGTGTGTGTGTGTGTGTGTGTGTGTGTGTGCACAACTTTCAGGCTGAAAGATTGATTTAATGAGTTTTGCAATATCTTCACTCTAAAAAGTCAGATGGGCTCAAATATTTGCCTCCAAACACAATTCTAAACCATGTGCAGTCGTTTCATGTCAGAACTGACTTTTTTCTTTCTTCATGACATGGACTAAATTGCATTGGTTTTAGGAGATAGATTGGTAAGGCCATCAAATATGATTTACATTCCCATTAAACTCACTGTGAAAGACTTTCAGGCTGAAACTTTTTTTATTTCATGTGTTTTGCAATATCTTAACTCTAAAAAGTCAGAGGGCCTCAACTGCCTTGGATATGTCTTTAAATGACATTATAGTCAGTTTGCAGTCTTTTCAGAACTCACTTAACTGTATGTGTGAGGTCTTGTGCTCTATGCTGTGGGGTATTATTTAGGCAATTCTGTTCTCTGCAATGCTTTCACAGTCCTGTTATAAATCTGTTGTCAGGAACTATTCCTGGCAGAGAATATGTGCAGGTTGTTTGTTTGTTTTGACGAGTGTGTTATATTTTGTTAAATGTTATGTGATTGTTTTTAGGGATCCCTTTGTGTAAGTTGATTATGTAGTGTGGCAGAATTCCCCAGAGCGCGCGTAAGTGTGGACATGGCAGACGTAAATACTTTCCATGGATCTTCCTAGGGTAGTGGGTGGGAAGGGATTAGGAACAGTTATTAAGGTACATTACATGCCTGTATTAGTTGAGATATTGTACTTTTACTGTAAGGTATTTTGGTTATGGACAAAATAGTTTATAGTTACACATGATTTCATCCATTATAATACTCGTGCAGTTGAGAGTATGCTGGAGGTGGGGCTAATATAATTTTTTGGTGATCAAATGTTATTAATGACAAGACATTTCAATACAAAATGTAACTATTTTTGAATACACAAAATGCCACCCGTACCCACCTCCCCCTTCCTCACCCAATTGTGGGTACCGACCCAGATTTTCACCGTCATCTCTCTAGCCTCATGGATCCAAGCTGTGGAAAGATCCATGTAAATTATGTCCAGAAAAGAAAGGATCCACTGCTGCCAGGAAAGAGAGTACAGGGGCTGCCAGCGCAGTGCCAACATTTTCATAGCTGCCGTTAAGCCAGCCAACCAAATTCACTTTTGCTGAAGTAATAGATTAAGGGATGAATCATCATTCAAAAGCATAAGAGGAGAGCACAGAATATCCATATTCAAAAATACAACCACATCCGGACAATCCCAAAACATATGTAAAAAGGTGCCCATGGCCCCCTGAGGACATAATGTACATAGAGGACTGGGAGTAAGTTTCATTAAGTGGTATTTTCGAGGTGTTAAATATGTTTTGTGGGAGATATTAAAATGAATAATCTGATGATTTGGATTCACTTTCCCAATAAATGTATGTCCCTATTCCAAATTATAATAGGTAGGGTGGTCGATCAATTAAAAATAAATAAATAATTAAAGCTGTTATATAAGAACATAAGAACATAATACTTAAATTTATACTTATACTTAACATATACTTAAATTGTGACTTCAACCCTAATAAATATGTATTTTTACGAACCAAAAACGTTTTTTTTTTTTTATCAAATCCGCCATCTTGGATTTTCTTTACCTAGTGTCATTAAAACGATGTTTTAAAACTTAATAAAAGTATAAATATTAATAACCACCACATTTATCATAGTACAAGACCCTTGTCTAACGTTTGAATGTGATAGTTGATACATTTTTATCGATTTGTGTGAACTACACCCCAAAACATTGTCAAATGGTCCGAGTCCAGCATTTGGCGAGAAACGGCACCGAAATGCAACTCCGTGCAGCTGCTCCGAGTGTTCAGATTGAAATGTAGAGGCAGACTGATCACTGATCATTGATCACGGACACACTGATCCCCCTGCATTCCACTGTCAGAGCTGCCACTGAGCAGCGCTGAGCTGTGGCTGTGCGATGTGTGCCCATCGGCACCATACCGCACTGGGACTTTAACATTGAATCCCAGTGTTATTAGTATTGCAACACAAATACTGATTTATACAATACAATAAAACATTCCGACAGTATAGTAATTAAATTAGACGAGAAAGTAAAATATAATATGTAATATTATATTCAGTGCATATTTATTTTCAGTGAAGTAGTGTGAACTGCAACGCAAGTTCATGTTTTGAACTGATCAATAAATCGGTTTACTATTGGTCATCATCGTGTCCTGTTAAAACTGCGTATTTATTGCCAGGAGAATTGCAATATGTTTGCAGTACATTACTGTAACATGATCAAGTACCAAGAAGAATAACTGCAGGCACAATGAAAGGCTGTTTTCATATACCAATAACAAAACAATTATATCAGTGTTTTATAAATACCACATTGATTGTAAATAGCTTACAATGTAATTGCAGACAGATCAGAAAATAATATTAAACACAAATACATACATTCAAAACACCAGGGAATTCTTCCCAGAAAATAAAAATCAGCCATGGAAACTTTTCATTTAATCAACACTTTATTTCATGTTTTCTGAAAGAAGAATAACAAACATAACATTTGTTAAAGTTAATGTAGCTCTACCTTCATGTAATTTGACCACTTTTTGGTAAATTACAAAATAAGGAATAGGATTTTGCTCTCATTTTCTCTCTCATCAACCAGTCAAAAATCTCAAAATCCCTCTCACAACTGGCATTGGTTTTTGGAGTGGACTGCAGCTTACTGTGCAGCTCTGCTGATACCTCAGCATACCGCCCATGCTCTAGGTCAGGGGTTCCCAATGTCTGGGGATGGAGGGCCAATTTCCAGAGGTTGCATGAGATGGGTGGGGCCTTATGGGCTAAAATTACCACCATAAGTAACTAATTCAAAATAAAAAATATTGTAACCAAAAAAAAAAAAAATGAAGTTGAGATCAAAAATAAAACAATCGAAAGCAAAATTGTATTGAATTGTAAACAAAACAAAAAATATCAAAAGCAAATAAAACAAACTTGAAAGTAAATAATGTTAAATCGAGAGCAAACCTCAAACTGATTGACTCCATTTCACTGACGCGCTCACCTGGAGTCCCTGTCTTTGGTTGCGATGGTGCCGCCAGTTTCTTTGCTGCCTTTTTGATTTTTTTTTTTCGTTTACGAGTTTTGGCACTGTTTTGTCATGAGGGCAGGATTTACAGGGAAGCATGGATCATGGGTCTCCATTGGTCCAGTAGGTTTGAGTGACAGTTCTTCCTAATGCAATCAGTGATCAGGGCGGGCGGGCGGGTGGGTGATCTCTGTGTGGGATGGGAATTGACTGTCTCAGTTTCAACAGCAGCTTAAACATCCTGTGTGTGTGCATAGACCTGCAGTCAAAACCTGCTATGTGCAGAGTAAAATGTTTAATATCATGTTCATATTAATGTAACCTGCACAAGCACTTTAATTCAGCTCCTCAGATAACACAGTGCCAGACTGATGGAGCTCACCATCAGAGCATGTGATGCCCCAGTTTATGTTTAGGTAAGAAACACACACACACACATACATATGGACAGTCACCTACAAAATTACTGGCGCCATTGATAAAGATGAGAATAAAGGCTGTAAAAAATAAACGCATAATATATAGAAAGCGATTGTGCACAACTTTTATTAAAAACATGCTTTGTTAATAATTAAATTCCGAAGCCATGTAGTTGCACCCACTCAGTCTATGGGTACAATCAGCAGTGAAGTCAAAGATTTGTTGCAGAGTGGTGACTGTCAGACCAGAACTGTGAATTCCAACACCGACCAGCCCACCCTGATCACTGATTGGGTTAGGAAGAACCATCACTCAAACCTACTGAACCAATGGAGACCCATTATCCATGCCTCCCTGTAAATCCCGCCCTCACGGCAAAACAGTGCCAAAACTCGTAAACGGAAAAAAAAAAAAAATGGAAAGCAAAGAAACTGGCGGAAAACCCAAAGATTGCAGCATCACAACCAAAGATAGGGACTCCAGGCGAGCGTGTCAGTGAAATGGACACAATCAAATCGAGTTTTGCTCTCGATTTAACATTATTTGCTCTAAAGTTGTTGTTTTTTTGCTTTTGATGTTTTTTTACAATTCTATACATTTTGCTTTCGATTGTTTTCTTTTTGATCTCAACATCAGTTTTTCTGAACATTTTTATTTGTTTACAATATTTTTTCTTTTGAATTCATTTCTTATGGTGCTAATTTGAGCCCATAGGGGCCACAGTAGAAAATGAACCACCAATGAAAACTAAATATGTTGCAAATCATACCTTTTTATTTGCTATACATTATGTTAGGGAACATTTATTCAATTGTAATTGTTGTTTTATTATTTTCCTCCAAATTGCATGTGCATTTTGTAACAGAAAATGTTCTGAAAGTGTAAAAATATAGTAAAGGTTCAGAAAAGGGGGAGTTTGAAGGGTTGCTTTGGGGGGGCCGCACCAAACATCCTTGAGGGCCGTACTTTGGGAACTCCTGCTCTGTGTCATCAGCTAACATCCTGCAGCACACTTTAACAAGATTAGCTAGAATTAACTCCACTACCTGCACAGTCATGCTGTCAAAATCTGCAGTTGTCTGCTCTGTAAGATTCTGAACAGGACAGGCTCCACACTCACTTCTACATTATCAAACAATTGACCATCTCCTCTAACAAAACTCTGGCCGTCTGACTGCCATGCCTTCGGTTTGCGGACAAGTTCCTGATTGATACCTGTCATTCATCTCAAGAACATGCTCCTTTCCTTGACAAAACTCTCAAAAGAGGCTCTTGTCACAATTTTACAAATTAATCCAAGTGCCCTACATCCTGCCAAGTACTGTCTAACATTTAGATCAGCAAAAACACCTTCCACCAATTTTTTTTTATGCTGAATTTCTCTACTGAATTCCAGCAAATCAGAGCACACGTAAAAAACGTATTGAAAAATGTAAGGTTGATTCTGTTACCTTTGAATGGTACCAGTGGCACAAATTCAGATGTATCCTTGCCTAACAGAAATGTCTTGTATTGTACTGGTTTTCCACTTTTTTTACCTACCATTTCCTGCACTGCCTTGCGTACAGTTCTGATCGTCCTGCTTTCTCTTACTGTTTTGTGTACCCAATGTAAGCACAAATTAACTACTTTGTTTCCACCAAAAATTCATCTCTCTCAGATAGAAGTATTACATCAGCCTGGTAGGCCAAACCATAAACTAAATACAATCCACAGAAAAGCTAATTTACAAGTCTTAAGTTTAGCCTTATCAGCCTCACTGTGCTGAAAGTCTTGCATGATCTCTGGAAGAATATCTGATCTGTACTGAGACAAAATGTCATAGATTTTTTTCTCAGTTGCAGCTCTGTCCCCCACAAGATTTGTAATTGTTGTGATAATTTCACTCACAAAAATGTACATTCAAGTCACACCCCCCCACTTCTGAATATGTCCTGAACCATTTCTCTGACAGTAGCAAATGTACACTGAAAAGAGCCTGATGCCTGTCCTAAATCCCATCTGTGCATAGTGCAATCATTTTCTGTAAGAATTCTACTCTGGAGTTTTTCTGTGTACCACCCAGTTTTTTTTACAAACTACTGTAACAACCTCAGATGCCTTATGTGTGCTAACTCCCATATTAGCAACTAAGTCCTTATGCACTTCACCCATGTATCTATTTTCCACATATGTTTCGGTCTTGTTCTCTAAGAGCTTGTCCAACTCTCCCTTCACTTCTTCATACTCACCCTGCTAGAACAGCATCTCTTCATTTAACTCTCTAACCTTGTCTGCCACACTTAAGCTCTGTTCACCACCCACTGCAGATTTTCTTTTATAGTAAATAAGTTTCATGGTCTCTTTTCTTTTACTACGCATCTGCTTCTGCATATCTTCCTTTAGCACCTCAATGCTCTGCTCAAACTTAGCATTAGCCAATGCAAGCTGATCTTTTTCTTCCCTAGCCGAAAGTGCCTCTCTCTGCATTTCTTGATTTTTGTCATCTCTATGTCTAATCATTTTATTGACATTTATAACACTTGTCTGGACTAATTTGTCTGAAATGGTTCTCAATTATTTTTTAATTTAACTTTCTTCACCTCAGCCTCACCTCATACAACTTGTACCCCCCTCTCTTTCCTCTCTGTCTCTATTAGGTCTCTTTCATCTGCCAGAGCTTTACATTCTGAGGTCAAGTCATTCACTTTCCTAATCTCTTTTCGTATCCCGTCAACTACAGAATCCACATTTTGCAAATTAAGCAAATGGCTCTCCAGGCTTCCTGCAACCACATCTGAAGCCTAGCCATGTCCCGAGTCATGCACGATTCTTGCAAACGGCAGTGTGAATCCTGCCATCTCTAATTCTGCTCTTCTACTGAACATACTTTAATAAGCTCACAGCAACCACCCATATCAGTTATACACCTGCACTATTGCAGATATGAAATAAAAGAAAAACAAATCCTCAACTAGGATTCAGTTTACTAGTTTCCTGTCTGTAATATACATTAATGCATTTTTCATCATAATATGGGCAATAATAAAAATGTACACTTCAAATGACTCCTACAGTCATATGCAACAACAACAAAAAATGCTGGAGTACATGTGTGCTCCCGCTGCTGAGGGAAAATGGCGGTTCGTGTTCGAATTTCTTTTTTCCACAGAAATATATACGGCGTATGTAATTTGCAAGGTTTTAAATACAACAGAGCCCAAAAAGTTAGGCTTAGGTCTGTACAAAAACTGAAAGTAGAGAGGTATGACCACCTCCCATATGAGTGGCGACAAAAGCTTTTTATGTTAGCAGCACACGTGTTAAAGTAAACCAACCTATTTTTTTCTAACTTCATGACTTAGGGTACAAAAAGGCTCCTAATATACTATTGGTGGGGATGTAACCTATCAAATGACACCTTCATTAGGGGTGTGCGTGAAACCATCATTTGGGCTTGAGCTTTTAGAGAAGGGGAGGGACTGAAAATCTTGGTGCCGCTGCGCCCTTAGAGGCGCTGCTCCCTGTCACTCAATAGGAGAGGCAGCTTTTCACATCCACTGAGCACCAGACTGTAATTAAATGTGTAATAATGGGACCAAAACGTCATCTATACTGTCGCAGTATAATCAGGCTCGCAGGAAGGTGCGTCCATTTATTTAAGTCTGCCTGTGTTGGAATGTAAGAAAGGATAAATCTCAACACTGAGATAATTAAAATGTTTGACCAATGGAATGTTCAGGGTCAAGTTGATTTTGCCCATTGTGGAGTTCAGGGGCAGTAGAGCAGACTCTATAATTATATAGACTTAGCCCAGTTAACTCGTAAGGAACCTTATAACAAACTGACAGCATGGGCAAGCAGGTCAAGTGATATAGCAAATAATAAAGGGGATAGCAGGCAGCCTGATGGATACATCTGGAAACAGAAAATTGGGAAAAACATTTCAGAAGGGTTGGCATATAAAACCTTAATCATATTAATAAAGTGTGACCCCCAAACCCATGTAATCCAATGTCAACCAAAGATACTCCCATTCTAAACCTTTGAAAGCCTTCTAAGCATCTAGTGTAGGGATGGTGAACCTGTGGCACGTAGGAGAGTGAGTATGTGTTTTTTTTTGGTATGTTTTTGGCCAGCCCACCCCTCAGTTGTCTAAACTGATTGGCACTTTAGAAAACCAGTCAGTATATTTGGTAGTGGCGGCACTGCCCCCAAGTAATTGAGCAGCGCTCATGTCATTTTTTGAATATTCATGCATTAGATCAGGTTCTTGTGTGCAGAATTTTGCAGTTATGCACAGAACTGCAGAATCCTCCACTCGCATTGGTGGAGCTGCGCATATCAGCGCAGTACTGCGACAATCTGTACGAACAAGATGTTAATGTTATGATTAAGCTGCGGTGCTGCACTCAGGGAGCAGGAGGAAGATGACAAAACTTGTAAGTCTGTCCTTTTGTGATTCATTGTGGTCAGCAATGGACGTGTTTGTTGAACACACGGGGAGGAAAGCATTTGGTTTACCGTTATCTCCTGTTATGACTCCTGTTATAAGTTATGCCTTTGTTTTGTAGAGTACATGTGTGCATACTCATACTCATGGTACATTGCATTATTTTTTTTCTTTAAACATAAGTGCAACACAATGTATATTATTCTACCAATTTTAGTTATTTTACAAAATTTAAAGTGCATTGGTAATGATTGAGTGCAAGTGCAAACAAAACCCAAAACAATATGGAACAGTTACTGATGCAGCCAAATGCATTACATTACATTATTTGTCATTTAGCAGACATTCTTATCCAGGGCAACTTTTTTACCCATTTGTACCCATTTATACAGCTGGGCATTTTACTGCTCATGAAGGGGAGGGCCAAAAGCATTCAGCATGCTTTGAAACAATACAAGATGCTGCTCTTCATCCATTTGATGCTGGATGTCCTCCAGGAGCTGAAGGAGCTCAGTCTGCTGTTCCAGCGTGATGGCCTCACTGTGTGATGGTGATGGTGTGTGATGGACTGCAGACAACCACGCTGGCTCTTGATGAGTTTCAATACTTGCCCATTTATTTGCCCATCAGACTAAAAACTTGAAGACATACTGTGTTCTGTGTTTCTGTTGTAGCGGAAGGTACACTTATACATTTCAATTAAAGAAGTGAATTTATATTATCACCTTATCACGAATCCTGGAATCTTGTAGAACTCAATTTCTGTAATAATTGGACGCAGACACCAATTCCAAAGATATAAATTGTCAAATGTATTCAAAAACAAGACTAAATGTAGCACTACACTAATTATACAAAAGGGAAAAACTAATTAAAATTCAACTCTAGATCAACAAATCAAAAACAAATCACTTCCGTGACCAAATCAAAGACCATGGGATCGCATATGATAACACACAAATCGTTAAACAAAAAAGGTTATAAACACATTGACTACAATACCGGTTAGTAAGACAAAGGTGAGTCTCTCGTTAGTATTGTTAGTCAGACATTAAATAACTACGCAGGTTAGTATTTATGTCAGGTAACTTCTCGTTATTATATATATATATATATATATCAGTCTCATTTACGTTTAGGTGCCGAGAAAGATCCTATCATTACTTGTTACCACAATTTCCCTAAACTGATTATTATTCAATGATTAAGGATAGGCAGGGCCACCAATAATCTAATGTCTATTAACTTGTGTCAATTTCAGACTAAACAGTTAAACAGGAATGAGAAGATATTTCTTGGCGTTGACAGATTTTATTTCTAAAATTATCAACAAAACAGTTTAATGCAACACACATTTATATTTAAGAAAACTAAATGATATTACACATTCTAGAGTTATGAATCACAGATTAACATTTCTAATTGATTTCTCAAATGTCATGAATCATGAACTCCAAACTGTTAAACTTATCTGAACTTCGTCGCAGAGAGGCCTCTCTGGCTTCGGGCTCAGATAACAGCACACGGCACGAGGTCCATGTGGTTTGGAACAAAGGCAGTCCGGTTCGGCTTTGTCCAAGAACTTCCACTCAGTTGATGCACCTGGAAGTTGGGGTTTCGCGAATGTAGAGTCTTTTCCAAACAGATTTTCCACTGGTTTGAAGGCTCCAAGGTTGTGCACAAAATCTTCTTTGTAAGCAGGGTTCCACCGTAGTTACTTGAAGACAAAGTCTTTGAGGAAAGCAGGGCCCTGTTTGTTCCAAGGGTCAAGTTTCTTAAGACTCAATAGCTATTTAAATGACTGACACTTTTGTCCAGCTGTAAAACTCCACTGATCAGGTGGGCACAGACGGGCATGCGCAGTCTGTAAAGTTCTTTATTTAATAAAGTCCTTTAAAAGAATTCTTCGTACGGCTCAATCTCCTTCTCCCAGTTTAACTCTTCTGTTGCCGGCAAAGACTTAGTTGGTTTCTGGTTCCGGTTCTGGCAACAGAGCTACAGGTTGAGCTGTGGCAGCGAGTTTCTGGTTCAGGTGAGAGAGAGTCAGAGATAGAAAGACTGTGCGCTGTTCCTTATAGTCTATCAGATCAATAGGTGATTGGTTCCTGAGTTCTTGAGATTGGATTTCGGTTTCAGCCCCCAGTGTCCTATTGGAGGGGGGCTTGATTTATGACTGATGTCAATCCATGCCTTCTTTTGGAATTGCCGGTTGGCCCGGGTTCGTAGCTCTATGTCGGGATTTCGGCTCTCGTCCACTTCAAAGAGTTTTTATCACCTACAGGCCCCTTTCTCCAGACATTTCATAGCAGGATTCCAACCTATTTGGCCTCTTCTCGGTGCCATCCTCCCCAAAACTGTCACTTTGATGCAAACCAGTTCCAACTGATGAGCTAAGGAAATCTGATAACTTTGGGGGGGGAGAGGTCTTCTTTAGATCAGTGCTTCAGCTCAGAGCCCAAATGCTCTTATCAAAATACACCCAACATAACGCTACACTGTTTTGTGTGTGTCTGTGTGTACTGGTGGTAATATTTTTACTCAAAAGTAACTTATTTCCATTGTGTTTTAGACATCTCCAGGACCAAGACTCCAACAGTTCCTTGAGAATGTTGGACCAGAGAAGACGTTCTTCAGAAATGATGATGCTACCTTCAGAGAAGTAAGAGAGAAACTTATGGATGACTTCTGTCTTTTGTGTCTCAGAATTTTGGAAACCTGGAAACAGGAATCTTGAAAGCTGCCTCCACTCTCTTTGACCACTCCAGCTGGCCAGATTACATTGATGCACTTGCTACATTTGGCCTGGAGGAGCTGAAGTTGTTCACAGACCACTTTAGCTACATCCTGGAGGCATACAAGGACTTCACGATTACAACACGTGAGTGGCTGGAGCTGAAAGGTAAATTGTCCACTGCCACTTCCAACACCTTCTGCAACAGCTGTTGTTGCAGTGCCTGCTTCAAGGGACTGTTGGGAGGCCAGACCAGTTCTCCCAGATTGTGGTACTGGTAGAGATCATGCTGGTCTTTCCGATGAGCTCATCCTGTTGTGAGCGAGGGTTATCGGCCATGAAGCGCATCAAGTCAGACTGGAGATCTTACTTGTCCACCAGCATGATGAACAGTCTGTTGCTGATCTCTGTACATGGCCCAGAGACTGAGGACTTTAAGGTAGAGAGGGCCGTTAGCAAGTGGTGGAGCTCTAAAAGGTCAAGGCGACCATTCTTCAATGACTGAAGAGGGAGGGTGAAGCAGAGAAAGTGAAAGGGAACACACTGAAACACATTATTTTTAGTATATTGTTGTGCAGAATATCTCCATGCAATATTGTTGTTTAAGTTAGATTAATAAATTAAATTATTAATAATGTAATGGATGTTTGTTTTTATTAAGATGCATTGTCTTTTTCTAAACACATTTAGTTCATATAATGTCACCTGTCTGTGTCAGAAATACACAAATTACTTAAATAGTTTTGCAAATAACCTAGACCCATGTCAGCATGTCAATATGCAAAAAAACAAGTATTTTAATTTTGGAATGGTTTAAATTGCACTTCAGGATGGTACCGGGACAGTAAGGATAAAAGTTAGTTGCGAGCTCTGTGTACATCGCCAGCCTCCAAGTAACATTCAGCATTTAATTCAATTTAGCAAGGAAGAGTGGGTGAATATTAAAAGCTGGTTTGAACATACCACAAAATCTAAATATTAAATGCTAAATAACTCAAGGGGGTGAATACTTCTGTTTTTCATAACATTTTCTTTCACAATAAAAGTTATTATGCTCCATCAAAATTTTAAGTACTAAATTGTTGATTGTACAAAAAAACCTGTTCAAATGTGTTACAATTTTAGATTGTAATGCAACAAAATGTGGCAGAAGGCCAAGAGGGGTCGACTTTCTACACCCAATGTATGTACAAAACCTTCTGGAAAGACAATCTTAAGAATGATGTAAATATTTTTGGGAAATAAATCTCTCTATATATGTGTGAAATATAATTAAGTCATAAAAAAAAAGTTTAATAATGTTGCTTTATAATACAAAAATATTTAAAATCAGTTGAATATTGACAGAAGCATTATTACTATTCATATTTTGTTTTATTTTTGAATTACAGAGCTGATTCTTATTACAATCCAGGAATTACAGTTTTTGATTCCTAATTCAGTAGTAAACATGTTTTGGCTAACAAGAAAAAAATACATATTTTGTATTACTTTTCAGAAAAGTAAAGAAAATTGTGAAAAGACCTAACATAAAAGTCATAAAATATATTATTTTAATTGCCGTCTTAGAGCAGTAAAGTAACAATTAATGGATTCAAAATAAGAAAAAGATGAAGAAAACGGAGGGTATAGCCCTTTCTTTTGCACAAATTCTGTCTCATTCAATTGCATAGTTAGTTAGCAATTCAACTGTACAGCAGTAGAATATATGCTACACAGTAAAATTTAAAAAGTTCTGGAAGCATTTTAAATGATTTTGTACATCCACTCAGACAGTTTTAGGGAGCTGCAACCTAACAGAGAAAGAGATGTCCTCTGACCAAATCTCAGGTTTTCTGGTCATAGAGTTGCAAGTCTAAGCGGATCCACACTTCGCCTGTTGGCACCTCGTGCAACAGAAGACGCCTGGTTGCTGCTCCCTTGTTTTCCAGCTCTTTTTTGATTGTGGCAACCGGAACCTCAGTGCGTCCCAAGAAATCTTTTAAGACAACATAGTTACAAGTAAAAAAACAATACAAACTCACGTCAATTCTGTTAAGGTCAAACACAAACCTGACACATAAATCCTTATAGAATACAGATAGGGTTCTACTTAGAAGTAGATATTAATATAATATTGTTTATACTACTACTGGTACTACTACTAATACTACTACTAGTAATAATAATATATATTTTACACAAACATACAGTTAGGTCCATACATATTTGCACAGTGACACAATTGTCATCATTTTGGCTCTGTACGCCACCACAATGGATTTGTAAGGAAACATTTTTATATGTGGTCCCCCCAGTTTTAGGGGCTCAAAAGTATTTGGACAAACTAACATAATCATGAATTCAATTGTGAGTTTCAATACTTCGTTTCAAATCCTTTGCAGTCAATGACTGTCTGAAGTCTGGAACCCATAGACATCACCAGATGCTGGGTTTCTTCCCTGGTGATGCTCTGCCAGGCCTGTACTGCAGCTGTCTTTAGTTCCTGCTTGTTCTCGTGAGACAAATCAGTATGGACGAACATAAATCCGGCCTTAAGGGGCACTCGGTGGGTTGAATTTGAAGGTCTATTACTAGTCAGCAAGCTGTTTTTTGAGTGAAGGCTACATGGCTTCAATCAGTCTGTTTATTTCCAGACCATGGACAATTAATAATGGCAATTAATAAGTGTAATTAGCACAGGTAAGTAATAAATATCCAGTTGTGGAATATTGTTTCTCACGTACAGTCCTGTACTCACAGTCCTATCTTTGGGCATCTTTTTATTTTTACGTTACGAACTGGTTTACCTACATGCTACCGAGTTTCCTACCCTCTTTTAGAACATAAGAAAGTTTACAAATTAGAGGAGTCCTTAGAGGAGTCCATTTGACCCATCGTGCTCGATTGGTGTCTATTAATAACTAAGTGATCCAAGGATCATTTCTATTCTATTTTTGAATGTATTCAAAGTGTCAGCTTCAACCACAACGCTCGGGAGTTTATTCCAGGTTGTAACAATTCTCTGTGTGAAGAAGTGTCTCCTGTTTTCTGTCTTGAAGTCCACTTTCCATTTGTGTCCCTGGGTTCATGTGTCCCTGCAGATCTGGGAAAGCTCCTCTGGTTTGATGTGGTCAATGCCTTTCATGATTTTGAAGACCTGAATCAAGTACCCAGGTAGTCTTCTCTTTTCCAGGGTGAAAAGATTCAATTCCCTCAGTCTCTCCAAGTATGACATTCCCTTCAAACCCTAAATCTGGTTGCTTGCCTCTGAACTGCCTCTAGAGCAGCGTTTGCTAGATCTATGTAGGATATAGATTAAATAGATGACAATTATCCCCTTATGTAGATCTTTCTTCTGTTTGCAGTAGGAAAAGCAATCCTGGCATCTATTGCAACTAGAAGGCACCTTTTCTTCTGTACCCTTGGTTTTATTTGTTTTCCTTTCAAAAGTGAACCTATCACAATGTGTATGAACTCATGTTACTGGACATTCAGTACCTCAGAGTAAATCGTCCCATTTTTAAACATTCACTAACAAATAGTTAACCTTATAATAAACTAAATAACACCATGACCGCTAATGGCAAAGTACAAATTAGACCAGACCAACATTCCAACTTTTGTAGTCGGAAATGATTAAGAATGGTCTAAAAAAATCATATAAGAAGAAAGTTGTTAAATAGACAGTAAACCAAAAAAGTATACATGCATACACTAACACAATCTAAATATGAACATAAATAAGAATACACTTGGTCAAGGAAAATACATAATACAACAATGAGAATAATCCTTACCATCTGGAGAAAACTGGTCTCTTTCATAGACAGTTATGCATAGCACATCCTGATAAATGTCCTTTATAAAAAAATTGCAGTTAAAGTTCCATTTAGGATTTGATGTGTCATTTAATGTCCTTGTATTAAAACACTGTGGCCCCATTGTCACTTCACAGTATGGATTACTCTTTCCTGAAAAATAGTGAAAAAAAAAAAGAAAATCCACTATTTAAACTTTTTCAAAGGATCAAATTACCAAAATATACCAAATCAAGTTTTAAATTAATTTGCATAAACTCTGTAGGGCATTAGCAAGCCATGTAGTGATACACTCTCAACAGATGATCTGTCACATATACTGTTACAAAGCAGGAAACAGGAAAAAAACATGCTGCAGATTTCTAAAGTGAAAGTGAAGTACAGACATATTTTATAGCAGTAAACAATTGGCTGAGAGTTCTCACCATTTGACTTGGATGATTTCAACTCGGTGGCTTCAAGGATGGTTACCAGCAATCTGCCTATGCCACTGGCTTTAAGAGAGCGTGCTATAACAAATGGAAAGCAAAATTATATTTGTCCTTGCATAGTGTCAAGCCGAGAACTTAGTGTAAAGCTCTTATCAGAAGTCATACTTTTAATTGTGAAAATGAAAACGCTCTCCAAAACAATTACGAGATATCAAAAAGTAGTCACTTTTTAATTGTAATGTAAAAAGCTACAAAATGTTTACTGTTTCAAGCTTAAGCAGGTGTTATCTCCATGCCCCTGATGCATCTTGACTGCTTTCTTGCAAATTGTATATAACATAATCTCTTAAAAGGCAAGTCATGACAAAACAATAATAATACAAAACAAACTCGCTGCTTTCATTGAATATTACATTTTTGTAGACTGCACTGGCAAAAATGATTTGGCATACTGACATTTTGGCCGTTTTGGAGCATATAATTATTATAATAAAATGATTAGATCCAATCAGATCAGCATAGAAACATGTTACAGTTTTCAATTATGTAGTTCTGATTTGCCCTATAACAAATATCTATGCATGCTTCTAAACTGTCTATTCAAAAAAGTTGAATTGGATTCTAGTATTACATGTCAGCTCTGAAAATGACAACACATTGCATTTCTACCTTGATAAGCTTTCTCCCGTTTCTTCTTTTCTGTTTCAATGAAATGTTCTGATGCTGCTTTAATTTTCTGGACCCAGGCCGTCCTAAGGAGGAAAAAAAAAAAAAAGTGTTTTAAAAGTGCTTAATATTTAGTTGTACCTGTAATTTTGTCTTAGCCCCAATACATTGATATAGACTGTAAACCAGGAAACAAGCCATCAAAAAAGCATCCCACTGCAACTATTTATGTCAATAATGATCAAATATGTAATTAGTGGATTAAGTGATTAGAAAACACCCAACTCAATCAGAAATGTCACAATATCAAATCAAGCCACACAATCTGCACAAAACCCAAATGTAATGATGAGCTTTAGCTAATTTATTTATGAAAACAAATAACAACAACAAACAAACTGAGAAATACAACCAATTACATGAGTAAACCATAACGTTTAGTATATTAAGTGAGTTCCTTCTTAAATAGGTTTAAATGGTTTTGAGGTGGATTTTTCCATGGCACATATAGTTAACTTAAAATTGCCATGTTAGGATGATTTACAATATTTTGATACAGCTATAATACACACATTAAAGTAGTAGCCATGCCAAAATATAGAATATTATTAGTATATTAATAAATTCCCTACACACATATCAGATACTAAAATGTCTTTATCTTTTAAGTACATATTAGTAAAGAATATAATTGTCAGTTTCCAAACTATTTGAGGAATTATTTTACATTTTCTGTATCAGCAGGTTGCTTTAGCTTTTCATATATTTATACAGTGAGGGAAAAAAAGTATTCGATCCCCTGCTGATTTTGTACGTTTGCCCACTGACAAAGAAATGATCAGTCTATAATTTTAATGGTAGGTGTATTTTAACAGTGAGAGACAGAATAACAACAAAAAAATCAAGAAAAACGCATTACAAAAAATTTATAAATTGATTTGCATGTTAATGAGGGAAATAAGTATTTGACCCCTTCGACTTAGTACTTGGTGGCAAAACCCTTGTTGGCAATCACAGAGGTCAGACATTTCTTGTAGTTGGCCACCAGGTTTGCACACATCTCAGGAGGGATTTTGTCCCACTCCTCTTTGCATATCCTCTCCAAGTCATTAAGGTTTCAAGGCTGACGTTTGGCAACTCGAACCTTCAGCTCCCTCCACAGATTTTCTATGGGATTAAGGTCTGGAGACTGGCTAGGCCACTCCAGGACCTTAATGTGCTTCTTCTTGAGCCACTCCTTTGTTGCCTTGGCTGTGTGTTTTGGGTCATTGTCATGCTGGAATACCCATCCACGACCCATTTTCAATGCCCTGGCTGAGGGAAGGAGGTTCTCACCCAAGATTTGGCGGTACATGGCCCCGTCCATCGTCCCTTTGATGCGGTGCAGTTGTCCTGTCCCCTTAGCAGTAAAACACCCCCAAAGCATAATGTTTCCACCTCCATGTTTGACGGTGGGGATGGTGTTCTTGGGGTCATTCCTCCTCCATTAACAAGATCCTCCCATGTAGTTCTGGGCTGATTCCTCACCGTTCTCATGATCATTGAAACTCCACGAGGTGAGATCTTGCATGGAGCCCCAGACCGAGGGAGACTGACAGTTATTTTGTGTTTCTTCCATTTATGAATAATCACATCAACTGTTGTCACCTTCTCACCAAGCTGCTTGGCGATGGTCTTGTAGCCCATTCCAGCCTTGTGTAGGTCTACAATCAAGTCCCTGACATCCTTGGACAGCTCTTTGGTCTTGGCCATGGTGGAGAGTTTGGAATCTGATTGACTGATTGCTTCTGTGGACAGGTGTCTTTTATACAGGTAACGAGCTTTAAGAGAGTGCTCCTAATCTCAGCTCGTTACCTGTATAAAAGACACCTGCGAGCCAGAAATCTTGCTGATTGATAGGGGATCAAATACTAATTTAAAATTACCATATGTGAACCCTGTTATTAGTACATATTATAATAAGATGATGTGTTGATTACCCTATTATTACCCAGATTTTGTTTTAATATTTTTTCATGCATCTTGTTTAATATATACACTACCGGTCAAACGTTTAAGAACACCTCAATTTTTCCAGTTTGTATTGACATTTACGCAGTTTAATGTCTCAATGTACTCTGAAATTAAAGCATAGAACAAATAAACAATTGGAGATAAAAAAGAAATCATGGAATTGTTTTGTTTAACAAAATATAATCCCTTAAACTGATAAACTTTAAAAGGGTACCAAATCCATGTGCTTCTCTTTAATCCCATGTGTACTGTTCACTGTAGTGTCGTTTGCCAAGTGTTTGGTATCCCATGAAAGCTGAGATTCTGATGTAGTTTTTATACCCCCCCTCTCCGCATTCTGAAATTGGGCGGTGAGTGGGGGGATACTTGGTCTGAGTAGGAATACATCATCTTAGAAAATATTGACAATGATGACATTCTGGAACCACATTTTGGTAGAAGCAACACACACCCGAAGAGGGCTCAAACTGTCAAGATGGAAAACTCTGTGTACAGTGTACTAATACACGTTGATTTTACATAATTCGATCTGCACTTATCTTTGTTTTATAGAATATCAAAAAATATGCTGGATTAATTGTTAAGTTGTTCTGAACAAAACAAGCCTATGTGCAAAGAAATCTGATCGAAACTGAGTGATCTGTGACCATTTGAATGAGACGGTCACAGATTACCCAAACCGATACCACCCGGAGCAGACAGCGCATTTACCACCCGGGCTCTGAATGACGGCGGGCAACACAGAAATTGTAAAGGATATGTTTGAGAATGAAATGCGCTGGTAGCCAAGAGAATAAGCTTTCAAATGATGTGAGCATTGTAGGAAGACAAATAATGCTTAAGAGGGTGTAGTAACAGTATATAACTCTGAAATGTAGAATATTTCTCAGTTTTTAGTAACCTAAACTTTTTTTTAACCTCTGGCAGTTTACTGCTTACCTTTGTACCATTTCAGGTTATTCACTGCACTCCAACTGCTTAAATTTCAATAAAAACTGGAAAATTAGGGGTGTTCTAAAACTTTTGACCGGTCGGTAGTGTATATATTTTAAATCCATTATTAATTGGCTCTCTGTACTTAACTTTGACAGTCTGATGTGGACTACATTATGCATTAAGCTTGTACAATTGCTTGGTATTCACCTTTCATTGATGTTCTCAGTCCTCAGATTGTAAACTCTATCAATGTGAGATATATGAAACACCGGTTCATCACTGGAGGGATCAGAAGGAAGCTTCACAAGCACTTCATTTAGAAACACTGGCTAATGAAAAAAAACAATAAATATTTGAGCCACACTGTAATAAACTGAAAACGTACTTGAAAAGCAACACACATATATATATATAAGTTTGGTATATATATATATATATATATATATATATATATACCAAACTTAATTCAGCAAAGAGCAAAACTGGCCTAAACACAATGTAGTACTAATATCATTTATTTAAATATATTCACATTTTTGCATCACATATTTGGGGGTTGGGGGGACTAAGAAAAAAAAAGCATTTCCCTAATATACTATGTTTTAAAGTTCAATATCAACAATGCATCTCCAAAAATCAGAACCCATCTTTATATACAAAAAATGTTAACAAACATATCCTTTTAAAAAATACCTTATTACTTCTGCAATATAAAACATGATTTTAAAAAATAATCAACTTACTGTTTTATACATTTTAAACTGTGTGTTGGATTTTGGATTGAAAAGTTTGTCTGACCCAGATGATGCAAACTGTTTGACCATGTAGGTGAGGAGAAGGAAATCACTGAAGAGGAATCCGTAGAGCTCCTTGTTACTCTTTGTTTTGTATACCTTCCCACTGTAAAGAAGCTTGCGAGGCCCCAGGCAGTTTGTAAGGGAGTTGAAAATCAAATGCTGAATGAATCAGATACCAAAGGAAAATGCAACATGAACAATGTAACATTAAATATGATCATCTTTCAATGTACCAAAATGTTTTAAAACTGAATAATTCCCCCCCTGGCTCATACCAATAAATGGAAGTAGTTCCATCTAAGAGGAAATCTCAATAGGCTGAATCACAGTGATATTGCTTCGACAAATACAAAAGTAATAAACCATGTTACTCATACCATCCTGAAGCCTAGCTGTATTTTAACTTAAAACTTTTAGTTTAAGTGACAGGTTACGTGATTATGCAACAAAACATTTTTACATTACTTCAATTATCCTTTTTTTTTTTCTTATTAATATAGAAATCAAGAAAACTTGGAGAAATCATGCATACAAATCCCTAGCATGTTATTTTTGTAAAATATTTAACCCTCATAGTACTAATAGGCTCATGTAGGTGTGCTGAATGGGGACTAGCTGGTAGATGATGAGCCACAGATCATGTTTTATTTTACAAAAGGACAATTTTACATAGCAACAACTGGTTTTAATCAACAGCAGAGAGGTATGGTGTTAATATTACCCATTAAACATTGTTTTAAAATTAATAGCTTTTTGTTTTGGTAAAAGCTGTATCAAAGCTGTATCAATGTATGTTAAAATAAGGTGAAAGATTGCAACAATTTGAGGTAGATTCACTGCTTGATATCTTTTGAATGTTTTTGTAAAATGTGTTTCTGTATAATTTTTACAAAAATAACATATTAGGGATTTGTATGGATGATTTCTCCAAGTTTTCTTGATTTCTATATTAATAAAAAAAAAAAAAGATAATTGAAGTAATGGAAAACTTCAATTTAATGTGTCTTGTGATAGATAGCTTTTACGTGATCGTTATGTTTTTTAAATGGAAATTGTGCGAGTCAGCTCGAGAACTGCGTTCGCCATGATAGCCTCAGACTTGCCACTACCTTCTCACCTCAGTCACCCCCTCACACTGCACATGCGCCTGTATCCACTCGAGGCGGTCCGAATTCTCCTTCTCTCGAACACCTTCATTGACCTGAGAGCACAGTTCCTCTGCCTTCTCCAAGGCCTCCCGCAGGTGGCTATAGTCTGGGTTAGTTTCTGGAGTACTCTCCAAAATCTGTACATGCAAAAACATGAAGCAAACAATCTGACTGCATACACCGGGGGTTCACAAACTTTTTGACCCAAGTACACCTTTGCCGCCCTGAATTTGGCACCGAAAATAGCATGAAAGCAGCGGGGGTGCACACAGCAAAATAGCATGAGAGTGGGGGCGGGGGGGTTGGGGGGGTGGGGCTCTCGGCAAAACAGCGTGAGAGCAGGGGGGGTGCCCGCAGCAAGGTAGCATGAGGGGGGGGTGTTGCTCACAGCAAAATAGTGGAAGAGCGGGGGGGAGCAGACTGGAAAAACTTGCGAGAGCGGGTTGGGCAAAATTACTGATCGCTTACATCCGCCATTGCATTTTATTTCTTGCACACCCCTTTGGGGTCAGGCCGCACACCACTCAAATAGTGAATGTCACTGATGTGGAAGTGGATGAGGATGTCCACTCGTGTCAAAGAGAAAAGTAAAGAATTCATTATTAGTTGATAAATTTGGGTTTTTAAATACTTACATTTTTAATAATTAGTGGATAGCGGGTGATTCGCTGCATGGGCTTCAGCAGATAACTGGAGAGAGGCATGCCTTTACACCGATGGTCAGTGGCAATTTTCTACACAGCAGAAGAAAGATGAGTATTAAAGATGCACTATTCATTAACTTCATGTCAAAGCTACCAATAGGCCCTTCTGTGGGATGACAGAGGGGCCCCTCCACCCTGTTTCAGATTCTTTTGTGACACTACCTCTTTTGCTTCATAACATTAATCAATATGGGAACCCAAGCTGTTGTGAGGGAGTAACAAATAAACAAATACTTTTATAAGGGTTACTGGCACAGTAACAGGATATCACTTTGGGATTGGTATTTAAATACCACAGTCTACAGACTGAAGGAGATTCAGCATTAAAGAGTTGATGGACCCCTCCAGGGGTGTGTCTGCACTGCACACATCTGAATGTCCCAAAACCGTATACAAATGTGCAGCATAGTTCATTTAGAGACAGAACACGTCAGACAGTGGCCAGACATATGAAGAAACATAAGAAAGATAAGAATGTTTACAAACGAGATGAGGCCATACGACCCATCATGCTTGTTTGGTGCCCATTAATAACTAAATGATCCAAGGATCACGTCCAGTCTATTTTTGAATGTTCCCAAATTGTCAGTTTCATCCACATCGCTGGGGAGTTTGTTCCAGATTGTAACAACTCTCTGTGTGAAGTGTCTCCTGTTTTCCGTCTTGAATGCCTTTAAGCCCAATTTCCATTTGTGTCCTCGCGTCCGTGTGCCCATGAAAATTATCTGGAAAAGCACCTCTGGTTTGATGTGGAGGGCATTTTGTTTGCCTTTTTTTTAATAGCTTCCCCATATTGCTTCAATGATATATGTATTAAATATGCCTACGGCATTTTAGACGCATAAATGCAAAAATTAATAAGTTATATAAACATGTTTAGTTAGAATAGCCTAGAACTGGTTATTTTGACCGGTCATTTAAATACATAATCAATCAAATAAAACGCATAATCCTGCATACCTTTTACAATACAGTCAGTCTCACACTCAAGTGGCGATCTCTACCTGACTAAAGTCTTTCATGTGCTTGAGAAACACACCCATTGTATAGCCTTACAGGTGTCTTTACAACTGTTCTCAGACTGAGAGGACACTGAGTCATTACGCCGCAAATAAACATGAATCGGAGACCGAGATTGAAGAGAGAGCACATTTTGGAAATGCCATATATATGAACTGGGTCCACCAGGTCCAAATGGCACCGTACTGAATGCTTTTACTCTACTGATCAATATGCAATTGCTACTGCTCATAGTACAATGCTCAATAGAGCAGACACATCGAACGCAAAATAATAATTTATGTACATTATCGGTGGAGGAGCAGTTATTGCAATGCAATTAATTGCGCTAAACTGTTCACCTGGAGAGGGCTGTCAAAATGCAGTGTGAGGTATATGCTCATGTAGGAAAAGTGGAGAAACGTGGTCTGTGTAGACTGTACCAAATAGAAAGCTGCCAGCTATGAAGGTTAAGTACATAGTAAATAGTTTATTGAAATACAAAGCTACAGTAAAAACACGCTTTGTATGCTGGGGAAAAAAGTTTACACGGAATTGAAAATGTTTACTTTAGTGAACTAACTAAAATCTATACATAATTATTATTTGTATTTCTTGGCAGACGCCCTTAGCTAGGGAGACTTACAACATAAGCGCAATACAAAGTGCAAGAATACAGTTAAGTACAAGTTCAAATTAACACTATACAAAGCAATTCAAAGTAAAATACATTTTACAACTTCCAATTTACACAGGTAAGTACAATAAGTGAGGTCATACATCCTGGAAAGTAAAAGCTAAGTGCTATCAAGATGTTAGGTCACAGTCAAAGCGAGGAAGGGGGAAATCAATAATACAAATATTAGTAATGCAAGAAGCATGGTAAAATGTTGTGAAGTGCTATCTTACAGGAGAGTAAAAGGACTAAGTACTGTCTGAAAAGATGTGTCTTGAGTAAGTGCCAGAAGGAGGTCAAGGACTCTGCTATTTTGACTTTGGTGGGAAGGTCGTTCCACAATTTAGAGACCAGGGATGAGAAGGAGCAGGCAATGGAGGAAGGAGAGTGGAGAGGAGGAGTTAGTCTTCTGGCACCTGAAGACCGCAGTGGTCTGGAGAGGATGTATAAGGAGACGAGGGACTGAAGGTAGCTTGGTGCAGTGTGGTTGAGACAGCGGTAGGTTAGGGTCAATGTCTTGAACCGAATGCATGCCGGTATTGGGAGCCAGTGGAGGGAGTGGAGCATTGGAGTAGCGTGTGCGAATTGGGGGAGAGAGAATACCAGAAGAGCTGCAGAGTTCTGGATGAGCTGGAGCGGGTGGGTAGTAGTCGCAGGCAGGTCGGCCAGGAGGGAGTTGTAGTAGTCCAGTGGTAGGAGAAACCATGGGATGTGATGAGGGGGCCCAGGGAGCGAGTGTAGAGAGAGAACAGGAGGGGACCCAGGACGGAGCCTTGGGGTATGCCTATGAGGAGAGGCTGGGGGGTGGATGAGGAACCTCGCCATGTCACTTGGTAGGTTCGGTTGATGTCTGAGGAGAGGGAGGCCGCTCGAGCACAGCTGAGGGAGTCAGTGACTGCCAGGAGAGCAGTCTCAGTGGAGTGAGCAATGCGCAATCCGGATTGTAGAGGATCAAGGAGTGAGTGATGGGACAGAAAGGCTGAGAGCTGACGGTGGACCGCCCGCTTGAGAGACTTTGAAAGAAAGGGGAGCAGGGAGACAGGGTGGTAGTTCTGAGGAGAGGTGGGGTCAAGGGTTGGTTTCTTGAGGTGTGGGATGACAGCAGCTTGTTTAAATGCAGAGAGGAAACAGCCAGAGAGGAGTGAGGAGTTGAGGAGGGAGGAGATGAAGGGGAGTAGATCAGGAGCAGTCGCTTGGAGGAGGCGAGTGGGGAGAGGGTCCAGGGTGCATGTTGTAGGTTTGTGACGTAGGAGGAGAGAGGAAACTCTAGAGTCCGAGAGAGATGAGAATGGAGAAAAGGAAGCTTGGTCGGTGGGAGGTTTGGGTGTGATGGGAGAGTAGGGGGGAAACACATGATCATTGGGAATCGAACCCAAAACACCAGGGTTATAGCACTGTTCCTTAACCACTGTACCAATGGAGATGCAAACCTTTATTTGAAATCTGTTTTAAGTAGCCTCTAGTTGCCACAACCAACTGTCCTGATTAGTATACATTATACATTAAAATAAATAATTTAAAATGTGTGTGTATATATTTATATAGTCTACCTGTATGTGTTCTATGGCTCTACAATAAGTGAATGTATTCATGGTTACAAATGCTCAAGTGTAGAACATATGATGCGGGCGAATTGACGTGGGGTTTAATTGTCATCGGGGACACATTTTCATAGGGGCGAATTGAAGCGGGGACTAATTGCCATGAACTCTTAAATGACCTATTAACTTACATATATAAATAGTTCCTGTTTATTAACAATTTGGCGATTAGTTGTATTGTATTTTTAATTAATACTGTAGCATTATGTTGGGTGTATTTTGAAGAGCATTTTAGCTCTGAGCTGAAGCACTGATCTAAAGAAGACCTCTCCCCCCAAAGTTATCAGATTTCCTTAAAGTGTGTAACTGGTTTACATCAAAGTGACAGTTTTGGGAGGATGGCACCGAGAATAGGCCAAATAGTTTGGAATCCTGCTGTGAAATGTCTGGGGAAGGGGGCCTGTAGGTAATAAAAACTCTTTGAAATGGACGAGAGCCGAAATCCAGACACAGAGCTACGAACCCGGGCCAACCGGCATTTCCAAAAGATGGCATGGATTGACATCAGTCATAAATCAAGCCCCCCTCCAATAGGACACTGGGGTCTGAAACCGAAATCAAATCTCACAAACTCAAGAACCAATCACCTATTGATCTGACAGGCGTATAAAGAACAGCGCACGGTCTCTCTCTCTCTCTCTCACCTGAACCAGAAACTCGCTGCCACAGCTCAACCTGTAGCTCTGTTGCCCGAACCGGAACCAGAAACCAACCAAGTCTTTGCCGGCAACAAAAGAGTTAAACTGGGAGAAGGAGATTGAGCCGTAAGAAGAATTCTTCTAAAGGACTTTATTAAATAAAGAACTTTACAGACTGCGCATGCCCGCCTGTGCCCACCTGATCAGTGGAGTTTTACAGCTGGACAATTGACTAAGTCGACTGTATACGAAAGTGTCAGTCATTTAAATAGCTATTTGAGTCTTAAGAAACTCGACCATTGGAACCAAACAGGGCCCTGCTTTCCTCAAAGACTTTGCCTTCAAATAAGTATGGTGAGAGACCCTGCTTGCCAAGAAGATTTTGTGCACAACCTTGGAGCCTTCAAACCAGTGGAAAATCTGTTTGGAAAAGACTCTACATTCGCAAAACCCCAACTTCCAGGTGCATCGACTGAGTGGAAGTTCTTGGACAAAGCCGAACCGGACTGCCTTTGTTCCAACCACATGGACCTTGTGCCGTGTGCTGTTATCTGAGCCCGAAGCCAGAGAGGCCTCTCTGCGAAGAAGTTCAGATAAGTTTAACAGTTTGGGACATTTGAGAAATCAATAAGAAATGTTAATCTGTGATTCATAACTCTAGAATGTGTAATATCATTTAGTTTTCTTAAATATAAATGTGTGTTGCATTAACCTGTTTTGTTGATAATTTTAGAAATAAAATCTGTCAACTCCGAGAAATATCTTCTCATTCCTGTTTAACTGTTTAGTCTGAAATTGACACAAGTTAATAGACACCAGATTATAGGTGGCCCTGCCTATCCTTAATCATTGAATAATAATCAGTTAAGGGAGATTGTGGTAACAAGTAATGATAGGATCTTTCTCGGCACCTAAACGTAAATGAGACTGATATATATATAACTAGAAGTTACCTGACATAAATACTAACCTGCATAGTTACTGAATGCCTGACTAACAATACTAATGAGAGACTCACCTTCGTCTTACTAACCGGTATTGTAGTCAATGTGTTTATAACCTTTTTTGTTTAACGATTTGTGTGTTATCATATGTGATCCCATGGTCTTTGATTTGGTCACGGAAGTGATTTGTCTTTGATTTGTTGATCTAGAGTTGAATTTTAATTAGTTTTTCCCTTTTGTATAATTAGTGTAGTGCTACATTTAGTCTTTGTTTTTGAATAAATGTGACAATTTATATCTTTGGAATTGTTGTCTACGTCCAATTATTACAGAAATTGAGTTCTACAAGATTCCAGGATTCGTGATAAGGTGATACTATAAATTCAATTCTTTAATTGAAATGTATAAGTGTACCTTACGCTACAATACATTTGAGCTTTAATTAAGTTTTCAGTCACCCATTCTTGTTTGTTATCAAAGTAAGGAAGAAGCTAGCTATAGATTCTGTTAGCAGTTTGTAATTTGCATTTGGGTTTATTTCCCTAGTTTATGGATAATAGAATGTATTTTGAAGAACTTTACTTCGAACACTCGTGCTGTTGTTACTTCAATTGAAATTCAGTAATGGAGTCTATGAGGAGACTGGGCATTGTAGCCATCTAACTTATTCCTGCTGTGTGCCCATATGTCAGTGGAAGACCAACATGGAAGTATTATCTCTTGGTCTGGTCTGTATCACAGGCCTGTATTTTAAAACAAAGATTCAACATAGTGTCAGGGTTGTCTAACAGGAGTAGCCAGAGGTCCCAGGTGCGGAGAAAAGGAGCCAGGTAAGGAACTTGGGGCAAAGGTGTAAATCCAGGAAGGCTAACACAATGAATAAAGGCTCAGACTCTCAATAGGAGAGGCAACAAGACCTTGGCACTGAAGGCTGGAAAGAAAGGGCTATATATAAGGGGCAAATGAGTAGGGGACACGTAGCAGGTGTGGTGAGAACCGAGAGACTGAAAATTCAATAATGAGGTTAATGGAAGTGTAGAGCTTGGGAAGAGTTGACAACTGGGACAAGGGCGACCTCTGCTGGTGATAATGGGACCAGTCAGACAGGGGATATGACAGATACCTTGTTTAACACATACCTACATTTCTCTTTCAGGAATTTCTATACATATATATATATATATATATATATATATACATATATATATATATATATATATATATATATATATATATATATATATATATATATATATATACACATCTGCAAAAATAAGTCATACAACTTACATGCAGAGACAGTGGACAAGCTCCTCTGTGACCTCACAGAAGGGAATATCAACAACTTTTGACATTAAGTCTCAGAACCTCCCACATGTATGAAGTATTTTCTATACTGATGTGTACAACTTGATCATTTTGAGTAGATGCTCTTATAGGTGCGACAAGAATGAAAATAAATAAATAGGGGAGTAGAACTAGTTATTTTCTTTTCTTAAATAATAATTAATTAATTAAATACCTTGAGAAATTCCTTGACTTCAGGCTCCTGGTCAGTCTTCTGCAGGAGAAGAGATGCTCCATTAAGCTGGCAACTGCAAAACCGGATGTAAGCCTGCATGTGGGACAACTCAGATGCCAGGATGTCTCCTATCATTTGAACCGGCATTTTCTCCCCACCTGTCTTCTTGCGCACTCGCATTGCCCTAAAACACATACATTTATGAAATGGATTATCCTCTAATGAGAGAGGCAATCAAAGGAAGAGATGGACAGCAGCTCCCGTCTATAAACAGTCCACAATCGTGATGTTTTAAAAATATTCTTCATTTATGAAATATTACAGAAATAGCGAACAATTTGATGATTTTTGCGTTTTGACTTTTTGGTCTTCCTCAGAGCATCGATGGGAGACATCCTACATACTCCCTGGGACCGTTGTAGCGCCACCAACCTTATAACTCACACACATTTATCTTAATCTAGCAGTACTGAAGACTTGTAGATGTAGATGCACACTGTTTTCTTCCTCCTATATTTTTATTGATATACTTCACAGATTTTTTTAAATCTTAAAACTTTAGATCAATATCAACTTTTTATAATACAAAATATTTATACTTATTATAATACTCACTTTAGGAGCTTAGTATTCGATGTTATGAGTTCCTTCCAGTTCACAAAGATTAATGATATCTCTGTCTCTGTAAGGTGACCAGACTCCATCATGGGCTTATGAAAAACCTAAACATAGAAAACAAAAGAAAGTTGTGAAAATGACAGAATTGCAGAAACTATGTCAAAATTATATCTGGTACAAATAAAAGAAGGAATCTGGGTCTGTGACAAGGTAAAGTGATTCTGTGCTGCAATTCACCCAGACGCTAGGGGGGTGTGGGCCAACCCTGAATGCCTCCAAGAAACAAGATTTGACCCAGAAATTCCACCTTTGGGGCTAATCTTGGATGGCCACTATATGATTATCCTTCTCCAGTTCAGATCAGAAAAGTTCATACTAGCTCTATTGAAATTACCTGTGTGGAATCATGATACCCGGTATACAATTTAAGACAGTAGTTGTGTACCTCCAAAACAAGCTGCAGATCACCCATATATCGCTCCTCAGTCTCAATCAGTTCATGAATATAACCTTGTCTTTTTCTTTCCATGGGAGACATCGTATCAAGGCTCATGAGGTCAGCACACCCTGTTTGGAGAGGGAGGAGTTTTAATCTCTATTAGAGACACAGTTAGTGTATTTAATACTGCAGAGGCTAATATCAACAAAGAACCCTGAATGAACTCATGTCTCATGAAGACATTACCACAAATGAAAAAAAAAATGTCAGTTCAACCATAAAGCTCAGCTGAATCCTAATGCCCATGATTTTTATGACCCAGCTTTGTCTAAGGTTCTGTTTATTGTTTATCAAAAATTGGTATATGATGCTTTGAAATTGAGGCTTCCAAGCCAACTTGCTGGAAACCTATTGTTCTTATATTAGTATAATTAAATGGCAGTGCATGGAATGCTGCACATCTATTGTTTTTGATAGGATTTTTAGGTTGTCAAATACTGAAAGTGCTGAACACCTATTGTTTTTGTTGAGATTATTCATTTCTTAATTAGGTGGCCTAATCACCATATAATTTTCTCTCAGACCACTTGCAGTATGGATGAGAAATGTAGTATATAGTGTTATCTTATAATATACTATTAGATTTGATCAATGCTAGTTATTTGGTCATTCTCTGCGTTTCTTTGACCAATTCATGACTTTACATGATTCAACTGGATCATGCTATCTCTTAACATTATTCATATCACATTGTTGTAATATATAAAAAAATGCTGCCTTCAGCTTGGCTCTCTGTGTTAATATTCCTAAAGGATAACAATATTTTTGGGAACTAGCAGAAACCTGGTGGTAACAGCCATTTTGTCTCTGGCTCCAAACCCATTCAAACCTGTTCCCACTAGGTGAGTGCAAGAGTCTAAGACTATTTCCAAATGCCATTTGCATTTATTGCTCTATTGTATATCAACAATGCAATATAATTTTGAAACCAGTATTGTATTAGTATTGTATACTATTATGCCATGCTTCCTAGGCCACACATAATTGCTGTTTAAGACTCAATTAATTACTGTGTCAAAATTTCTAATGTTTATAAAACCTGCAATGATTGAAGAAAACTCATGAATATGTTAGTAGACATCCAATAATAAATCAAAAATAACAGTTAATTCAAATATAAGATCTCATACAATCTGAAAGTGCTTTGAAATGTCTATTACAGCTATGCAGAAAACACATGTTTCAACACTACACTGCCTTTGCAACAGGGCTGTTTGTGTCCCATGGGCAGCACAGAATTAAGGGTAAGGGGCATCTTTTCAGTTGCTAGTTCTTATAATAATAACTTGTTATGTCGTGATCATGAGATAACCAGAGTTTTTTTTTTTTTCCATGTCCTCAATGAGCCACCGTACTTCGGGAAGGCCTTAACTTAAAATGCACAGTCTCCTTTGGATTTTAGCTTGGAAGCTGGAACAGACAGAAGGGCTTTGTCAGTAGCCAGTAATGTAATGTTAAAAGCTCAGTAAAGTAATCGGGGGCTATACAAAGTCTTCCCTGAATGGTAATTAATCAAATATTAAAATCAACTTTAAAAGCAAATTTGAAGCTAGTGCAGAGATGCAAGGATTGGGAAATGCGGTCTCTCCTGCTATTCTTCATGAGAAGCCTCACAGCTGAATTTTGATCTAACTGCAGACATGAGGGGTCTTGGCAACTTAGACAGGTGTAAAGTGAATTACAGCCGCGAAGAAATAAAAGCATGATATAACTTCTCAGTATGACCTAAAGACAAAAATGATATTAACTAGATAGCTGGTAGTAGTAGTAGTAGTGAATTATTCCTTTAGTTTGTAGCTCAAAATCCAAACTAATGTCAAGAATTACACTCTGGTTCCTGGAAGAAGGTTTTATATTGAAGGTTATGGGACACAGATTAGCATACATTTGCTCAATTAACCATTTTGGAGCAATAATTCAAACTTCTGATTTATCCTTATTTAACTGTAGAAAATGTTGGGGCCATCCAACAAATTATTTAATTTAGACAGTCATGCAGAAGATGTAACCTACTCAACTCAATATGTTTTATTGACAGGTAAAGCTGCGTATCAAAAAGCGTATAAAAGTGAAAAGAGATATTATGGTTATGTATGATATGACCAAGAGGAAGCATATAGAAAACAAAACTGGCCGCAAAATTGACCCTTGAGGGACCCACAATTAATTGGATTAGAAACTGAAAACTCTCTGTCGGAGAGATTATATATAAACCAATTCAGAGCAGTGTCAGAAACAACTACCCAGTTTCTAAGGCAGTCAAATAAAATGGTATGGTTAACAGCATGAAAGTCTAATGGGACTAGCACTCGCCAGCGTTTGCATTCATAAGAAGGTTGTTGGTTACAGTAAGAAGTACAGTTTCAGTGCTGTGCATAGAACAAAAATCAGACTAGATTTTATCAAAAAGGGTATTTATGCTCTATAAATTACAGCTAGTATTCCACCCTGATTACATTCCCTGGGCTTATTAATATGATTGTAGTCAGGAGGGCAAGTTTTAATCATGTTTCACCCAAGATTCAGTTATCATTAAAAAGTCAATATTATTAGATATTAAATATTGTAATAACATAATTAACAATAAACATTGTTTTTAATTCTGCTAGTCCGTTTAGTACCTCCTCCTCATTTATCCTGATCTCTCTTAGGGTTTCACTGGACTGATTGTTAACCTGTGGCATGTTATCTGTTTTTTCTTTTGTAAAAATCTCTGTGAAATACTCATTTAGAACATTTGCCACATCTTGTTCGTTTTCCAAGATACTTCCATTTTTGCCCTTTATCTGTTTATCATTTTTGCTCCTTTATTGACCTCTTGCTGTTGTAGTATTGAAAAAAGCTCTTTGCATTAGTTTTAGATCTATGTTCCTTTCTATTTCCCTCTTTGCTTTCCTGATCCCTTTCTTAAGGTCTCTTTGCAGTTCAACATATTCTTTGTATTTTGTTTAATCTCTATCCCTCTTGTACGGACTTTACGACATTTTCTTTCTCTTGATATTTTTTTGCATACTTCTATTAAACCATTTTGGCCAGTGTTTTTTGGTCCTCAATTTGCTAAGTTTTGGTACAAAATTCTCCTGAGCCTCAAGTAGCATATTCTTAAAATATAACCATCCATTTTCGACTGAATCTGTATCTAGTGTGTTCCAGTCTCTCTCTTCTATCTGATGCCTCATACCTCCAAGGTTTGCTTTTCTAAAATTATAGACCATGGTTTTAGACTTGGTCCTTGTTTTTGAAAGTGTGCCTCAAAGCTACCCATATTGTGATCACAGTTTGCCATAACTAGTGTCCCTCTGACTCTATCTTTGTCATTTGAAAAGATCAATGCATGCTCTCTCTCTGGTTGGTTCCCTGACAAATTGAGTTAGAAAGCAGTCATTTAACATCTCAACCATTTCTATTTCTGCTTCTGTAGTCCGAATTTGGCTTTCCCAGTCTATACAATCTAGGCTTAGTTATCAAATCAGTCATTGTGAAATAATTATAATAGTGTTGAGTGCTGAAACACGTTAATTTAAAAAAATCATAATATATTATCATTATTTATGTTATTATCAGATATCACAAAATATACACAATTGAAGAATCGCACCTGATATAGCTCTCGTCTGCCAGTCCTCTGATCGTCTCAACAAGCTTATAACTTACATTTGGAATTCAATCTTGATCATGTTGCAAACCCAGGTCTTTGGATCAATGCCTTGATCGGTTACCTGTTTGATCATGTATGCTAATTATTTTGGATTAGGTAAATGGCTGATGAAAGGCTGGGTAGTGTTTACTGGTGTTGACACACAAATTCAGTATGTATACAGGACTGAGAAGATTCCCCTCACACTTCAGTCAGCTCTGCCCACTGGCACACGGAATAAAGACAATGCCAGGTGGCTAAATGCAACACAAAAAGCCCTGTTGCAAAGGCATTGCAGTGTAGTAAAGTGCACTTTCATGTTGCATTACATGTTATATTTTAGTTGTACAGTGAGGGAAAAAAGTATTTGATCCCCTGCTGATTTTGTACGTTTGCCCACTGACAAAGAAATTATCAGTCAATAATTTTAATGGTAGGTGTATTTTAACAGTGAGAGACAGAATAACAACAAAAAAATCCAGAAAAATGCATTTCAAAAAAGTTAAAAATTGATTTGCATGTTAATGAGGGAAATAAGTATGTGATCCCCTATCAATCAGCAAGATTTCTGGCTCCCAGGTGTCTTTTATACAGGTAATGAGCTGAGATTAGGAGCACTCTCTTAAAGGGAGTGATCCTAATCTCAGCTCGTTACCTGTATAAAAGACACCTGTCCACAGAAGCAATCAATCAATCAGATTCGAAACTCTCCACCATGGCCAAGACCAAAGAGCTGTCCAAGGATGTCAGGGACAAGATTGTGCTTGGTGAGAAGGTGAGAACAGTTGGTGCGATTATTCGCAAATGGAAGAAACACAGAATAACTGTCAGCCTCCCTCGGTCTGGGGCTCCATGCAAGATCTCACCTCGTGGAGTTTCAATGATCATTAGAACGGTGAGGAATCAGCCCAGAACTACATGGGAGGATCTCAAGGCAACTGGGACCATAGTCACCAAGAAAACAATTGGTAACACACTACGCCGTGAAGGACTGAAATCCTGCAGCGCCCGCAAGGCCCCCCTGCTCAAGAAAGCACATGTACAGGCTCGTCTGATGTTTGCCAATGAACATCTGAATGATTCAGAGGAGAACTGTGTGAAAGTGTTGTGGTCAGATGAGACCAAAATCGAGCTCTTTGGCATCAACTCAACTCTCCGTGTTTGGAGGAGGAGGAATGACCCCAAGAACACCATCCCCACCGTCAAACATGGAGGTGGAAACATTATGCTTTGGGGGTGTTTTACTGCTAAGGGGACAGGACAACTGCACCGCATCAAAGGGACGATGGACGGGGCCATGTACCGTCAAATCTTGGGTGAGAACCTCCTTCCCTCAGCCAGGGCATTGAAAATGGGTCGTGGATGGGTATTCCAGCATGACAATGACCCAAAACACACAGCCAAGGCAACAAAGGAGTGGCTCAAGAAGAAGCACATTAAGGTCCTGGAGTGGCCTAGCCATTCACCAGACCTTAATCCCATAGAAAATCTGTGGAGGGAGCTGAAGGTTCGAGTTGCCAAACGTCAGCCTCGAAACCTTAATGACTTGGAGAGGATCTGCCAAGAGGAGTGGGACAAAATCCCTCCTGAGATGCAAACCTGGTGGCCAACTACAAGAAACGTCTGACCTGTGATTGCCAACAAGGCTTTTGCCACCAAGTACTAAGTCAAAGGGGTCAAATACTTATTTCACTCATTGACATGCAAATCAATTTATAACTTTTTTTAAATGCGTTTTTCAGTGGGCAAACGTACAAAATCAGCATGGGATCAAATACTTTTTCCCTCACTGTATGCTAATTTTATAACTGGTTATTTATGTTTTATAATTGTATAAGTCTGCTAAGAAATGTGCATACTGATTTCTATACCAGTTTACACAATTTATTGCCTAAAGTTTATTTTATTATTATTTTTTCATGTTTATGTAAATATGCATGTTCTGAAAAAACTGATGTATTTTTCTAATGTAAATGCAGTGTTTCTGACCTGAAAATGTTCTGTGTGATGTTCATATGTAAAACTATTAAGTTTTTTTTTCATTTACGTCACAGCCGAGTTTTTTTTTATATTGTGGCCGGTTCTATGTAGTACAAAATCTCGGTGGTTCTAGTGTTAAAATAAATCACATTGTCTCATATTGAATCAGAGAGACTAATTGGAGGGGACATCACACACATATGCTCTTATATTTCGTAAGTCGCCCTGGATAATGGTGTCTGCTAATAAATAAATAAATAAATAAATAAATAAATAAAAATAGTACATTCCTCATTTACTTTCTACCACATACCACAGACAGCGGCCTGATTGGAGTCTGACTCCTTTCCTCAACACAAAGTCCCACAGAATCGCTGACTGCCCTGTCGTTACAATACAATATTTAGAAGATTGTTCATTTGGCTGCATCAACCATTACCAATGTAACTATTTTTTTTCCAACTGATATTTACTTAAAATATCTACTGCTTTTATATGTTGTATAATTACTAAAACTGGTAGTAGATTAAAATACTTTGTGTGGCACTGCCTTTTTCAGGAAGAAAGATATAAAAATTGGTGGTGTCAAACTAACATTAAATTATTAAACTAGTAATATATAATTATATTATTATTAATAATTATTAAGGCATTATTTACTTATTTTTTGAGAACTTACAATTTTAAATTGTGTCACAGTGTTAAGTATGAATGATTGTGGCCATTTCTCCATTTAATATAGGAGATAACGGTGTCTATGTGTCCAACAGATACGACCTTTGCTGACCTCAATCACACTGGGACAAACTTACTGTTTTTTTGTCAGCTTCTTCCTGGTTCCAGAGTGCAGAACAGCAGCATAAAACAGCCATTGTAACATTAAAATATGAATATTCAGATAGTAATGTGAGCGCTGATCAATTACTTGGAGGGCAGGGGCATCCTTGCAAAACAAACTGACTGGTTTACTAAAGTGCCAATCAGCTCAGATAACTGAGGGTCGGGTTGGCAAAAAAACGCAATACCCACCCACTTGGCATGCCAACATATATATTGTACTTTCAATTAGCGGTGTAGCGTTATGTTGGGTGTATTTTGATAAGAGCATTTTGGCTCTGAGCTGAAGCACTGATCTAAAGAAGACCTCTCCCCCCCAAAGTTATCAGATTTCCTTAGCTCATCAGCTTGGAGCTGGTTTGCATCGGGGTAACAGTTTTGGGGAGGATGGCGCCGAGAGTAGGCCAAATGGTTTGGAATCCTGCTATGAGATGTCTAGAGAAAGGGGCCTGTAGGTAATAAAAACTCTTTGAAGTGGACGAGAACCGAAATCCTGACATAGAGCTACGAACCCAGGCCAAACGGCATTTCCAAAAGATGGCATGGATTGACATCAGTCATAAATCAAGCCCCCCTCCAATAGGACACTGGGGGCTGAAACCGAAATCCAATCTTAAAAATTCAAGAACCAATCACCTATTGATCTGACAGACTATAAAGGCCAGCGCACAGTCTCTTTCTCTCTCTCTCTCACCTGAACCAGTAACTCGCTGCCACAGCTCAACTTGTAGCTCTGTTGCCCGAACCGGAACCAGAAACCAACCAAGTCTTTGCAACAGAAGAGTTAAACTGGGAGAAGGAGATTGAGCCGTACGAAGAATTATTTTAAAGGACTTAATTAAATAAAGAACTTTACAGACTGCGCTGCCCACCTGTGCCCACCTGATCAGTGGAGTTTTACAGCTGGACTGTATACGCAAGTGTTCAGTCATTTAAATAGCTATTTGATTCTTAAGAAACTTGACCCTTGGAACAAACAGGGCCCTGCTTTCCTCAAAGACTTCGTCTTCAAGTAACTACGGTGGAACCCTGCTTACAAAGAAGATTTTGTGCACAACCTTGGAGCCTTCAAACCAGTGGAAAATCTGTTTGGAAAAGAGTCTACATTCGCGAAACCCCAACTTCCAGGTGCATCGACTGAGTGGAAGTTCTTGGACAAAGCCGAACCGGACTGCCTTTGTTCCAAACCACACGGACCTCGTGCCGTGTGCTGTTATCTGAGCCCAAAGACAGAGAGGCCTCTCTGCAACGAAGTTCAGATAAGTTTAACAGTTTGGAGTTCATGATTCATGACATTTGAGAAATCAATTAGAAATGTTAATCTGTGATTCATAACTCTAGAATGTGTAATATCATTTAGTTTTCTTAAATATAAATGTGTGTTGCATTAAACTGTGTTGTTGATAATTTTAGAAATAAAATCTGTCAACGACAAGAAATATCTTCTCATTCCTGTTTAACTGTTTAGTCTGAAATTGACACAAGTTAATAGACATTAGATTATTGGTGGCCCTGCCTATCCTTAATCATTGAATAATAATCAGTTAAGGGAAATTGTGGTAACAAATAATGATAGGATCTTTCTCGGCACCTAAACGTAAATGAGACTGATATATATATATATATATATAATAACGAGAAGTTACCTGACATAAATACTAACCTGCGTAGTTATTTAATGTCTGACTAACAATACTAACGAGAGACTCACCTTCGTCTTACTAACCGGTATTGTAGTCAATGTGTTTATAACCTTTTTTGTTTAACGATTTGTGTGTTATCATATGCGATCCCATGGTCTTTGATTTGGTCACGGAAGTGATTTGTCTTTGATTTGTTGATCTAGAGTTGAATTTTAATTAGTTTTTCCCTTTTGTATAATTAGTGTAGTGCTACATTTAGTCTTTGTTTTTGAATACATTTGACAATTTATATCTTTGGAATTGGTGTCTGTGTCCAATTATTACAGAAATTGAGTTCTACAAGATTCCAGGATTTGTGATAAGGTGATACTATAAATTCACTTCTTAAATTGAAATTTATAAGTGTACCTTACGCTACAGCGGGAACATTCTCGCATGCAGTTGTGGTCATGGGAGAGTAGCAGATATTTGTCTATGCAATTCAAAATTTTGTTTTACGATCCGTCTATATATAAATAAATTATAAAATCTCCCCAAGTTAGGTGCACATATTTAATTTAGCCAGCTCCCCATAACAAGTTTGTAGTTGTATCTGATAAACCCACCTGTTTGTTTCCAGGGTTTGATGCAGACTGTAAATCAGAAATTGACTAATACCTAACATGTGCAAAATGTGCTTTGAATGAATTCTGAATTAAACCTAAAGCAAAAGAAGGATTAGAAAAAGTGAAGATTTGACTTGAATATACTGGGTGGAGGCCAGTGCTTTATGGGTGCTTAAAAGTCCTCGAATTTGTAAAACAAACAAAAAAAAAAAGTGTAAGAACCCAGAAGGGATGTTAAAATGTATTCTAATCTGATCAAAAGAGAATAAAGTGTCAGTATCATACAGGTGAGTAATAAATCTGACACCTCTGCACTGCCAATGGTGAAAGACATTATTTTCTAGATAATCTATGGTAGTTATTGAAATATAATGTAGAGAAATGTATCAATTGGGCGCCATTTCCGTAAACTTTCACTAATGCATTCAAATATTCAAAGGCATGGGATTAAATGAAGAAAAAGTTAACCGTCAAACCGCTGTGTATGCGCTGTGAGGTCTGTAAAGACGGGAGAAACTATTAAATAATATGCTAATTTAAGAGGAAGCATCCGCATACTAAACGCAAAGCAGCGCAGAGTTTATTATTATTATTATTTATTATGTATTCCTTTGCCATACGCCCATATCCAGGGCGAATTAGGATAGCAAATAGCAAAACAAAAGTGCTAAATACAGCACATGATTACTAATTGGTCATAATACAAATTAAAGTTTCAAAATTACAGAAGTGCAGGTAAAATATACAGTTGGTTATTGCAGTGTGTCAGTAGGGGTCTCGATGTTTGTGGGGACTGCAGTGGGCGGGACAGGGGGTGGGTGAGAGCCGGCGGGAGGCTCCGCCTGTCAGTATCGCAGTAGATTTGGGCCAGCATTTTCAATGGAAAGATAGACTTCAGTTCCAAGTTAGGGTGGGAGTGAGGAGGCTAATTTTTCAGGCTAAGTCTTAGTCAGTCTTAATTTTTATGCAACTGACGAACTTGCATAGACTAGTCTAACTGTCAAATTAAGACCAGTCTAATTGTTTAGACCAGTCTAATATAGTTTTATGCAACTGGCCCCAGGAGGGAACTTATTTTTAATTAGAGGCACCAAAGCTGAAGAAAATCCCCTTCTTCGCAAACATTTTGTGATGTCTCTCCATACCCTGACAGTGTTTATTAGTGGACTTGTCTTTAGTTCAGAAGTGATTTTATATACTACACAAGGAAAATGGTGAAAAACACCATGAATCCATTGTCAACCCACATGGACTTTGGATCATTATGAATCCACTGAAAAATAATGTGGGCATGGCAGGCCCAGATATAAAAAGTTAGATTTGCTAAAAAGTCAAGCCACCTCTCTCAGTTGGTAGTTGTAGCTTTTGGATTTTATGTCTGGGTTTCTTTCTGTGCCAAATACATTTTGAGAGGTGTCTAAAGTCCACCACAACTTTTTTGTCAGGCATAGCAGGGGTAAGGTATATAGAAGTCTTGGGAGGATGTTAATTTTAGAGTTTTGTTGCATTGCCGAGTTCAGCCGACAATGATAAGCCATTATTTGCAATGCTACTGATTTGAACAGGAGAGCCTTGGCCTTCATTTATGAATTTAGCAGATTACCCAGGGTGACTTACAGTTGCAAAAGATGTACATAATACAATGAATTTGAATAAATGCTAAATACAATCTACAGCAATATACAGCTTAGATAATATAAACAGGCATAATTATCAATATTTTATCTAGCGTTTATAATTACAATTTATTAATAATTTACAGGAGATAAACAGCGACTTTCATATTAATAATGGTAAACAAATAAAAAGGACAAATACAAATGCAATATGAGCCTTTATTCCATGTAGTTATTACAATGCAACAGGAGCCATTTTTCTCAACTATGCAAATAATGCCTGAAACATTTCATCCTGAATCACAGAAGAGCTTGTCTATGAGATATTTACTGTGGCCATGATTCTGCTGAAAGTGATTATTTTACATTTTAAGTTACTAAAATTATGCAATAGAACAGAAAACCACAGATACTTTACTCATGCACTCCTACTAACACATCAACCAATCATTTTGGCGAGTGTGCTAGTTATGCTTTTATGGCCCAAGCCAGGACTAGAATATCATTTTTGCACATGGTATGTATGGTAGGCCACACAAGATTTACATCCAATGGAACTGTTAGTACACACAGCCATCAACCAATTATCATGTGACTAAGGTGTGTCAGAGTATTTTTAAGTCTACAATTATGAATTAATTGAAATCCTGCTATTTCAAGACACTACAAGTATTGCTGTTCTAGATGATGGTTTGTGTTTTATTGATATTGGTTCTGATTTTTTTGATAATTAGTCTTGAAATAAGTAATAAAAAAATGGTTTACTTCACACACCCATAACATTGGTATGTATACATGTTATGTTTCACTGCAGTTAACTATTAAGATAACACAACAGCTGAGGTAACAGAGGAGTATATTTTATTGAAGTGGACTCATTTAAGTAAAATATTAAAGACAATTTTCATATTTTTCTTTTAAGCCTAAGCTATTGTTTTCGTATTTTTTTCAAATGTGTCTTCCTATTTTTGTAAGGTTCATCAGGTTTATGCCCATGGCTTTGGAAGCTATTCTTAATTTATCATAATTACGTTTAAAAGTCAGTAGTTGTTCAATAATGGGTCACTTTGTATGTTGATATGTGAACCTTACATATGGCAAGATAATTTGGGGGCATGGCAATAATTGAGCATTATAAATAGTACCAGTACTAAATAGTACTAAATGTCAATTTAGTTTACACTGTCATATTTAAGATGAAAAGCTGTACTTGCATTTTTGGCTGCTAACAAAGATATGTTTTTTGACAGACCGCCAGCAGACTTAATTATAATACCTGAAAGTATCTGAAAGTAAATAACATAGATTAAATCAAGGATTATACTGTTATCTGGATGCACAAAACCAGATGTTATATTTAAGTTTAAAATTAAGATTACATCTTTCTTAAACAAATATTAAAACATAAGAACATAACAATGCTTACAAACCAGAGGAGGCCATTCGACCCATCGTGGTTGTTTGGTGTCCATTAATAAAGTGATCCTGGGATCAAGTCCAGTCTATTTTTGAATATTCCCAAATTGTTGGCTTCAACCACATCACATAAAACATGAATGCATTGCACCACTATTTCTAACTGAGGTTTAAATGAGAAATAAGGATTATTTTTTAACCTGACATGGAGGTGGTTTAAACTTGTACATCATGGCAGCATATATTGTGATTGAATGTACATTCCCAGATGTGAATAGGGAGGCTCTAAGACCCCAGGGGTTGAGTAAGATGCACTCCATCTTGGGTAGGAGGCTAAAGTCAAGGCAAACTTGTTGGTAGATCCTCTTCAGGGTGTGACTGGTTGTTGTGGGATTTGCTTAATGCAGGGGTGTCAAACATACGGCCTGCGGGCCGGATACAGTTGAGGGGGGTTCAGTCCAGCCCAAAGGGTGATGTGAGAAAACCAAAAAGTAAAAGTACAATAATGAAGACGGTGCCTGTAGTTCCTATTGTGTCCACATTTAGGCTGATGTGAGTGTGTGCTGTTGCATTAGACAAGAACGATCTCGATCATGATTATGTCACCATAGCTAGCCAACATGAACTTGAAGATGTTGTCCTCAAAGATCCTTTGCATGTTTGGGAATACATATGTTTGTGAGCAGGCATTCTCCACAATTAACCTCAACAAGAACAAACTGTACTCTCGGCTCACACATAGACATCTGAACAACATCATGAAAATTACCACTACAACAAATGTAGTCCCTGATGTTGACACATTGGTTAGTGCCAAGAGAGGGCATCTGGAAGCAGAAAAGGGCATCTGGAAGCAGCAATTAAAAACATGTGAGTAGCTTAATTTATTTTTGTCATTTTTCTGTGCAGAAAAATGCATCTGAGATCGATTGCTGGGCAGGCAAGTAGGCAACTACACTTTTGTATAGGCATAATATGCATAACATAATATTTTATGTGATCAATCGCATAAAGCTGCAAACATTTTCATTATATTGGTGAACCCTAAATACCAGTAACTATTTGAAATATGGTAATGCTAGTATTGTGTGCCTCCTGAGATTTCTAGTTGCCTGTGAAACCAATGTGAAAAATGACAGGCAGATGTTCAAGTATTCTTGAAAAAGTAGCAATTCATTCAACCACTACCTGATCCACTGGTGTCAGGTCAAGGTAAATAATCCCATACAAAAAACTAAATAAATGTGGATGTCACACACAATTTTATACTAGATATGTGATTAATTTATTTAGCAACACTTATTGTAATTGATTAAGCTTGTGTGGAGGTTATCCAGGTAAAACACTGAATTTGTGAAAAATTGTTTGAGTAATTTATGGATCCCACAGGTGTTATTGGCATATTTATAAAAGTATTAGTTGTTCTCAAGAATAAGTTCTGCCAGTTAGTTACAATCAGTTATATAGTTTTAATATTGTATAATTTTATATATACAAATGGGTGACAAATTAATGAAAAAACCTGAATAAATAGGTGGAGGAACATAATGAATGCACATGCCTCCAAAGAGGTGTACTGCATGATACAATTAAGCAATTAACATCCTATCATGCTCTGTGGCATGTATAAAAATGCTGGGCAGGTCCAGATGACCTCAATTTTGGATCTAGATGGCAAGAGGAAAGGATCTAAATGACTTTGAAAAAAGGGGTCATTATTGGGGCACAAATGGCAGGAGCTTCAGTCACAAAGACTGCTCAACTGGCTAGAGTTCTCGACAAGTGGGCAAGTGCATGTGTGGTGTACACGGTACGAGAACGGTATAGGCCTGACTGCTTGACCCCTACAGTGAGGACATCCGGAGGCTCTGTTATGCTGTGGGGGGATTCCTGGCATGGTTTGGGTCCACTTGTCCCCTTATAGGGAAGAGTCACTGCAAATCATTACAAAGTTATTCTGAGTGATCACCTTTACCCTTTTAGAAAAGCAAACCTTGAAGGTATGAGGCGGCACTTAGAAGAGTTAGACTGGAGCACATTGGATACAGATTCAGTTGAAAATGGATGGTTATATTTTAAGAATATACTACTTGAGGCTCAGGAGAAATTTGTACCAAAACTTAGCAAATTGAGGACCAAAACATTGGCCAAAATGGTTTAATAGAGGTATGCAAAAAAATATCAAAAGGAAGAAAATGTTGTATAGCACATACAAAAGGGATAGAGATTAAACAAAATACAAGGAATATGTTGAACTGCAAAGAGATCTTAAGAAAGGGATCAGGAAAGCAAAGAGGGAAATAGAACGAAACATAGCTCTTGGAGCTAAAACTAATGCAAAGAGCTTTTTTCAATACTACAACAGCAAGAGGTCAATAAAGGAGGAAGTGAACAGCTAAATTGCAAAATTGAAGTATCTTGGAAAACAAATGAGTATTTCACAGAGGTTTTTACAAAATAAAAAACAGATAATATGCCACAGGTTAACAATCAGTCCAGTCAAACCCTAAGAGAGATCAGGATGAATGAGGAGGAGGTACTAAAGGGACTAGCAGAATTAAAAACAAACAAATCACCTGGGCCAGGTGGTATATTTCCTACAGTACTTAAAGAAATTAGGGAAATTATTTATAGGCCACTAACTCAAATATTCCGAAGACACTTAGAACAGGGGATGTGCCAACTGACTGGAAGATGGCAAATGTCATACCAATCCACAAGAAACAGGACAAAACTCAGCCAGGAAATTAGAGAACAATCAATCTCACCTTCATTACTTGTAAAAAATGATTAGACAGAAAATTGAGGAGCATCTTAATAAAAAAACATATTCTCAGAGATTGAAATTCAATGTGGACAAGTGCAAGATATTACATGCAGGTTACAAAAATGTCCACTATAATTATACTATGGGAGGAATAGAACTAGATGAAGTAATGCATGAGAAAGTCTACGTGGACTCCTCACTTTCCCCATCCAAACAATTTGGGGAAGCGATAGAAAAGGCAAACAAAATGCTATTGTGAAAAGTGTAGAATTTAAAACAAGGGAAGTAATGTTAAGACTGTACAATGTGCTAGTTAGACCTCATCTGGAATACTGTGTACAGTTCTGGGCACCACACTTCAAGAAGGATATCTCTGCTCTAGAGACAGTTCAGAGGAGAGCAACCAGACTTATTCCAGGTTTTAAGGGAATGTCCTACTCGAAGAGACTGAGGAAACTGAACCTTTTCACCCTAGATCAGAGAAGACTACGTGGGGACTTGATTCAAGTCTTCAAAATCATGAAGTGCATCGATCACATCAAACCAGTGGAGCTTTTCCTGATCAGCAGGGACACACGAACCACGTACACAAATGGAAATTGGGCTTCAAGGCATTCAAGACAGAAAACAGGAGACATTTCTTCACACAGAGAGTTGTTACAATCTGGAACAAACTCCCTAGCGATGTGGTTGAAGCTGAGAATTTGGGAAAATTCAAAAATAGACTGGATAGGATCCTTGGATCACTTGATCACTCATCCTTGGTCTTCTCTTTATTTTATTTTATTTTTGCTATTTTAAAGAAGTGGCAATCTTTGTTAAAGAAGAATGTTAAAGAAGAAGAATCTTTGTTAAAGGATGACATAACAGAGTATTGTGAATGCATTCGACATTGGATTTACTATTAAAGTATTACCCCAACAGGATCTCTACCCCAATTGGACTGTGCAGTGGGTGAGATCAAGCCTGTTTTCCTTCATTTTTATTTTGCTTTTTAGGGGGAAATGACTGCATAATCGTGAGAATCACCAAACTGTTCTGGACACCAAAGAACAAGCAGGATCTAAAGACAGCTGCAGTACAAGCCTGGCAGAGCATCACCAGGGAAGAAACCCAGCATCTGGTGATGTCTATGGGTTCCAGACTTGTGGGTTTAAATCCCGGGTGGGGCAGTGCAGTTGTACCCTTGAGCAAGGTACTTCACTTAGATTGCTCCAGTAAAATGCCCAGCTGTATAAATGAATACGAATGTAAGTCGCCCTGGATAAGAGCGTCTGCTAAATGACAAATAATGTAATGTAAAGTATTGAAACTCACAATTTAATTAATGATTATGTTAGTTTGTCCAAATACTTTTGAGACCCTAAAATTGGGGAGACCACATATCAAAATGGGTGTAATTCCTAAACCGTTCACCCAACTTGTAACTACCCTCAAATTAAAGATGAAAGTCTACACTTAAGGCACATCTTGTTTCCTTTCAAATGTATTGTGGTGGCGTACAGAGCCAAAATGATGACAATTGTGTCACTGTCCAAATATTTTTAGATCTAACTGTATATATAGAGATTAATAGATAGATAGATATATAGATAGATAAGTATAAATATCCACATGAAGATTTTAAATGAAGATTAAAAGATTGGAATATATGATTGCACAACTGAGGCAGATGCTTTTAATACCAAACATATCAAGGAAGATGTTTCATGACCACAGAGGGTTTGCTCAACTTCCTTATAGTACTGTATAACTAAACTGAAACATTCTGCACAGTGCTATTAATTCAAATGTTTAATGAATCCTAACATGAACCTTAGGTGAATATTGTATTTTGAGTACTTCCCTTTCTTAATGTAAGAATTGAATTGGTTCCTCCATAGGTAGTGAATTGTCTGATGAAGTCTCATGTATTTTTAATTGTTCAAATTGTATTTATTTAAATATCATTAAGCTTTAAACAATGTTTAATTTTACTGAAATATCTTAAAACTGTGTTGAAGGAGTAGAGAAGTAAACACATTTGAATGTTTTAGATATGAAATATATATATATACACACACACAATATATACATATAATATACAGTGAGGGAAAAAAGTATTTGATCCCCTGCTGATTTTGTACGTTTGCCCACTGACAAAGAAATGATCAGTCTATAAATTTAATGGTAGGTGTATTTTAACAGTGAGAGACAGAATAACAACAACAAAATCCAGAAAAACACATTTCAAAAAAGTTATAAATTGATTTGCATGTTAATGAGGGAAATAAGTATTTGATCCCCTATCAATCTGCAAGATTTCTGGCTCCCAGGTGTCTTTTATACAGGTAACGAGCTGAGATTAGGAGCACTCTCTTAAAGGGAGTGCTCCTAATCTCAGCTCGTTACCTGTATAAAAGACACCTGTCCACAGAAGCAATCAATCAATCAGATTCCAAACTCTCAGCCCAGAACTACACGGGAGGATCTTGTTAATGATCTCAAGGCAGCTGGGACCATAATCACCAAGAGAACAATTGGTAACACACTACGCCGTGAAGGACTGAAATCCTGCAGCGCCCGCAAGGTCCCCCTGCTCAAGAAAGCACATGTACAATGTACAGACCCATCTGAAGTTTGCCAATGAACATCTGAATGATTCAGAGGAGAACTGGGTGAAACTGTTGGGGTCAGATGAGACCAAAATCGAGCTCTTTGGCATCAACTCAACTCCGTGTTTGGAGGAGGAGGAAAGACCCCAAGAACACCATCCCCACCGTCAAACATGGAGGTGGAAACATTATGCTTTGGGGGGGTTTTTCTGCTAAGGGGACAGGACAACTGCACCGCATCAAAGGGACGATGGACGGGGCCATGTACCATCAAATCTTGGGTGAGAACCTCCTTCCCTCAGCCAGGGCATTGAAAATGGGTCGTGGATGGGTATTGTACAAATACAAATACAATGTACAAAATCAGCAGGGGATCAAATACTTTTTTCCCTCACTGTACATACATATATATGTGTGTGTGTGTATATATATATATATATACACATATATATGTGTGTATATATACAAAAAACAAACAAACAAAAACAAAATATATATAAAGGTTTTACACTTACATTGCTGACTCGGATCTGATTCTGTTGTCATCTTCACATAATTGGTTGGGAACAACCCCATGTCACCGTTCAGTTCTCCTTTCCACCAATCAGCATCATTTGTGTCAAAGACATTGAGTAACTGCCCTTTGGAGAAGCTGAGTTCATCCTCATTTGCTGCTTTGTAATCGTACATGGCAATGACCTGACAAACTGGACAATTACATAGGGGAAAAAAGGCAGTATTAAAAGAAAGGCAATTTGTAATAAAATACACATTAGACAAGGAATACATTCAAAAGGAATAAAGACAAAAATATTAAATATGTAAATTATAATAATTAACGTATGACAATAATAAGTGCCTTGCAAAAGTATTCATCCCCCTGCAAAGTTTCCACATTTTGTTGCCGTCTGCATTTGCAGTCATGAAACAAAGAAAATGTGCTGATTCTCAGTTGCATAAGTATTCCAACCCTTTGCCATGGGAACCCTAAATCAGTTCAGGTACAAATGTTTAGTTTTAAAGGTCACAAAAATTGTGTCATGATCTCTGTCTGTGTGTAACCAAAGTATTTAATCTTGACTTCAGCATCTGCATCTGTATCTTTAAGGTTCCATACTTAGATAAGGAATCTCAAGCCATAGCTCATATAATATAGTGATATGACAAACTAAGCATGAAGATCAATGAGCTTTCAAAACAAGTTAGGGGGAAGTGGTAAAGAAGAAAAAAATCAGGAGAAGGTTACAAGAAAGTCAATAAATACAATGACTAAATACAATTCAAAAGTGTAATGCGCTTCATACCACCCAGTCATTAACCAGATTGAAATGCCATTCGAAGCTGAGCAGCTGGGCAAGCAGGACATTGTTTAGGGAAGCCAACGGTGACTTTGAAAGGTTTACAAAATTCTATGTGTGAGATGGCAGTCAGTGTTAATACATCAACAATATCCACCTTGATATACAAAGCTGGCCTGTATTAGCAGGTGGCAATAAAGCAGCTATCACTGAAAAATACCAATCTTAAAGCTTGTATGGGGTTTGCACCACAGTATGTAAATTATACTGCTGACATGTGACAGAAGGTTTTGGGGTTTGACCTAACAAAGTATTTAACCAAATCCTACAGGAAAATCTGCTTGAGTAAAACAAGAATCACATGGCATGGTTAAACATGGCACACTGTTCTTTTTAACGTAATGAACGCAGACTTTGACAGTGTATTTGTTTTAAGACAGTAATCATGGTTCCAAAACATGGCTGGCGCCAACACTATGCGAGCTGCGCCTGTGACTTTTAAATCTCAAGTATTGGTTGACTTTGTATTTGACAAGATTGATCTTTGGGACAGGCTTCATCTAAGGAATGCCTGTGACACTGGATTGTGGATGACATTTCCTCTGCTAGCCTCCCCTTGCCAGAGTGGCTCATAGTGCATTCCATGCGGGATGTGGCTACTTCTTGGCCACTCTTTTTGTGCGTTTCCGTATCTGAGGTTTGTGCTGCGGAGAGCTGGTCTACGCCACACACATTTATGCATTTTTCCAGGCTGGATATTCTGAGCTCCATTCCTTACTGTAACAGTACTTTATGCCAGTTCTATAACTTGCCCCTGTCCTTTGGATGTGATGCTTTTACTGTTCTATTGTGAGTCTTATTATGTGCTACAAATTATAACAGTTGGCTACTCCCTGCAGTTTCTCCTGGCAAGCATTCGGCAAAGTGCCCCCTCCGGGGCAGCATGAGGGTTTCTATTCTCCATACTTCCTAGTGCCCAAGAAAGATGGTATTTTCCACCCCATCTTGGATCTGAGGAGCATGAACCACCACCTCAAGGTGTTGTGCTTCAAGATGCTCAACCTGCGCAACATGTCCCAGGTCATCAAACTCAGTGATTGGTTCACCACAGTAGGTCTGAAAGATGCCTACTTTCACATCCTCATTGCACAGGCACACAGGAAGTTCCTGCCCTTCACCTTCAAGGGCCGAGTGTTCAAGTTTGCTATTCTCCCCTTCGGCCTGTTGCTAGCCCCTCGCATGGACGTCGTGTTAGCCCCCTGGCATTGTCAGGGGGTCCGCATTCTCAATTATCTAGATGATTGGCTGGTCTGTTCTCACTCCACAGCAGCAGGTTCACAGCCACACGAACCTGATTCTTGGTCACCTCTCCAATTGGGCCTTCTAGTCAATCAGCAGGGGCATTTCCTCAGACTTCGCCTTGATTTTGTTGCCATGCTGGCGCCAGAGACAGTTGCCTCCATAAGTGCATGTCTCTCCCCTCTTCCAGTTGAGAGCCCGTGTCAGTGTGTCCCTTTGCCAGAGGCTGCTGGACTTCCTAGCGGATCATTACAGACCCTCCCCCTCAGCCTTCTCCAATTGAGGCTGCTGCAGTGGTGGTTCAGGTCTCTATGGATGTATCCTCATCGCGATCGTGCATGCCAAGTCCCAGTCACTTTGGCATGCTGGAAGGTGCTCTGTTGGCAGCAGAGCCCTCGCAAATTAACCCTCAGTGTGCCCTTAGGGCCAGTTTGCCACCAAGTGGTGATGATGACACACACCTCCAAACAAGGTTGGGGAGCAGTCTGTGCAGTGGACGAGGAGTCTGAGGCAGATGGACGGTCCCTGCACAAGCCCTCCACAACCATTATTATTATTATTATTATTATTATTTTTATTTCTTGGCAGATGCCCTTATCCAGGGTGACTTACAACATAAGTGCAATACAAAGTGCAAGAATACAGTTAAGTACAAGGCATCAAACATTACAAATTCAAATTTACATTATACAAAGCAATTCAAAGTATAAAACATTCTTGAACTTCCAATTTACACAGGTAAGTACAGTAAGTGAGGTCATACATCCTGGAAAGTAAAAGCTAAGTGCTATCAAGATGTTAGGTCACAGTCAAGAACTACGGGAAAGGGAGCAAGGGGGAAATCAATCAATAATACAATGTCCTGGAGTTACAAGCATTGCTCCTCGGACTGTGTTACTTTCTGCCAGTCTTATGGGACAGACGTGCTTGTTCGGATGGACAACACAGTGGTGGTTGCCTCAACAGGAAAGGAGGACTCTTGTATCAGAGCAGTTCACAGCTGTATTATCAAACAAAGTTCAGATCCAATTATGTAAAATCCATAGTCCAAAATCCAGAGTTTTCCATCTTAACATTTTGAGCTCTCTACGGGTGTGTGTTATACTAAAATGTGGATGGTCTTGTTTTGATCTTGAGGCTCATCTTACTGAACTGGACACCGAGTTAGACAGTGACAGCTCAGAGGGTAATGGGAGGGCAGTTGAGCACCAGAGCACCATGGTGCCCACTCCTCCACAGAAGAGGGAGGTAGTAATAGTAGGAGACTCAATTCTTAGAGGTGTAGATCACACAGTGTGTTCTAGTGATAAGGAGACCCACATGGTATCTTGCCTGCCTGGTGCTCAGGTTGCAGATCTCCCTAAACTAGTAGACAGGCTACTGGCCAAAGCCAGGGGGAATCCACTGGTCATGGTCCACATTGGAACCAATGACATAGGAAAAAGTATGGAAGAGGTTCTGCAAGACAAATTTAAAGAGTTAGGAACAAAACTAAAGAGCAGAACCTCCACTACGAAAGAGGCAAGGAAAAGAGACCTCGAAGGAAAGGGGTCGAGGGGCCTAGTTGACCGAGATGTTTGGACGTGCCACCGCTGTGGGGAGACCGGACATATCGCATGGCAATACCACCTGAATGATGTCCCCATGCCAACTGAATCTTCTTCCAGACACTTGGAAAGTAAGGGCTGTAATCTCTTGACCACCTTCCTGGAAACCAGAGTGGAACCCCCACCAGAATGTTCTGTCAGAATCAGAGGCCAAATGGTCCAGGCACGGTTCATCACCACCCTGGACTTGACCAAGGGGTATTGGCAAGTCCCACTCACTCCCGCTGCCAGAGAGAAGACTGCTTTCTCAACCACGGACGGTCTCTTCCAGTACCGCATGCTGCCCTTCGGACTTCATGGCGCACCTGCAACGTTCCAGCGTTTAATGGACCGAGTTCTGAGGGACCACCATCAGTATGCCGCCGCCTACCTCGACGACGTTGTCATCCACAGTGAGGATTGGGAAACGCACTTGCCAAAGGTACAAGTTGTGCTTAATTCCCTTAGGAGAGCCGGACTGACGGCCAACCCAGCCAAATGCAAATTGGCATTCAACGAGGCAGACTATCTGGGGTTCACAATCGGTCGGGGCCTGATTAAGCCTCAGGAGAAGAAAGTGGCAGCAATTAAAGACTGGCCCAGACCTGTGAATAAGAAACAGGTGAGAGCATTTCTGGGGTTAGTCAGTTACTATCGCCATTTTATACCCAATTTCGCTACGATAGCGACTCCCCTCACAGAAATGACAAGGAACAAACAACCGCAGATGGTGCAGTGGACCACGGCTGCCGACGGGGCTTTCAAGGAACTGAAGAAAGCGCTGTGTTCCCAACCGATCCTGGTGACCCCTGACTTCAACGCACCCATGCTCGTACACACGGACGCCCCCGAAACGGGTTTGGGCGCCGTCCTTTCACAAGCCACGGAAGGTGAGGAACACCCGGTTCTCTACCTTATCAGGAAACTCCTACCCAGAGAGCAGAAGAGGAGTGCCTGGCTATTAAATGGGCACTAGAGACCCTGAAGTATTACCTCCTGGGCCGCCAGCTCACCTTGGTTACTGACCATGCTCCACTTACATGGATGGCACAAAATAAGGAGAAAAATGCCCGAGTGACGAGATGGTTCCTGAGCTTACAGCCTTTTAAGTTTACTGTCATCCACAGGTCTGGTTCCAGACACGGGAATGCAGACACCTATCGAGGGTCCACACTCTCTGGGCTTCCATCGCTCCCGACCCCACCTCAGAGCTGGAAGGGAGGGTGTGTAAGGCTGTAAGGGGAATGATCTTGGATGGGAGGTACTATATGTGGAAATGGCACCATCTACCGGCAGTTTGATGTACTGCGTTCCTACATGGAGAAGATCCCAGCCCCACAGCAGGTGCAGGTGATTCAAGTCCACCACACCTGGTGCTCGTTAACCTGACTCAACTTCCTACATAAGGGGATGGGTTTCCTTTGTTTGACAGGGAGTACAACAGGGAGGAAAAGAGGGAGTTGGAAATAAGGAACCTGAACGGGCCAAAGACCAAGAGCCTTCCTTCTTCCTATTTGTTTTGTTTCTTTTGTTTCCTAAACCGGTAAGCCTCTCGGAGGTCCGGAGCTAGTTAAGGCCGACGCCCAGCAAGAGGTTAGCCAGACCCGAGCACGGAGTATAGGTTTCTTTTTTTTTTTTTTTCTTTTTTTTAAATTCTTTACAAGACCCCGTCTCGCAAACCAACTGCCATTAATAAAATAACGGAATGCTCCGTTTTCAACCCATCTGTGGCTTCCTGGTTTGTCTGTCTCCCTGTGCACTAACCTTGACCCCGTGTCAACACGTCCCAACCCCCAGCCGTGTTACACTCTGTTATTACAACATATTTAACTGGCATTTTTTAGATATCATTCTGTAACTATTTGTGACTTATGACTCTCTTAGTCATATTCTGGACTATACAGTAAATGAAAAAGACAAAATACCGACATTTACCTTGCGCAAACTGTAAACGTACAAACATACAAAGAGACACATATGAATTTATATCCAAAGTAAATTCGGATACCATGGTTTTGGTTGGCATGTTATATTGACCTGCAGTGTCTCAAACTACCCTTATTTATTACTTATCTAGTAATTTTCCTTCAGTATCTTGAGGACTGTCATTTATACTGAAAAAATAATATTTTTTGTTGTTTTCATTTGTCTTCAGGGCATTCAGCTTAAGCTAGATTGAATTATGCCTTTTTTCTTTTCTTTCTTTTCTCTAACAAATGTTTTAAGATAGCTAGCTTTGGTTTCTCATTTCTTAATGTTCATTAATCATTCCACACCACTAATGCTTCTGCAAGCGATTTGCAGGACAAACATTTTTTATTTAATCAGGCCTTTTTGAATTAAGACAAGCCCTCAGTACTTATTTTGAACTGATTAAATTATAAATCTTTGCCAATTTTAATTTCCAAAAGATTGATATGCAAAATTATTTTCTTAATAAAGACTTGCATATGAATTGAGTGGGTCCAAAAGTAAGTTTGGTCAAAATATACAATGTTTGTATTTAAAGACAAGCTAAAGCAGCTCTTACTTGGAGCCAGGGCTGGGGTAGTTTTTCCACTGTTTGGGCCCAAAAGTTTTACATGAGTTGCAGGAAACCATCCCTTTTGACGTTTTTTCCCTCTTGCCTGAAAAGTATAAATAAATGCAGGAAAGTGAATGTTAAACTACTTCTCAAATACATTTCTCCTTTGTGGAAATAATCTGAAAACATGAATGGAAGGCACTGAAATATACATTTATTACAACTGACTAGCCATTGGAATTCAATAAAGACAATCATCTTCATGTTTTTGCACTGTACTAAGCTGATATTCAAAATATCAGAGAAATTGATTTTCAATATAACAGTAAAACAATTTCATCCCACAGATGTCTGTCTGAATGATCCTATTATTTCAAGCAGCTACTAGCTGATGACAGCAAATGACTGACAATATCAGCTGTTTTAGGGTGTGACAAAATCATAAAACAAGGACAAATGTTTTTAAAACTAACCTGTAGCTCCCCAAGCCACCATCCAGAAGGGTTTTTGTTTAAGATGAGGATGAGCTGGCCAGATGCAAGACTGAGCTGCTCTGTTCCTGTGGCTGTGTATACTGAGGTCACCTGGGCAATTTCTGGTAAAACATAAACACAAAACTTGTCCTGTAAAATGGTGAAGCTTCGGATCTGTATGTACCCAACAACAAACCTTACCCAATGATGCTATCAGTGACATTAAATATACATTACATTGTAGAGGTGTAAAGACCAAGATATTTTAACAAGCAAATCAGTAATGAGATTAAAGTAAGAGATGAGGTAGGGAAGGGTCTGAACCTCAGAGTACCTTGATTTTTCCATTGTCATGAAAAAGAAGGTACATATTTATGTATATTGTGCTTAACATTGGAGAAAAGGTTGATGATGCACACCTATTACATAATTAATAATGCTTGTTAAAAAATAATAAAATGGGCTAAAAAAATGTATATCAGAAAATGTACAATATCTCCTGACATTTTGAGTATCCCAGTATATAAATTAAGGAGTAATTAAATATAATATAGATACACACCAATATTCTGCATTTAAAAATATTGATTTATTATTGTTTGTTAAAATACTGTTCAATATGTTTAATACACAATCTATTAATTAACAAATAAATAATAACATGTAACAATAAACATGTATAAAGTATTTACATATAGGTTATTTAAATATGAAATACAAAATAAAATAAAATCAAAAAAAGTTAAAAAGTATGAATTATTTGATATATCTAAGATCTCTCTATTAGAAATTAACATGTTTGAAAACTGAACCCATACCTGGCTTTTTGCCTGATGCTCCAGTTCGGCTAGCATTATTTGAAGCCTGAAAATAAGCAGCAGTAGTTATTATCTGTACTTATTCTAGTACTTTAACAATCATACATTATAACTGCTTTTCTATTATTAGGAATTATACATGTTTTGATACCAATCCAAGCAGTACTAACTAACAGTACTAACAGTACCACATTTCTCCTATATATTGTTGATAATATCTTAGTTTATCTTACTTCAATTAGGACTTGAATTGTGTGTGTGTGTGTGTATATATATATATATATATATATATATATATATATATATATAGTGTATACACTGAATCACATGAAATACTATGAAATCTTTATTAATTGTGAAACATTCAACCATCACATACTTATTATCTTTCAAGTCGGAAGCACTGCCCAAAGGGGGAGGGGCTTCTGTGCACTTCTTTAGGAACCCGACTGAACTCTGTCAAAGCTGCCATTGGCCCCTGTGCTGTCACTCAAACAGGTCCCTTCTCACTTACTTTGATGTATAAAAGGTGACGTTACCACAGGATCTTCCTCTTTTGCCTGAGACATAAGACTGTGTCTGTGACTCGGTAACTGGTTTCACTTTTAATAGTATTATCCACCACCAACCCTTGTTTGTGTGTGTGTGTGTGTGTGTGTGTTGTTAATATTAGTATTAACACTACCGTTCTGTGCAGTCCGCGCTCTGGAAGTCCGCGCTCTGGAAGTCCGGCTGCGCTTTTGGTTTCAGTTTCAGTCCACTCACAGAACATTAAATCTAGCCGTTTTAATATAGTGCCTTTAATATAGTGTAATACACTCACCTAAAGGATTATTAGGAACACCTGTTCAATTTCTCATTAATGCAATTATCTAACCAACCAATCACATGGCAGTTGCTTCAATGAATTTAGGGGTGTGGTCCTGGTCAAGACAATCTCCTGAACTCCAAACTGAATGTCTGAATGGGAAAGAAAGGTGATTTAAGCAATTTTGAGCGTGGCATAGTTGTTGGTGCCAGACGGGCCGGTCTGAGTATTTCACAATTTGCTCAGTTACTGGGATTTTCACGCACAACCATTTCTAGGGTTTACAAAGAATGGTGTGAAAAGGGAAAAACATCCAGTATGCGGCAGTCCTGTGGGCGAAAATGCCTTGTTGATGCTAGAGGTCAGAGGAGAATGGGCCGACTGATTCAAGCTGATAGAAGAGCAACTTTGACTGAAATAACCACTCGTTACAACCGAGGTATGCAGCAAAGCATCTGTGAAGCCACAACACGTACAACCTTGAGGCGGATGGGCTACAACAGCAGAAAACCCCACCGGGTACCACTCATCTCCACTACAAATAGGAAAAAGAGGCTACAATTTGCACAAGCTCACCAAAATTGGACAGTTGAACACTGGAAAAATGTTGCCTGGTCTGATGAGTCTCGATTTCTGTTGAGACATTCAGATGGTAGAGTCAGAATTTGGCGTAAACAGAATGAGAACATGGATCCATCATGCCTTGTTACCACTGTGCAGGCTGGTGGTGGTGGTGTAATGGTGTGGGGGATGTTTTCTTGGCACACTTTAGGCCCCTTAGTGCCAATTGGGCATCGTTTAAATGCCACGGCCTACCTGAGCATTGTTTCTGACCATGTCCATCCCTTTATGACCACCATGTACCCATCCTCTGATGGCTACTTCCAGCAGGATAATGCACCATGTCACAAAGGTCGAATCATTTCAAATTGGTTTCTTGAACATGACAATGAGTTCACTGTACTAAACTGGCCCCCACAGTCACCAGATCTCAACCCAATAGAGCATCTTTGGGATGTGGTGGAACGGGAGCTTCATGCCCTGGATGTGCATCCCACAAATCTCCATCAACTGCAAGATGCTATCCTATCAATATGGGCCAACATTTCTAAAGAATGCTTTCAGCACCTTGTTGAATCAATGCCACGTAGAATTAAGGCAGTTCTGAAGGCGAAAGGGGGTCAAACACAGTATTAGTATGGTGTTCCTAATAATCCTTTAGGTGAGTGTATATGCCTTATACATATTCATTTGTCTAGTCGCTATGTTGGTTTTGTCCACAAGTGCTTTTACCTCCACAGCGGGAGCTTCAGCAGCGGTAGTAGAATCCAAGGCCCGGACGACTGGCCTAAGCCTCGGTCTGTCGTAAGAGATTTAGCCCGCATAAGGGGCCCCTCCACCGGCTTGTGCACACACTTCATCCTGTGGCGGCAGCTGTAGGAGATCTTACTCTGTCTGTCAAACGTGATAGTAGCCACTATTCAGTAGGCGCCCCCTTGGCAGACATTTGTGCGGCTGCAGCTTGGGCATCGCTGCTTACATTTATCCGGTTCTATATTTTTATATATATATTTTAGAACCATGTTTCCCTTCATACTTGGACTTTGCCTTCTAGTTGAGCACCCATGCAAGCTGCTCCTGGACTTGATGACTGTCCTGTTGATGTGTTCCCAGGGTCTGTTGGCCTTCAGGTAATATAGCTTGTTTATTATTGCATTGTGTTGGTGGTGGTGGTACAACCTGCCTGTACCGACTATATGTATATACTATATGTAGACAGCAGGACTGTGGCCTGTCCTAGCGCTGCTAGTAGACTGGAGAGCCACTGCCGCTGTTCCCAGCTGATGGCACCCAAGCTGCTCTCGCTGCCTCACTGTGTATATAGATCCTTGGTCAGCAGGTCTGTGGCCCGCCCTGGCAGTGCACCATGGAGCAGGGGACCAATGTTGCTGTTCTCAGTGGAGGCCACTCAAGCTGGCTCAAGTGCCCCGCTGTATACATAGTTCATTTGTTTAACATGGTAGAGCTGCTGTTGCCCTGTGTTAGCTATGCTAATCGACAGGCGTCAACTGCTCCTGTGTTATTCGAGAGGTGGATGATCTGGCTCCTGAATCCCATGGTGTATATACAGTAAGGGAAAAAAGTATTTGATCCCCTGCTGATTTTGTACGTTTGCCTACTGACAAAGAAATGATCAATCTATAATTTTAATGGTAGGTGTATTTTAACAGTGAGAGACAGAATATCAACAAAAAAATCCAGAAAAACGCATTTAAAAAAAGTTATACATTGATTTGCATGTTAATGAGTGAAATAAGTATTTGACCCCTTCAACTTAGTACTTGGTGGCAAAAGCCTTGTTGGCAATCACAGGTCAGACGTTTCTTGTAGTTGGCCACCAGGTTTGCACACATCTCAGGAGGGATTTTGTCCCACTCCTCTTTGCATATCCTCTCCAAGTCATTAAGGTTTCAAGGCTGACGTTTGGCAACTCGAACCTTCAGCTCCCTCCACAGATTTTCTATGGGATTAAGGTCTGGAGACTGGCTAGGCCACTCCAGGACCTTAATGTGCTTCTTCTTGAGCCACTCCTTTGTTGCCTTGGCTGTGGTCATTGTCATGCTGGAATACCCATCCACGACCCATTTTCAATGCCCTGGCTGAGGGAAGGAGGTTCTCACCCAAGATTTGACGGTACATGGCCTCGTCCATCGTCCCTTTGATGCGGTGCAGTTGTACTGTCCCCTTAGCAGAAAAACACCCCCAAAGCATAATGTTTCCACCTCCATGTTTGACGGTGGGGATGGTGTTCTTGGGGTCATTCCTCCTCCTCCAAACACGGCGAGCTGAGTTGATGCCAAAGAGCTCGATTTTGGTCTTATCTGACCACAACAATTTCACCCAGTTCTCCTCTGAATCATTCAGCTGTTCATTCAAACTTCAGACGGGCCTGTACATGTGCTTTCTTGAGCAGGGGGACCTTGCGGGCACTGCAGGATTTCAGTCTTTGTCAGTGGGCAAACGTACAAAATCAGCAGGGGATCAAATACTTTTTTCCCTCACTGTAGTTCATTTGTACAACATTGTTAAGTGTAACAGCACCTACGGGAGCAGGGGTCCACTGCCATGTTGTCACACGGAGGGTGCAAGAGTTGCTTTATTGCCCCGCGCTGTATATTGTGTAGAGTACATTGTGGCTTGCTATTGTGTAAACGGAGGGCATAAGAGTTGACCTCTGTAGCCCCACTTCGTATATGCTGGTTGTAGACTGTTGCCAGTAAGAGTGTGACTGCGGTCCTTGCTCCTGGGCAGCCCAGGTGTGGCCCCAAGAAAGATAACAATAGTTTGCGAATGCAACCCCGGTTATCTGAAAAAGGAATCATGCCACCTTGCAACCCTTGGGCAGTGCGAGTCCTAGCTCCTGGCAAAAGAGGAAGATCCTGTGTAGATGTCACCTTTTATAGAAACAGGAATTGGGAAGGGACCTATTTGAGTGACAGGCACAGGGGCTAATGGCAGCTTTGATAGGGTAACGTTTCGATTGGTTTCCTATGGAAATGCACAGAAACCCCTCCCCCTTGGGCAGTGCTTCCTTTTTCAGTTAACCGGGGTTCGCAACCTATCATTTTCTCTTGCAGCTTGGATTTAATGAGTTTTGAGGATAAGAGATTGGTCACTGAAATATTTAAATGAAGATACTAAATTGTTGGTTCCCAAATGTCATGCTTAGCTTGTGTATACTTTTAAAATACTTTCTAGGGATACAACTTTAAAAAAATGGGTCCCTTAAATTAATTTTCATGCCTTATTTTGGACCAGATTAACAGTGAAATAAAGTTTCCTGCCAATGACAGCTCTTTCACGAACTACGTTTCCATCCATGTTTTGTGTGAAGAATCTTACATTCGCATAAAAAGTATATGCGCAATTTCCAAGCCAAGGTGCGTTTCCAACTGACTTTGACTAGCAAACAAAATATGTTAAAATGTTGACAATTTCCTGCAAAAGGCCTTAGTCGCATGCATTCTGTGCTGTGTAATACAATTTTGGAAATGTTGAGTGTTTCCATCATTGATTTTACCTAAAAGTTTATTTGCGCATAGAAATATTGTTGACAAACTCCAACCTATAGCCTTCTCTTGATGGCTGGCCAGCTAGCCCAAGTCCCACAAAATGGAGAGAATTCATCAAGAATGTATTAATATTGGGTAATTATGATGCGTCACAACCTGATTTGTGGTTCATCTTATAAAGGAACTAAGTACTTTTCCATATGATCATGATGCAGGCAATGGCCCTCTGTCCCGACCACGGCATAGTGCACCAAATCCTTGGGAAACAATGCATGAGACAGTTCTGGGAGGTTGTAGTGGAGAGGCATTTGTTTCAGACATTTCAGAATGTCCAAGCTAACCTTGGAAAGTTTGTGCTGAGTGATTGGACAGAGAATGCTAAGTCACCATCGTCCAGTCAGCAAGATCACCATTCATCGTTGTGTATATGCTGTGTGCACTGCCAAATGGGAGAGGATGATGCGCAGCTACATCAAACTGTCTGGGGTAGTAGAAACGCAGATCGCACACCACAATACCAGAGCAAGCCTTGTGCCTCAGCCTCTTTTGTCATAAAACCGTCAATATCAACGTATGAAAAATCCACCTCTGTCGAACGTAAAAAAGTTTGGTCGAAGTTTTATGAAATTCAAACAACATTTGCGGTTTCCATCAAACCTGTTGTAAAGTTTTTTTATTGGACAGGACTTTTATCGCAAAAAAGGCTTGATGGAAACCTGACTACTTCATGCAAAATACATTCATTGGAATAAATCTGATTTAAAATCCTATATTTTGTGGTCATGGAGATATTAATCCTAATAGATATATAAATATACACAATTGACAACTGTTATTGCATAGCTATACAGCGATCAGCCATAACATTATGACCACCTGCCTAATATTCTGTAGGTCCCCCTTTTGCCGCCAAAACAGCCTGACCCGTCGAGGCATGGACTCCACTAGACCTCTGAAGGTGTGCTGTGGTATCTGGCACCAAGATGTTAGCAGCAGATCCTTTAAGTCCTGTAAGTTGCGAGGTGGGGCCTCCATGGATCAGACTTGTTTGTCCAGCACATCTCACAGATGCTCGATTGGATTGAAATCTGTGGAATTTGGAGGCCAAGTCAACACCTTGAACTCATGATTCATCAAACCAGGCCACCTTCTTCCATTGCTCTGTGGTCCAGTTCTGATGCTCATGTGCCCATTGTAGGTGCTTTCGGCAGTGGACAGGGGTCAGCATGCCCCATACGCAACAAACTGCACTGTGTGTTCTGACACCTTTCTATCAGAACCAACATTAACTTTTTCAGCAATTTGAACTACAGTAGCTCTTCCGTTGGATCGGACCACGCGGGCCAGCCTTTGCTCCCCAATTACATCAATGAGCCTTGGCCCCCCATGACCCTGTCGTCGGTTCATCGTTTTTTCCTTCCTTGGACCACTTTTGATAGGTACTGACAACTGCAGACCGGGAACACTGCACAAGAGCTGCAGTTTTGGAGATGCTCTGACCCACCCACCCACTGATATCGATATTAACAGTGGTCATAATGTTAAGGCTGATTGGTGTGTGCATGTGAACAAAGATATTAATAATGATCATTATTACATCCATCTCCTTTGGCTTGACGTAGTTTGAAGGGAAAACTCCACTTCTGTCCCCTATGCATCCTTTCCACCAATCACCCTCTTTCTCTGTCACCAGAATTGTGTCTCCTTCACTGAAGGTCAAGTCTCCAAGTTCTGGGCTCTCATAGGTATAAAGTGCCACATATTCTGTATGGAAAACAAAATATATTAATCAATTTGACCTTTACAAATACTTTACAGATACCATGTTTTTAATTTGACATTACTTCATCATATTAATATTACCTTAATCATGAATTAAACTGGTGTAAAATTGTCAACATTTGTAATCGCTTTGTAGTGGTTAATTAATTACAAGCAATAGTTAACAGAGGAGAAATTAAGCAACACACTGAGACTCAGATTTCAGTTATTGATCTACTAAAGTGGTAAACAAAAAAATGAAAAGGGTAGACAAATATGAATAAAAAACAAGGCAGGTCTGCATGGTGGTCTAAACAATGCTTTCAAAACATAATGTTTAAGGCAGTTATAAGGAGTTTAATAAATGTATATAGTGAGAATGAAATGTATGGACACAAATACACACCTCCCTTGTTTAGAGATTGTTCACAAACACCTGCTTAAAGTGTTTGTAAGTGAAACAATGTATTTATTAAAATAAGTTTCCCTCGGGTACAGGTTTGCAGTCCTTTAAAACAAATACTATTGTGTAATACAATATCGAACATAAAATAACAAATCGTTACGTTTTCTAATTATAATTTTGAAGGTGGTTAGAAAGCATTATTTTATGGATTCATAGATACATAAAATACATAATGTACAGATTAGTTTGCCTGGATTTGTTTTTATTATTTACACATATAATATAAGCAGGCCAATTTATGTAAGACTGTAGCATTTACACGTCCCTAAGTAAGGACTATACAACCTACAATTTGTGTACATGATCTTGTTATGGTGACATTCATTGCAAATTGAGTGTGCTGTGACTTTTTCGTGCTGACCTGCACCTCATCTACACTATTGCTATGAGCATTTTCTTTTGTTATATATACAGCTGAACAGCTCCAGTAGTGGTAAGTGTTATGGAACTATGACATTTGCCAATAAATAAAACATAAATTCAGAGATTTTAGTGTGTTATAAAATAATGTTTTTTATTGGACAAATCTGCATATAGCAACAAATTGCTTTAACCAATAGCAGAGATGTTCATTGAGGGAATGAACCATTTAAAAAACTTAAAACAAACAAAGGTTTTGTATTAGTTAAAAAAAAATACCCGTCTCTTAGAGAAGATGGGAAAATATGGCAGCGCGCTGAAAATGCACACTAGACGAGACGCTTTTAAAGGAGTCAAATGGGGGATGTTTTGAACATTTTACTACTTCTGAGACCGGTAAAAGTAAATTAAACAAACGTGTTAGTATTGTAAACTTTTAATTTGGCACATTGATTAGCATTGTGCACAGTTATGACAGCGATTTGGAAGAGGAGGAGGCAGAAGTTTATCACAGGAATGTAAATGCGAGGCGGTCACGGTGCAGATTAAACGTTTCTAGTTTATTTTTGCTGGTTAAACTATATGTCAGAATCACCTTTTCGACATAAATAATAGATAACGTATACATTGACAAAAAAGAAAGCTGGTAAGATTAATAAATAATAAATAAGTAGTAATAGTCCGAGATGTATTTCCACACGGCAACCCAGACCAGATGATTTCTCTGTAAAAGCATGTGTTCGGCTCGGGGCAGATGTGTTCTTTCTCCTTTGCAATCAATGCAAAGCAAGCAATGTACATTTATTATCATTAGTAGTAGTAGTATTGTTATGATGATTATTATTATTAAATATTACTGGTAGTAATAACGACAACAACAACAATAATCTGTACATTTTGAAGATGTTTTTATATTTATTCAACACACAGCACAAGCTGACCGTCCAATTAGTTTCAGTTTTGTTGTTTTGCGGTGTAATTCTGAGTAGTTTCTAGACAGGTGCACTACTTGCAAAACGTATTATATCTCTTGAACAAGAATTTGTAAACATCTGCGTTATTTGTATTTTAAAAAGAACATTCTGATGATTCATATTAATATGATTTTGTAAGTGTTTATAAGCCAGGTTAATTCTGAAAACTGGGTTGTTTTGAAAATAAAAATGGCGTCTGTATAAAGTTTCATTTCTTTGTCAATGCACATTTCTGTAATCATTCCAAAAATAAACGAATTATAGAAGAATGAAAAATGTCAGTGTCTTATGTCTCTTGTGATATATAGGTTTCATATTATGCTTTTATGTATTTATGTAAAATTAAGTAATTTGCTGCACTATGTTAAGCGCTGTGATTTTTTTGAGAGCACTCTAGGCGCCAAACCAAACCATGCACTTCACATCAGCATCAATCTCTTGTTCCATGTCCAAGCAATTACCTCTGTACTTCTATGTGAGGTTTCATTAGTCTAGTGAAGCATACTGTGAAAGCAACCCAAGACTTTTGTAAGGTGAAGAAGTGGAATGTTCTGCAATGGCCAAGTCAATCATCTGACCTGAAGTCAAAACACCCCAAGAACAAGCAGGAACTAAAGACAGCTGCAGTACAGGTCTGGCAGAGCATTTCCAGGGAAGAAACCCAGCACCTGGTGATGTCAATGGGCTCCAGGACTTCAGGCATTAATTGACGGCAAAGGATTTGTAAACAAGTATTGAAAGTCACAATTTAATTAATGATTATGTTGGTTTGTCCAAATACTTCTGAGACCCTAAAATTGGGGGGACCACATGTAAAAATGGGTGTAATTCCTACACCATTCACCCAATTTGGATGTAACTACCCTCACATTAAATATGACAGTCTACACTTAAGGCACATCTTGATTTTTTCCTTTAAAATCCATTGTGGTGGCATACAGAGCCAAAATGTTGAAAATTGTGTCACTGTCCAAATAGTTATGGGCCTAACTGTATCTTTCTCTCTCTCTCTCTCTCTCTCTCTCTCTCTCTCTTAATCCTATGCACCCTGCTTTTCCATACTATCTTTGCAATTATGTATTGTCCATTTACATTTTATTAATAAACATATATCCTATTTGAACAAAACAGCCTCAAGGTCAATTCATGCAGATCAACCTCACCACTAATCTGAATTCATATTAGTAAAAATATTGTAGTAACTTGCGTATCAACCTGGTCTTGTTTTCAGAGGACTTGACCGATGTGGGTTATATGTATGGGGGTCACTAGATAACAGGACCTTATTCAGCAATTATTATTTCTTCTGATATTGATACCAGATAAAACGAAAACCGTAGTTTAAACTCCTCAGACAATTGAAAGTACTTACTAATAAAACAATAACTGTAATGATAAATTAAAACAATTTGTCCATTTCAACATTTTGGCTGTGTCTTATCAGATCAGCATCCGTTCATTAAATTAGTTACAGCTGCTTGGAGTAACGATGGACACACAGGTGAGGAACATAAAATCTCTTCAACCTTAATCCTAATGATATTACTAAATGTACTTTGTTAACTACTGCTAGCTTTATCAACACAGGAACTGTAGAATATTAAATAATTTCAATAATAAACTAAGCCCTGCTTTAGATACAATCTCCATCAAGCACCAGAGAAATTAAACCAAAGAAACGCTCACCATGATTAAACGAGCTCAATCGCTCACTTAAGAACATAAGAAAGTTTACAAATGAGAGGAGGCCATTCGACGCATCATGCTCGTTTGGTGTCCATTAGTACATACACCAATCAGCCATAACATTATGACCACCTGCCTAATATTGTGTTGGTTCCCCTTTTTTGCCTCCAAAACAGCCCTGACCCGTTGAGGCATGGACTCCACTAGACCTCTGAAGGTATGCTGTGGTATCTGGCACCAAGACGTTAGCAGCAGATCCTTTATGTCCTGTAAGTTGCGAGGTGGGGCCTCCATGGATCGGACTTGTTTGTGCAGCACAGCTCACAAATGCTCGTTTGGATTGAGACAGGCTACGTCTACGGCTACGGCTACATAGCCCCATACACAACAAACTGCGATGCACTGTGTGTTCTGACACCTTTCTATCAGAACCAGCATTAACTTTTCAGCAACTTGAGCTATAGTAGCTCGTCTGTTGGATCGGATCACACGGGCCAGCCTTCACTCCTCACATGCATCAATGAGCCTTGGCCACCCATGACCCTGTCACTGGTTCACTGCTTTTCCTTCCTTGGACCACTTTTCAAAGGTACTGACCACTGCAGACTGGGAACACTGCACAAGAGCTGCAGTTTTGGAGATGCTCTGACCCAGTCGTCTAGCCATCACAATTTGGCCCTTGTCAAAGTCGCTCAGATCCTTATGCTTGCCCATTTTTCCTGCTTCTAACACATCAACTTTGAGGACAAAATGTTCACTTGCTGCAAAATATATCCCACACACTGACAGGTACCATGATAACAAGATTATCAGTGTTATTCACTTCACCTGTGACTGGTCATAATGTTATGGCTGATCCAAGGATCCTATCTAGTCTACTTTTCAGCTTCAACCATATTGCTGGATAGTTTGTTCCAGATTGTAACAACTCTGTGTGAAGAAGTGTCTCCTGTTTTCCATCTTGAATGCTTTGAAGCCCAATTCCTATTTGTGTCCCCGGGTCTGTGTGTCCCTGCTGATCTGGAAAACCTGATCTGGTTTGATGTGGTCCATGCCTTTCATGAGCTTGAAGACATAAATCAAGTCCCCACATAGTCTCCTCTGTTCCAGGGTGAAAAGGTTCAGTTCCCTCAGTCTCTCCGAATAGGACATTCTCTTCAAACCTGGAATAGGTCTGGTTTCTTGAAGTGTGGAGCCCAGAACTGTACACAGTATTCCAGATGAGGACTGACTATTGCATTGTACAGTCTTAACTTCCCTTGTTCTAAATTCTACACTTTTTACAATATACGCTAGCATTTTGTTTGCCTTTTTTATTGCTTCCCCACATTGTTTGGATGGGGAGAGTGAGGAGTCCACATAAACTCCTAGGTCTTTCTCATGCGTTACTTCATCTAGTCCTATTCCTCCCATAGTGTAATTATAGTGGACATTCTTATTACTTGCATGTAATACCTTGCAATTGTGCACATTGAATTTCATCTGCCAGGTGTCAGCCCACACCTGAATATTATCTAAGTCCCATTGAATAACCTGACCTGCCGAGACTGTATCTGCTGAGCCACCTATTTTGATATCATCTGCAAATTTGACAAGTTTGCTAACTATAGACCCGGGGACACAAATACATTAATTGGGGGTAGGTAGACAAAAGCTAGTTAAAGCAGCTGTTGAGACCAAGAGGTAAACAGATGTATTTACAAGTTGCCACAGAGAGACACAGGAAAGTACAGGTGGGAGGCAGCCATCTTGTTGTTTGACTAGTTTCAGACCAGTCTTAGCATTGCTCATTTTGTATGTAGTTTGCCTAAATTTAATTCAATTCAGTTCAGCTGCTGTGTTGGTGAAAGTAAACAGTCCTAGACAAAATCTCCCTTCTACAACCTATCAGGAATTCTGTTGCAGGAGCCAGGTGTGGGCAGTTAGGTGTGAATTGGGGGTAGGTAGACAAAAGGGTACATCTGCACTGTATTAGGGATATAGAAGAATTGGTCAATCAGCCCATGAGAGAGATGGTGTGCACACCAAAACCTAGATGAATTGAGACCTCAGAGCAGGACAGCGTAAAGAACTGCTGGGTTACAGTAGGTCGTAACTGCAGAAAAGGGCATGCACAACCCCTAGAGACACCCTAAGAGCTAGAATTGCCCAACAGGTTCCAACTGCTGGACAGCCAGTTGGCCTGGTGCTCAGGTTGCAGATCTCCCTAAACTAGTAGATGGGCTACTGGTTAAAGCCGCGGGGAATCCACTGGTCATGGTCCACATTGAAACCAATGACATAGGAAAAGGCAGGATAGAGGTTCTGCAAGACAAATTTAAAGAGTTAGGAACAAAACTAAAGAGCAGAACCTCCACGATAGTTTTCTCTGAAATACTTCCAGTACCACATGCCAGGCCAGGGAGACAGGCAGAGATTAGAAAGTTTAACACATGGTTGAAATCTTGGTGTAGGGAAGAGGGGTATAGGTTTATGGAGCATTGGTCTTTCTTCTGGGATAGATGGGACCTGTACAAACTGGACGGTCTACATCTAAACAGAAGGGGGGCTAATGCATTGGGATAGTGTATAGGCAGAGAAATTGAGAATCATTTAAACTAGGTACCAGGGGGGCAGGGAGCTCTGACAATGGGAGATGTTCCTCTAAGGAAAGAACACAAACGGAACCTGCTAGTAGGAAAGTCCTGAAATGTTTGTACGTCAATGCCAGGAGTATAAGGAATAAGATGTTGGACTGCCAGTACTGTAGCTTCTAGGTCTAACATCTCCTTCCTTATACTCCTGGCATTGAGGTACAAACATCTCAGGACATTCCTACTAGCAGTTTGTCTTTTGTTTTCTTTCCTTAGTGGAGCATCTCCCATTGTCAGAGCTCCCTGCCCTCATGGTACCTAGTTTAAATAATTCTCAATTTCTCTGCTTAACTCTTTGAATTTGTCTTGCAGAAACTCTGTCCTACCTTTTCCTATGTCATTGGTTCCAATGTGGACCATGACCAGTGGATTCCCCCCGGCTTTGGCCAGTAGCCCGTCTACTAGTTTAAGGAGATCTGCAACCTGAGCACCAGGCAGGCAAGATACCATGTGGGTCTCCTTATCACTAGAACACACTGTGTGATCTGCACCGTGGTGCTCTGGTGCCCTCCCATCACCCTCTGAGCTGTCACTGTCCAACTCGGTGTCCAGCAGTTGGAACCTGTTGGGCATTTCAAGTTCTTGGGAGTCTCTAGGGGTTGTGCTCACCCTTTTCTGCAGATACAACCTACTGTAACCCAGCAGTTGTCTACAATTTCCTGCTCTAAGGTCTCAGCTCTCCTATGTTTTGGAATGCACACATCTCTCTAATGGGCTGATTGGCCAATTCTTACAGATCACTAACACAGCAACAAACTGAGCCTCAAGATGACGGACCTTGATTTCTAGGACATGCTGACAACATTCAAAAATTAAATCTTCTTGGATGAGTTCATCCAGGAAGGCAATCATTCTGCAAACCTGACACTGTAGTTGCCACATGCTTCTGAATTTTGCAAGTTCTATCTTTTTTTTTCTTCTTTTGATCTCGTGGTTTCTGTCCCCTTGTCAACTACTTTTTTTTTTTTTTACCGAAAAACAGCACAGCTCTTTCTCAACAGCTGCTTTATGTACCCTTTTGTCTACCTGCCCCCAATTCACACCTAACTGGCTCCACCTGGAACAGAATTCCAGCTAGTCCTTGACTAAATCACCTTTCTTCAACCTATTTACTTTCACCAACTTAGCAGCTGTACTGAATTGACTTAAATTAAGGCAAACTACAGACAAGATTAACTTCAATTAAGGCAAAGTTAAAACAAAATTAGAAATGCTAAGACTGTCTGAAACTAGGAACACAACAAGATGGCTGCCTCTCACTTGTACTGTCCTGTGTCTGTCTATGGCAACTTGTAAATCCTTCTGTTAAAACAGCATGATGTATATATGATCTTAAATGGATAACCATAAAACTAGAGGTCATCCACATGGCATGAAATAACAGTATAATAAGATTTAAGTAGGCCCTATCCTCTGCTAAGTCTACCTACTACACGAATTTAATAGACACATGAGAATAACCTATGCTTTCTTTTTGTGACACTTACTAATCAGCAAGTAGATCCTTCACAGGTCATCACTCTCACTATCACCTGCAGTGACTTTATGGATAATTTAAATTGCAAAGTCAACGACATTAGAATACAGAATAGGAAACATACACAAAAACTATAGCCAATGTGTGCAGTCCTTCTGTCACTGCCTACCTTGGACTTGATTAACACAGTAAATCCACAACCTGCGCACTAGACCTTATACCCATTAAACTGTTCAAGAAATATCTGCCACTACTTATTCACCTAATACACAATATTATGAATGCTTCTTTATCCTCAGGATCTGTTCCTGAATTGTTTAAAACAGCTGTAATTAAACCAATTAATAAAAAAACTAATGATGACCCTAATTCACTTAAACACTACCGACTATGTAAAATCCTCCCTTACTTTCTAAGGTTCTAGTGAAAGTAGTTGCAAACCAAATGTAAACTTTTTGAACTACTAATAATATTTATGAAAATGTTCAATTAGGCTTCCTCTCTGGCCATAGTACTGAAACAGCCCTATTAAAAGTATTAAACAACCTGTTTCAGTTTTCTGATTTAGGGCATGTCACTGTTATTATTTTACTCGACTTAAGTGCAGCTTTTGACACAACTGACCACCGAATCTTGATACACCGCTTAGAAACCGCTGGGTCTATTTTCCATGTTCTCTCCTGTTTTAAATCATATCTAAACAGACTCCAATATGTACATATTAATGAAAACTGCTCAAATGTAACTGAGGTTAAGTACGGAGTACCACAGGGATGAGTCCTCAGACGTATAGTTTTTTCATTATACATGCTCCCTTTAGATTATATTATTTGACAACATCATTTTAACTTTCACGGCTATGGAGATGACACAATTATATTTGTCAGTAAACATAACATATTTTACTGACAAATATAATACAACATATATAATACAATAGCCATACAAACACTAATCTGCTGTCTGTCCGAGATTTAAAACTTGGATGACAAGTCATTTCCTCATGCTTAATTCTGAAAAATTCTGAAGCTTTAATTATAGGGAAAAAAAAATGCACTGAAAAAACTGTGTAATAATAACTTTAATTTCATCACTAAAGAGACAGGGCATAACCTGGGTGTCATCTGCAACCCTAATCTATCCATTTGAATTACACATTCAGAATGTGTCGAGATCTTCCTTTCTCCATATTAGAAACATTGTTAAATTAAGACAATTCCTACACCCATTTGTTACCTCTAGATTAGATTACTGTAATGCCATTCTATCAGGTAGCACTATTTCTGCACAGTTAGTTCAAAATGCTGCTACAAAAATCCTAACTAAAACAAAAAATATGATCATATCACTCCAGTATTAGCTTATCTTTATCTGCTCCCAGTGATAGACAGATAGATTTTAAAGTTCTCATATTAGCATTTAAAGCCTTAAAGGGACTGACACCTCCCTACTTCAAAAATCTTATTGAATACACTCCAGCCATTGAGATCCAAGGAAACCGCAGGTGGCAGAGCATTTAGTTATAGGACCCCAAAATTATGGAATGATATTCAAGCCCATGTAAGAGATGCCCCCTCTGTCTTGAGTCTTTAAATCACGGCTGGAGACTCATCATGTTAGTCTCCCATGGATATATATTTTGTGTGTGTATATACAGACAGGTGTCAAATTAAAGGAAAAACCTGAATAAATGAGTGGAGGAATATAACAAATGCAGATGCCTCCAAACAGGTTTACTACATGATACAATTAAGCAATTAACATGCTATCATGCTCTGTGGCATGTATAAAACTGCTGAGCAGGCCCAGTTGACCATGATTTTGGATCAAGATGACAAGAGGAAAGGATTTAAGTGATTTTGAAAGAGGGGTCATTATTGGGGCACGAATGGCAGGAGCTTCAGTCACAAAGACTGCTCAACTGGCTAGTGTTTCAATAGGAACACTGACTAAAGTTACATCTGCACTTAAATAGGGTTGGAAATTGTGGTCGAAAGCGCATATTCGATGAACGTGATGCTCATGCATTACTGTGATATGTAAGGAAAAACAGAGCTCTTTCCCAGGTAACTGAGAACACGAACAATCTGTCGAGAACTACACAGAGAGGGATATTATAGTAGGGTTGCAGTGCAAGGCACATTGAAGATGTGCTGGCGGCTTGTGTTGTTAATGTTGTGCTATGTTTATGTTATTGTGATGCACAAATAAGGTTATATTTTCAAATACAAACCTTTGATTCACATACAAATTATGGAAAATTGAGAATATCAAATACTGGTGAAAATACATAATGGAAGTATTTTCAAATACATATCAATATTTTATTATCAAATATAGTCAATTAGTAATCGTCATAAAATCTGTATTTGATTAAAAATACAGAAATACAAATACATATACTGTTGTAGAATCATTGGTCAGGCTTTGAATCTGAAGGAAAATTAAGACCAAAGAGCATTCTACAGAAGTTAAAGTAATACAAAAGCATAGATTAAGAAAAGGGTACAACATAATAGTGAGCACAGTTGGATCAATAATCAGTGGAAGCTGCATCACACCACCCAGACACTGCCAAGAAGAGGCTGTCCCTCAAAACTTGACGCTCAGACAAGAAGTAGACTTGTGAGAGAAGCCACAGAGAGGCCAACAAATCACTTTGAAGAAGTCACAAAATCCGGTGGGTGGGAGTGGAGTAATGGTGCACCAGTCAACCATATCAAGAGCTCTGCATAACACTGGCCTGTATAGGACGGTGGCAAGAAAGAAGCCTGTACCATCTGAAATCACGTCTGGAGTTTCCCAGTAAGCATGAGAGTGACCCAGCTGCAATGTGGGAAAATGTTTTGTGGTCAGATGAGACCAAGATATAGCTTTTTGGCCAAAATTCAATGTGAAAACCTAATCTCAATCCTACTGAGAATCTGTGGCAGTATTTGAAAATTACGGTTCACAAACGTCCAATCAACCTGAACAACCTGGAGCAAATCTGACAAGAAAATTGGCTAAAATTCCTCCAACACTGTGTGCAAAACTGGTACATACCTACCTCAAAAGACTTAAAGCTTAAAACCAATGTCACCTTACAATACATTGATTTTGAGTTTCAGTGTTTAATTTTTTAATAAATAATCAAACCGAACAAAATTGAAATGTACCATTTGTAATTCAGTAATATGAGGCAATTGGTCAGGGGTCTGAATACTTTTCAAAGGCACTGTTTGTGTAAATATATATAGATATACATAGTAGCCTTCATATGTATGCAGTAATTGTTTACTTTTTTTATTAGAATTTTGCATTTTCTTCATCAATTGTATGAATATTGCATATATCTACATCTATATCTATATATATGCATCAACAGCACATGAATAAACGATGTTCAAATGTATTCAGACCCCTAGAATAAGTAGTTTGTGAATCCACTTTGGCTTTGATAACATGGCAATTTCTGCAGCATTTTAATCAGCATTAGAAGATTCATATCCATTCATAAAAAGTAAAACATTATATAAATTACATATGTTTTTCAAAAGAATCTGAATGTCTTTACCTTCTCGTTCAGAAAGGTCTGATGTATCGAAACTGTCCACAGTTGCATACATTGGTCTGATTAAAAAAAAAAAAAGTGTTAGGAGAAATGTCCTGCAGTTTATTAAGTATATAACCTCAAGAGACCTAATGCTTTTATGTATCAAAAACTAGATTAAGTTATATTTTTCAAAGATAGTGTCCTTCAAAGACTACACTTGTCAAAAGTATAATGTGAGAAACAGCTTACTCATTTTGTGTATGAGTACTACTTGTCAGTTTAACATAAGTCTTTGGGAACCATCCTTGTTCTCCATTAAGCTCGCCAAGCCACCAGTTCTCCTGCTGTTCCAGCACTGTGATGAGATCATCCTTAGAGAAGTTCAAGTGATTATCAGTTTTTGCAGTCCAAGAACAGAGAGCTTGTGCCTGAAGGTTACTAGATCCCTGTACAGGAGAGGGGTGGGGGGGAACAACAACAAAGAATAATGTACTGAAGCATAAACAACAATAACAGAAGATTTTCAATCAAACACTCAATGCTGATTCAAAGAGGAAACATGGAAATTGCATTGGGACTGGGAAAAAAACTATTGATTCTTTGAGAGCTGGGATCTATTTTCCAGCAAGGGATATCTGTAGAGCCCAGGCTTATGAGAACAGAGCCTACTTAGTCAGAAACAAATACAAGATTTTTCAATCTAGAACACAACAGAGATGGTGATTTACATTATTACAGTGAATTACATGTACAATGGCTCTCAAAAGTATTCACCTCTCCTGGACTTTTCCACAATTCATTGTGGTGAATACTTTTGAGAGCCACTGTAATTTACATTTAATTTATAATTCTCCAAATAAATCTTCAAAACAAATATGGATTTTTGAGAAAATATGCTACAAATCATGGAAGACTAACACATATCCAAGGCAGTCCTAAACCACATCAAGTTGTAGGGAAACTTAATTGGCTTCCCTTTAGGGGCTGATTCCCAAGGATGTATTCATAAACGAATAATGATGTTTGGAGATCAATATCTTATTAGATATTAAGAAATAAAGATAGCCAATTTGCAGGAAAAGGAAAAGTATAACAAGCAACAGCAAGTTTGAAAAATAATAAACAGAAAACTTGAAGATAAAATCTAAAGATTTCAGTAAAACATTGAATCACCATAATTAAAAATGTGTAATATAAATGCTGCTTGTTATTTGGAACACCTACCTGTCCTGGGTCAGCTGACACTGATCCTAAGGGATGTGTCGGAGTGAAAGCTGAGTTCTGTCCTGCCATGCTAGGCACAAAATTCTGAGTCTGCTGGAAACTGGACTCCTGCTCAGGTTTACTTAGAGGACACACAGAAAATATTTGTGATTTTACATAATATGCAATAAAGGCATTGTATTTATTTAAATAGTTTCAAATGTGTTGGTTGCTATGTCTTATGTCACAAAAATAACTTGTGGTACCCTGAAATAGAGATGTTGCATTATCCACTATAAGGCAGAACAGCATAGTTTGGCCTGGACCTGAATTTTTGTAGTTAGAGCACAGAATAACCTTAGTCCTGCTCTCTGAGAAAAAAAAAAAAAAAAAAAAACATATTCCCACAGGGTCTGTAATTCAGAAATCCTACTGAAAAACCTTTTAGAGAAGTGAAAGGCTTTGAAGTACAGAAAATAGAACCGTTATTAAGAGCTCAGAAGAATCACATGTGGGGGCAATCTTGCAGTGAGATTTAAAGTTTTTATCAAAACAATTACAGCTTTTATAGATGGATTATAGATTCAAATGATGTATGGTACTACAACAGGTATCCAATTACAAAATTACAAAAATAAAAGTGTGGGCTGTACATCCATGGGTGTTTCCTCCTCATTATGGAAACGGGTGTCTACCTGTTATTGCATTAAAAATGTCCAATCTCATGGTTTTTAACAATGTAACAATGGAATACGATGTGATATCTTCAGCCTTGAGTGAAGAAACAGGAAGTCCACAAAGGATGCTGCAAGAGGAACTTCTGGAGGATAAGCCCTCGTAAAAACAGCCTTGCTAGCATTTGTTTGTTTGACCCTTAATATGTTAAGAAAAATAATTTCAGTTAATATTAATCATTACACTGGTTTCTTTACCTCCTAACCAATGTGATGGCCAACAGCTAAATGGTCTTGAAGGAAAGGAAATTAAATTGAGCAAGTCTGGTGGGAATGTGGAAGAATGTGGAAGTAGGTGTCCTTCAGACCAGTGGTTTTCAAACTTTTTTTCCGGTGACCCCCATTTTTTGAATGACAAACCTTCGCGACCCAACTAACAATGACTACACAAAAAAGCACTGAACATGAAATCAGACAAATTCTATATGCCTCAATTTCTCATTATGTATAATATTGTTATTATATTACCAGACTATTCATTTTCTCTCATTAAGGAGGGTTGCTACCTGGCCCCACAATCCCAGACACTTTTAAACAGAACAGGATTTTAAAATTGCTGCTAAATTTAAATAAATTCACGTGTTAAATATTTCTGCCCATTTGCTAAAATGAATCATATTGCTGAATTGCTGTGCTCAACAGACAAGTCATTGTGATCAGTTCAACGTCCTGCCTCCAAAAAACTGAGCAATGTTACTGATTGGGAGAATATATACACGTTATGGCAATTTAATCTTAACAAACCAAAAGTCTATTAGTATTAGACTGTGTTAGTGTCTGCAAATAAATACATGAAATATTAGTATTTGTAAATCATACGACCTTATTTTGGCAAATATATACACAAATTCATATACCTTCCTAACTGAGAAATGTATTCTTCTGTTAAAGGACTTAAGGAGACAGCTTTAAAGTTCTGTGTTTTATGATATAGGCCTGTGCTCACCAAAATAGGACAGATAAGACATCCATGCTGGAAGACCGCCCCAACTGACAAATGCCCCATCTCCACAGAGACTAGCACCAAATTCCAATTGAAGATTTATTTTGTGAAACACAGACATTCAAGGTACTTTATATATTCCATAAACCAGAGCAACAAACCCAAATACAAACGACATGCTGGTAACAGAAGTGTTACCCAGTTTCTTCCTCAGTATGATAAAAACAATAAAAGGTGACTTAAAGCTAATGTAATGACACTTAAGTAAGTCTACCTCAGCACCAAAACATGCTCAAGCCATGTTTGGTCTTAAAAGAAAGAGCACTAGCTAAAACAACCATTGGACCATTTATATTTCACATACCATGCAACATTAACATTTGGTAAGAGAATTATTCACACATCCTAATTGATCCTCCACTGACATGGACATCAGACCAGGCCCCCCCTGGAATTCCAAGAAAACTCAAATGTAACATTACTGAGAAAGAACACCTGGCTTGTTTGGTATCAACTGTAAGGTCATGCTTTGAGGGACTTGAAAATGTATTTGATAGAACTAAAACTTTACAATATAGAGAGTTAGAAACTCTAGGTAACATTTTAACCATTTTCACATTCTTCAAAAGCCAACACACCCCCAATACGCATTCTGTAGGAATCAAGGGAGAGGAATGGCAAAGACTGAAAACCAAAAGTTAAAACTAACAATTCGGAGTGGCACAATTGGGAGTGGTACAATTTGGAGTGGAGTGGAACAACCTGGGAGAAGAAACCAAGGAGATGAAATCCAGGAAGACTGAACGGAACCAGAACCAGAACTTCTCCACCAAAAACCTGAAAGCTTTGCAACCGTCCTCAAGTCGACGCAGTCTGCCAGCCCTCCCTGCAATCGAACATCTGCATAACTGAATCTCAGTAAACCACACAGGTAATATATTTTGTGTACTAAATCACAATTATATTAAACCTAGTTGTGTATGAGATAAAAATTGTAGGAACGGGCAGAGTAATCATAATACTTATTTAGTTTACGTGTTTTGTGCCTTGAGTCAAAACTTGATTATTGGATAGATCTCCTCTCACTCTGACCCCGTTCACACTTGCGGTTTTAGGAGGCCTAAGTGCGTTCACATATGCGGGCGAAAAGAAGGCCGAAACGAAATGCATGGTGGGAATTAAACAAATCTGCTCAAACAAACCAGTTACGCATGACATTAGGTATGCTGACAGGTGTATGCAATTTATTTATAATCACTACTTATTAATACTGATATATATATATAGGCTATTGATCGGTTCTATATTTTCTTTGAAAGTAATCTTAAACCTTTGCAGCCAAAGCTTTCTAATATAAGTTAAAAATGTGCTGTGCCCCATGCAATCCAAGCTGCTGCTCATTATTTCTTCTCAGAGTTCCTTGGAAAAACTTGCAAACTTTTCTCTGGACTCCACCACGTTTGTCGTCATTTTTAAAGTTTGATCTTTGCATTTCTTTTAATCAGACACGCAAGTCTCTGGGGGCATGGCCAAGGCCGCCGTGTTAATATTCACATTTAGGTTGCCTTTCGGCCACCTCAAAAGATTTAGGCCGGGTCAAAAAGCTGCACCAGCCCCATCGTGCTCGTTTGCTGTCCATTAATAACTAAGTGATCCAAGGATCCTATCCAGTCTATTTTTAAATGTTCACAAATTTTCAGCATCTACCACATTGCTGGGGAGTTTACACAGAGAGTAGTCACTATCTGGAACAAAGAAGCATCTCCTGCTTTCCATTTTGAATGCCTTGCGGCCCAATTTCCATTTGTGTCCCCGGGTGCGTGTGTTCCTGCTCATCTGGAAAAGCTCCTCTGGTTTGATGTGGTCGATGCCCTTCATGATTTTGAAGACTTGGATCAAGTCCCCACGTAGTTTCCTCTGTTCCAGGGTGAAAAGGTTCAGTTCCCTCAGTCTCTGAAGGAAATTCCCTTCAGACCTGGAATAAGTCTGGTTGCTCTCCTCTGAACTGCCTCTAGAGCAGCAATATCTTTCTTGAAGTGTGGTGCCCAGAACTGTACACAGTATTCCAGATGAGGTCTAACTAGTGCATTGTACAGTCTTAACATTACTTCCCTTGTTTTAAATTCTACACTTTTGACAATATACCCTAGCATTCTGTTTGCCTTTTTTATTGCTTCCCCACACTGTTTGGATGGAGAAAGTGAGGAGTCCACATAGACTCCTAGGTCTTTCTCATGCGATACTTCATCTAGTTCTATTCCTCCCATAGTGTATTTATAGTGGACATTTTTGTTACCTGCGTGTATTACCTTGCACTTGTACACATTGAATTTCATCTGCCAGGTGTCAGCCCACAACTGAATGTTATCCGAGTCCCTTCGAATAGCCTGTGCTGCCGAGATTGTATCTGCTGAGCCACCTATTTTATCCCAGAGTCCAGATCATTAATATAGATTAGAAAAAGCAAAGGCCCTAGTACTGATCCCTGTGGAACTCCACTAACAACCTCACTCCAGTTAGAAGCGACTCCTCTAATCGACACCCTCTGTTTCCTATACTTCAACCAGTTCATAATCCATCTACTTACATTATCCTGAATGCCTACAGCTTCCAATTTGAGGATCAGTCTTTGGTGTGGAACCTTATCAACAGCTTTCTGAAAATCTAAGTATATCATATCATATGCTTTCACATGATCTAAAGCTGCCGTTGCGTGTTAAAAAAATTCTAATACATTAGTCAGACATGATCTGCCTCGAATATGGTTTTCATTAAGATGCTCCTCTATTTTCTGTCTAAGCATTTTACAGGTGATGCAGGTGAGACTGATTGGTCTGTAATTTCCTGGCTCAGTTTTGTCCCCTTTCTTGTGGATTGGTGTGACATTTGCTGTCTTCCAGTCAGTTGACACATCCCCTGTTCTAAGTGTCATTTGGAATATTTGACTTATAAATAATTTCCCTCATTTCTTTAAATACTGTTGGAAATATACCATCTGGCCCAGGTAATTTGTTTGTTTTTAATTCTGCTAGTGCCTTTAGTACCTCCTCCTCCTCATTTATCCTGATCTCTCTTAGGATTTGCCTGGACTGGTTGTTAACCTGTGGCATGTCATCTGTCTTTCCTTTTGTAAAAACCTCTGTGAAATACTCATTTAGAACATTTGCTACATCTTGTTCGTTTTCCAAGATACTTCAATTTTTGCCCTTTATCTGTTTCACTTCCTCCCTTATTGTCCTCTTGCTGTTGTAGTATTGAAAAAAGCTCTTTGCATTAGTTTTAGCTCCAAGAGCTATGTTTCTTTCTATTTCCCTCTTTGCTTTCCTGATCCCTTTCTTAAGATCTCTTTGCAGCTCATATTCTATGTATTTTGTTTCATCTCCGTCCCTTTTGTATGCGCTATACAACATTTTCTTCCTCTTTATATTTTTTTGCATACCTCTATTAAACCATTTTGGCCACTGTTTTTTGGTCCTCAATTTGCTAAGTTTTGGTACAAATTTCTCCTGAGCCTCAAGTAGTATATTCTTAAAATATAACCATCCAATTTCAACTGAATCTGTATCTAGTGTGCTCCAGTTTACCTCTTCTAAGTACCGCATCATACCTTCAAGGTTTGCTTTTCTGAAATTGTAGACCATTGTTTTAGACTTGGTCCTTGTTATTTTGAAAGTATGCCTCAAAGCTAACCATGTTGTGATTAAAATTTGCCATTGGTTCTCTAACTAGTGTCCCTCTGACTCTATCTTGGTCATTTGAAAATATCAAGTCAATGCATGCACTCTCCCTGGTTGGTTCCCTGACAAATCGAGTTAGAAAGCAGTCATTTACCATCTCAACCATCTCTATTTCTGCTTCTGTAGTCCCCACTGGGCTTTCCCAGTCTATGTTTGGGAAATTGAAATCCCCCATTATAACAGCCACATCCTTGCTACATGCAGTCCTGATTACACTGTACAATGCAACATCTTGCTGAATATCTGATTTGGGTGGTCTGTAACACACTTCTACCACTAATCATCCAGATCTCGTTCAAAGATTGTTTCGTTACTGGGATCTAATTTGAGTTCTTCTGCCTCAATGTCATTTTTCACATATAATGCTACCCCACCTCCTCTTCGATTTTGCCTGTCTCTCCTAAACTGTGTGTATCCTTCTAACTTGTATTCATCCCCATCGTTTTCTATAAGCCATGTTTCTATCACTCCTACAACATCATAGTCACATGCCAGCACTGTGGCTTCTAAGTCCAACATCTTGTTCCTTATACTCCTGGCATTGAGGTACAAACATTTCAGGACTTTGCTACTAGCGGGTTCCCTTTGTTTTCTTTCCTTAGAGGAACATCTCCCATTGTCAGAGCTCCCTGCCCTCATGGTCCCTAGTTTAAATGATTCTCAATTTCTCTGGTTAACTCTTTAAATTTGTCTTGCAGAAACTCTGTCCTACCTTTCCCTATGTCATTGGTTCCAATGTGGACCATGACCAGTGGATTCCACCCGGCTTTGGCCCGTAGCCTGTCTACTAGTTTAAGGAGATCTGCAACCCGAGTACCAGGCAGGTAAGATACCATGTGGGTCTCCTTATCACTAGAACACACTGTGTGATCTACACCTCTAAGAATTGAGTCTCCTACTATAACTACTTCCCTCTTCTAGGGGGGAGTGGGTACCATGGTGGACTGGTGCTCAACTGCTCCCCCATCACCCTCTGAGCTGTCATTGTCCAACTCGGTGTCCAGCAGTTGGAACCTGTTGGGCAATTCTAGCTCTTGGGGTGTCTCTAGGGGTTGTGCACGCCCTGTTCTGCAGTTACGACCTACTGTAACCCAGCAGTTCTCTACGCTGTCCTGCTCGGAGGTCTCAACTCTCCTAGGTTTTGGTGTGCACACCATCTCTCTCATGGGCTGATTCACCAATTCTTCTATATCCCTAATACAGCGCAGATCAACAAGCTAAGCCTCAAGATCACGAACCTTGATCTCTAGAATTTCAACCTGTCGAAAAAGTTCACAAATGAAACCTTCTTGGATGAGTTCATCCAGGAAGGCAATCATTCTGCAAACCTGACACTGTAGTGGCAATTTAAAATACTTGCTAATAAAACAATAACAGTAAGGATAAATTGAAAACAATTTGTCCATTGCAACATTCTGCCTATATCAAATCAGCATCCTTTCTTTTAATTAAACTATTTACATATTACTATTACTATTATTATTATGATTAATAATTAAATACATTAAAGGTAATACTTTGTATTCATTATTATTTTAATTATAAAATTGTTTGCCATGCATGATAATTAAACACCATTATTACTCTTAGCTAAGCTTAGCTGGGCCTTTTGAGTCGCATAAACCACAGTTCCAGTGACTTTTGGAAAGCAAGCACTTGTTCCCAGGTGTGGAAAACATAATTATTCTGTCCTTGCAATCTCAAATTCAGTTCATTGAGGGATGACAAATATCCACAAGATTGATAGGATTAAACAAATCAGCCAGAAGGGACTATTTCTCAAGGAGTCATAAACCCTGGTAAGCGCTCTGCCTTTTGATAGCCAGCGCACATCTGTATGAAACAGTAAGTGGCAGTCTTCCGCCCCCATGTCAGCGCACAGAACAGCAAAAAGCCGGTTGTTCAGAGTGCTGCCTTTAATAAAGTTTACAACTATCTCAACTTCTTTAAGTACTTTTTCAAGATCAGGAGGTATACCTTTGGCTGCCAATGCCTCACGATAAATAAAGCAATGATTCCACATGATGTCCTGGCCAGCTGCCTCCGTGATCCTTTTCACAACTCCACTGTTTTTCCCCGTCATGTTCACGGCCCCATCACTCATTATTCCCTTGCATTGTGTCCAGGCCAGTCCACACTTAACAACCACGTAGTTATTAAATATTTGTTCACCTGTTGTACTGGTAGGTAGAGTAAAGCAGCACAGCAAATCCTTCCTCAAATTAATTTTCCCAGACATATCTCACATAAACTAACAAAGCTGCACAGTCTGAAATATCCCTGGCTTTAATCTGGAAATAAGATGCTCCTCGAGATTTCCAGAAGTGTCAATAATTCTACGAGAAATCGTATTGTCACTGACATTTTCTCTTTAGCTACACGGTATGAAACCATATAAGAGGCTAACTGTGATTTGTCATTCAATGTCACATAGAAGACATTGATGACTCTCATGAAGAGTCTGAGCTGCTAATTTAAACTCTTGTGCTTTCCTTTAAAAAAAAAAAGTCCAATGGCTTTCCTGTGATGTGCATCTAAATGCCTTTTTAATCTACATGGCTTCAAACTCTCGTTTGTAAGTTTCTCCTTACATACACTACTGTTTCCTTGTTCTCAAAAAGAAAAGCATCTTTTTTGTCCATTATAATAACATCAAATTGATCAGAAATACAGTGGAGAAATTGTTAATGTTGTGAATGACTATTGTAGCTGGAAATGGCTGATTTGTAATATCTACATAGGCATACAGAGGCTCATTATCAGTGGCAGGGTGGAGTAGTGGTTAGGGCTCTGAACTCTGGAGTGGAGGGCTGTGGGTTCAATCCCCAGGTGAGGGGGTACTGCTGTTGTACCCTTGACCAAGGTACTTTACCTAGATTAATCCAGTAAATGCCCAACTGTATAAATGAGTACAAATGTAAAAATAATGTGATATGTTGAAACAATTATAAGTCACCCTCCGTAAGGGTGTCTACTAAGAAATTGGGTAATAATAATCAGCAACCATCAGTCCTATGTTCCAATGGCATGTTGTGTTTGCTGATCAAAGTTTATAATTTTAAAAGACTAATTGATCATTAGAAAACCATTTTGCAAAAACAGCTGAAAACTGTTGTGCTGATTAAATAAGCAATAAAACTGGCCTTCTTTAGACTAATTGAGTATCTGGAGCATCAACAATTGTGGGTTCAATTACAGGCTCCAAATGGCCAAAAACAAAGAACTTCTTCTGAAACTCGTCAGTCTATTCTTGTTCTGAGAAATGAAAGCTATTCCATGCGAGAAATTGCCATGAAACTGAAGATCTCATACAACGCTGTGTACTACTCCCTTCACAGAACAGCACAAACTGGCTCTAACCAGAATAGAAAGAGGAGTGGGAGGCCCCGGTGCACAACTGAGCAAGAGGACAAATACATTAGAGTGTCTAGTTTGAGAAACAGACGCCTCACAGGTCCTCAACTGTCAGCTTCATTAAATAGTACCCGCAAAACACCAGTCTCAACGTCAACAGTGAAGAGGCGACTCCAGGATGCTGGCCTTTTAGGCAGAGTTGCAAAGAAAAAGGCGTATCTCAGACTGGACAATACAAAGAAAAGATTAAGATGGGCAAAAGAACACAGACACTGTACAGAGGAAGACTTGAAAAAAGTGTTATGGACAGACTAATCTAAGTTTGAGGTGTTCGGATCACAAAGAACATTTGTGAGATACAGACCAAATTAAAAAATGCTGGAGGAGTGCTTGACGCCATCTGTCAAGCATGGTGGAGGCAATGTGATGGTCTGGGGGTGCTTTGGTGGTGGTAAAGTGGGAGATTTGTACAAAAGGGATGTTGAAGAAGGAAGGCTATCACTCCATTTTTGCAACACCATGCCACACCCTGTGGACGGCGCTTGATTGGAGCCAATTTCCTCCTACAACAGGACAATGACCTAAAGCACAGCTCCAAACTATGAAAGAACTATTTAGGGAAGAAGCAGTCAGCTGGTATTCTGTCTATAATGGAGTGGCCAGCACAGTCACCGGATCTCAACCCTATTGAGCTGTTGTGGGAGCAGCTTGACCGCATGGTACGTAAGAAGTGCCCATCAAGCCAATCCAACTTGTGGGAGGTGCTTCAGGAAGCACGGGGTGAAATCTCTTCAGATTAGAATCTGAATGCCAAAGGTCTGCAAAGCTGTAATTGCTGCTAATGGAGCATTCTTTCAAACTCATTTCAAGTATGTGTTCATGTGACCCCAAACTTGCCTGAAGCCTGAAGGGGACACCGTTATGTATTTGTTTTGCAACCCCCCCTCCACACATACACACACACACACACAATACATGTTTCTCGAGATGACTGAGCATTTCTGTTTTTAAATGTAGCATAAAAATACAAATTTGCATTTGCGCTGTCATTTACTAACTCAACAAAGGCTTTCTATAAAGACATGGATCTCGTTCTGCAGTTCACAAACTCTCCAGTACTGTGCCCGCACTAAGCCACTGTATTCATGGTTCCTAGCCAGTTAACTGAGCCGCTCCGAGAGACGAGTAGAGATGGCTAATACTGCGAAGATCCAAATTGTTCTTTTAAATATAATTTGCTTAGTATTTCAAAAACTTCACCAGTAGCCCATGCATAGGAATCAGACATAACAGCTCCTCTCAATTAAACTTACCATCCAAAAGCACTTTTCTCAATGGAATTAGTTTGACCAGCTCTATGGTAGATATTATTTTTAGTTTCTTCCATCATGATTTAGCATATCTAGTATAGCACACAATTTTAAAAGCTCAGTTTCAGAGAAAGGCTTTTTGCGTTTTGCAAGACACAAAAGGATGCTGCTGTTGCATGTTCCTGGATAGATCTGGTTTTATGAATCACCAGGACACAGTTGTGGCATAAAGAAATTAAGCTTTCTATTGTATCTTTGTGTGCGTTTGACTTAGGAGAGAAGTTTTGTTAAAGATGCAATGCTTAGTATCAGATTGTGTACACAACACACACATTGGTTTTGCATTATCATTTCTGAGCAGAACAAAGTAAAAATTATGTGTTCAGTCTGTTTTCGCTGTCTGCTTTGCGCTTTTAGATATATACATTTATTCATTGAGAGTTCTTACAATTGATGCAATTGGAACTCTTCAAATAAACTGCAGGTGACAAAGTGTAAACTTGTTGCTTATTATTTTTCTCACAAGACTTGAATAAAGATGTTTCTAATGAAGTGAGGATGTGGTTGCGAGGAGAGTTATGCATTACCCAACATTAAAAAAAATAAGTCTATCCTCCGTTTGATACTTTCTTCTTAATCTGTATTGCTTTTTTTGTAATTTCACATCACCATCTGAATATTCTCAAACATTAAAAAACAATAACAATGGGTATTACATTGCAGATTTGCCACTGTGTTCTACCGCTCTCATGCTCTTTCTGAATTGTAGCTCTGCAAATACCTTTTCATGAGTATACAAGATGTGAAGCCGTTTTACCCATACTGCGTAATGGAACATCTTGCAATTGAAAGGGAATAAATGATTACAGAAACACAAATTAAGTCAGCTAGGAGAGATTTTAAATATTTTCTGATTCACTGCATGTAAAACTAACCATTAACTAAACATTAACCATAACTGACTGCAGATTAATGGCATTCATTGTTCATATGTTCATTAGATGTCCATATTTTGTGAATCTATGGAGGTTACTACACTTACCCATGAGAGCATGAGGTAGAAGAAATGTCTGTGTTCTGAGGCAGTAAGTCCAGTTTTGATATAGAGGGTGCCTCAGATGTTGCATTTTTCTCCACATAGCTTTCTGGAAACCATCCTGTACGTCCCTGGTGGCTGCCATAGAGCCAGCCTGGTTCCCCCTCAGCTCTTTCATCAACCTGTAGGATTATCAGTGTTGAGATTGATATACTAAGAATGTTGAGGACACAAACACAAAAATACATAAGTAGCATGTTCATTTTTCACAATTTGCAAAGTACTGATTTTACAGATACAAAACACTTTAAGTGATCTGTACACCTCTTTTTTGTATAACAAAGCGTGTCTGGTAGTGGACATGGAGTATTTGTTTTCTGAAAATGTTATTAAGATTAAGATTAATTTAGTATGGCTAAAGTTGTCAATATGCAGAGCAAATGTTTGATGATTCAAAAAATACCTTTTTGAAAAAAAACATGTATTCTTTTGAACAGACATCCAGCATCCATCCTGGGACTCCCATAGACACATTCTGTGCGAAGCATAAACTGTAATCCTGTCCATCCAACTGACCTAATACTTTGCATTTTAGGCAAAGACATATTATGACCATATCTCTCTTTTTTTTTTTTTTCAAATGATTATTCACCCTGAGGTTGTCAAACATCTATTACTTTTCAATCTGCAAGCCCAAAACATCCATCTATCACATCAATATGAGAATTTGATGCAGATTGAACTGCTGAATCTGCAGGCACCTGAAAAGCCACTGGAATGACTCATGAGCATAGAACTTAATTTTGTCCCAGCCAGCTACTACAAACTCTGCACTGCATCCTGGGACCTCCCATGGGGATCATGGGGCATGGGGCTTAAGCTGAATTTGAAAATTTATAGAACACAGCCAGTCCAGAAAAATGCAGCATTCAAGAATCCTCCACTCTCAGGTACATTTGACTAACACACTACATCAAGAACATTTAAGAAACAAAGGTGGTACGGATACCTCAATCAGGTCATTAGCCTCAAACGTGAGCTCATCAATATTTCTTGCTGCAAATGGGTAGAGAGCTCTGTAGGTCACAGGAGTTGCTGACTTCCGGTATCCAATGGTTACAGGCCTTGTAACTATAATCAAAAAGTATCAGTTATTTTAACAGATTAACTGTTTTCTGTTAAATTTGTTTTTGCCAACCACCCCGTTTTCACTTCAATCTCAGTCTCACTCATTATACTAGCAAGGTACTGTAAGTTTGGGAAACACCATTAATGGACTCCTGACAACTAAGACATCAATGTTAACCCCTTCATTCCCTTGTTAGTATTAGCAGTGGGTGTTTGTTTTATTACATAATGGAGCTCAGTTTATAAAGAATAAGAAACATAAACAAGGGTTCTGTAGTGTTGCTGGAAACTAGCAAAATAATTGATTTACCCTGTGTGGCTGTTTGAACATTATTCTGAAGCTAGCATGTCTGATAAATGGATATCCACCAATTTGAACACTTTTGTCAAATTGAATTGAATATTTAAGAAAATTAAACCCTATAAATGTTGAACTCTTTCACTGATGTTAGAGGAGTAGACTCTGGGACAGACTTCTGGAGTATCTCCTTTCTGTGCAAACAGATTTCTAGAAATAATTCTAAATACATCTTCCTGGCCATCATGAAACTTGATAAATAAAATGAAAAGTTTTAGTTTGATAATTATTAACGAAATAAGCATAACCTTAATGAAATTCAATTAATGAGTGATGAAATCTAGAAATCTTTATTTTCTGTGTTGACAGTAATGAGTATTGTTGTAAATACAAAGTATGTTTACTTTGAATTAATTACCATTGTTGCTCAAAATACTATGAACTTTCCTGCTTTTAGAAATCTTGAATATTTAACAAATTCATAATATTTAATTGATTCTTCAACATTTCAACTCCAGATGAAAAAATGAAAACCCTTCCCAGGTACCAGATTTTAGAAATAATGTTTTAACGCCTGAAATTGCTTTAAAATGCAAATATATGATGAATGAAATACAAAAAAATAACCAAAATGTGTTTTCATTATTTACATTCCCGTGTACTACACATCCATGTTCAATAGATAAAAAACATGTTTTTGTTTGAACAAAGAAAACAATGCAAATGCAATGTAAATAACTTTTTAGTTTACATATTATACTTTATAATAATGAACTTTTGTAATAATAAAAACAAACGGTACACAAAAATGCAAATAAACATAATAAAACACTGAAACACAAATACAAATAATATACACTGGAACTCATATGAAAATCATAAACAATAGAATGCTATAATAATAAACAATTAACAGTAATCATCAACTAAAACTCAATCACTATCAAAACCTGTGCCATCACCGGCTTGCTCTGTGCCATTTATTAAAATGTTCAATACAGTAAGCTTGGAAGGATTTGCTAGTAATATACTACAGGGCTTTGCACAGTATTGTGATGGATCCAGCTGCTGCAGACGCTGCTTCATAGCTTTGTATTCAGCACTGTTTTCTGAACGTATTTTGTCATACCACTACATAGTTTTTGTTAGAATTACAACTAAACAAGTACAACTAACAATATAACTAGCAATAATAATATAAAACTATATTTATATACTTGTAAAAGTGAATACATTGCCGAAATAGACATAAGACTTCTAGATGCACACAGGTATAATGGAAGCTTAAATGACATGCGATTGTATAAAAAAATGTCACCTGATCGCCCCCCCCACGACTTTCAACACACATTTTACAGTTTCAGCACTGCCTTTGGGAAGGAAATCTGAAGCACTAGACTGATCCTCTGCAATTCGGCTTCTGCACAGCTCACGCCACAGAGGCTGCTCTCCTGGCAGTCACTGACTCCCTCAGATGTGCTCGGCCTCCCTCTCTTCAGTCCTTATCCTCTTTGATCTCTCTGCAGCGTTTGACACAGTCGATCACTACATCCTCCTCTCCTGCCTCGCTGATCTTGGAATCTCTGGAACTGCTCTCACCTGGTTTTCCTCCTACCTAAATGACTGGACATACCAAGTGACCTGGCGAGGTTCCTCATCCACCCCCCACCCTCTCCTCACAGGCATACCTCTAGTAGTCACCCTCGATCCCATGCTCTCCTACACTTAGCATATCACCATGCTGACACGCACCTGCTGATTCTTGCTGAGCAACATACGCTGAATCCGACCATTCCTCATCAACAATTCGACTCAGTTGCTTGTCCTGGTCCTCTCCCGCCTGGACTAATGCAACTCCCTCCTAGCTGGTCTCCCTGCAACTACTACCCGCCCACTCCAGCTCATCCAGAACTCTGATGCTCATGTGGTATTCTCTCTCCCCCGATTCGCACATGCTACTCCACTGCTCCGCTCCCTCCACTGGCTACCAATCCCGGCACGCATCCAATTCAAGACACTGACCCTCACTTACCGCTGCCTCGACCAGACTGCACTGAGCTACCTTCAGACCCTGACCTATGGCAAGCCAAATTAAATTAATTAAAGATATTTCGAAATGATAAAGATATTGTGACAGGACGCTGTCTGTCACAGCACGGCTGCTGCTGGCGCTCGCTGATAAGGTGCTCATGTGCTGCAGCCATGTTGTCCGCTCCCTCGCAAACAGGCAGACCCATGGCTGCGGGCAATGAGCGCCGTGGCGACTGTGATGTCTGCAGCAGCTGTGCTCCGTCTATGTAATCTCACTCCCTCCCTGGGGGGAAGAGCTAACCACAGAGAGAAGTGACATCCTCACATTGGACTGTCCGGAGCAACCAGTTTTGTGGACATTCGTGTGTACTGGTTTTGTCTTGTTTTTTTTGTTTGTTTTGAACCAGTGTGAACCCCCCAATAAAGTCCGGACACCACCGGAACCCGTGACTCTCTCTATCTCCCGTCGTTTGTGTCCAGCTTTTACAGATATCTTCAAATATTTCAAGCTATCTGCAAATATTTCAAGATATCTCTAAATGATTTGCAGATAACATTAAATTATTTAGAGATATCTGCAAATGACTTCTTGTATGTAGCCCAAGATTATAACTTCCTGTTAACTGAATGAGAAAACAGGCAGTGACCTCAGCCAAAATACAGGAAGTCATTTGAAGATATCTTGACGCCCTGGAGCTTGTCACAGGGTGCAAGGGCATAAATAGGGTTCATGCGAGCCAGTCAGAAGTAGTAGAAAAATACTTAAGACTAAGTTCTGTGGGTGCTCCATAACAGACCCATAGCTGTTGTTTTTAAATTAACTGTTGCATTTAACCCAAATCTCCTCTCCTTCTATTACACTACAATATATTGTAACAAAAACATTATTTAAGTTAAGAAATGGAAGTGTACAAATATGTTTTTGATCAAATAAATGTAAAATGTTCATGCTAACAACACTGCACAGAGGAACAATATGTTTAACAAATGGCTTTTCTTTTCTTTTTTTTTTTTAAGAAATCACACTCATTCACTTTGCTTCAAATAAGTATTTTGTGCATTCTTCTTTGACTTTGATGACACTGAAAAGATGCTTGGTGTAGTCTTTAATAAGGTTCTTGCAAATCTTGTGGATTTAGAACCACTTCTCCTGGCAGAATTTCTTCAGATCCCTCAGATTAAATTCTGAGTTCAAACAACAAATGTATCGGATTAAGGAGATTGTGATGGCCATTCAAGAATGCTGATAGTATTAATTTAACGTTTTCTTCATATACTTGAATACAGGCTTTTGATCTTTATCATGATGGAGTAGAGGGAATGAGGTATTTGTCCAAAATGTCCTGGTACATGCTTGAATCCATCTTTCACCAGAAGATGTAAAACAATAAGTTGCGAATGCAACCCCAGTTATCTGAAAAAGGAAGCACTGCCCAAAGGTCCCTTCCCACTTCCTGTTTGTATAAAAGGTGATGTCTGCACAGGATCTTCCTCTTTTGCCAGGAGCTAAGACTCCCGCCCAACCTTGCAACCCTTGGGCAGTACTTCCTTTTTCAGATAACCAGGGTTGCATTCGCTACCTATCATTATCTTTCAAGTCGGAAGCACTGCCCAAGGGGGAGGGGTTACTGTATAATAAAACTGTCACAAGCAAGGAGGCAGCGAGCTGAAAAGGGAGCCTGCCCCTAGGCATACCGCTAGGGGGCCTCAGCAACAACTCCAGACAACTCGCAGCACAAGTGCATCCTCACTCAACTGAACAGTACAGAGTGGACAGTTCCCCTGTGCTGTTAAATTTACAATGTCATACAAAAGAACTATATACACCGCAGGATGCCAGAGCCAGCTCATGAGCCACATGCAGAACACAGGAACAGCTTACACCTGCTGATTAGTGCAGCTAATGCAGGGCAACAACAGCTCTTACCGTGTTAACAAATGAACTATGTACACAGAGGGGCAATAGAGTCAGCTTGAGTGCCCTCCGCTGAGGACAGCAGCAGCGGTCCCCTGCTCCATGGTGTACAGCCAGAGCAGCCACAGACCTGCTGACCAATGAACTATATACACAGTGAGGCAGCTGGAAACAGCATCAGTGATGCTCCACTCTACTAGCTAGCTAGGACGGAGCCACAGTCCTGCTGTTAACACATAGTATATACACATAGCGGGGTACAGGTCAGACAGATGCAACACAATGCAATAACAAACAAACTATATACAGGGAGGCCTCGTAAAGCAACGTACCTGGAGGCCGCATGACAGACCCTGGGAACACATCTGCAGGGCTGTCAGCAAATTCAGGAGCAGCTTGCATGGGTAATAAACTGGGAGGCATAGTCCAGTAGGAAGGGAAAACATGGTTCTGTATAGCTCCATCCAGGATGCACTAACAAGGGCAGACTGGGAAGAGAAAATCAGGAGCCAGAACCCGTAGGCTGCTGGGGCTCGATTGAAGCCAACATTGGGTTCCCAATGGAAAGGACCGGGCCCGCCACGTACAACCTGTAGAACCTGACTGTACACCCGGCAACATCAACCCCGACATGCTGCAGGGTGACTGGGCTCACACAGATACAGTTCACCCACCGATACGTTCTCCACACAAGCTAATTTATTTGTGACTAACTAATTAAGACAGTTATTTGTTGTGGCTGTAGGTTACTTAAAGCAGATTTCACAGTCCAATACTAATATCCATTGGCACAGTGGTTAAGGAACAGCGCTATGAACCAGGTGTTCTGGGTCTGAATCCTGAAGTGGGCTATGATTTATTTGATACTTTTTAAATTATATATATATTTTTTTTCATGAAATTAAACAATATTAAAAAAGTATAAGGTGATTAACTAAGGCTTTTACACAGTTTCTCTTAATTAGAATTGCATTTCAATAACATGGTTCAGGGAACATTAACTCCTAGAAAATATATGATAATGCAAGGAAAACAAAACGTAAGAGCATTACAAAGTGCAAAAATACACTCATTAATCAAATTCAGCCAAACTAAATGTAAAAAATCTAATAATAATAATAATAATAATAATAATAATAGGACATCCAAATATGCATTTGAATTTAATAACGCATAAGTAAAAGAAATATGATATGGCGGCTACACAGCACTAGGTGCTACACACCTGTTTTGGACACACATCAGCATTAATGTACATAAGATTATGTTTGAGTCTCTGACGACCTCCATACATACACACAATTATGGGTATTGGGTAATATTTATTACTACTATGTCCACGATATTGTGTTTATACTGCAATACTACGCGTATGAGCTTAGTCCCTGTCAGGAAAATGGGATAGAGGTGTTCACTACTAAATACAAATTGCCACAGACAGACCCAGGACAGTACAGGTGAGAGGCAGCCATCTTGCTGTGTTCCTAGTTTCAGACCAGTCTTAGCATTCCTCATTTTGTTTTAACTTTGCCTTAATTTAAGTTAATCTTGTCTGTAGTTTTCCTGAAGTCAATTCAGTACAGCTGCTGAATTGGTGAAAGGAAATAGGTTGAAGAAAGGTGATTTAGTCAAGGACTAGAAGGAATTCTGTTCCAGGTGGAGCCAGTTAGGTGTGAATTGGTGGCAGGTAGACAAAAGCTACTTAAAGCAGCTGTTGAGAAAGAGATGCGCTGTTTCTCAGTGACAACGAGTTAAGCAGTTGACTAGGGAACAGGAACCAAGAGACTGAAAAAAACTAACATTTAGAAGCATGTGGCCACTACAGTGTCAGGTTCGCTCTGGATAAGGGCATCTGCTAAGTAACTGATAATAATAATAATAAGTTTGCAGAATGATTGCTTTCCTGGATTAACTCATCCAAGAAGATTTCATTTGTGAACGTTGTCAGAATGTTGAACTCCTAGAGATCAAGGTCCATGATCTTGAGGCTCAGCTTGTTGATCTGTGCTGTATTAGTGATATGGAAGAATTAGTCAATCAGCCCATGAGAGAGATGGTGTGCATGCCAAAACCTAGGAGAGTTGAGACCTTAGAGCAGGACAGAGTATTGAAGTGCTGGGTTACAGTAGGTCGTAACCGCAGAAAAGGGCACGCACAACCCATAGAGACATCCCAAGAGCTAGAAATGCCCAACAGGTTCCAACTGCTGGACACCGAGTTAGACAGTGACAGCTCAGAGGGTAATGGGAGGGCAGTTGAGCACCAGAGCACCATGGTGCCCACTCCTCCACAGAAGAGGGAGGTAGTAATAGTAGGAGACTCAATTCTTAGAGGCATAAATCACACAATGTGTTCTAATAATAAGGAGACCTACATGGTATCTTGCCTGCCTGGTGCTCAGGTTGCAGATCTCCCTAAACAGGGGGACTCTACTGGTCATGGTATACATTGGAACCAATGACATAGGAAAAGGTAGGACAGAGGTTCTGCAAGACAAATGTAAAGAGTTAGGAAAGAAACTAAAGAGCAGAACCTCCACGGTAGTTTTCTCCTAAATACTTCCTGTACCACGTGTGTGGCCAGGGAGACTGAGGAGCTCAGATTAGAAAGTTTAACATGTGGTTGAAATCTTGGTGTAGGGAAGAGGGTTTTAGATTCATGGAGCATTGGTCTTTCTTCTGGGATAGATGGGACCTGTACAAAACCGGACGGTCTACATCTAAACAGAAGGGGGGCTAATGCATTGGTAGAGCGTATGTGCAGAGTTATTGAGAATCATTTAAACTAGGGACCTAGGGGGCAGGGAGTGCTGAAAATGGGAGATGTTACACTAAAGAAAGAAAACAAAGGGAAACTGCTAGTAGGAAAGTCCTGAAATGCTTGTACCTCAATGTCAGGAGTGTAAGGAACAAGATGTTAGACCTAGAAGCCACAGTGATGGCAGGTGACTATGATGTTGTAGGAGTGAAAGAAACATGACTTACAGAAAATTATGTGGATGAATACAAGTTGAAAGGATACACACAGTTTAGGAAAGACAGGCAAAATCAAAGAGGTGGTGGGGTAGCATTATATGTGAAAAATGACATTGAGGCAGAAGAACTCAAATTACATCCCAGTAACAAAACAATCTTTGTGGGTCAAACTCTTGAACAAGAGATCTGGAGGATTAGTGGTAGTGTGTTACAGACCACCCAACTCAGATATTCAGCAAGATGTTGCATTGTACAATGTAATCAGGATTGCATGTAGCAAGGATGTGGCTGTTATCATGGGGGATTTCAATTTCCCAAACATAGACTGGGAAAGCCCAGTCAGGACTACAGAAGCAGAAATAGAAATGGTTCAGATGGTAAATGACAGCTTTCTAACTCAATTTGTCAGGGAACCAACCAGAGAGAGTGCATACCTTGATTTGATCTTTTCAAATGACCAAGATAGAGTCAGAGGGGCACTAGTTAGAGAACTAATGGCAAACTGTGATCACAATACGGTTAGCTGTGGAGTAGTGGAGAGTCATGACCGGAAGGTTGTGGGTTCAAATCCTGGGTGGGGCAGTGCTGTTGTACCCTTGAGCAAGGTACTTCAGTTAGACTGGAGCAAACTGGATACAGATTCAGTTAAAATTGGATGGTTATATTTTAAGAATATACTACTTGAAGCTCAGGAGAAATTTGTACCAAAACTTAGCAAATTGAGGACCAAAAAACATTGGACAAAATGGTTTAATAGAAGTATGCAAATAAATATCAAGAGAAAGAAAATGCATAGCGCATACAAAAGGGATAGAGACTAAACAAAATACAAAGAATATGTTGAACTGTGTTAAGAGATCTTAAGAAAGGGATCAGGAAAGCAAAGAGGGAAATAGAAAGAAACATAGCTCTTGCAGCTAAAACTAATCCAAAGAGCTTTTTTCAATACTTACAACAGCAAGAGGTCAATAAAGAAGGAAGTGAACATATAAAGGGCAAAAATGGAAGTATCTTGGAAAATGAACAAATGTTCTAAATTAGTATTTCACAGAGGTTTTTACAAAAGAACAAACGGATAACATCACAGGTTAACAATCAGTCCAGTCAAACCCTAAGGGAGAACAGGATAAATGAGGAGGAGGTACTAAAGGGACTAGCAGAACTAAAATCAAACAAATCACCTGGGCCAGATGATATATTTCCAACAGTACGTAAAGAAATTAGGTACATTATTTATAGGCTTCTAACTAAAAATCAGAAAAAATCAGATAGAAAATAGAGAAGCATCTTAATGAAAACCATATTCTTGGAGATAGTCAACATGGGTTTAGATGAGGCAGATCATGTCTTACTAATCTATTAGAGTTCTTTGAATATGCAACTGCAGCTGTAAACACAAGTCATCTAGAACAAACTCTATAGACATTTAATGAAATTGCTTGGGATACCTGAAAAATAGACAATGTTATTCTTAGATTACTCACTACTACCAAACATGCATGATGAGTCACATTGTGGATGTGCTGTTAAGGTAAGCACTGGCTACCCAAGAAAAACTAACACAAATAAAGTTAATCTGCAAACTTTATGTTTGTTACATTTATTAAAAGTGAGTTATAAAACCATGTGTTTATTTATAAATGGAGATATGATGTTTTTTTTTCTTTTGCACTCATTTAATCAGAATAGTGTTGGACCGCTCCAAACTGCCCTGTACTTCCCTGGACCCCGGGGAAGGAAAATTACCGGAGGGAAACACATGACTGCTGTTCCCCCTGTGACTAGCTCTCCCCTCAATAAAACAGGAAGTGCCTAGCTTCCTGATGATGAGAGGCAGAGAAGTCTCATTCAGACGGTCACAGATCACTCCGTTTTGATAGTATTTCTTTGCAAATAGGCTTGTGTTGTTCAGACCTGTTCTATCAAACACAGAGAAGTTCAGATCCAGTTATGTGAAATCATTGTGTATTTGTACACAGAGTTTTCCATCTTGACATTTTGAGCTTTCTACAGGTGTGTGTTGCTTCTACCAAAACGTGGATGCTCTTGTTTTGATCAGTAGACAGTCTGGTTCCAGACTGTGTCATAATTGGCAATATTTTCTGAGATTTTGTGTTCCTACTCAGAACAAGTATGCCCCCACCCACTCAATTCAGAATGCGGGGGGTGGGGGGTATAAAAAACACATTTTTCACATAAGAGAATGCTTCTCATCGTTAGAAAGCTGAGAGCTTTCATGGGATACCAAACACTTGGCAAACACAATAGTGAAGAGTACACATGGGATTAAAGACAAGCACATTGGTTCCCTTTTAAGGGTACCAGAGGGGTTTGTCAGCTTAAGGAGTTTAATTTTGTTAAACAAAATGATTCCATGATTTCTTTATTATCTCCAATTGTTTATTTGTTCTATGTTTAAATTTCAGTGTAATCTGAGACATTAAACTGCGTACATTTCAATAAAAACTGGAAAAATTGAGGTGTTCTAAAACTTTTGACCGGTAGTGTATAATGATATTTAAGAAGGCTATAGTACTGCCAATATTATGCATTCCTCCTCACCTTTCCTAGAGGTATGTTTATCGTCAATCCCCTTCAGAAGGGCAGAGAGTTTCTCGTGAATGTCAACTGTTGTGTTGGTAAATGATTCTGAGGTCTGTTGCAGTTGCTGCTGTCTGAAAATTTCCTCCTGCTGCCTTCTCTTTTTTTCTTCAGCATCTCTTTTTGCTGCCTCCTCTGCTCTCTGGCGCCTCTTCTCGTCCTCTTCTCTGTTCCGCTGCTCTTCTAGCATACACTCTTCCTCACGCATCTTCTCCTCCTCCTGCCTCCTCATTTCCTCCTTCCTCTTCTCTTCCTCTCTCCTTCTCTGCATCTCCCTTTGTCTCTCTTCCTCAGCCTTCTTGCGCTGCTCCTCCTGTCTTTGAAGCATCTGCTTTTCCTCAGCTGCCCTCTGTTCCTGTTCTGCCTCCTCCTCTGCCTGCCTAAGTCGAGCCTGGGCCTCAAGCTGCTCTTCCACCCGCAGTTTCTGTAGCCTCTCCTCCTCAAGTCTCCTCTGCCGCTCCTCCTCATCATGCTTCACCTTAATCATCCACAGCTTCTCCTTCTCCAGCTTGGCTTTTCTGTGGTGATAAAAAAAAAAAGACACCAGAGCAAATAAGTACTTTTTTCATGAAAAACAAATCTTGCACCAAATGGCAATGTTTTGCTGCTGAAAGATTTAGATGTTACACATGACTTTTGAAAACTATTTAACATTTTTAGAGTAATATTAATGTCTTTCTGTCTTTTCAGGAAATAAGTAATTAAAAGATTAAAATCTGAAAAGATTTACTGAGACTTCAAAAACCATGACCATGAAAGGTGTTAAAGGTATCTGGTAGATCATTATTACTTTTAAATTAAATTTTCATAATAATTACAGACATTTAATTTAATGGAAAGGAGAGAGTGACACTGATCACCTGATGGCTGCTTCTTCTTCTACTCGTTTCCTCTTCAGTTCCTGATCTCTCAGTCTCTGTAATTCTCGAATTTTGTCTTCTTTTATTTTGCATAGCTTATCAAGGGTAGACTTCTGTTTGTTTTGACTCTCTCGTAGCTCCTGCAAAACCCAAACCCTTATAAATTAACTAAAAACACTTTGGAAGTAAATTACAAAACACAAAACAAAAACAAACAAAAAGACTGACCAACATTTAAGCAACAGTAAATTACATTTTTGTCTCAGGTTATCATTTATTCTGTAGTAGTTGACAGTGTTTATCATGACTTACACTAAATATTTCAGAATTGTTATAGTGTAATTAGAGATATCAGTAATAATCAAAAGTACAGCAAAATTGGAGCTCTAGGGCCCTATCTAGCAGCAACCCTTAATACAATTCCAAATCAATAATTCAGACCATAAAGGACACAGATTTTGGATGCACATTTGGGCAGACTATACCTACATATGTGATTTAGCATGCCCTCACAAATCAGTGTAAACATTGGAGATTAGCTGAACTTTACTGAAATGGGTAGTTAATACCAATATAATTAAAACATACCAACCATAACATATTGAGACAAGTTATAATATTCTTGTTTACAAACAGAAGAACACTACCAATCTGGAGAGAAACAAAATAATTCCTGTTGTCATATATTTTTCTTCACGCAGTATAAAGTATAGAGGTGGTGATAAGTGGTAACACTATGAACAATCAAAATAAGAACTGGAAAATCAAAGTAATAGTAATTCCTCGCTAAATTTGTATTTTCCAACTGCGGAATTCATGCATACCTTATTTTCATTTTGTATACAAATTTGTCAAATGCTTCATATAGATGTGTATATGTGGTTTTGCATGGAAAAATATGACACACCTGCATTTTCTTACACGTTCCCATCTCACCAGCACCTCTTGCTTTGTCTCATGACTAGTCATAGTAGTGTGCATATGCAGTTGCTCCATGTTAACTTAATGTAATTGTGATTTTAAAGTAACATTTTTGTAAATCATGGCCCCTAAATGTGCGATGAGGAAATAATAAAAAAAAATACTTTTCATTATGTTATAATTGTATGTTACATTATCCAGTATGTAATAGTACTTACAGTGAGGGAAAAAAGTATTTTTTCCCCTGCTGATTTTGTACGTTTGCCCACTGACAAAGAAATGATCAGTCTATAATTTTAATGGTAGGTGTATTTTAACAGTGAGAGACAGAATAACAGCAAAAAAATCCAGAAAAACGCATTTCAAAAAAGTTATAAATTCATTTGCATGTTAATGAGGGAAATAAGTATTTGACCCCTTCGACTTAGTACTTGGTGGCAAAACCCTTGTTGGCAATCACAGAGGTCAGACGTTTCTTGTAGTTGGCCACCAGGTTTGCACACATCTCAGGAGGGATTTTGTCCCACTCCTCTTTGAAGATCCTCTCCAAGTCATTAAGGTTTCAAGGCTGACGTTTGGCAACTGGAACCTTCAGCTCCCTGCACAGATTTTCTATGGGATTAAGGTCTGGAGACTGGCTAGGCCACTCCAGGACCTTAATGTGCTTCTTCTTGAGCCACTCCTTTGTTGCCTTGGCTGTGTGTTTTGGGTCATTGTCATGCTGGAATACCCATCCATGACCCATTTTCAATGCCCTGGCTGAGGGAAGGAGGTTCTCACCCAAGATTTGACGGTACATGGCCCCGTCCATCGTCCCTTTGATGCGGTGCAGTTGTCCTGTCCCCTTAGCAGAAAAACACCTGCAAAGCATAATGTTTCCACCTCCATGTTTGACGGTGGGGATGGTGTTCTTGGGGTCATTCCTCCTCCTCCAAACACAGCGAGTTGAGTTGATGCCAAAGAGCTCGATTTTGGTCTCATCTGACCACAACACTTTCACCCAGTTTTCCTCTGAATCATTCAGATGTTCATTGGCAAACTTCAGATGGGCCTGTACATGTGCTTTCTTGAGCAGGGGGACCTTGCGGGCGCTGCAGGATTTCAGTCCTTCACGGCGTAGTGTGTTACCAATTGTTTTCTTGGTGACTATGGTCCCAGCTGCCTTGAGATCATTAACAAGATCCTTCCGTGTAGTTCTGGGCTGATTCCTCACCATTCTCATGATCATTGAAACTCCACGAGGTGAGATCTTGCATGGAGCCCCAGACCGAGGGAGACTGACAGTTATTTTGTGTTTCTTCCATTTGCGAATAATCGCACCAACTGTTGTCACCTTCTCACCAAGCTGCTTGGCGATGGTCTTGTAGCCCATTCCAGCCTTGTGTAGGTCTACAATCTTGTCCCTGACATCCTTGGACAGCTCTTTGGTCTTGGCCATGGTGGAGAGTTTGGAATCTGATTGATTGATTGATTCTGTGGACAGGTGTCTTTTATACAGGTAACAAGCAGAGATTAGGAACACTCCCTTTAAGAGAGTGCTCCTAATCTCAGCTCGTTACCTGTATAAAAGACACCTGGGAGCCAGAAATCTTGCTGATTGATAGGGGATCAAATACTTATTTCCCTCATTAACATGCAAATCAATTTATAACTTTGTTTTTCTGGATTTTTTTGTTGTTACTCTGTCTCTCACTGTTAAAATACACCTACCATTAAAATTATAGACTGATCATTTCTTTGTCAGTGGGCAAACGTACAAAATCAGCAGGGGATCAAATACTTTTTTCCCCCACTGTATATATTATACTTCTTCGTTCTCGTTTAACTTCAGGAATTATATATATAGGACTCTCAGACCATGAGAAACAAAGATTGAACTCTTTGGCCTGAATGGCAAGCGTCATGTCTGGAGGAAACCAGGCACCACTGGCCAATACCATCCCTACAGTGAAGCATGGTGGTGACAGCATCATGCTGTGGGGATGTTTTTCAGTGGCAGGAACTGGGAGACTAGTCAGGATCAACGGAAAGATGAATGCTGCAATGTACAGAGACATCCTTGATGAAAACCTGCTCCAGAGCGCTCTGGACCTCAGACTGGGGCGAAGGTTCAACTTCCAACAGGACAACGACCCTAAGCACACAGCCAAGATAACAAAGGAGTGGCTACAGGACAACTCTGTGAATGTCCTTGAGTGGCCCAGCCAAAGCCCAGACTTGAACCTGATTGAACATCTCTGGAGAGATCTGAAAATGGCTGTGTACTGACGCTCCCCATGCAACCTGATGGAGCTTGAGAGGTCCTGCAAAGAAGAATGGGAGAAACTGCCCAAAAATAGGTGTGCCAAGCTTGTAGCATCATACTCAAAAAGACTTGAGGCTGTAATTGGTGCCAAAGGTGCTTCAACAAAGTATTGAACAAAGGCTGTGAATACTTATGTACATGTGCTTTTTTTTGTTTTTTATTTTTAATACATTGTACAATGTAATCAGGACTGCATGTAGCAAGGATGTGGCAGTTATAATGGGGGATTTCAATTTACAGAAGCACAAATAGAAATGTTTGAGATGACTGCTTTCTAACTTTCTAACTCAAGGGCAAAAAGTGAAATCTTGGAAAACTAACAAGATGTGGCAAAAATCTAAATGAGTATTTCACAGAGGTTTTTACAAAAGAAAAAAACAGATAACATGCCACAGGTTAACAATCAGTCCAGGCAAATCCTAAGAGAGATCAGGATAAATGAGGAGGAGGTACTAAAAGGATTAGCAGAATTAAAAACTAACAAATCACCTGGGCCAGATGGTATATTTCCAACAGTACTTAGAAATGAGGGAAATTATTTATAGGCCGCTAACTCAAATATTCCAAAAGACACTTAGAACAGGGGATGACTGGAAGACAGTCATACCAATCCACAAGAAAGGAGACAAAACTGAGCCAGGAAATTACAGACCAATCAGTCTCACCTGCATCACATAAATGATTAGTCAGAAAATAGAGGAGCATCTTAATGAAAACCATATTCTTGGAGATAGTCAAGGGTTTAGACAAGGCAGATCATGTCTTACTAATTTATTAGAATTTTTTGAACATGCAACTGCAGCTGCAGATCATGTGAAAGCATATGATATGATATACTTAGATTTTCAGAAAGCTTTAGATAAGGTTCCACACCAAAGACTGATCCTCAAATTGGAAGCTGTAGGCATTCAGGATAATGTAAGAAGATGGATTATAAACTGGTTGATGTATAGGAAACAGAGGGTGTCAATTAGAGGAGTCACTTCTAACTGGAGTGAGGTTGTTAGTGGAGTTCCACAGGGATCAGTACTAGGGCCTGTGCTTTTTCTAATCTATATTAATGATCTGGACTCTGGGATAGTTAGCAAACTTGTCAAATTTGCCGATTATACTAAAAAAGGTGGCTCAGCAGATACAATCTCGGCAGCACAGGCTATTCAAAGGGACTTGGATAACATTCAGTTGTGGGCCGACACCTTGCAGATGAAATTCAATGTGGACAAGTGCAAGGTAATACATGCAGGTAACAAAAATGTCCACTATAATTACACTATGGGAGGAATAGAACTAGAAGAAGTATCGCATGAGAAAGACCTAGGAGTCTATGTGGACTCCTCACTTTCTCCATCCAAGCAGTGTGGGGAAGCAATAAAAAAGGCAAACAGAATGCTAGGGTATATTGTCAAAAGTGTAGAATTTAAAACAAGGGAAGTAATGTTAAGACAATGCACTAGTTAGATCTTATCTGGAATACTGTGTACAGTTCTGGGCACCACACTTCAAGAAGGATATTGCTGCTCTAGAGGCAGTTCAGAGGAGAGCAACCAGACTTATTCCAGGTCTGAAGGGAATGTCCTACTCAGAGACACTGAGGGAACAGAACCTTTTCACCCTGGAACAGAGGAAACTACGTGGGGACTTGATCCAAGTCTTTAAAATCATGAAGGGCATTGACCACATCAAACCAAAGGAGCTTATCCAGATCAGCAGGGACACATGCATCCGGGGACACAAATGGAAATTGCTACAAGGCATTCAAAACGGAAAACAGGAGACACGTCTTTACACAGAGAGTAGTCACAATCTAGAATAAACTCCCCAGCAATGTGGTTGAAGCTGAAACATTTAAATCAGACTGGATAGGATCCTTGGATCACTATGCTATTAATGGACACCAAACAAGCACGATGGGTCGAATGGCCTCCATTCGTTTGTAAACTTTCTTATGTTTCTTATGTCTCCATACTTATTCGGTGTAAATATTCATAATAGCAATTATACTGTATGTTTACACTACAGCCGCTTTGACAGCAGTGTCATTCGATGCAGTGATCGTTAATATCCTCGTCAGCGTACGTATAAACATACATACAGTGAGGGGAAAAAAGTATTTGATCCCCTGCTGATTTTGTACGTTTGCCCACTGACAAAGAAATTATCAGTCTATAATTTTAATGGTAGGTGTATTTTAACAGTGAGAGACAGAATAACAACAAAAAAATCTATTTCAAAAAAGTTATAAATTGATTTGCATGTTAATGAGGGAAATACGTATTTGATCCCCTATCAATCTGCAAGATTTCTGGCTCCCAGGTGTCTTTTATACAGGTAACGAGCTGAGATTAGGAGCACTCTCTTAAAGGGAGTGCCCCTAATCTCAGCTCGTTACCTGTATAAAAGACACCTGTCCACAGAAGCAATCAATCAATCAGATTCCAAACTCTCCACCATGGCCAAGACCAAAGAGCTGTCCAAGGATGTCAGGGACAAGATTGTGCTTGGTGAGAAGGTGACAACAGTTGGTGCAATTATTCGCAAATGGAAGAAACACAAAATAACTGTCAGTCTCCCTCGGTCTGGGGCTCCATGCAAGATCTCACCTCGTGGAGTTTCAATGATCATGAGAACGGTGAGGAATCAGCCCAGAACTACACGGAAGGATCTTGTTAATGATCTCAAGGCAGCTGGGACCATAGTTACCAAGAAAACAATTGGTAACACACTACGCCGTGAAGGACTGAAATCCTGCAGCGCCCGCAAGGTCCCCCTGCTCAAGAAAGCACATGTACAGGCCCGTCTGAAGTTTGCCAATGAACATCTGAATGATTCAGAGGAAAACTGGGTGAAAGTGTTGTGGTCAGATAAGACCAAAATCGAGCTCTTTGGCATCAACTCAACTCGCTGTGTTTGGAGGAGGAGGAATGACCCCAAGAACACCATCCCCACCGTCAAACATGGAGGTGGAAACATTATGCTTTGCAGGTGTTTTTCTGCTAAGGGGACAGGACAACTGCACCGCATCAAAGGGACGATGGACGGGGCCATGTACCGTCAAATCTTGGGTGAGAACCTCCTTCCCTCAGCCAGGGCATTGAAAATGGGTCATGGATGGGTATTCCAGCATGACAATGACCCAAAACACACAGCCAAGGCAACAAAGGAGTGGCTCAAGAAGAAGCACATTAAGGTCCTGGAGTGGCCTAGCCAGTCTCCAGACCTTAATCTCATAGAAAATCTGTGGAGGGAGCTGAAGGTTCGAGTTGCCAAACGTCAGCCTTGAAACCTTAATGACTTGGAGAGGATATGCAAAGAGGAGTGGGACAAAATCCCTCCTGAGATGTGTGCAATCCTGGTGGCCAACTACAAGAAACGTCTGACCTCTGTGATTGCCAACAAGGGTTTTGCCACCAAGTACTAAGTCGAAGGGGTCAAATACTTATTTCCCTCATTAACATGCAAATCAATTTATAACTTTTTTGAAATGCGTTTTTCTTGATTTTTTTGTTGTTATTCTGTCTCTCACTGTTAAAATACACCTACCATTAAAATTATAGACTGATCATTTCTTTGTCAGTGGGCAAACGTACAAAATCAGCAGGGGATCAAATACTTTTTTCCCCCACTGTACATACATACTTACACACATATACACACACACCCAGATAAATACTTTTGTGTTCAGCACCCCATATAGATACAAACACATGAATATGTATAATTCAGCTATATACATGAAAACCTTGGAAAACATGTTCCATATGCAAAAGCATTTAAAAAGAGTTACATAAATAGTATTAGTACACTTAATAGTAATACATCATCATCATATTTTATAGTGATTACATGCCAAAGACCCTCAGGATATTAATTAGTGAGAAAACAGGATAGAAGCAATGAAGGGAAAAAAAAGGGAAATATTTTTAACGACAACATCATAATAATGGTCATATAAAATATATCATGCACATTACATTCTACTCAAACATAAAATAACACAAATAAGTAAAATAACCTTAATTAAGAGGAACAGACTGCTCAGACAGCTCAGTAAAGAAAGAAGACAATGAAGGACACAGTCGTCCATATCCTCAAACTGTAGAAACAGACAGAAGGAGAGGGAGAGATTAAAGCACACTAGCAGTAATTAAAAAAAATACAGATACCAGCAGAAATACAGATTAGTGACATACATTGTTTACAATGGAATGACAACTAATGATGTTAACTGATTGTTTTGTTAATTAGCATTTATAAAGACTCATAATACAAAGATGTAGACTGTACTTTCAGCTATTTTGCTATTTTAGATGGGACATTCTGAAATCAGAAAATCAATATAGGAACAATTTAAGTTAAAAAAATATATACAATTTTTCTCAGGGAGCACATAAGTGTCGCTCAGGGGGTATTCACACTGGGTTAGTTTCAAACTAACTCAGTTTAGTTAGTTTGCTTTGAAACAATGTGTCAGTGTGCAAGCTGTTCATACTTGCCGTGTGTACAAACGTGTTGAGTTCATTTTGGAAAGGGTCTGTTCACACTAGAAGTTTTTTCTTACTCAGTATGATATGGTTTTGTTTGGTATGTTTGGAGAAGAGTGTAAACAACAAGTTTCGATTGGCAAACTAACTGAATTGAGACCACTGAATGAGGTGGTCTTGGTCCATTTGGCAAAATAAGTTCAGCTCGCTTGAAAAACTTGGTTCTTTTGCAAACAGGAAACGATCGAACTGAAGTTTCGAGTACAGAAAAGAAAACTAGTGTGAACAGGCCCTTAGTTTCACGAAAGAGAGAAGAGTGCATTATATTTTGGTACTGAATTTAAGCATCATCAGTTGGTTAAACTAGTTTTCTTTCATGGATTAGCAATTAGCAATTAATACATTTCTAGTTGAAGAGCCCTGATATAAAGAGGGCCATTGTGGCTACAGTAAAATGTCTCCATTGTTTCTCCACTCCTGATCTTTTGTTTTGACACACATACCATATAAAATGGCAACCAATTATTGGTGCTTTATAATGAATACTACTTGAAGTGCTCACTCCTGGAAGTGATAATTTGAAAGGGAGAAGAGCATAGGGAAAGAGGTTGTGGAATTTAACACAGCCTGAGATACACACACTTCCACTAGACAAAGAGGGTTGGCTCTTTAGTTGGATTGTAGCTCCAGCATCTTATTACACCATTATTTAAATTTTAAGTTTTCAATACAAATTTTGTACATTTTACTTATTTATAGTAGCAACAGGACTACAGGGGATATGAGGAATTAAATAATTAGAGGTGGAATGCAGAGAATGCTTCAAATCAGAAAGTATTTTGTATATCTTGCTTTACCCCTTATATTGCATAACTAGTACTCATATTGTTTATTTTGATTTCCCGTATGCCTACTTTCCCTTAGCACTTAATGATGCCTGCACTTACTAGCTTTTACTATGTAGGATCTAGGACTTCTATTGTTTACTGTATATTTCCTATACATGTGTGTAAATTGGAATTTGTAAATTGCATTATGCTTTGAACTGTACTGTATTTTTGCACTTTGTATTACTCTTATGTTTTGTAAGTCACCCTGGATAAATAACACATAAATAAATACATACATACATACATACATAAATACATACATACAATCTTTCTGGTTCTCTAGATTTCCTGTTGGTTTCTGCCCCCTTAAAAAAGTACAAAATTCCAGCTTCCTTCTGTCTTGCCTCCTTTGACTGTACGTTTCTTCACAACTTTATAGGACAGAGAGGGTTTATTTTGGTCGCACCAATTCAGAGTTGCAAATTAGAATAGCAACCTGTGATAAAATCACTATTTCACTGACATTTGCAGACACAACAGGGAGTAGTGTGGAGAGGGAGTACAGAGCAAAGACAGAAATTGATTAGGGAGATTACAGTATCTAATTTAGGATTTGAACTTGGACTTTGCATTGGATTACAGACTTGGCTTGGTTGCTGTTTGTCTTGTCCATTGTGTATTAGTTATCTGTATTGAGAGGGACCTGTTATGTTTAGTTTATTCTTTTTTGCATGTCTATTTATTTCATGCATGAATCACTTGCAAATAATAAATCACTTCCTTGCACCATAACCTTGCCTTGCATTTCCTAAACCCCACCTGATCGACCCCGGCAACACATCCAATCCCACACGGTGCCTCACCAGGTCTCCCTATCTGTCTCTCTAGCATTCCTTCAATCCCATGGCTACAACTGGCATTGCATTGTTAGTTGTGTCATTGTACTACCTTTACTCTGATCTCCTCAGCTATCTTATTTGCCTTGGTCCTTTTTTATTTTTAAGATGATACAAGTTTTTACAAGAGCTACCTCTCTAGTGTGGTGGAAAATATGATGATATAATTTCACGGAGTGGTGAGGAACATTATAGTATGTGCACAGTTGGTCAGCTCTGTTTAATCCTCCCATGTATTGATTAAAATCCTCTACCGACTTTGGTTGGACTAGTTGATACCCTTCTGGCTGTTTTTGAAATAACTTGGATGTCAGGCACAGTGGAAAACAAAGTAAATGTGCCTGCATCTTTGAAATGCGTTGCTAAAAGGGGACATTTCTGAAGAAAGATGCTGATCTCCCAGCTTCATTTTCAACACTTTAAACTGCCTTTATGATTGATTTTGACATCTTTGTCATACAAGTATGCCATCCCAGTTATATGTGTTGTGTGGGGGGGCATCAGTTTGGACAAAACAAAATATTCCAAAAAAGTGACTTGCTGGGACTAAACTGCCAAAACAATACCTCCATGGAAAGATATCCCTGACTCCTCTAGGGAGAGTTCATAGTAGGGATAATATTCTCTCTGAAAGTTTTGTGTGACTATTTAGCAGGGGTGGATTTTGAATCTGCGAATTACTTTACAGAAATTATGGATCCAGGTTATTGATTGTGCATTACTACTCTAAGCAACTGTGGTTTAGCACCAGACCCATTGAAATTTGAATTGAATTTTTACATTTTCTGGCAATTAGTAGGTTTCCAGTTATCAAACCAAAATGGGGGTCAAAATTACTATGAGAATGAACCTGCTTGGCATTCTGTAACCATTAACTCAATCAAATCTGGGGTAAATGCACAAATAAAATAATCATATGGATCAGCATTACTCCACAATCTTGTTGGTCCTGATCGTGACCAACTGAAATCAGAGGTGCTGTCTCTCTCCCTGCCTGTCACTTTACTTCCCAACTTGCCATCCTCTTTGCTAGTGTATGCGACTTCTCCTGCTTTTCCATTTCTTTACCCTGATTTGTTTGAATATTAAATCAAATATTTAAAAAAATCTATTAAATTCACAGGGTTCCCACGCATGATCTATGATCATTTTCCAATTTTCCATGACAAAATGATTTATTTGTTTACAACAAAACTGTTGGAAAGTTGGAAATGTACACAGAAAATAATGAGGATATTGATAAACACAATAGGAAAGAAACACATAATCAGCTTTTGTAATGATGGCCACCTCCTCCGCTTATAGCCATCCAATCCACCCACTTTAATAAAACAAGCTACCATCAACTAATAAAGAGTGCAAAACTATATTTTCTATTCACAATAGTGTTAACAAAACATTTCATAGGATGACAACTCATTTTAAATAAACTTGTACAAAAAAAAATTAGTACCAGAACGCAAAAAAATTACCTTGCGAATCTGTTCTGAACGTACCTAGCTTCTTTGTAATGCTATATGGTTACAAGAGTTGCTTAGCTATGGCAAGCCAAATAATCATTTAGAGATATCTTTAATTCATTTAAAGATATCTTTAAATGATTTAGAGATATCTCGAAATATTTGTAGATATCTGCAAATCATTTAGAGGCATATCTAAATGTACTTTTGAGTTAGATATCTTTAAATTATTTTGAGATATCTTCAAATATTTAGAGATCTCTAAATCATTTAAAGTGATAATTTAAGTGATAATCTTGGGCTACATACAGGAAGTACTTTTTGTATGTAGCCCAATATTATCACTTCCTGTTAATTAATTTGTATGTATCTGAATGAGGAAACAGGAAGTGATATCTCAGCCAAAATACAGGAAGTCACTTGAAGATATCTTGAAATGATTTGCAGATATATCTGAATGAACAGGAAGTAATTTGAAGATATCTCAAAATGATTTAGACATATCTCTAAATATACTTACCATATGCAAAAACATACTTCAGTACAATTATGTTGAATGAATTTTGAGTTGAAGGGGATACATTATTTCCCAATTAAAAGCTTAAGGCTAAATTTATGTCGTTACCAATTCTGCAGATGCTGAAAGAAGATTTTACAGAAATAAGATGCTTACATTTAATATCAAAATGCAGTGGACATTGTTTTTGTATTAAATATGTAGTGACACTTAATGTGCTGCTTGCAAACCATGCATTATTACGATTATGTAATCTTTGTAATATATATGTTACCGCATTGATGTTATGATTTCTGTATTGTAAATAAATTGTTCTGGGAATCAGTGCTGTTTTCCATTTACTCTTTTGTTGACAAATTGTGTGTTTATTTATACATTCTAAGAAATACTATTGAAAAAGATGAAATAGTAATAAAGGGATGATTGTCTCCTTAAATAAATGTCTAATACACTAACAGATTTACTAATATTCATCAATTTGACTGGTTTAAGGTAGACTGCAAAATAAATGAAAATGTCTTAAAAACACTTATTTCAAGGAAAAATCACAAATGTACATTCCTCGAACTCTCAACAAATATTAACCAGAAATGTTCAAATTGACTTGTCTAGCAGTATTTATTAATAAAATGAATCAAAATACATATATTGTGATTATATGGGATATCAAAAGAAGTCTAATGAAAATAAGATTTTTGTTTTTTTTGTTTGTTTAAGTGTTTGTATTTCCCAGGACTTTATATGCATACAAATGCATTTAATATATGTTAAATTTATGTTATTCTAAAGTACGTATATACATGAGGTTGAAATATTTATTGAGAATAGTCAAGGGAAAAAAGTGACAGACCCCTTCAATACCCTACAATTCAAATGTTTAATATTGTGACTAATATTATATTCTGAAAAATATATATTTTGTATTATGGACTTCAATGTGGAATCCTGAAGTGTAGATACAAGAACTTTTGAGTTCTGTGTTGTGCTAGTCAGATTTGACACTCAACAAATCAAAACTCATTCTGTTTTTTCCATTTGGGTTATGAAATAATGACTCACACCACCATAAAGAAAAACAAACAGTTTTGGGCACTGGCCTACTCAATAGAACTACAGGTATGTCTAATGGTTAGAGCTAAAGTAAAACAACAATACCTTTCCAGAAATATACAGAATATAAATTCCTAATCCGAACCTGAATAATAAAAGTAAACTGGAACAGAGACACATTGATGTGCTGACGAACACTGAAGAAAGGACTGGAAAGTTGACCTTACCTTGAGCTCCTTATTTAACAGATTCAACTCAGTGAGCTTAGCTGATGTTTCGATCTCCAATGCATCTAGTTGTTTCTTCAGTTTGTGACACATTGCATCCTTTTCTATTGCACCTCTTGTTAAATTAAACAGTGTTGTAGCTAAAGAATAAAAAGAGATGCAAATATGTGTTAATTTCTCTCTGAGTTTGGGAATACAAAAGCCAGTTAGATTCAACAAAGAAACATACTTCTAGCAAATAATGATAAATGCAATACATTAATTTGAACAGCTAGCTGCATAAAGATTTATACCTTGTTGAAAAACTAAGGGCTTTAATCATGAAAGGTTTCTTATGTAAGGATAAGTCATCTGCTATTATTTAACACTGAGTTCAGGAACCAATTGGGTAACCGTTGCATTCCCAGTTCCTGTCATTCCCAGCAGGTGTGTGTGTTAATGGTGTCTAAGCTGACAGAGTAGAGAGCGAGGGATACTTTTTGCACTTGATTTGTTTACGGCTTTTTAGGTCCAGAGGGGGGAGACACTCTGCGGAAAAATACTGGCCATCAAGTACAACATTACATTACATGGCCAAAAGTATATGGACACCCCTTCTAATTAGTGGATTTGGCAATTTCAGCCACACCCATTGCTGAAAGGTGTATACAATCAAGCACACAGCCATACAATCTCCATAGACAAAAAATAGCAGTAGAATGTGCCATACTGAAAAGCTCACTTTGCCAAAGTCAGTTTGCAAAATTTCTGCCCTGATACAGCTTCCCTGGTCAACTGTAAGTGCTGTTATTGTGAAGTTGAAACCTCTCAGAACAACAACAGCTCAGCTGCGAAGTGAAAGGCTATGCAAGCTCATAGAACAGGACTGCTGATTGCAGAAGGGCGTAAGCGTAAAAATCGCCTGTCCTTGCAGCAATCGTTAATGAGTTCCAAACTGCCTCTGGAAGTAACGTCAGCACAATAACTGTTCATCAGCAGCTTGATGAAATGGGTTTCCATGGCCGAGCAGCCACACACAAACCTAAGATCACCATGCGCAATGCCAAGTGTTGGCTGGGGTGGTGTAAAGCTTGTTGCCACTGGATTCTGGAGCAGTGGAAACACGTTCTCTGGAGTGATGGAGTGAAAGTTGGAGTGAAAGTTTGAAACAAGTGGAGGCCATTCAACCCATCATGCTCGTTTGGTGTCCATTAATACTAAACTAAGTGATCCAAATCCTATCCAGTCTATTTGTGAATGTTCCCAAATTTTCAGCTTCAACCACATTGCTGGGGAGTTTGTTCCAGATTGTAACAACTCTCTGTGTGAAGAAGTGTCTCCTGTTTTCCATCTTGAATGCTTAGAAGCCCAATTTACATTTGTGTCCCCAGGTCAGTGCGTCCCTGCTGATGTGGAAAAGCTCCTCTGGTTTGATGTGGTCAAAGCGTTTCATGATTTTGAAGACTTTTAACAAGTCCCCACGAAGTCCTCTCTGTTCCAGGGTGAAAAGGTTCAGTTCCCTCTGTCTCTCCAAGTAGGATGTTCCCTTCAAACCTGGAATAAGTCTGATTGCTCTCCTCTGAACTGCCTCTAGAGCAGCGATTTCTTTCTTGAAGTGTGGTGCCCAGAACTGTACACAGTATTCCAGATGAGGTCTAACTAGTGCATTGTACAGTCTTAACATTACTTCCCTTGTTTTAAATTTGACACTTTTGACAATATACCCTAGAATTTTGTTTTCCTTTTTTATTGCTTCCCCACATTGCTTGGATGGAGAAAGTGAGGAGTCCACATAGACTCCTAGGTCTTTCTCATGCGTTACTTCATCTAGATCTGTACCTCCCATAGTGTAATTATAGTGGACATTTTTGTTACCTGCATGTATTACCTTGCACTTGTCCACATTGAATTTCATTTGCCAGGTGTCAGCCCACAACTGAATATTATCTAAGTCCCTCTGAATAGCCTGTGCTGCCAAGATTGTATCTGCTGAGCCACCTATTTTAGTATTATCTGCAAATTTGACAAGTTTGCTAACTATCCCAGAGTCCAGATCATTAATATAGATTAGAAAAAGCAAAGGCCCTAGTACTGATCCCTGTGGAACTCCACTAACAACCTCACTCCAGTTAGAAGTGACTCCTCTCATCAACACCCTCTGTTTCCTATACATCAACCAGTTCATAATCCATCTACTTACATTACCCTGAATGCCTACAGCTTCCAATTTGAGGATCAGTCTTTGGTGTGGAACCTTATCAAAAGCTTTTTTGAAATCTGAGTATATCATATCATATGCTTTCACGTGATCTACAGCTGCAGTTGCATGTTCAAAAAAATGTAGTAAGTCAGTAAGACATGATCTGCCTCCTCTAAACCCATGTTGACTATCTCCAAGAATATGGTTTTCATTGAGATGCTCCTCTATTTTCTGTCTAATCATTTTTTCCAACATTTTACAGGTGATGCAGGTGAGACTGATTGGTCTGTAATTTCCTGGCTCAGTTTTGTCCCCTTTCTTGTGGATTGGTATGACATTTGCCGTCTTCCAGCCAGTGGGCACATCCCCTGTTCTAAGTGTCATTTGGAATAATCGAGTTAGCGGCCTATAAATAATTTCCCTCATTTCTTTAAGTACTGTTGGAAATATCCCATCTGGCCAGGTGATTTGTTTGTTTTTAATTCTGCTAGTCCCTTTAGTACCTCCTCCTCATTTATCCTGATCTCTCTTAGGGTTTGACTGGACTGATTGTCAACCTGTGGCATGTCATCTGTTTTTTCTTTTGTAAAAACCTCAAGAATGTGGCTGTTATAATGGGGGATTTCAATTTCCCAAACACAGACTGGGAAAGCCCAGTTGGGACTACAGAAGCAGAAATAGAAACGGTTGAGATGGTAAATGACTGCTTTCTAACTCAATTTGTCATGGAACCAGCCAGAGAGCGCGCATGCATTGACTTGATCTTTTCAAATGACCAAGATCAGAGGGACACTAGTTAGAGAACCAATGGCAAACTGATCACAATATGGTTAGCTTTGAGGATTTCTTTCAAAAAACAAGGACCAAGTTTAAAACAATGGTCTACAATTTTAGAGAAGCAAACCTTGAAGGTATGAGGCAGCACTTAGAAGACTGGAGCACACTGGATAGATTCAGTTGAAAATGGATGGTTATATTTTAAGAATATACTACTTGAGGCTCAGGAGAAATTTGTACCCGGACCAAAAAACATTGGCCAAAATGGTTTAACAGAAAAATATCAAGAGAAAGAAAATGTTGTATAGCACATACAAAAGGGATGGAGACAAAAGAAAATACAAAGAATATGTTCTGCAAAGAGATCTTAAGAGAGGGATGAGGAAAGCAAAGAGGGAAATAGAAAGAAACATAGCTCTTGGAGCTAAAACTAATGCAAAGAGCTTTTTTCAATACTACAACAGCAAGAGGTCAATAAAGGAGGAAGTGAAACAGATAAAGGGCAAAAATTGAAGTATCTTGGAAAATGAACAAGATGTGGCAAATGTTCTAAATGAGCATTTCACATAGGTTTTTACAAAAGAAAAAACAGATAACATGCCAATGGTTAACAACCAGTTCAGACAAATCCTAAGAGAGATCAGGATAAATGAGGAGGAGGTACTAAAGGGATTAGCAGAATTAAAAACAAACAAATCACCTGGGCCAGATGGTATATTTCCAACAGTACTTAAAGAAACGAGGGACATTATTTTTAGGCAGCTAACTCAAATATTCCAAAAAACAGGGGATGTGCCAACTGACTGGAAGATGGCAAATGTCATACCAATCAACAAAAAAGGGGACAAAACTGAGCCAGGAAATTTCAGACCAATCAGTTTCACCTGCATCACTTGTAAAATGTTGGAGAAAATTATTAGACAGAAAATAAAATTAAAACCATATTCTTGGAGATAGTCAACGTGGGTTTAGACGAGGCAGATCATGTCTTACTAATTTATTAGAATTTTTTGAACGTGCAACTGCAGCTGTAGATCATGTGAAAGCATATGATATGATATACTTGGATTTTCAGAAATCTTTTGATACGGTTCCACATCAAAGACTGATCCTCAAATTGGAAGCTGTAGGCATTCAGGGTAATGTAAGTAGATAGATTATGAACTGGTTGATGTATAGGAAACAGAGGGTGTCGATTAGAGAAGTCACTTCTAACTGGAGTGAGGTTGTTAGTGGAGTTCCACAGGAATCAGTACTAGGGCCTTTGCTTTTTCTAATCTATATTAATGATCTGGACTCGGCAGCACAGGCTATTCAAAGGGACTTAGATAATATTCAGTTATATATATATATATATATATATATATATATATACACACACACACAACTGAATATTATCTATGAGAAACTGGTTAAAACACAGCCTACAGTTGAAGCCATAGCACTGACCATCATCATATTCAATGTGAGGGGTGGGCTCACACATCCAACGTAAGTCAGGAGATGTGGTGGAAAAAACGCATTGAGGCTTCTTCTCACACTCGCACGCATTTGCCCAAAACTATTCTGTGTGCACACCCCTCAGGCTGCTGGTTCTTCCGGCGGGAGCGGTATTTGTCAACACATTTTTTAATGTGACAAATCTCACATACCGATGTTTAGAAAACTTGAGAACTATGCAAGTATCACAGTGGAACGGGTCCCACACCCAATCATAGTTCCAAGCCTGAAAAATTAATTCATAATCAGTAAAATGCTCCTCCAGTGTAGAAGATGATCATAACCGTAGTTGGGCACAGATCAGTGCAAACGTTTGCTTTTGTGAAGCAATCTCTCCACTCCCTCTGCCACGCCGTACCTTGTTTTAAACATGTCAATCGCTGCTGGTAATATCAAAGTCTCAGCAATGATGTGTTTCATTGCCATTTCCACATGATAGCTCACCTCATAATATGCTCTCAGTGCCTTCTCGTTAACCGTTATAGCCTTCTTAATGTGCACTGTTCATTTTATAAAATGGCAAGCAAAATTTCTTGCAATTCCCGTAGACTAGCCTATTACAGTTGTTTCAGTGGCTTTATTTGCTTGCTCTGTATAGCTGACATACCGTGGGAGCAAACAAACGTCACACGTCAACTGCACACTATAGCCTAATAATACGAGAGTGACACAAGATGCGTGAGAGTTGACAGGTCTGCTTATTGCTGCTGTTATTATGCAAGGAAGGTATTTTCACATAGCCTAATGCTAATAAAAAAAATGTTGTGTTAGATAAGTATTTTAAAATCAAGTTCAGAACTTTTTGCTACTGCAAAAATTGTCACATTATTTCACATTTAATGTATGTCACATTTTGAATGGGTGGGGGGCGATTAATCAAATTGCGGGTGTTGAGATGCAGGACTCAAGCGTCACATTTTCTGCCAAAGCCCCGCTCTTAGAGGAGAGGAGAGGCTGACTGGCCGTGAACGAGAGGTGCTGAATCGACTGTGCAAAGCACATACCGATCTTTTATGTTTAATAATGAGAGTAAACAAAAAAAATGTTTGGCTGCATTCTGAAACTGTGGCAGGAGAAGTTAAACGCGCCGCCACAGTTAAGTTAATTAATGGGAACCACTGGACATACATACATACATACTGTAGCGTGTCAGAGGGTAGTGTAGCGATCTCGAGCCTCGCTAAGTGGCCAGGGCCTTTTAGTGATGTGGGAAGATCGTTGCAATGTGGAGCGAGAGATCGGGGTTTGAGTGCTTGTCATGGCCACTACACCCAAGTAGTGCTCAAAATTTCAGGAACTAAACACTCTCTGTACAGTGTACCAATACAAAACTATTTTATATTACTGGATTACTCAATTAATCATAAGGGTGTTCTGAACAAAACAAAAATCCAATTGAATTTGATTGGATCTGTGAGCGTCTGAGATCATTAGCCATATTAGTAAGATTCTGCACAAAACAACACTTTGGAATGTTTCTGCCACATTCATATTTTGAAAACAACGGTTACACTACTGTCCATACCAAAATCTACAAGAACCCTCAAAATACATTATACTTACTTGGCATCTTGTTCGCTTTCACATTCAGTAGTCTTTCATTCAGTCGTTTCTGCTCTGGGGCCAATTGAGTGAGTTGCTTTGTGTAATCCTAAAGAACAAAAATAAAAGTTCTGTAACAAGACATCTTAAGCTAATAAAATAGTTAATGTTTTATGAATGTAATCGACTTCCATTAGCAGTGTAACAAAAACATATTAGGTGGAATCACATTACATTAGTTGTAGTCATGTTGAATGAACAGAAGCACTCAAAAGCAAACTGTAATGGCATTATTACTGCACATTCATATACACTCACCTAAAGGATTATTAGGAACACCATACTAATACTGTGTTTGACCCCCTTTCGCCTTCAGAACTGCCTTAATTCTACGTGGCATTGATTCAACAAGGTACTGAAAGCATTCTTTAGAAATGTTGGCCCATATTGATAGGAGAGCATCTTGCAGTTGATGGAGATTTGTGGGATGCACATCCAGGGCACGAAGCTCCCGTTCCACCACATCCCAAAGATGCTCTATTGGGTTGAGATCTGGTGACTGTGGGGGCCAGTCTAGTACAGTGAACACATTGTCATGTTCAAGAAACCATTTTGAAATGATTCGACCTTTGTGACATGGTGCATTATCCTGCTGGAAGTAGCCATCAGAGGATGGGTACATGGTGGTCATAAAGGGATGGACATGGTCAGAAACAATGCTCAGGTAGGCCGTGGCATTTAAACGATGCCCAATTGGCACTAAGGGGCCTAAAGTGTGCCAAGAAAACATCCCCCACACCATTACACCACCACCACCAGCCTGCACAGTGGTAACAAGGCATGATGGATCCATGTTCTCATTCTGTTTACGCCAAATTCTGACTCTACCATCTGAATGTCTCAACAGAAATCGAGACTCATCAGACCAGGCAACATTTTTCCAGTCTTCAACTGTCCAATTTTGGTGAGCTTGTGCAAATTGTAGCCTCTTTTTCCTATTTGTAGTGGAGATGAGTGGTACCCGGTGGGGTCTTCTGCTGTTGTAGCCCATCCGCCTCAAGGTTGTACGTGTTGTGGCTTCACAAATGCTTTGCTGCATACCTCGGTTGTAACGAGTGGTTATTTCAGTCAAAGTTGCTCTTCTATCAGCTTGAATCAGTCGGCCCATTCTCCTCTGACCTCTAGCATCAACAAGGCATTTTCGCCCACAGGACTGCCGCATACTGGATGTTTTTCCCTTTTCACACCATTCTTTGTAAACCCTAGAAATGGTTGTGTGTGAAAATCCCAGTAACTGAGCAGATTGTGAAATACTCAGACCGGCCCGTCTGGCACCAACAACCATGCCACGCTCAAAATTGCTTAAATCACCTTTCTTTCCCATTCAGACATTCAGTTTGGAGTTCAGGAGATTGTCTTGACCAGGACCACACCCCTAAATGCATTGAAGCAACTGCCATGTGATTGGTTGGTTAGATAATTGCATTAATGAGAAATTGAACAGGTGTTCCTAATAATCCTTTAGGTGAGTGTATATGAAGATGTCAATGTCACAAAGAACATGAAATAAGAAAAGTAGTTATGGCTTACTATGACAAAGAAAATGAAAAACTGGTAAAGATCTGAAGATGATGAAATCATAGTCGAAATCTTGAATGCAACTTCTTTAGCAAAACAAAACAAACAAAAAATCTAGAAAAATATATAATTTAAGAACATAAGAAGAACATATAAAAGAACTGCCTCTAGAGCCACGATATATCTTTCATGAAGTGTGGTGCCCAGAATTGTAAACAGTATTCCAGATGAGGTCTAAGTACTGCATTGTACAGTCTTAACATTACTTCCCTGGTTTTAAATTTTACACTTTTGACAATATACCCTAATATTTGTATTTTTATTACCTAAATGTAATACCTTGCATTTGTCCACATTGAATTTCACCTGCCAGGTGTCAGCCCACACCTGAATAACCTGTGCTGCTGAGGCAACTCAACTGTTGAGCCACCTATATTTTCATCATCTGCAAATTTGACAAGTTTGCTAACTATCCCAGACTCCAGATCATTAATATAGATTAGAAAAGGCACAGGCCCTAATACTGATCCTTGTGGAACTCCATTAACAACCTCACTCCAGTTACAAGCAACTCCTCTTATCGACACCCTCCTTTTCCTATACATCATCTACATATGTTACCCTGAATGCCTACAGCTTCCAATTTTAAGATCAGTCTTTGGTGTGGAATTTTGTCAAAAGCTTTCTGAAAATCTAAATCTGAATTCATATCATATGCTTTCACGTGATCTACTGCTACAGTTGCATGTTCAAAAAACTCGAATAAATTAGTATGACATGATCTGCCTCGTCTAAACCCATGTTGACTATCACCTAGGATATTGTTTTCATTAAGATGCTCCTCTGTTTTTGGACTCGCAGGAGGGAATCTTTCAGTTCAGCTTCTCTCTGAATTACATCTAAAATACCAGGAGCTGCAAACGGGGAGGGGACATGTTTCGCTGGCGTGGCTTCCAGAATCGGGAGGCAGCATGAGAGGCACCACAAGCCAATCACAGTGTCTGAAACTGAAGAGAAACAGGAGGGCGGATGCCACAAATAGCCCCTGCAAGAGGCTTCATGGTTGGGATGGTGTTCTCAGGATGATGTGCGTTGCTAGGCTTGTGTCAAACATAGCACTTAGTATTGAGGCCAAAAAGCTCTATTTTGGCCTCATCAGACCATAGAATCTTTTTTCTCCACTTGGTCTCAGTCTCCCACATGCCTTCTGGTAAACTCTAGCCAAGATTTGATGTGAGTTTTTTCAAAAATGGCTTTCGTTTTCTCCCATAAAGGCCACTTTTGTGAAGCACCTGGGCTATTATTGCAGTATGCACAGTGTCTCCCAGCTCAGCCGTGGAAGACTGTAACTCCTTTAGAGTTGTCATAGGCCTCTGGTGGCCTCCCTGACTACTGCCCTTCTCACCTGTATATTCACAGTTGTGCCATATTCTCTCCAATTCTTAATAATGGACTTACTATTATGCTATGGGGCATATTCAATTCCTTATGTCTTATTTCCATTTGTGTCCCTTCTTATATCCTACCCCTGATTGGTGCTTTTGAAGAAATTTATTCCGGATTTGCATTGAATATTACTTCGTCTTCATGATGTAGTTTGTTAGGAACTGTACTAACCAACTGTGGGACCTCCCAGAGACAGGTGTAACCTGAAATCATATGACACACCTTTAAACCTTGGGTTAAGAAAATCCAAGAAGCCGGGGGAATGAAAAAAGTAATGTATTTGTATTTAAGTAATGCTTAAAAAACATCTTGGTCAGGGGTAAAGGTTCAGTTTCGAATCACTTTTGTCGATGAAGACACACGTCTGTTTTCGTTTTAATTGCTCCAACACTGAACTTGTACTATTGGGAAAAGACTGCTCTTTCTTAAAAAGTAAACAAGAGACTATGGTGTTGAATGGCATTTTTAAGTAATTGCAGAATACTGTTTCCTGCCGAGGAACTTGTTCTCCTTCTGCCACTTAGAAAATCTGGCAAATACCCGACTATCAATTTTATTACTCGATTATTTGAATACGTCAAATAGTCTTTAAATAATCGTTGCAGCACTACTGTATGACAATAATTAATATTATTTAGATGTAGCATCAGATCCTGTGTGCAGTGTGACCTTTATTCTAGCATCTTTATAAATATATCCAACAACAGCTTTCTAAACCTCTGTCATTATAAAAAAATAAGATGTACTGCAAAACCTCAAATTGTTGCTGCAGGTTATTGATCTCCATGATTCGACAGTCACGTTTCTGATTGATGAGGTCCAGCTCACTCTTCTGAAACTTCCTCTTACTCTGAACATCACAAAGCCTATCAGAAATCTGTTTCTGTTTATCACCCTGGAAACAAACAAAACAAAAAATGTTAAGATACATTTTCTATTTTCCTCATGCAATTATGTCTCCAAAATAACTGATCAGTGTAAATGAGGATGAAATACTTAAAGGAGTACAAAACAAACTAATTACCTGGCCAGTTGGCTTTTTCACATTTGCACCAAAAACGAATTATAATTTTAATTTCACCAGTGCAAAACCTGGGTGTCACTGGCAACCATCTAATCTGTCCATTTGAATCACACATTCAGAATGTGTTGAGATCTTCCTTCATCCATGCCATTCTATCAGGTAGCACAAACAGAGCTATTTCTGCACTTCAAAATTCTGCTGCAAGGATCTTAACTAAAACAAACAAAAAAACATGAAAATATGACTCTAATATTAGCTTCTCTTCACTGGCTCCCAGTGCGTTACAGGATATATTTCAAAGTTCTCTTATTAGCATTTAAAGCACTAAAGGGACTGGCACCTCCCTACAAAAAATATATTATCAAATACACTACAGTTTGGCCATTGACATTCCAAGAAACCGGTTATTTAGTGGTCCCTGAAATACACAAGAAAACCAAAGGTGGCAAAGCATTTAGTTAAAGGCCCCTGAAAATTTGGAATCATCTTCCAGCCTAAGTAAGAGATCTTGCATATCCAGCCAGACAGATCCAACCTCCATCTTAGCTGTCAAGGCTGAAAACTCATCTTTTTAGTCGTTTTCTAGCCACTATAACCCATAGTGCCGCCGGTGTGCCCTGAACATGCTATGCACAACTGTATTCTGTCCTGCAGGAAATTACTAACATTTCCCAAGATGTCATGACCAATGTCAACTTGCAATTGATTTGAGTATCAGTGTTTTAAAAAAAATTAAAATCAAATGGAATGAAATTTCAATATACCACTTGTAATTCCGTAATACAAGAGAATTAGTCAGGGGTCTGGATACTCTTGCAAGGCACTGTATATGATAATACACTCTGGATTACTACAATGCTTATACAACCAACATTAGATTTTGAACTCAGTTTGATTGTGTATGTGATGAGTAGACATTACATGGCCATGGACTTTTATTACTCCCTAACCTGTTTAGTATGGACTGTTTAAACAGGAAGACTTATCCCACAAAATAACTGGGGAATTACAATGGGAATTAGAATGGAAATAAATAATTTATCTATAAGGGGTCAAAAAAAAAAAAAAAAAAGACTCACTTCTAAATCTTTTGTAGTCATTTTTGTATTACTTTAGTATAAATACATGTTAATTTGGATTCATATGTTGTTTTTTCTGACTTTCACTATGTAAACGAAAAGACACAAATTCACCCATTTTCTCATTGGAAATAGTTAAATTTCAAAAAATCACTGTCCTGGTCACAAAAGCAAAGTTTGTGGGAAAAATAGCCATTTTCTATACTTTTGAGGCATAAGCAATTATGAAATAACACTTACTACCCAGGAACAAAAATTAAGTTACATAGTGTAGTAATAATAATAATAATAATAATAATAATAATAATAATAATAATAATGTATCATCCAGAATATAGCCAGATCGTCCCACTGACCACAGTCTCCAGCTCCATCTCCAGGCTCCTCTTCTTAGCCTTTAGCCTGGCAATATCTTCCTGCTCTTTGTTTCTCTGAGACAGCAGCTCCTGCCTCCGGGTTCTCTCCCACTCTAGCTTTCGCTGATGATCCATCTCCTGCTTAGCTGCCTGTAAGGGAAGGGGGGAAAGCAATATTCAACTTTCATGGCAATGCCAGCTATTTAAGTCTGTAATTTGGTGTTTTTTTGTGTACATGCAGCTACTATAGTGAGGTAAACATAGATTAAAGCATATTGTTATTTCTGCTGTTGTACCCTTAAGCAAGGTCATTTACTAGATTTACTAGACTTTACTAGCTCTAGTAATATCAAAGGGTAACTGTATGTAAAATAATGTGATATAACGATTGTAATTTTAAGACATCATTTTTAGGGCTGTCAAATGAATATTTTTTAATTGCGATTAATCTCAAATTTTCAGTAATTCATTTCCATTCATTGCATATTTAATCACATTAAAATAACATAACATTATATATATGAGTGTAATTCTAGCAGAATGGGTGTAAAATAATCCCAAGGAAATCCTTCAATCAAATCTTGTTTTAATAACATATTCCAGCAATCCAGTACAACATTGTACAATATTATCACTAGAGGTTGACATAGTTTCGTTTTGTGCTTCTTCATGATAAAGGTACAGAGAGGTCATGCTTAACATTTTTTCATTTAACATGGTTTCAGAACAACACATAAAAAAAAAAACAGAAGTATTTACAAGTTGCCACAGACAGAGACAGGTCTACATCTAAACAGAAGGGGGACTAATGCACTGGGAGAGCGTATGTGCAGAGTAATTGAGAATCTTTTAAACTAAAGACCAGGGGGGCAGGGAGCTCTGATAATGGAAGGAAAGAAAACAAAGGGAAACTGCTAGTAGGAAAGTCCTGAAATGTTTGTACCTCAATGGCAGGAGTATAACAAAGATGTTAGACTTAGAAGCCACAGTGCTGGCATGTGACTATGATGTTGTAGGAGTGACGGAAACATGGCTTACAGAAAATTATGGGGATGAATACAATTTGAAAGGATACACACAGTTTAGGAAAGAAAGGCAAAGTCGAAGAGGGGGTGGAGTAGCATTATATGTGAAACATGACACTGAGGCAGAAGAACTCAAATTAGATCCCAGTAACAGAACAGAATCTTTGTGGCTCAAACTTTCGAATAAATGATCCGGAGGATTAGTAATAGGAGTGTGTTACAGGCCACCCAACTTATATATTCAGCTAGATATTGCATTTACAATGTAATCAGGACTGCACGTAACAAGGATGTGGGTGTTATAATGGGGGATTTCAATTTCCCAAACATAGACATAGCCCAGTCAGGACTACAGAAGCAGAAATAGAAACGGTTGAGATGGTAAATGACTGCTTTCTAACTCAATTTGTCAGGGAACCAACTAGAGAGAGTGCATGCATTGGCTTGATATTTTCAAATGACCAAGAATGATTCAGAGGGACACTAGTTAGAGAACCAATGGCAAACTGTGATCACAATATGGTTAGTTGAGGCATTCTTTCAAAAAACAAGGGCCAAGTCTAAAACAATGGTCTACAATTTTAGAAAAGCAAACCTTGAAGGTATGAGGTGGAAGTAATGTTAAGACTTTACAATGCACTAGTTAGACCTCATCTGGAATACTGTGTACAGTTCTGGGCTCCATACTTCAAGAAAGATATCGCTGCTCTAGAGGCAGTTCAGAGGAGAGCAACTAGACTTATTCCAGGTCTGAAGGGAATGTCCTACTCGGAGAGACTGAGGGAACTGAACCTTTTCACCCTGGAACAGAGGAGAATACGTGGGGACTTGATTAAAGTCTTCAAAATCATGAAAGGCATCAACCACATCAAGCTTTTCCAGATCAGCAGGGACACACGCACCCGGGGACACAAATGGAAATTGGGCTTCAAGGCATTCAAGACAGAAAACAGGAGACACTTCTTCACACAGAGAGTTGTCACAATCTGGAACAAACTCTAAAAGCAATGTGGTTGAAACTGAAAATTTGGGAACATTTAAAATCAGACCGGATAGGATCCTTGGATCACTTAGTTATTAATGGGTTATTAATAGGTCTCCTATCGTTTGTAAACTTTCTTATGTTTCTTATGTGTCTTACTGTGTGTTTGTAGAGAAGAAGGATTGATTCTGGACTTTAGAACTTTGATTACGGACTTTGTATTGTTTGCTTATTAAAAATATAATAAAGAAAATGTTCTAACTTTTTTATAGGTATAGTCTTAAACCATACTGACTCCTGGTATAGTTCAGAAGCTAACTAGTCATACAGTTATATAATTCCAAAAGATGGCATAAAATAGTAAAAAGGAATATGGTACATCCCATCAAAAACCTCATAACTGATGCCATAGAGAAAGTAAGCATAGAGATTCTTATTTAGGCATAAAACAAACATGATTACACCCCTTACTTTCCCTACCTATTCTAGAGCTATATAAATAAATGTATTTGACTGACTACATGACTGACTTTCATAAAATTATGAGTTAACACATGAAGCTTTACTCACAATTAGGGCCCAACAGGTATATCGGAGCACCAATATCGGACGATATTGGTCTTTTACAGAAATGTCTATATCGGCACATATTCCACTGATAATGCACCGATATATTTTCTCAAACTATTGGCTAAATCTTTTTCAAATGAACATAAAATCCTTTTGGCAGACTTCAGACAAAAAATAAATACATGTTTATTTGGTGTTACAGTCGTTATTATAATTATTTGCCATTCTTTTCTAACATAGTTATGATGCTTTAGTTTTCGCTGGAAGCTTCCGACTACACAGTGATTCACATGTGCAATGGCGCAGTTCGCACACTACTGAGAGCCAAGGTGAAACAAAAACACACCAATTGAGAAACACAGGGCGTATCAATAAACGTGTTTTACTAAAACACTCATAACCAATAGAAAGTGTTTTTGAACGCTGCATTTGAGTATCCATGGGTTTGATTATTGTTTACTTTCGTCATGACCGAAGATTACCATATACTATAGGATAGATGCGCATTTGTACTGAAAAATGTATCATTTTTCAAAATTCACAATAGCAATTAAATAAAGAAAACAGTAAATATTCCCTGAAGATGTTGACTAGATATCAGCAAACAAAAACTGTCTCTAAATGACAAGCAAGCTTAGATCACAGTAAAACATCTGAAGAAAATTAGTGAAAAATGCACCTTCCAGACAATGTTGGATAAAACAAATTATATTTATGAAACTATTTCAAATCCTACATCATGTTTTGGCTATGATTCATATTGCAATACATTTAACATATATATTAAATAACTTACACTTTCGAGGACATTTTTATATATATTTTTTTTAAAACAAATGCAGTTGTGCTGTGCTGCCTGCGCTATAACCTGTCCCTGTGCGATTGGCAGTATTGAGCACTGAGCAGGACTGAGCAGGACTGAGCAGAACCTGACGTGTGTAAAATCAAAATATAAGCTAGACCAGCACTTAACACTATCATATTATTTGCTGTAATTTATAGAACATGCATATTTTTATATTTTTCCTTTATCCTACCTCATTCTAATTTTATTTATTTATTTTTACAATGTTTAATTTGTGGTTGTTATTTATGATGAAAATTAATGTTAATGTGTATTATGTTAAATGTAAAAATCCTGCCTTCAGTGCATATTTGACAATTTCTCTCTGACAGGGAGAGATTTGAGGAAATGTCTGTATTGGATGCTAACAAAAAAAGTAAATAATAATAATCAGGAAATTTTGCTCTCCAATTATCGGTATTCGTATCGGACCCAAAAAACCTGTATCGGTTGGGCTCTACTCACAATCCTATTATATCCTATTAGTAAATATAATTGGCAGTCACGACATTTAAATTTTCCCTCCCATATATTACCATACTTTTAAAATCATATAACTAGTTTAACTAGGCAGATATGGTAATTTGTTATATCTGCAATTAAAATTTCCTAAAATATACTTGCCTCTTTGCGTTCCAAGTCCCTGAGCATTTCCTCTTCTTTCTGTCTTTCAATTTCACGCTGTTTTTCCAGACGGCACTCCTGTTCAAGCAGCCGCTTCATCTCCTGTTCCTTTATCTCCCTCTCCCGCCTCTCCCTCTCCTCCAATGCCTTCTGTGCAAGGCGCTCCTCTTCCTTTCTTTGTTGCTCTTGTAGAGCCTGCCGGCGCTTCTCCAGCTCTGCATATCCCCGATCGAAGTTCTCCTTTCTTTTGTCCTCAAATGTCACTGCTCATATGGATATGCATAAAAGCAAACATTCAATCATTATTTCTTCTCATGAATACAGAACAGATTTTAGATCATAGTTTGAAAAAAATCTAGATAAGGTAAATGTTTATAACAAAATAAACACATTCCAGACCTGGCAACCTGTAAAAATGTTGAATACCATTTACGCATTTTGACATCAAAGTACGCTGGTACGCAAAATACTGAAAAATAGACATGAAGTTCTGCAAACTTGCACTTATTAACCATGGAGCAGAGACCATCCGGGCTCAAAATATGGAAGATTGACTATCATAACGTCACTTTCCCAGACTGGTAGGCAAGATCCTGCCTCCTTTCCCTCACTCTGTTGCTCACACAAAAAAGGCTACACTATGCACAAAGCTCTCATGTCAGTTTCAATACGAGGGTACCCCAATGCAGAGGTATGGATGCAAGTCAAGCTGAATGAATATTCATTACACATGAAAAAAAGCATCTCAACGTTCATGCATTATGAAGCACTTCATCAGTAGCAGTTAATTTAATTTAAAACTAGCTAGTGAATGAGCTAGGTAACGTTAGTATCGCGCAAAGATGTATTATATTCGCTAGCTAGCTGTATTAGTCCAGAGCCTGCGCTACAGACTTCTATACATCTGCTACAAGGTTGCCTCATTGATTGTAGGCAGGGGTTAAATTGGGCCGGGGCCGTCCAGGGCACATAGGCTTACGACTTTCCTCGTACATTTTCAACAATATAGGCTATATATATATAATTTTTTTTTTTTTTTACACCTCTCGTTCTTACTAATTCAAGCAATGATTCAAAAGCATTGCCTTTGTAACACATAATAAGGTCCGTCCCTAAAGTTTACAAGATTACGTCAGAGTTTCAAAAAATCTTTGACAGCGCCAGTCACGGGGAAAATCGGAGTGATGGTTTATGCACCTGCCACTTTGGCGTGAAGTGTAGTAAGGTTTCTTTTAATTTATGTTTTTTTGCAAAAGGTAGGCTAGGTCTGCGTTAGTCACCATTGAGTCACTAATTAACATGTACAGTAGGCTACCTGTTTGTTGCCACAGGGAGAGATTTGTGAAGCAAAAGCCTATGCTTTTGAAACGTTTTTATTCATGAAAATAAGTCACGAAATTTGGAACTGGACCCCTAGGTCTTCTGAACACTTTTCATTTGTTCTCAAGTACGCCAGCTTACTAGCATGTTCTAGCGCCTAAACGCCTGCTGTTCAAGTCTGTTTCATATCATAGACCAGGGGTAGTCAATAGGCAGCCCTCGGGCCAAATCCGGACTGCCAGACGCTTTTGACTGGACTGCGAGAATAATTTTAAATAACGTTTTATCATATATATATATATATATATATAGTGTGGAACCTAGTCGCGGCAATTCCTGGCTATTAGCCAATACGATGTGATGTATTAATATGGGATGTACTATATAGAGCTAGTAGTGTTCAGTTAAGGCTGGTTTATACTTCTGCATCTGCGTCTCTGCGTACATCTGCGGGCGTCGCACAGCTGTCTGCCAACATACTTGCACGTAAGAGTGACGCGTCCACAGGGGGCAGTTAACACATCGCAATCTACAGAAAACAAAATCCGATTTCTATTGTGCACCTACGATTATGTGGATGTAAATTAACACATACTGTTAATTACGTTATTTTATTATTATTACAGAAACTACACACACACATATAAATTGCATCCTGTATGTGCAGATCTCTATTGTCTTGCTATAGTTGGCTAGACACTTAACACTAGAACATACATACACACGTCTCTGCGTATGTGAATTTCTCCTGCATATCCGTTCTTATATGTTACTATATATTTGAATTAGATGCCTATATGGCGTTTCTGCTGTTAAACTTCTGAACATTAATGAGCTATAAATACGTTCTTCTCCAACCACCAGACCCGCAGTTAATTTTATAGGCTATAGCCCACTGAATAATATAATAAATATAGCGACAATATGGGCTTTGTAATCAAATTAGTAATTGTGAAAGATTTATAATCATGTTGGTTGGTGAAACGCTATTTGCTACACATCATATATTAATTATCATTATTTATTTTATTAGATTTGCACTTGATATAGCGCTCATCTGATCGGCTCAGCAAGTTTTTAACTTTACTTCAATCCTGATCATGTTGCAAACCCGGGTCTCTGGATCAATGCCTTGATCAGTCACTGTTTGATCATGAATGCTAATTGTTCATTCCGTCCACGGAAAGCAAAGTACATTTTACCTTTCGTCCAAAATTGCCAAGCACGAAATACGTGGGAATTTCGTGGGATAAAATGCGAATTATGTTCACGAAATGTGAATTATATTAACGACATGGCCAGTTTGAGTGACAAAATACTCATTATGTGGACAAATGCGTTTTGTGGATGCATTTAAAATACTTTCGTATGTCACCACATCATTTCTCTGCAGCGGCTCCTACACACAGACACCTATCGCACACCAGTCGCCCCAGCACTGAGCGATTGGCCACGGCTCTCAGAATATCGCTGCTCAGCCAATCAGTGCTGGCCTGACGCACAGGACGCAGAGACGTGCTGTTGAGATCTTGGGAGGAGTGCGCGTTGGCGCGTCTGCGGGCTGCGCTTATCCAGAAACCCCTGCTCTGCGTCGCTACGCAGAGACGCATACGCGTACCCACACAGAATTATAAATCGGCCTTTAGTCAGTGAGTTCATTGCGCGCAGATTCCTGGTTCGGGGTCTCTGTGCACACTCTGGACTGGGGCAAGAGCAGCACTTTGTACTCCTCAAAAAAACAAAACAAGAACAGGTATTCAGTTTTCCTGATTTCTATAAATAAGCAGCTAAAATGCACATCGTTTGTCGTGTGGACATATGTCAATCTTGTCTCTAAAATATAAAAGTGCATACACACGACCGGGGGGTGCACGGTGTCATAGCTTGTATTCACCTAGAAACTCCTACGTCAGTGGTGGAAACAGCTGATTTCCAATACAGACGCATATTTCTAGCAGGCGCACAAATCGAGAATTGTGCATCCTCACCCATTTCAATTACAGAGACCCACCGAAACAGATATGTGATTGACAAGCACCAGAAACCGTGTCTAGTTTGCAAAATAATGTTGGTTGATATGTGTTCTTCGTTGGTGATATGTGGTTGTGAAGTAAAGATGTTTGAGTCCAAATCTGCCTGATTTCATTGAGATTTTGAGCTATGTTTCTTGACTTCGAAATGACTCAGAATTACGCATTTCAGATCTCCAATTGTCAAAATCTTATGGGGGAGCACCCACAGACCCCCGACCCTGAATTACTCAATACACCCTGCCCTCATTTTTCCAACACAAATTTTGTGCAGTGCACAGCAGTTTCTATTATGTTTATCTATATGACTACAATAATCTTTAACAAATTAAAATTTAAGTGGTCTGAAACCGTTTTAATACTAATATATACAAGTATTTAAACATTTGTTTTGTACTTTGTCAAATGAATGTACTAAATATAAGCAATGGGGTATATTACTAATTCACAGAATTGTGTGTGTTGGAAAGGGTCATATGAAGTTGTGACACCCCCCCCATGTCTGGACCTTGACTATAGCTTAACCAAGAAATTTGGACCCTGAAACAAAATAATTGACCCCTGGTGTATTCAAAAGATTTAATAATTTTTTGACGGACAAATGCCAACCTTTCTTATCCGATAAAATTGTATTTCTTTATATAAAAGTGCCAAACTGAATAAACGAGCTAATTCTGGTTTGTTGAGCACATTTTGAAGTTATGGAATTTGTTGGGCTCCTTTGATGGAACTGTGTAAAACTTGGGTATTGTAATGCTGTAGGATATAACTCAATTACAGTTTAATTTTCCTAATAAAAAGACTGTTCTACTCTTAATATGTTGTATTTATATTATTTCCTTTAATGGTTACATCATTCCTATATTTGATACTGTCACAAAGGAGAGGGCACAGGCCTATAGAAAGATTTTATTGTCATCAGATGTAGCTTTGCACACTGCCAGCATCTAGACTGATTTTGATCAGCATTTTAGTGTTCATAGCAGAGGGCTCTCTCAACTTGTTATATTTTACAGTTTGTCAATTGATAAGATTTTGTAGGCTTTGCATACACATGTGCACCCTTCGAAAGCCTGAAACCACAGAGCCCCCCCACATAACAAATCCCAATTTAACCCCTGATTTTAGGGTTTTTGAGGTTAGTTTGGGTCTAGTTCACCATAAATTCAAGGTGGCTGCCCATAGCAAGCAGATGACATTTTCAGACTGTCATAACTTCCAGAGAAACTCCCGTCAAGAGGTGCCTCATCACCCCGAACCAACAATAAGACCAGTTCTTCCACCAAACTTCAAAGTTGTAGAACTAATCACTGACATTATTGACCCTGTTTCTGCTCTCAATAAAGCTAACAACTGTGAGTAATTATCTCTTTCATCAGGTGTGGACTACCCAAATATGACACTGAGTCTGGTACACTGTCTACATAGAGTGGTTCTCATGCTCTGATATCTACTGCTTTTGTAACCCTGATTAATGTTGGGTTAGCCAGTTACATTTGTGGACATACATGGCATGATGGGGATGTTCCACTGGATAAAAGTATAACTCGAGTGTGCTGGACGATATCTGTAAGAGTCTGGTATTGAAGATGGCCTTATTGAGACAGAGCTGTTTGGCAGGCTGACTCAATTATGTCAGATCATTCCAAGGCATTTTAGTTGTTTCCCATGTCATCAATTCCTTGATGTAGGATGGCTTCTGGTTGTGGCTCAAGCAACATATTATGTGAATTGGAATTTGTAATATGTTATACCTTGTACTGCACTGTATTTTAGCACTTTGTATTGCGCTTATATACTCAGCAAAAAAAGAAACATCCCTTTTTCAGGACACTGTATTTTAAAGATAATTTTGTAAAAATCCAAATAACTTTACAGATCTTTATTGAAAAGGGTTTAACAATGTTTTCCATGCTTGTTCAATTAACCATAAACAATTAATGAGCATGCACCTGTGGAACGGTCATTAAGACACTAACAGCTTACAGACGGTAGCCAATAAAGGTCACAGTTATAAAAACTTAGGACACTAAAGAGACCTTTCTACTGACTCTGAAAAACACCAAAAGAAAGATGCCCAGGGTCCCTGCTCATCTGCGTGAACGTGCCTTAGGCATGCTGAAAGGAGGCATGAGGACTGCAGATGTGGCCAGGGCAATAAATTGCAATGTCCATACTGTGAGACACCTAAGACAGCGCTACAGGGAGACAGGAAGACAGCTGATCGTCCTCGCAGTGGCAGACCACATGTAACAACACCTGCACAGGATCGGTAAATCTGAATATCACACCTGCAGGACAGATACAGGATGGCAACAACAACTGCCCGAGTTACACCAGGAACGCACAATCCCTCCTTCAGTGCTCAGACTGTCACCAGTCCTTACCAGACATCACCGGCAACAACGTCGCCTATGGGTACAAACCCACCTTTGCTGGATGTGATTCCCTGCAAGACAGGAATGTCAGTGTTCTGCCATGGCCAGCAAAGAGCCCAGAGACACTTCCTCACACAGAGAGTTGTCACAAGCTGGACCAAACTCCCCAGAGATGTGGTTGAAGCAGAAAATTTGGGAACATAAACTGGACGTGATCAAATTGTCAAATGGTGCGAGTCCAGCGTTTGGCGAGAAACACTGCCGGTGTTTACCTATCATATACATTCATTTATTTTGATTTTGACTCAAGACAATATCAAATCACATTTATTGAATAGTATTTCAAATTATTGGGGAAAGACATTTCATATATTTGTCTAGGTCAAATAGTTTTAAAGTTATGACTATTGGAAAATTTCACCTTGTTGCTATGGGCTGCCATCTTGGATTTTTGGTAACCTATACACCAACTAACCTCAAAAACCCTTCAATCAATGAGGCAACACTGATTTGGTTGAAAAGACACTTCTTATAGATCAAATAGTTTCTTAGTTATGACTGAGTTTTTGAATTTGGCTTATGTATTTTCTGTGGGGTCAAATGTCATATGTTTGAAAATACGCATATTTAACATACATTGCCTTGCGGCGGCCATGTTTTAGCGCGCAGCCACTTGCCTTGGCACATACATTTTTCTTCAATGGCCCATGGCACCCATGTTTTTCACTGGGGCAACTCGCCTTTAACAACCTTGGTAGTACTTTGTACTACTGTCATGTGTACCACTTTGTAGCAAAGTGGGAATTGCAGTTTTGGAGTAGAAGGCAAAAGAGGTTGAATCAGAGAATGCTACATGGCAGACAAAGCATGCGCTCAAGGAACTTCTGATGAACAAGCGTAATAGTGGGGCATAAGGTATGCAAGTATGAAGTGGCATATGCACATGTGATTTGGTTTTGGAGAAGAAGATTTTCATAGGATTTCAATTTTTTTCACAATACGCACTACAGCGGCAGAACCATGTGACCAGCACATGCAGTTTTCACAGCATTTGCAGGAATTAGTGGTGTCTACAAAACTTGCGAGTTTCATGAGTTTTCAGGCATGTATGAGCATTTTAAATTTCTGGCGGAAAAAAAAATAAAATAAAAATAATAATAATAATCCTAACAAAAACAATAGGCTTCAAGGACTTTGTGCATGGAAGCCTAATAATAATAATAATAATGAGAGGCCATTCTGCGCAACAGTGATGTACTACAAAGATCAGCCATAACATTATGACCACCTGCCTAATATTGTGTAGGTCCCCCTTTTGCCGCCAAAACAGCCCTGAACCATCGAGGCATGGACTCCACTAGACCTCTGAAGGTATGCTGTGGTATCTGGCACCACGTGCCCATTGTAGGCACTTTCGGCAGTGGACAGGGGTCAGCATGGGTACCCTGACTTGTCTGTGGCTACGCAGCCCCATACGCAACAAACTGCGATGCACTGTGTGTTCCAACACCTTTGTATAAGAACCAGCATTAACTTTTTCAGCAATTTGAGCTACAGTAGCTCGTCTGTTGGATCGGACCACACGGGCCAGCCTTCGCTCCCCACATGCATCAATGAGCCTTGGCCACCCATGACCCTGTCGCCGGTTCATCGCTTTTCCTTCCTTGGACCACTTTTGCTAGGTACTGACCACTGCAGACCGGGAACACCCCACAAGAGCTGCAGTTTTGGAGATGTTCTGACCCAGTCGTCTAGCCATCACAATTAAGCCCTTGTCAAAGTCGCTCAGATCTTTATGCTTGCCCATTTTTCCTGCTTCCAACACAACAATTTCCTGCCTAATATATCCCACCCACTGACAGGTGCCATGATAACGAGATTATCAGTGGTCATAATGTTACGGCTGATTGGTGTATTTGCATATTTACATCTATAAACATTATTCTCAGAGTTTGAACCTAGATTTAGCCTATGCCTTCCTCTTCTTTGAGAAGAACGGTTACTTCTTACTGACATTTTTAAAATTAAATTTGACCAACAACTTCAGACAAGGTGATTCTTACAAGCTGTATCACTCTCACCAATAACATAAATATGACATATAGCACACTGCGACTGAAGCGGCTTAGAAATAGCATGCATTACAGTTAAAAGTTTCACATAAACAAGCCACCCCTTAATTATTTATTTTTAATTATTTGCTGCTGTTCTGTCGTATTGTTTTTTTTATAAATGCAAAGCAATGGTCTTTCATTGTTGTTCTTTGGAGTGTTCAGTAGAGGGTGCAGCAGCTAGGAAAACAGAGGAAAGTTCTTCTTTCTGGCACAATAAACTGGATGCCAGAAAGAAGAACATTGAAAAATTATTTCTCCTCTGTTTATTACAATCAAGGTCGGTAATACCTTATTTGTTTCTTTAAAAACTCGATTTATGTAATTATAAATTGTTGAAGACTGAGATGTTATGTTTATTATTTGAAGTCTGGCGGTACAAATCGATATTTTGGGTTTAATTTACCGAATTGTTTTAACTATGTACGAGTGTTCTATAGAGAAACATGGTCAGTAAAGAGAACATTTTCAAACAATGTGTTTTATGGGAAATACTTAAAGAAAAGTAAAAAAAATACTAACTGTAAACAGAAAATATGTGTTTATATTTTTGAAATATAACAATTTCTTGATTATGGAGGTGTTTGTCTGCTAACTGGTGCGGTGTAGAACTGTAGGTTTTTATTCATACACGTTCATTAGTGTTAAAAAAGACCGCGAAATGGCAGACATCTATCTCAATGCGTAGGGGTTTTTCTTTTGGTTGTGCAAAAACAGTTGATTTATGTTTATTAACTGAAACTGTGATTGTCAAATTATTGTGAATTACTGTGAAAGTGTGGTGATAGTAATGTTGTTGCTTTAGTATTCAGATTCAAATTAAACATACAGACTTATGAAAACACTTGTTTTGAAACAACAGTAATGTGAAATGGTGTGTATGTGCACAACAAACTGGATGCCAGAAAGAAGAACATTGAAAAATTATTTCTCCTCTGTTTATTACAATTAAGTTGCAGGACCCGAAGGATCTGAAACCTGTAACACGACCTCCCAAAAATAATATGAATGCAACCTGTATTACTACAGAGGAGGAGTGCTTGCCAACTCTGATCCTGGGGACAAATTATAAGCTCAATTAAGGTTTCAATTAATTAACTTGTGTGCAGTTGGATCAAAACCCAGCAGGACAGTGAACCACTGAGCTACATGGAGGATTTATACCTTATAATAGGTTTAAAATATGTGCATTTTATTGAGTTTGGATATTTTGTAATAATATATATATATTATTACTAACATTACTATCACCACAGATAACTCACAGAAAAATATTAACATAATCCATAGATGCATAGAAAAAGCTCCCAAATATAATCTTTAAATAAATACATAACTACACAAAGCTGCTGATTAATCAGCTTCAGGACTCCAAGCACTACTGCTACGTCAGGAGAGCTGGGTCTCATGCCAGCTTGTTGATGCTGGGTTTTAAACCTTTATGTTTAAGCAGGTTTCAATAGGATTGTATACATATTATTGATTTCCACTAGCAATACAACTGCAGGGGATGTCGGCAGTTTAATAATAATAATAATAATAATTATAATAATACAAATCAGTGCAAAATAATACAAATCGTGCAAAATAATTGAATTTAGAATTTAGCTTGGCATGCCCATTTGTTTCTATAACAATTAATTCAATTGCATCTGGTGTAAACATACACATGAAATAATTATATGGGTCAATACTCATTGGCCCTGATCGTGACGTACTTAAATATGCCTGCCTATCACTCCCCCTGACCTGCCTCCTCTGTCTGTGTCAGTCTGCCTGTCTCCTCCTTCTCTGTCACTCCATCTTCTGACTCTGATCATTCCATTTCTATATACTGATTTACATCTCCTAGTACCACATGATCTTAAGCAGAAAATCTATCATCACTGTCGCTATCCCAATTAAAGTTGGAACTCTCTCAAATTCACATTCCCTGCCAAATTTCATTCAAAGTCTCTCAAATTCACTTTCCCTGCCATTTGTCATTAAAATATTATAACTCTCATATTTTTACATCATAAAATTGCTCTATAAATATAATTAAAAATTATTTATAAATATATAAATTGCAATATAATAAAAGTCGCTTATTATTACAGTTAGGCGACTGCCCAGGCACGGCATGCGGTAAGGTAAAATAACTTATAACTCTTAAAAGTGTGCAGATATGTTCATGGTTCCCATAGAACACAGATAGAATAACATATGTTCTATATATGTCTAAAAATCAGTGTCCGTCATCTCTGGACTTCTTAATTTCAAGGTCAAATGTAGATCTGACACCTCGGAATGTGCAGATATGGCATGGTTATTATAGAATGTGGATACAAACCCACCCCCCAAAAAAAAAATATATATATATATATACTGTCTTACAATGATTAGGTCTGTGAATGTTGACCTCTCCTAACAGAGTAATAAGCACATTGAGAATGCAGATAAATATAAACCCATGTAAATGCTTGATTTTAGAATTTTAAATAATGTGCTTGGGCACCAGTCATTACTGCTGGCAGCTATTACTAATTATATTACAATTATTATTATTATTAATAATAATAATCGTATAATTATTATTAAATAGTATCATTATAATCATTGATGTTTATAATAAGGACCACCTAACATAAATTACAAAACAATAACAAGAATTTATAAAATATCACATTCTGAAATGAAGAAACATCACTCCTTTAGACTTGGATTCATGGGAAGATAAATCTGGTGAATTTTTAATGTTTCTGCTATCCAAGAAGCTATGACATGTCCTGAAAACCTGAAAGACAATAGATGCTGGCTTTGGACATCTTGCCATTATTTGGTAAGTTTTACATTTGTAAATGTTTAAAGTTGTCTGTCTAATAGGATCAATCTGAAAGAGTGTGATACATCTTACTTTTACACTATATCAACACAAAGACACATAAAACTATAGTTCCAAAAACCATGGCGGTTTCCTTTTAAATATTAAAAGTTGTTACCATGATAGAACTGAACAGGAAAAAACTGATTTTTTTCTTATAAACTCATCTGAAGACACTGAACACAGTTTAGAAACTGTGATAGGTGACCTTCAAATTGTCCTTTAAGGACATACAATAGCTATGCAGTACAAATGTATCCTTAAGATAAACTCAATTAATGTATTTGGAAAGATTATGCACTTATGGAGAAAATGTACATGTTTATCCTATACAACATAACATCATTAATTAATTAATTGAAATGTGAGATCTAGAAGATAAAAAAATAAAAAAAGCCAGTAGTGTTTTCAGACTATTATAGAAAAAAAAAATCTGCTCACAATATTGTAATAACCGTTTACCAACAAAGACTTGATCAAAATACTTATGTTTCTTGTATTTGTATGCAAGACAGTGATAAAAGATGTATGAATCCTTTGGGTGCAGCAAAAAATACACAATAATCTTTCAATACCTTGATTCTTCTTCTGTGGAGGCTCAATGTCTTCCTCTAATAGTCCTGTATACACGTCTATGGTTCCATTTACTGAGTCCATAGTTTTTCCACTTCTAAATAGTAAAATGATAAAAAATATATATATATTATATACACACATATATATATATATATACACACACACACACACACACACACACACACGTTGGTGCTGCTATCATTATGAGGACTCTCCATAGACATAATTACTTTTATACTGTACAAACTATAGATTCTATCCCCTAACCCTAACATTAAAACCTAACCCCCATAAAAAAATTCGGCATTTTTACATTTTCAAAATAACATCATTTAGTATGTTTTTTAAGCGTTTTGTGCCACCGTTTGTGCATAATAACCTTGTAATTACCAGTTTGTAACCTAAAAAAGTCCTCGTAAACCACATAAACCATCCCACACACACACACACACACACACACACACAGACAGGTGACAAATTAAATGAAAAACATGAATAAATGAGTGGATGAACATAACAAATGCAGATGCATCCAAAGTGGTGTACTGCATGATACAATTAAGCAATTAACATCCTATCATGCTCTGTGGCATGTATGACTTTGAAAGAGGGGTCATAATTGGGGAATGAATGGCAGGAGCTTCAGTCACAAAGACTGCTCACTAGCCAGTGTTCAGGACAAGTGGGCAAGTGCATGTTTGGAGACACCAAGAGAACGGTACAGGCCTGACTGCTTGACCCCTACAGTGAGGACATCCGGAGAGGGTACAGAGGCTCTGTTATGCTGTGGGGGGCATTTTCCTGGCATGGTTTGTTCCCTTAGAGGGAAGGGTCACTGCAAATCATTACAAAGTTATTCTGAGTGATCACCTTTATCCTATGGTGAAACAGTTATAGCCTGATGGGAGTGGTCTCTTCTAGGATGACAATGCCCCCATCCACAGGGAATGAGGGGTCACTGAATGGTTTGAGGAGTATGAAAATAATGGGAATCATATGCTATGGCCTTCACAGTCACCAGATCTCAATCCAATTGAACACCTATGGGAGATTTCGGACCAACGTGTTAGACAGCGTTCTCTACCACCATCATCAAAACACCAAATGAGGGAATATCTTTTGGAAGAATGGTGTTCCCTCCCTCCAGTACAGTTCCAGAGTCTCACAGAGTATATGCCAAAGTGCATTTAAGCTGTTCTGGTGGCTCATGGTGGCCCAACACCTTAGACAATTTATGTTGGTTTTTCCTTTAATTTGTCACCCATCTGTGAGAGACGCATAGCAAATGAAAAGATGCTGGAGGAGTGCTTGACGCCATCTGTCAAGCATGGTGGAAGCAATGTGATGGTCTGGGGGTGCTTTGGTGGTGGTAAAGTAGGAGATTTGTACAGGATAAAAGGGATCTTGAAGAAGGAATTCTATCACTCCATTTTGCAACGCCATGCCATACCCTGTGGACAGGGCGCTTGATAAGAGCCAATTTCCTCCTACAAAAGGACAATGACCCAAAGCACAGCTCCAAACTATGAAATAACTATTTAAGGAAGAAGCAGTCAGCTGGTACTCTGTCTATAATGGAGTGGCCAGCACAGTCACCGGATCTCAACCCTATTGAGCTGTTGTGGGAGCAGCTTGACTTTATGGTATGTAAGAAGTGCCCATCAAGCCAATCCAACTTGTGGGAGGTGCTTCAGAAGCATGGGGTGAAATTTCTTCAGATTACCTCAACAAATTGACAACTACAATGCCAAAGGTCTGCAAGGCTGTAATTGCTGCAAATGAAAGATTCTTTGACAAAAGCAAAGTTTGAAGGACACAATTATTATTTCAATTAAAAATCATTATTTCTAACCTTGTCAGGAATATTTCCTATTCATTTTGCTATATTTCCGATTCAAACTAATTTCATATATGTTTTCATGGTAAACAAGAACATTTCCAAGTGACCCCAAACTTCTAAACAGTAGTGTACACTGATCAGCCATAACATTATGACCACCTGTGTGTAGGTCCCCCTTTTGCCACCAAAACAGCCTGACCCGTCGAAGCATGGACTCCACTAGACCTCTGAAGGTGTGCTGTGGTATCTGGCACCAAGACGTTAGCAGCAGATCCTTTAAGTCCTGTAAGTTGCGAGGTGGGGCCTCCATGGATCAGACTTGTTTGTCCAGCACATTCCACAGAGGCTCGATTGGATTGAGATCTGGGGAATGTCAGCATGGGCACCCTGACTGGTCTGTGGCTACGCAGCCCCATACGCAACAAACTGCGATGCACTGTGTGTTCTGACACCTTTCTATCAGAACCAGCATTCACTTTTTCAGCAATTTGAGCTACAGTAGCTCGTCTGTTGGATCGGACCACACGGGCCAGCCTTCGCTCCCCACGTGCATCAATGAGCCTTGGCCGCCCATGACCCTGTTGCCGGTTCACCGCTTTTCCTTCCTTGGACCACTTTTGATAGGTACTGACCACTGCAGACCGGGAACACCCCACAAGAGCTGCAGTTTTGGAGATGCTCTGACCCTGTCATCTAGCCATCACAATCTGGCCCTTGTCAAAGTCGCTCAGATCCTTACGCTTGCCCATTTTTCCTGCTTGTAACACATCAACTTTGAGGACAAAATGTTCGCTTGCTGCCTAATATATCCCACCCACTGACAGGTGCCATGATAACGAGATTATCAGTGTTATTCACTTCACCTGTCAGTGGTCATAATGTTATAGCTGATCGGTGTATATATGTATATATAGATAGATGGATGGATAGATGTGTGTGTCAGTGTGTGTATAATCATATTGATATTTATATACATACAGAGTTAATATAATCATTCAAAAGTTGCTTCAAGTGTGCATGACAATTTGTAAGTATGAGTATTGGTTACAATATATAGAACATCTGTGATACTGGCATTTTCAATCCAGGTAGCAAGACCAGGGTGTGACCTGGGAAGAAATTTTCAATGTGTAAAGGACTTGGGTATAAAAAATCCTCCCTGGCTAAATCAATCTGGTTAATAATCCAAAGGTTTAAAGTAGTGGTTTTCAACTCGGTCCTGGAGTACCCCCTGCCCTGCTGGTTGTTGTTTCAACTGAGGTCTTAATTGCTTCATTGAATCCTTAATTGAACTAACAAAGCGATATACTGTTATTAAGTAAGACCTCGGTTGGAACTACAACCAGCAGGGCAGGGGGTACTCCAGGACCGGTTTGAAAACCACTGGTTTAAAGAATAATCTAAAATACATTGCTAATGATACTTATATAATAATGTAAGCATCCATTGCATTCTGTATTATTACAGACATTGCATCAGTACATTTATATGTTCACCAAAATAATGTACATAATTTGTCAAGAGAGGAGTTTCTTTTTATTTTTTTTAACACTAGAAGCGCTGAGCCGGTCAGTTTGACCTATTTGGTTATTACAATTTGAATTACTCTGTGTTCCTAAATACACTGCGCATAACCGTTTGTGACTTTTCCTAAATATATGTTTTAAACATGCCTACAGCATTTTATCTGCATAAAGGCGAAAATAAGTTATAAACACAAAATCGGGTTATTTTGACCGGTCATTTAAATACATAATAAATCAAATATAATGCATAATCCTGCCTTCCCTTTACAATACAGTCAGTCTGGCGATTTCTACTTTTCTTTCATGTGCTTGAAAAGCACACGCATTGTAAAGCATTTACAGGTGTTTTATTACAACTGTATTCAGATTGAGTGGATACAGTGATTACCCGCAAATAAACATGGATTCGAAATGGAGATTGTTCACCTGGAGAGGGCTGTCAAAATGCAGTGTGAGGTACGAGCTCCTGCAGGGAAAGTGGAGAAACGTGTCCTGTGTGGATTGTCCCGAGTTGTCAGGTATGCAGGCTAAATATAAATAGCAAATAGTTTATTGAAATACAAAACTACAGTGAATAAAAGCAGTGTATGTTGAAAACAAAGTTTACACGATGTTGAAAATGTCTACTTTAGTATACAATTGTTTTGATAAATGCAATAATTATTTTTGAACTAGAAAATATTGCTTTTGAGCATTATTCCAATATTACTTTTGCACTTTTTTCATTCCCTTATTGTATGCCGTTTTTGAGCTTTTTATTGTAGGCTATATAGTTATTCATGTTTTGACTGCAGTGTGTGTGTTTACAAAAAAGTGCATTGTTATTTACAGCAATAACATTAATGTTTTATGATCATATTTCAATTTAAATACTACATTTGTGCTATGTAAATGATGGATTTGAAGTTCATGAATAAAACTTCTGAGATTTATACGATGGTCATATTGCAGCGGTTACAATGACCGGCTTTGGCGGCTGTAGGTAGTTTGAGATGTCGGCGCTTCTAGTGTTAAAAGATTAAAATGAATGATCTGAAAATGTATGCAGTAATATATTTCAGATCGAATGCAATGTATGTGAGGTAATGAAAGGTTGTTCACAAGGAACACAGTAGTATCAAGAAAAGAAAGATGAAGTGCGTTACATTTTGAATTTAAGTAATTGTCAGTTTGTGAAACTGGTAATCTTTTATTGGTTGACATTGTTCTGTGAAAATGTGCCCATATGAAATAATGGAATTGATAACAACTTACAAATCTCATTTTAGCCTTTTATTATATAATAATTATATTATTAATTTTAATATAATTAAGCAAATTTTTCAGCTTTCATGCAAAATTAATGTAAAGACATTTATCTGTGGTTTCCTTTTTTGCATAGTTGGTATTGTCCATTTCTGATATACAGTTAGCATCAAACACTAAAATCAATATCTAATAGGATAGTTTCCATATCCAAAACGCACACACTTGTTGTGGGTTGAATATCCTCACTGTCGTTAAGAAGTCGTGGCTGGCTGATACTGGCTGATTTTCCTCATCTATATAATTACTATTATTTATTGTGGTGCCATTGTCACATAACAATAACCACCATATATGTAACATGGTTAAGTCATCATTATCACACCTGTATCACAGAATGTATGCTGATTTAAGTAGAAAGCAGAACTATTCCTTCAAGTTAATGAAATCCTTCAATCCTAGCAATGTTTGGCAATGATTATGTACCTGAGCAAAGGAGGTATTAAATCTGTAGGCAGGGTGAGAGGCAGAGGCTGTCCACTTTTTGCAATGTCAACAAGATGCATTGCCAAAATGAACTCCTCTGCTTTGAGCTTCCCATCCTTATCAACATCTGAAAGGTTCCTGAAGACAGTAATAAGGGACAAGGCATGTTAATATTGCACATCCACACATTAGAAACATCAGAAACAAAGTTAGTCTAGAGGAGGCCATTCAACCCATCATGCTCATGTATCAGTGTTACTACATCAATTATGAATGCATAGTTAACACTCACTGAATGGGTAATTCAATCCAGACTTCAAAATAGAAATATAAATATTGAGTGACTGTAGGTCAAAAGTGAATGAAAGGCAAAATATTAATAAACAAAACAATAAAAACATGCAAAAAAGCATTTCCCCTGTCAAGCTTTTAAGGCAACTACCTCTACTAATTATATCATTTGAGCAACCACACTTAACCACCAACACCAATATATTTTTTCATATAGTCCATTCAGATTCTTATTCCTCTTTTTACAACGGTAAATACAGCCTGTAAGCTGCCTTTGTCCAGATCATGGAGCAGCACTAACCAATATGTAAAATTAAACTAAGCAATTTCAATAACAGGTTTATTTTAATAATATGAATTAACAAAGAAATAAAACAATTTAATAAAAAAATAGCAATTCCCCAGAGGATCTGCTATCCTATGACAGCATAAATATGTATGTGGGTTTACATCAACAAAATATAGCATTTTAAATTGATTAAAAAAATTCTGGAAAATGAAGTGTGATGGAAATGTAGAAAATGGTATCTGTCTGAAATTTGATATCAATATTAAAAATATGAAGTAGAGGTCGACACTTTGAACTTTATTATCAAAAGAAATTACAGTATGAACTAAAAATAAATATAAAATAAATATAATAAATAACAAATAAAATAGATCAATTAAAAATGAATGAAAAAATAATAAAAGTCCAAATTCTGGAAAATTGTGAAAATTGGATTAAAAATTGGGGAGTTATGAAAGGTTTTGAAAGAACTGCAGCATTAATTCAACATTACTCTTTTTAGATAATTGCTGAAAATAAACTACAAATAATGAAATGACAGTAATAGCAAACTTTGGGTACTTTACTTATTTTCAGATATAACTGCTACCTGTAGAATGTGTAAATATGTAAATAAATCTGCGTGTGCCTGAGAGGCTTGAGGGCAGAGCTGCCTGCTCACCTGACTGACCTGCTGCTCACACAGGCTCAGTCATGGTGCATGCACTGGCTCTGCTAAAAAAGAGACACAAGACTCGCTTTCCATTTGTAGATTTTTTTTTTTTTAGTAGAAGTGCTTTCATATTTCTCAAATAAACGCATGTAGATGGAAACATAAACACGAGACTGCACTACGCATTGTAGTACTTTTATTTATAGATTTCCATGTCTCATTTACAAGTAATAGAGGTGGCTGCTGTTATTTTACAACCGGATTAGCAAGGAAACATTAGAAAACAATCAATGTTTGTAATCCACGCACTTGATTTACACAAATAAATACGATTCAAAATAAATTATAGAAACGAACAGGTTCATATACAGAAACACAAATCTACAAATAAAAGACTTGTACAAACAGCTCGGTAGAAATTAGAAAAGATAAAAAAGTAAAATAAAATGTAATGCCCTGATTTAAATGCCCACGCCGCTCCGAGTGTACAATAAAGTCATAAGCAATATTTTTTAAATGCAACAATTGTTACTCTTCACTACTAAACAACTTAGGGGACATAAATAATATTTATTGTACTTCCTGATCAAATAAATTATATAATCGCGGTGGAAACGGTGTATTTAATCGGTAGAAAAAATAATCCAGTGGGTAAATTTTGCTCTCTGAAAGCTCTATAATATCCGCAGAATATAAGTGCTAATTAGCTATTTATAATACTGCCACAGACGTAAACAAAGTACCTTCCATTTCATTTTGTGTTTTCAATGATTGACAACTCTTCTTTCAACCAAATTTGTTAAGCGAGCATCCATTTGAATTTCCAGCCAAGCAGTGTCTGCGCGCCGAGCCTAGTCACGTCACAATAAACTCCATGAGGAAGTCAGTGATGGTTTTCATTTCACCACTAGATGCTGTGTGTATCCCCTACAACAAGGATATTAATGTGTACAACCCCAAAAAACTATCGGCCATTATCGGCGTTCATTTTTGCAGTTTCAAAAAGATGTTGTCGTCAACCTCTAATATGAAGTGAGATCTTCAACCCAGCCACATGAAACACGACCAAAATGCATGTGTGAGCAGCTACATGTGATGCAATATGAAAGTAGAATTATTTAATTGGGATTACTTAACAAGATATTAGCATAGGTGCAGGAAAGGGGGTGTTGAGGGTTATGCAGCACCCCCTGGTGGCAGGTGGGTGGTGCACAGCACCTCCCCTTCCCATGCAAAATTAAATAAAAGCAATATATTTTTAATATAAATTATGAAATGAATGAATGACACTAAGCAGTACAGTTAAAATAGTTTTGGGGCATGTAATAAATAAGTAATTGTTGGGATTTAGGGAGAAAAGAGGGATGTTATGCATCCCAGCCAATCATGATGCGTAACATAGACCTGTTTAGGAGTTACCCAAGTTAGACACAGGACAGGTGAGAGAGAGAAAGCTTTTCTGTTGGGATTTCTACTGTGAGACAGTCTTAGCATTACTAATCTTGTTTTTAGTGTTGGCCTAATTGTAGTTAATTCAGTCCAGCTGCTGTGTTAGTTAGAGTAAAAGGATTAAAGGAAAGGTGACCTAGTTTAGGAAAGTGGAGGTGGAGTGAGTGAGTCAGAGAGGTGTCAATTGGTGGCAAGAAGCTCATCACAAAGGTATTTAAGCTAATCCTGGGAAACAGCTGTGCTTAAGCAAGGCACTTAAATTAGGGGACCAACAACTTACAAAAAAATTACTTGCAGAATGATTGCCTTCCTGGATGAACTCATAAAATATTTAATTTGTGAACATTGTCAGCATGATGAAGTGCTAGAGATCAAAGTCAGGGGATCTTGAGGCTCAGCTTGCTGAACTGCACTGTATTAGTGATATGGAGAAATTAGTCAATACGCCCATGACAGAGATGGTGTGCACGCCAAAACCTAGGAGAGTTGAGACCTTAGAGCAGTAAAGTGTAGAGAACTTCTGGGTTACAATAGGTCGTAATCGCAGAAAAGGGCATGCACATCCCTTAGAGCAGTGGTTTTCAAACCGGTCCTGGAGTACCCCCTGCCCTGCTGATTTTTGTTCCAACCGAGGTTTAATTACTTAATTTAACAGTATATCGCTTTGTTCAATTACAGATTCAATTAAGCAATTAAGACCTCAGTTGGAACAAAAACCAGCAGGGCAGGGTACACCAGGACCGGTTTGAAAACCACTGCCTTAGAGACATCCCAAGAGCTAGAAATGCATAAAAGGTTCCAATTGGGATGGCAGTTGAGCACCAGAGCACCATGGTGCCCACTCCCACCCAGAACAGGGAGGTAGTTATAGTAGGAGACTCAATTCTTAGATGTGTAGATCACACAGTGTGTTCTAGTGATAAGGAGACCTGCATAATATCTTGCCTGCCTGGTGCTCAGGTTGCAGATCTCCCTATTCTAGTAGACGGGCTACTGGCCAATGCTGGGGAAAATCCACTGGTCATGGTTCACACTGGAACCAATGACATAGGAAAATGTAGAGCAGAGCTTCTGCAAGACAATGGCGTGCACACCATTTCTCTCATGGGCTGATTGACCAATTCTTCTATATCCCTAATACAGCGCAGATCGACAAGGTGAGCCTCAAGATCACGAACCTTGATCTCTAGGATTTCAACCTGCCGACAACGTTCACAAATGAAGCCTTCTTGGATGAGTTCATCCAGGAAGGCAATCATTCTGCAAACCTGACACTGTAGTGGCCACATGCTTCTAGATGTTACTTTTTTTTATTGTCTCTTTATACTTCTCTTGGTTCCTGCTGCTAGTCAACTGCTTAACTTTTGTCAGTGAGAAACAGCACAGCTCTTTCTCAACAGCTGCTTTAAGTAGCTTTTGTCTACCTACCCCCAATTCACACCTAACTGGCCCCACCTGGCTCCTCCTGCAACAGAATTCCTGCTAGTCCTAGACAGAAACTCCCTTCTACAACACGTTTACTTTCACCAACTCAGCAGCTGAACTGGATTGACTTCAATTTAGGCAAACTACAGACAATGCTAACGTCAATTTAAGGCAAACTTAAAACAAAATGAGCAATGCTAAGACTATTCTGAAACTAGTCAAACAACAAGATGGCTACCTCTCACCTGTACTCTCCTGTCTCTCTCTGTGGCAACTTGTAAATACTTCTGTGATCATTTCTTTGTCAGTGGGCAAACGTACAAAATCAGCAGGGTATCAAATACTTTTTTCCCTCACTGTATGTCAAGTTTGATGAGAGTATTGCACTGAAAAATAGATAAATATATGCAAAAAGAGCAAAGCTGAAATTTGATTCGTCTAGATGTAATGGTGCGGCTTCAGAGTTGTATCTGCAAGTTTTGCATATAAAGTGATATATTTGTTCGTGGTACCACCTATCTAGCACAACCTATTGGTGTTTTGAATCTGAAAGCAATTTCTCAAGACATTATTAGGCAGCCATTAACATATGTAAGGACACTTTGTTAACTCATATGCCTGCATTTTAAAATTACAAATTTTAACTGGTTGATGTCTGCCATTTTTGACTAATACTCTATTTCTATTTTGGAAATTATTTTAATTATTATTATACATCATGTGTATAAGAATTGCCACTGACAGAAAGGAGACACCATCTTTTTATAGAACTATAAGTTTTGACGGACCATTCAGGGGCCACCCCATTCACATACAGTAGTTTTCAAACCTAGTCCACAGCTTGCAAATGAATTTTTTATATAACCCATAGTAGTACAACTGTGCAATTTGGATCATTCAATTTCAAACTCCCTTCCTAAAATATATCATTTTATACATGTAATTTCACAACAATAAGAAATATTACATATCAGAGGAGACCCTTTAGTGAAATTTAGCTAATTTGTATGATTAAATGTAACACAAAATTATCCAAAGATTTCTTAAAGGCTCCGAGATATTTAGTTAAATGACTGAGTAACTTGTTCCAGACTCCCATAATCCTCTGTGCAAAGTAGTGCCTTCTGTTCTCAGATAAAATAAAAGTTTCAAAAGCACTTCTTAATTCTTTTTTTTTTTCTCCTAGCAACATGTTACTAGATAACTAGATAAATATAATCAATAACTTACCAGATTGTTGCTAATTGAGTCTGGGTGAGATTTGATGCAGTAAGAGCATTCCTTACTTGAGGACCTTGAATTAAAAAAAAAAAAAAAAAATATATATATATATATATATATATATATATATATATATATATATATATATATATATATATATATATATTTATATATATATAACATAAGAAAGTTTATAAACGAGGAGGCCACAGTTGAAAATGTGTTTGTACACATTAGACAATACTAAAAGAAAAAATAATGACTGATACAAGAGATTGAATGGTGACATAAGAAGTATGAATTTTAGCTGCATTTCAAATAGCAGGGTTTTCCATTTACATTAATAAATTGCATTATTGGAACTATTACCAACACATTTATTTTGCTGTGATACTAATAATAATGGTGATAAAACAAGAAATGGTGATAAAACAACTGGTAAAGCATTTAAAATATGCTTACAGCAAGGGAAAAATGGGCAATAACATCAAAGATATGCCTTTCCTGATTTAATTGGGAACTGCTTTCCAGAGCTTTGGGGCATAAGAACAGAAGGCTGTCTCCAAAGTGGCGGGACCCACAAAAGACCACATTCAGAAGAGCAGAAGGTCCGTGACGGAAAATATACAGATAAGAGATCAGCTAAATACTGCACATTCAAACCATGTAAAGACTTAAGAATCTTATACTCAATTCGATAAATGACTGAGAGTCAGTACAAGGACTTGAAAACACGATCATCTACTTGGCTACTGATCCTGATATTGGGTAATGCAGATTATCATCATTTAATGCTTTAACTACACTATCAAAAGATCCTAGACCTAAGCACGATGGGCAAATGGCCTCCTCTCATTTGTAAACTTTCTTACGTTCGCAGGAATCCATGGAGCCAAGCAGATTACATAAAGATGGTCAGATTTGTTTTGTTTTGTGATTTACTGAAATATTAGTTTAAATTATATAGGTTAATTTGGGATAACACAAATGTTACAGAGGTCTACTTTAAATGTACAAATCTTTAAAAGGTTTAGTAGCATAATCACAAAGCTATTATCTTCTCTGAGGAATCACTTTTCCCCTCATTGAAAGCTGGATTGGGAGAAATGTGTGAAGTTGCTGTGGTCCCCAAGAGTCTCAAAAAGTAATGTATGTGGTCTCATGAACATAATAGTTGCTATACTGCTACACACTGAAATAGCAATGGTATAGTGAAAAAAGTATAATAAAGGAAGGCTTATTCAGCAAAAACAAACCAATCTAACATGTGTCCCACAAATAACATCCCACTACAGAACTACTTCATTGGTTGTCACTCTGTATAATTTTGACCCTGTCAATAACAAAGTTTTACTAGAAGACATGTAGATATAAGTTCACTAAAATAAAGGAGTAATGGAGAAAATGTAGGACTAACCGATCAGAACTATTTTTTACAAGTCCTTATTTTTGCAACACATTTTAAACATTCACCTGAGAGGTAGCCACTCATGACTTTATCAATGCTGTTGAAAACCTGTCTGTATTTCAGCCGTGAGGACTGAGGTACCCCCCAGTCTATGGAGCCAGTCTTAGGAGAGTTGCTTGTCAGAGAGGTGGTGGAGGATGAATTTGAGCTAGAAGAAAAGGAATAATGATACATTTTTATTATTTATATGCTCAATAAATAAATACATACATACATAAAGTTTACCTGGTGTAAAGTGGAGAGACTAATGAGTTACTCTACATGATTGATAAGAGCAATTGCTGAATAATAGGAAAAAGTTAAGTAAACAGAACCTAAACACCATCTGAATGGCAATGTAATAGACATTGTCCATTGTGTTTGAAGATATGGGAAGAATGAATCCCAATATACTTGTGTTCTACAAATGTGTTGAGTAACACATCAGACCTATGTACTTCTGGTCTGTGTCATTTTCATTTTCCTAAATACTTAAATTTCAGTGATTACAGAAGTTAAGTTTCAGTTCAGGAATCACATTGTTTTCTTTCTTTGAAGAGATTCAGAACAATGATATGATACCCCTGCACAAAAGGGCAGAACTACCTTCTACGTAAATCTTTTTGTGTGACAAACTTTTACGAACCTTCCCATTTTCCACCTTTTTGCAAGGAGAAATGTTCGCAGATGGTGCACAGGAAAATAAAATTAAAATGTTCAGTGCTCACTGATGCTAAATGCTAATGCCTAATTCCACACAGGTTAACCCTGATTATATGCTGCCATGGACTGTTCAGACATTTGTATCAGATATCAGATAAAAAAAAATACAAACAGCAGTTTAACATAAAACCAAATCATTAGAACAGCAAATACAAATGATTAAGCACACAACCATACAAAATAAATAATGCACAGAATAAAACTGCAGATTTCTCAAATGATGTAACAGTTAAAAGTGCAAACTTGAAAACACTAACTTTATACATAGTACTAGACAGTTTACTGTATTGTTTATAATTCAGGTATATTGGGTATTGGGCCTTTGGATAATTTTCCTTTGGCCACACACAATGCAGAATTGCAGCCTTTTCAGAAATCCCAATAATGTAGTCCAGATTGTCTTCTGTGTGACTATTGTGCACCGAATTTATGTATTTTGTGTCGTGAAGGAGTGCACACTACTTGATTGCTTAAGTACAGGGGAACACACACTTCATGACTGATCTGAAATCCTGTGTTGTGGGGATCTGCGACATCTCGCAGAAACGCACATAATCCACCCAGAGAAAAGGTGAACAAACATGGACCTGGACATTTACAGGTCGCGATCATGTATCGCAGATCTGCGCTGCTCCACCAATGGGATCAGTGGATTCCTGCAGATCTGTGCAGAACTGCGGAAATCTGCGCAACAAGAATGCAACTACAAGCCGCTGTTGCGGTTTGTGTTCGTCTGTGCAGACAAACACAAAAAGCGGAGAGAAAATAAGAGTGTGTGTGAAGAGATGGCTGGGGAGGCGAGAGCAATAGCCTGTATACTGTGAGAGAGCTAGTGGTGAGCAACAGTCACAGGCTATATCCATCCCACAGTATTGATATTTTGTGCAGACCTGGGTAAATTAATGATACTAATTGGTATTTGTATTTTAAAAGATTATTTTCCCTGTATTAGAACATTTTTAAATATCCTTTTTAAATATCAAATCATAAGTTATCAATTGCAGTCATGTCATTCAAGTAAATTTAATAGTAATTAGTGATAATAACTAGTAGTTATAATGCTATTATTATAGTTAGTAGTATTATGCAGGTTTTCCAGAAATAATTGGATTTGAGTGGTTAGTAGTCATTTCATAAATCAATGTTATTAGAATAATTATTTAAATCATAACTTGTTGAAATTGTGCAGGATGTTTTGGCAAAAAAAGTAAAAATAATGTTATTATACACTTACATACATACAAATAAACAGTTGAAGATTGAAGATTTGTGAGGTTCATGATATTGATCGGCTTGTTTGGTTTTCTTCTTGCCACTTTGGTATTGAGATTAATTCTGCACAGAACTAAATATTTTGCCCATAGAATAATCAGTCCTCTGAGAAACGATTTAAGATAAAGACATGCGGTGTGCGTAGATGAGATTCTGATGAAAAGAACCATGTGCGGCTTGTTTACATCGCATACTTCCTGGTTTTAGAAATTCAATGAGCAATGCATCACATGGGTCTGGAATTGCCCAATGGCGAGGATGTTACTGTGTGTGTCATGTGCCATGGAGATCTGTTTTTTTTTTTTTTTTACTAGCAAATCTAAAAAACCCTGTCTCAGGCAGGGGAACAGATCAGCTGACAAGTGTCGGGTTAGAGACCAAGCAGCGCCAGAGAGGGGAGCGGAGGGGGAGAGTCGGCAGAGTGAGAGAGAGAGAGGGGCTTATATAATTCAGCTCATATCTCAGCTATTATAGATGCTACTGCTATACATAGCTGATATGAGCTGAGCTGAGCTTGCTAAAGCAAGGAGATGAGAAAGGTATGGAGGATTGCAATTGTCAGAATAATAGCTTACCACTATTTCTGGACAGAGAGTTCCCCCTCCCTATGTCAAGTTCAAGAGAGGTCACTGAAGGGATTCCCCACCCAAAATACCCATCCTGATAACATGTCATTTATGTTGGCAAACAGAAAGTATTCATAATTAATAACACTGAGTTTATATCCATGTCAGTAATTTTATGTTCATGTCAATAATTGCATGAAATCTGCATTTCAACGATCAGAGAAGAAAGCAAGCAGACTTGGGTGGAAATCCTGATCACCCCGCAATCAGGAATTTATCAGATGCTGCAGCTAAGAAGAGGCGAAAGCAATGGCCAGAAAATCAAAGAAAACACAGGGCAGAAGCAAAACGTATTAGGGCAGTTCTGGATCTTACACCAGATTCCTTTGTGGAGCCTCCTGAGGAAGTTATTGAAAGACTGTCTCCTGCAGAACCCACTCCACAGCCTCAGGCTCCAATAGCAGATGAACCATTGGCCTCCTCCACCCCAGAACAGAAACTGGTGGGTAAGAGTTGCAAAAGACTGAAGAAGCAAAATTTGAAATTGAGGAAACTGCTCTTCCAACTGAAAAAACAACTAGCCCAAGCACAAAAAAACTATGAAAAGATAAGGGAAGAGTTACAAAGGTCAAAGTAAAAGAGCAGACCAAAAATGGGGAGCAAGAGGAAAAGGTGTTTGAAGGAAAAGGCATCACGTCGAGAAAAATGTTATTCTCTAAGTAGAGACATGAACAGCCGACAGCTGTCTGGTAAGAAAGATACTGTAACAAAAAACTAAACTAAACTTCAGAAACGCATCCTCACCAAGACACTGAAGGAACTCCATGGAGAGTATAAACTCGGAGGTGGACGGTGAGGACTCCATATCCTACAGATATTTCTTATGCTTAAGGCCATTTCATGTCACTGAGCCAAAAGCAAGTGATCGGAACACATGTGCTTGTATAGATCATGAGAATGTTAAACTTCTGGTTGAGAAACTCAAGCAAAAATGGATGCTTAAAACATCAAGCATTTCTGAACTAATAGCAGCAATCGTCTGTGACCCAAAGAAAAAAAACTGCATGTACCGTGTGTGTGCCAAGTGCTGCTATGATGAGATTGAGGTTGAAGTGCCTGAAGAACCTGTAAAGATTATGTGGCAACAGCGGGAAAGAGAGAAGACTGTAGAAGGGGAAAGGCCATTCACCAACATTGTGAACAAGACAAAAACTGGGACCTGGAATGATCTTTTGAAGGTTTTCAATAGTAAGCTTGACTCTCTAGCAAGACACCAGTATAACTGGCTCCACCAAGCAGAATAGTGTCAACATCTAAAGGAGACCCTATCTGAGGAAGAGGCTGTACTCCACATGGACTTTTCAGAAAACTATGCTTGCAAATTGGCTTTGTTATGCGTGTTGTTTAGGTTGCACCATTATTCACATGCCTCATAGTATAAAATGCTTATTCTTTTTCATCATCTGCTTATTCTGTAATTTACTCAAGAATATTATTAAAACTAATTTAATGATACAGACTAATACTCAAAACATTGCAATAATGGGAACAAATTACAATACCAATACACTCTCTTGCTTTTTGACAAAACGTCATTCAGAATAACAAACCATGGTCATTCGGCATAACAGATATATTTAGGTAAAAGTAAAACCAAAAACGTCAAAACTTATTCTGACCTGTACTAATTAAAATATATAAAAGGAATATGTGATCATACTAAATTTTATTATATTTTAAATGAATTTCACTTCCTTATAAAAACTACTTGCTAAGAAAAGGGTAAACCCTAGTGGTTTGAAAGATATTGGCAAAGTATAAAGATTTAATATTACAACTAATTAGTATTTGGGGGCTGCACTGTGATCCTTAAATAGAGTCTTTTAATATGTCATCAAATGATTGTTGTTATAAATATGCCTGACAAGATTTTATTGTATATAAACTATTGTTACACTGAATTATATTTTTGTGGGCGTCCACTATAAATCATGGTAAAAATGTATGATAGCCATAATTTTTTGCTCAAAAAAAATAATAATTAAACAGGACTCATTCTAATGTACAGAAAAAACTAAAACTTTAAGATTGTATTACACTTTTATTTTTTTGATGCTTGAAAACCCATTTTCATCTTAGACTCATATATGTGGAATCTATGGATTCAGAACAGCTTCAGCTATGCATGTATGCATGTATTATGTACTTATAATACAGTATATATTATTTTATGGAAAATGTGCAATAAAGTAAAAAAATAAACAATTCGATTTTTTTTTCCATAAAGGAAAACAGAAGCTGATCCAGTTTGGGCATCCACTCTGCCCAGATGTACCCCTGCCAGCCCCCCCTGGGGTGCAACTGGACAAAACAAAGACTCACAGTGCACTGAATCACAGGCAGAACAAGCACACAGCTTTACCAATTGCCCCTCTGGACACAGCAAACTCTCTATATATTTCTCTGCTGCTCTGAGCAGGAACTGTGAGCACATTAAGGTCAGAAAAATAGATAACACGAGACCCTCTGCAACTTCCTGGAGAGGCCCAATACATTCAGTTTCATTCAACTTTTTTTACTTTATTGCACATTGTCCACTCAAATACTGTGTTATAAGTACATTATACATGATGTTCCGAAACCATAGATATAACACACATTTTGGTTTATAAGCAAATGTATATTGTTTAACAGTTAGAAACATTGGCTCGGTCCTCTGAGGGTTAAAAGGTGAATGGATTATCGCAATATACTTGCAACATCCAGATGCGCACAGCTACAGTGGAAGCCCTAATCAACATGTGATTGTATAAAAACGTTGCATGATCACCTTCCCCAGCTTTCGACACACACTATCGTAGCAGCACCGCCTTTAGGAACAAGACCTGAAATGCTGGACTGAGAAGCCTCTAATAGAATAGAATAAGAAACTCTCTGTACGCACATACAGCATGGTACTGTGTGAGGGTTTTCATTTGACATTTGGTGCATTTTAACTGCTTACAGAATAGAGATACAGTCACTATTATTCTTGGACATGTAAAGTCACCATAAATGGGCAGTGCAAAAATGTCCTTAGTTTTGACCTTTAATTTGAGGTCAAATGCTCATCTGGAGTGATTTTAGCTTCATACCACCTTACAAAGAGGAGATAGGCCTTTGGTCAATATGGAACATGTATATGAAGTCATTTATGCACCATCTAAAAAAAATTCCTTTGTTGTTACCTTTCACCTTTCTTTCAAAGTCAAACTCATATTCAAAGTCAGTGAAGTTATAATTTCACCAAGTAGGAATGTTCACATTCCCAATCTGACTTCAGATTCTAAAAGAGAATCATTGATTTAGTTAAGACATTGACTATCACCTTTGTGTTCTGCATGAATGTCATTTAACAAATTATGTTAACATCAAAAGACCCAGAAACTTGCAAACATGACACTAGTAGAGTACTACCAATGTGAATCAATCCAAGCTGCTACACATAAGAACATGGTTGTCATGACCCAATTCAAAATACTGTATGTGCTGCATCACACTGCTATTGTTCACCAATCACAATAACAGCTCTTCATTTGAGTCATTAAGTGACATTCCTTATGTAGACCACTGATGCCATCTTGTGGACAAGTTTTGAAATTGCATTAAGAATCTTGAATAACAGACACTAGCAGAGATACACATATATGGTAGAATTATTGTGAAAACTACTAATGATATAATGCAACTACACTTAACATCTGATTGCAGCATTTAGTGCATTTTTTAAGCTATTTAAGCTTTTAAACTGTATTGGCATTCTATTCGATTATACTGTCTGAATTCAACAGCTATTGCTTAACACAGTGGAAAAACTATCCTTAAACAACGCAGACGAAGTTTCATCAGGAACTTCCATTTTAGTTATTATTATTATTATTCCGTTCGGACAAACACTATCTCCTCCTACAATTCTTGACGTACATACACAAAACTTCACACAGTGAAATATCATTATGATACCATGTGTGGTGCTTGTGCTTTTTGTACAGCTAGGATCGATATTTACTGAGTTAAGATCGATTGAAAAACCCAAATTTCCCACTGACTTGAATGGTGGAACGGATTCTCGCGCACAGACAGGCCAACTGAACGGCCAGTAGCCAATCAGTGTTGTTTATGCAAATTACAGCCCAGTCAGTAGCCAATCAACGGTCACAATTCCCATCGTTCAATTCCTCCTCCCTGTCTCTGCTATACACTGCGCCTTGCAACTGTGATTTCCCACTGTGGTCCTTACAGCATGTATTAATTGATTTCTATATTAAATACTGTATAGTTATAATACTTATACCAGTGCCACTACTAATAATTATACTACATTAAATGTGTATACAGGGCTTTAATACGGATTATTTGTAATGTTATTATTCCATATTATTCAGTCCTGTCACAACTGCGCTCTTAGACTTGGTTAGGAAAAAGCCTACATATCTCAGTTTATTCCCTATAATATAGCATGTTTTCTATGACTTTACCTTGCTTTAACCTTACACCCCCTTGTCCCGCAGGCGGAACATGGTACTGCAACTGCACGTCATGTAATCAAAAATGATTTCTAATAAACAATTTAAAAAAAGCAAAAATGCCGACTCAATATCAAAACCATTGTCTTCCTACCGTCAAACAGCGAAGGACTTTTTCGAATCCGTAATTTCACCTCTGTGATATCGTAATGAGGTAATTTCACCCTTCACAATGTGGCTAGGACTCCCTGGTTCGACAGTAGGCGTAACAAGCAGTGACAAGCGGTAGTGTAGGATTATGCACAGCGAATCGAGATTCAGAGCATTTTATATATAATAATATTATATATACTGTATTATAAGTACATAATACGTGCATAGCTGAAGCTGTTCTGAATCCATAGATACTACATACACCGATCAGGCATAACATTATGACCACCTGCCTAATATTGTGTAGGTCCCCCTTTTGCTGCCAAAACAGCGCTGACCCATCGAGGCATGGACTCCACTAGACCTCTGAAGGTGTGCTGTGGTATCTGGCACCAAGAAGTTAGCAGCAGATCCTTTAAGTCCTGTAAGTTGCGAGGTGGGGCCTCCATGGATCGGACTTGTTTGACCAGCACACCCCACAAAGGCTCGATTGGATTGAGGACAATTGGAGGCCAAGTCAACACCTTGAACTCGTGATTCATCAGACCAGGCCACCTTCTTCCATTGCTCCGTGTTCCAGTTCTGATGCTCACGTGCCCATTGTAGGCACTTTTGGCAGTGGACAGGGGTCAGCATGGGCACCCTGACTGGTCTGCATCTACGCAGCCCCATACGCAACAAACTGCGATGCACTGTGTGTTCTGACACCTTTCTATCAGAACCAGCATTAACTTTTTCAGCAATTTGAGCTACAGTAGTTCGTCTGTTGGATCGGATCACACGGGCCAGCCTTCGCTCCCCACGTGCATCAATGAGCCTTGGCCGCCCATGACCCTGTTGCCGGTTCACCGCTTTTCCTTCCTTGGAGCACTTTTGATAGGTACTGACCACTGCAGACCAGGAACACCCCACAAGAGCTGCAGTTTTAGAGATGCTCTGACCAGTCGTCTAGCCATCACAATCTGGCCCTTTTCAAAGTTGCTCAGATCCTTACGCTTGCCCATTTTCCTGCTTTGAGGACAAAATGTTCACTTGCTGCCTAATATATCACACCCACTGACAGGTGCCATGATAACGAGATTATCAGTGTTATTCACTTCACCTGTCAGTGGTCATAATGTTATGGCTGATCGGTGTGTAATTATATGACACCTTCAGTTTCTCACTATTGTTCAAGAAGCGATTCTATAATCTAAGAGTACATCTCGTATGAACCACTTCCAAAAGAAGGAAAGTCGAATCTCCAGACCAAGTTCTTCATCTGCCTAAATTAATGTCAACCAAGAGGGGGGTGCTGGCGATTTGAGTTGAGTGCAAATTGTACACTGATAACATTTTTAATGACATATCCAATAGATTACTGTACTTAAAATATCTGCCATCTGCCAAAAATACTGGACAGGGGGTCAAAGTAAATACACTACATGGCCAAAAGTATGTGGACATCTGCTTGTCGAACATCTCATTCCAAAATCATGGACATTAAAATGGAGTTGGTCCCCCCTTTGATGTAATAACAGCCTCCTCTCTTTCCACTAGATGTTGGAACATTGCTGCAGGGATTTGCTTCCATTCAGCCAGAAGAGCATTAGTGAGGTCGGGCACTGATGTTGGGTGATTAGGCTTGGCTCATAGTCGGTGTTCCAATTAATCCCAAAGGTGTTCGATGGAGTTGAGGTCTGGGCTCTGTGCAGACCGGACTCGACAAACTATTTCTTTATGGACCTCGGTTTGTCCACGGGGGCATTGCAAAGGAAAGAGGAAAGGGCCTTCCCCAAACTGTTGCTCAAAAGTAGAATGTCATTGTATTCTGTAGCTTAAAGATTTCCCTTCAGTGGAACTAAAGGCCCCGAACCATGAAAAACAGCCCTATACCATTATTCCTTCTCCAAACTTTACAGTTAGTACTATGCATTCGGGTAGGTAGCATTCTCCTGGCATCCGCCAAACCCAGATCTGTCCATCAGACTGCCAGATGGTGAAGCGTGATTCATCACTCCAGAGATTGCGTTTCTACTGCTCCAGAGTCCAATGGCAGTGATCTTTACACCACTCTAGTCAATGCCTGGCATTGTGCATGGTGATTTTAGTCTCGTGTGGCTGCCCAGCCATGGAAACCCATTTCATGAAGCTCCCAACGAACAGTTCTTGTGCTGACATTGCTTCCAGAGGCAGTTTGGCCAAATATTGACTGAAGGGGGTGATTACTTATGCATTCAATTATTTTCCGTTTAGTATTTGTAATTAATTTAGACAATTTACAGATCATATTTTTTACTTTGACATTATGGACATTTTCTGTGTTGATTAGTGGCAAAAACTCCTGATTAAATCCATTCTGATTTCATGTTGTAAAACAATGATATGTGGAAAGTCTAAGGGGGGTGAATACTTTTGAGAACCACTGTATATGACTGTCAGCAATGGGTGTGGCTGAAATAGCCAAATCCACTAATTTGAATGGGTGTCCACATACTGTTGGCCATGTAGTTTAAAAATACCGGACAGTCCAGTAAAATACTGGACTGTCGGCAACCCTAATTGGCACAGACATCTTTACAATTTTCTACATTTTCATGTTTAAATGGTTAAACAGATGTTTATTATTGATATTTTGGTTTTGTTAAACAGTTATTTACATAAAATAAGTAAAAAAGGAAACATTATCAATAATGATCACATCCTAGTTGGAACTGGTTTATGTGGCTCTGGAGCTGGAGCTGGTTAAAAGCAGCCGGAGCCAGAGCAGCAGTGTGAAGCTGCACCGGAGCCGGTCCGGAACTGGAGCTAGGGCTGCTGGAGCCACTCCAGAGCTGGAGCCAGCAAACCCGGAGCATTGCCAACCCTACATTGCACCCTTGACAATCCTACCATCAGTAAATGTCCCCTTGTTCTTTGTCAAATAATGTATTTTCTTGAGTGGTTTTGTGAACAACAGTTAAGTATTCTATTTAAACTCATTGCAGTACCATAAGCTTGATAGAGGCAGACAACAGATTTAGAACGTTTCCAGCAAACATTTCTAGAGGGCTCACTGTGTAATTGTTTACACCATTTTAACATTTTAAGCAGTACAATTTGGTACCGTATGAGGTAATCATACATTAAACTTGTCAGTTCTGGTAGAAGTCAGACTTACCTGCTCGATCCCATGTCCAATAAGGATTGTGTCTTTGTCATTCCCGTTCCTCCAAACACCACTGAAGAGGAAGTTTGAGGCAATGCTGAGAAAAAAATAATAATAATTAGCTGACACAGGAATTTAGTTTTACAGTAGCCCATTTCTTGTTAGATCTTAATAAAGGTTCTACCTGAGCTATGCATAACATAAGAACATTTACAAACAAGAGGTGGCCATTCGACCCATCGTACTTTTTTGGTGTCCATTAATAACTAAGTGATCCAAGGATCCTAACTTTCTTGAAATGTGGTTCCCAGAACTGTACACAGTATTCTAGATGAGGTCTAACTAGTGCATTGTACAGTCTTAACATTACTTCCCTTGTTTTGCATTCTACACTTTTGACAATATACCCTAACATTCTATTTGCCTTTTTTATTGCTTCCCCACATTGTTTGGATGGAGAAAGTGAGGAGTCCAAATAGACTCCTAGGTCTTTCTCTTGCATTACTTCATTTTGTTCTATTCCTCCCATAGTGTAGTTATTGTGGATATTTTTGTTACTTGCACGTAATACCTTCCGTAATACCGTCCACATTGAATTTCATCTGCCAGGTGTCGGCCCACAACTGAATAATATCCAAGTCCCTTTGAACAGCCTCTGCTGCCAAGATTGTATCTGCTGAGCCACCTATTTTAGTATCATTCCCAGAGATGTAAAAGGTAGTCGGAAAGTCATACTTGAGTAAAAGTAAAAATATTGTAATCAAAAACTTACTCCAGTAAAAGTAGTCTCCCATTCAAACAGTACTTGAGTAAAAGTAAAAAAGTAGCTACTTAAAAGTAAATTGTGTTTTTAGTAATAAAGTGAAATTGCAATGTCTTTGTGTGTGAGCCTTATAAAGCGGGCACGCAAGAGATTCATTCGGTGTTTTAATCCAACATTTTATTTTCCATAAATTATCAAGGTATTGTATTTTTATGGTTCCTCAATTTTGTCCTCAAAGTTGATGTGTTACAAGCAGGAAAAATGGGCAAGCATAAGGATGTGAGCAACTTTGACAAGGGCCAAATTGTGATGGTTAGACGACAGAGCATCTCCAAAACTGCAGCTCTTATGGGGTGTTCCCGGTCTGCAGTGGTTAGTAAGTATCAAAAGTGGTCCAAGGAAGGACTCTCACTTATTAGGTATTTAGACTGGACTCTTGTATTACAAAAGTTTCATTGTATTGAATAACAATGCCTTTCAACACTACTGTGTCTTCATCTGGGCTATAACTACCTAACAAGTGAGAGTGTGGCTACAACATCAAATTGTATAATTATAATATATATATTATATATATATATATACACACTCACCTAAAGGATTATTAGGAACACCATACTAATACTGTGTTTGACCCCCTTTCGCCTTCAGAACTGCCTTAATTCTACGTGGCATTGATTCTGAAAGGTGCTGAAAGCATTCTTTAGAAATGTTGGCCCATATTGATAGGATAGCATCTTGTAGTTGATGGAGATTTGTGGGATGCACATCCAGGGCACGAAGCTCCCGTTCCACCACATCCCAAAGATGCTCTATTGGGTTGAGATCTGGTGACTGTGGGGGCCAGTTTAGTACAGTGAACTCATTGTCATGTTCAAGAAACCAATTTGAAATGATTCGACCTTTGTGACATGGTGCATTATCCTGCTGGAAGTAGCCATCAGAGGATGGGTACATGGTGGTCATAAAGGGATGGACATGGTCAGAAACAATGCTCAGGTAGGCCGTGGCATTTAAACGATGCCCAATTGGCACTAAGGGGCCTAGTGTGCCAAGAAAACATCCCCCACACCATTACACCACCACCACCAGCCTGCACAGTGGTAACAAGGCATGATGGATCCATGTTCTCATTCTGTTTACGCCAAATTCTGACTCTACCATCTGAATGTCTCAACAGAAATCGAGACTCATCAGACCAGGCAACATTTTTCCAGTGTTCAACTGTCCAATTTTGGTGAGCTTGTGCAAATTGTAGCCTCTTTTTCCTATTTGTAGTGGAGATGAGTGGTACCCGGTGGGGTCTTCTGCTGTTGTAGCCCATCCGCCTCAAGGTTGTACGTGTTGTGGCTTCACAAATGCTTTGCTGCATACCTTGGTTGTAACGAGTGGTTATTTCAGTCAAAGTTGCTCTTCTATCAGCTTGAATCAGTCGGCCCATTCTCCTCTGACCTCTAGCATCAACAAGGCATTTTCGTCCACAGGACTGCCGCATACTGGATGTTTTTTCCTTTTCACACCATTCTTTGTAAACCCTAGAAATGGTTGTGCGTGAAAATCCCAGTAACTGAGCAGATTGTGAAATACTCAGACCGGCCCGTCTGGCACCAACAACCCTGCCACGCTCAAAATTGCTTAAATCACCTTTCTTTCCCATTCAGACATTCAGTTTGGAGTTCAGGAGATTGTCTTGACCAGGACCACACCCCTAAATGCATTGAAGCAACTGCCATGTGATTGGTTGGTTAGATAATTGCATTAATGAGAAATTGAACAGGTGTTCCTAATAATCCTTTAGGTGAGTGTATATTGAAGACTATGTATAGGAAAGTTGAAGAAAGTGTTTTGTGATAATTATATAATGTTTTATATTGATGTTAGCATTAGAAATGGCTTGTATACAGACTGAGCAAATTAGCTTTATCTAGCCTAGCAAAACAAAATGGTTGTTAAAAATACATACTATTGAAATTATTATCTATGCTTCTTCTTCTGTTTTTGTATGATAAGAGAAATGGGTTTTCCCGAATGTATCCACCCTTGGGTTTGTCTGTATGTGGATTTCCTGTTTCTCCTCTCAAAGCTAAAGATGTTACCTCGTTGTTAAGAAAACCACAAGATCGTACCGTTTGTATGCTGTAACAGGACCAGACATCTGCCTCTATGATGAACGTCCCCCTTGGGAAGGGCAGCCTACAAACTTTCCGGAGCTTGCATCTTTTGAAGCCTTTGATTGGATGAACGGCCACAAGATTCTACATCATTTTCCTATAAAGCTTCACTCATGTGTGTAAACATTAAGTTCTCACTGAAGGAATTCCCCGACGTGGTGCTTCCAAGCCAGCTTGATTATTGAAGTTCTATTTGCTTTATCTCAATGACTTTTCCAGTTATTTCAGAGGCAGGTTCTACATATATATATACATATACATATACATATATATACATATATATAATTATAAAATGTGATGTTGTCCTTACACATGCCATCATAAAAACTGGAACAAACTACCCAGCGATGTGGTTGACGCTGGAAATTTGGGAACATTTAAAATGTGAATAATACAGTAATAAAAATCATATTTAATTATCAGGGTTCTTGCACCATTTTTAAAGTCAAATTCCATGCTTTTTAAGACCTTTTTAAGACCTCAACAAATATAATTTAAGACCCAAAAAATGTCTCAACAACGAAAAGATGACACGCAGCCAGACGTCAACGTCTGTAGCTAGCTAACGTAACATAAAACGTATTAATGGCGGAGTCTCTCATTGTCTAATACTAAGTTAACCCTCAGAAGACTGAGCAAATTTTTCCTGTTTTTAACACTTTTACATTCTAGCTGATAAACAATATGCATTTGCTTATAAACCACAAAGTGTTTTATATCTATTTTTTCAGAACAACCTCTGCTAAATGCATTTTTCATGTATAATGTACTTATAAGACATACTTATAAGTATTTGAGTGAACAATGTGCAATAAAAAAAACTATTCATTTTTATATTATTATTATTGATTTGACACCCCACACAGTAATAGTGAACAGTTTTGACACTTAGAACAAAGCCTTAGGTATTGAAATATACATTGTATTTCAATAAACTATATACATAACACTGAAATAATGCACCTTTTTTGCAAACTGACCCAGGAGAACATTGAGATCCTATTTTCCCTGAGTTATTCAGGTCCCTCAGACATGCCACTGAGCAAAGATGGGCCTCTCCAGGAAGTGGCAGAGGGGCTTCTGGCATGCAAGGGAGTCCTGTTATATATTCTGCTGACCTCACAATCTTGATCGGCTTCTGTTTTCCATTGCTGGAAAAAAAAAAATCTAATTCTGTTTCTTTTTTACTTTATTGCACATTGTCCACTTATATGTAATATAATAATATAATATATACTGTATTATAAGTACATAATACATGCATAGCTGAAGCTGTTCTGAATCCATAGATACCACACCTGTCTGTAACCCGACACTGATCAGCTGCCTGAGACGGGGTTTTTTGGATTGGCTATTAAAGGCAGATCTCCATGGCACATGACACACACAGTAACATCCTCTCCATTGGGCAATTCCAGCCCCATGTGCTGACTTGCAAATTGAATTTCTAAAACCAGAAAGTACACGATGTAAACAAACCGCACATGGCTGTTTTCAGCAGAATCTCAGCTACAGCACTAAAAACACCGCAAGTCTTTATCTCAGATCATTTCTCAGATAATTAATACTTTGTAATTGATGCCCAAATTTTGGGCGGATCCGCCTAAGTCGCCCTTTGTTCAGAATTCGTTACTGTTCGGTTTATACAGGTCATCTCGGTGAGATGCTTTCCTTATGACTCATCATAGTTAGACGTTCCTTTGCATTAGCCCAGTCAGCCGAGAGCGAAGATGCTGTGTATTTCTTTCCTTCAACATACTGTGCGTCAGTGCAGAAACGTAAGTTATAATTATGAATAACTTGTTTTATGTTTAAGCTAAATTAGTAATGTTTATGTTGAATATTGTAAACATAGCAAAGTAACCTTACAGTCCAATCGTCATATTCTGTTTGTTTATTTAAGTTCTTGTGATCAGCACAGTAAGCTTAAAAGAATTGTTATTTCTTTGTTTATTTACAGACCACGGATAAACACAGATAAAATCAACCTTACATTAAAAAGGATATAAATACTATTATTTAAACACTCTCGGGCTGCTATCGATACATTACTATTATTATTTGGATTATCTACTGGCTGAACCTGATTAATTTCACCCCTTCTGGAATTCCTCTGTCTCTCGCCTCCAGTCATCTGATCGTGACTCCTATCCTTGGTCATCTGTTTAAACAAACGAGCTAGCCTAGCCTAACAACGTCCCTGCCCTCTCTTACAAGAGGTGTTCCTCCTCTCCAAGAAAGACAAACAAACCGTTTCCATAAATAAAAATGGTGTGTATTAGGGATCAAACCAGAGCAGCTAAGTATAATTTATAAGAAAAATAAGGAATAAACAAAATAGACAAGTAACATTCTTTTAAACAGATTATATGGTTGACAGTACTTATCCACACTTTTACAAGTTGTATATAGTCATACAGTCCTAGATAGATTTTTTGAACCTGAGGCCTAAGCTTTAATAGCCAATTCTGTATTTAAGTGCTCACAAATTAAGAAAGAGTCATACAGATGTCTATAACAGGCAAATATTCAGATACCAGACCAACTTCAGCCACAAACACGATGCCAACAAGGTATTCACTATCAAACATCACTACAAGCCTGGAAAAAGCACACCTTAATAAATCACGCCATCTAGAAATAACAACAACAAACGCAAGTCTTACACATAACACATGTAACTAAATAAAACACCAAAACAAACGATAAATACCACAAAGAACAAACCACACAAAAATAAGTCCACACGCTGTATACCATCACGATGACTCACATAACATATTAACATCGCAATAACAAGCTACTGCAAACCAGTACATGGGTTGTTCAGTAACGACTCCTCAGGACAGTCCTCCCTTCCACACTCCTTTGTTGTCTTCTTTACAAACGGTATAGTTCAGGGCATCAGTTTAGTCAGTCCGAAGAGCAGGAAAATGGAAAAGCACTCTTTTACTCATCTGTACAATATCTGGCTTCTCTGACGGCTCCACAAGCTCGCAGTCTTCTCGGTTGGCCGGGTCGCTTGTTAACAGCTCGATAAATACATCGTGGGTCCTTAATTGCAATGTACCTCCATTTACGTGTGGTTATGAAAGAATAAATCCATAATTTACCTAACTAATAAAATTACAAAACTATGAAAACAAAAAAAACAACCACGGCTTAGGCTAAAAAGACCCACCCCGCCTGGAACACCCTAACTACAGAATGAAAAAAAGCCTCTCCTTCCGGGTTCCTACTTCCTCTTTTAAGCTCCCTGTCTTAAAGGGCCAATCAGTAGGTTGAACTTCTCGTCGACCACGTTTGTTATGGGGCACGTGCATGTACTATGCGTGTTTCCACGTGGGTTTACATCACTTCTGATTGGTCAGATTATTTCCAGTTGCGTTGCATAGGTCTCAAGTTTTCAAAACGACAATGCATGAGATTTGTCACAAAAAAATTACAGATACTGTCGCCGCCGGCAAAAGCAGAAGCCTTTTTTTTTTCTTTTCTTTTTCTTTTAAACATTTTTTGGAGACAAATGCCTAAGATTTTAAGGGCAATGCGTGAGATTTGAGAGCTATACCTGCAACAAGAATACAGGTTACTACACCGCTTTACTAACATGGACAATTCATAACCATCTCGAAAAAAACGATATGTCAACGCTACACAGCTACATGCACAATGCCCATTGATCTAATGCAACACAAAACAGCTGCTATTAATTACCAAAATAACACTTCCCCATACCAATGCATTTCCAATAGCGGAAAGCTAACAATACTGTGCACTGCACTACCACGACTTATCGGTGCCCTGCAGCTCGGACACAGGTACACATGCGCATTCAGATCAATACTCACTTCTCTTTGCCGTGTGCTTGGAGCGGGGTGTCCGTGTCCTTTTGTTTCTCCCATAACTCGACAAACTCACCAGCACGTCGCAGTTTTTCCATGCAATTGTGAGCACTAGTGTTAAACTATTCATTTGCATACCCATTATTAACGTTATATATTTATTTTTTTCATGCAGCTGCGCGGTGAATTTGTTTATTATTATTTTTTTCGTTGTGGGCATACTACTTTGAAAGCAAACCTAAATGGTAATATTGACCCTGCCTTTCTGTGTGAAGACCAATCAAAATAAGTTTTATTGCCAAATGGTAAAATGTGTGTGACCGACATATGAATGGTGCAATGGAATTGCAGAATGAAGCATATAGCCAGTTTAATATTCATGATGTACCCGAAGTAAGTGACAGTAACGGAGACATCTGTGGGAAATGTAGTAGAGTGAAAAGTACATTATTTTGTTCATAAATATAGTGGAGTAAAAGTAACAGTAGCCACAAATAACAAATACTTAAAGTACAAATACCAAAAAAAACCTACTTAATTACAGGAACAAAGTATTTGTACTTCATTACTTTACACCCCTGTTAATTCCAACTACATGATTGCTTACGCAGGATTTGTGGGAAAAAAATGCACATTTCACCAAACACTGTAGTGTTAAAGAATTGCAAAAAGTGCAAAGCTAAAGCTAAATAATTATTTCCCAATTTAACATGAAACGCTAAAATATATTTGTCAATTCTATAGATGCTGAAAGTGTTTCTTCTGATTGTCACTTTACAGAACAACGGCAAGTTTAACCAACTGATGATGCTGAAATTTAATAGGACATTTTCATTCATGAAACTGTAAATGCTTACAAACAACATTGCCACTCAGTAGCGCAGCTTCAGCCGGTGCAGCCAGTGCGGTCGCACCAGGGCCCGTGACGTACATGGCCTGGTGACGGGCCTGGATCTGCAGAGCTGCGGGACCCCTATGTAATTTGAATACCGCCCCACCATGCCCAAGTATTCATTGTTGACGCGGGTCCATCACATCTACTATATGATGAGAAGATCTTTCTTTAATGTAGGCTATATGATAAATTAATCATATTATTCAATAGTTTCAATACCATGTAAAGATAATGAAATGCTTTCTGGAATTCATTGTGCAAATACTCTCCAAAGCGATGTTGTTTCTGTCATCATTTTAAGCAACAGTTGAGCTAGCTATCAAGAGACAACGGCCGAAAAAAAAAAAGAGACAAAGTCGAGAATAGAAAATTACGGATTTAAAAAGTGGAGCCCAAAAGAGGTCTTATTCCAGGTCTGAAGGGAATGTCCTACTCAGAGAGACTGAGGGAACTGAACCTTTTCACCCTGGAACAGAGGAGACTATGTGGGGGCTTGATTAAAGTCTTCAAAATGATGAAGGGCATCGACCACATCAAACCAGAGGAGCTTTTCCAGATCAGCAGGGACAAACACACCCAGGGACACAAATGGAAATTGGGCTTCAAGGCATTCAAAATGGAAAACAGGAGACTTCTTCACACTGTTAGCGCTTTTCCACCAACATGGTGCCAGTGCTGGTGCCAAAGCTGGTGCTCGGCCTGGGAACCAGCTGAACCTTTTGCGGACCGGCCTGCTTTTTCACCGGCCTGGGAACCGAACGCTGATGTCACTGGATGTGGGCATTCCCAAGCACGGAGTAGAAGTCGAGAAACACATGGAATAATAATCAGCACCAAGGCGGACTGCATCCTTAATTTGCAAGCTTTACTGCTGTCTTTGAAACCCTATTTAACCATCAAAATTAAACTCACTCAGCGTCTACACACAGCACAGATACATTGTAAAAAACAAAAACAAAAAAACGTGAGATCACATGTAGACAAGCAGAAACGAAAATACAGCTATACGAATATGCAAAGATAACTCAGCCGTTTATTTTTATTTATTTTTATTTATGCATTAAGGGATTCACACCGATTCGCTATTTCAGACACTTTTACTGTATTGAAAAAAATACAAGATAGAGTTAACATGCATTCGTCACCATGCATACAGTTCATTATGAGTGGATACATTTTCATTCATTTTGTGGCGTATTTTTACTTGTATTCTCAGGTGATGTTAATGGTTTGATGGGAAATTCTGCTTATTGATGAATTCTGTGATGATGGTCCCAAATCATTGTTACATTGTCCCTGTTGCCAGACACCGCAGCAATGCTCTTATGTTTTGAAAGTCGCCCTGGATAAGGGCATCTGCAAACAAATACATAATAATAATAATAATAATAATAATACATTGTCAGCACTCTGCTGGCGTGTTATCGCTCGCGAAGCGCATCACTGTAACAGCAATTATAGTGTATCTGATCTTCACTTACTGTAAAATATGTATGTTTTGTGTAATTCACCCTGTGCTAAGAACATTTATTTATTCATAAATTGTTAACCTTGCGCAAACCAACCAGGGACAAATGATTCGTGGGGCACTGAATTCGGCGTAACACCACATTTCTGCCAGTTGCAGAAGAAACTGCCCGTAAGGACCAGTTAATGACCAGTTAATTAACAAACAACATTTCTATCCAATCTTTATCATCGCATTAACTATCCATCATCATAATACTGCTGTAACACGTCTTTCCTGTCATGGAAGGTGAGCTGAGTCATCTCTCATTGCTGCCATTTCACAACTCCTAACTAGTTAGTGGACCTCGTCCGACCATATTGTTACTAAAGTGTCTCTCCTCGACAGACCGCTGTTTGCTGCTGATTTTGCTCATTTTTAATCAAAACTCTTCTCACTGCTCGTGTCTCTGCTGGCATTTTAACAATGGTGGCTGAACTCCAGCAAATAACTTTTGGTGGAGACGACTTTACCCTGCCCCCCAGCCCCCGACGTCACGGTTCCTTGGTTCCAGACTGAAAGACCTGAGGTCTTGTCAAATTTAAATACAATAAAGGACATATCAGCTCTGCATAAATATTAAAATGTATATGAATATGTATATATATTTCTTTGAATGGAATATGTAAAATGTTGTTGTATAGTTCTGTCTGTCTGTCTCTCCCCCTGCACACCCACTTTTCTGGTTCCATGTGTAAAACACGTGGAACAACTCTTCCCTCCCCCTGCACAGCCACTTTTCTCTTTGTCTGGTTCCACGTGCAAAACATGTCGAACCACTCTCTCCCCCACAGTCCTTTGCGTATCCCAGAATATTTTGCGGAGGAAATGGTGAAATCCCCCCAGGTGACTGGTAACCCTACACTCCAAAGGAGGAAGAGGAAGTAGAGAAGCGAGGGCTGAGCCAATCCACATGCACATCCAGGACACTGCCCTCTGCTGATTGGACATTATTCACCTTTTGTTTACTACTGTATAAAATGTAAAACCAGGAAGAGATCTGTAAGAAAGCTGTTTGAACACGAGTTCATTCTGGTTTTCTTCCGGGCCGGCCTGATTAAAAGACTTCTTTACCATTTGCAACACAATTCCTGTGCTGCCATTTTCGTCAATTTAAGAGGGTTTCTTCACAGACCAGGAAGTTTTTGGTGCCCGAAAAAGCGTCTCCGTGCCGGCTGGGAGCCAGTTCTTTTGCGGTGGAAAAGCACGGAGAGAGTTGTCACAATCTGGAACAAACTCCCCATATGGTTGAAGCTGAAAATTTGGGAACATTTAAAAATAGACTGAATAGGATCCTTGGATCACTTAGTTATTAATGGACACCAAACTAGCATGATGGGTCGAATGGCCTCCTCTCATTTGTAAACTTTCTTATGTTCTTATGAGTGGGTTGGCCATTCTGTCCATTGAAAACACCAGGGCCAGGACCATGGATATGAATGCTATAGTCAACAACTTTGCAGAGTGCAAGGCCCGTCGAATGCCAATCAAATGAGTGAGTAAGCTTATATTTTTACAGGGCAGGTTACCCAGACAGCCTTTATAAATCAAGCTTTATTGAGATTAATGTACATTGCTTGTCAATCTACGACTATGCTCGATTTGTCTTTGGAAACCATGTTTAGGTGCACGGCCGCTGAGCCATTTCATTGTCATCATAGCCTATATGTTTAACTAATGTAATATTAGTCCTCTATCCCTGCTAGATAGCACTTCACAGATTTTATTATTGCTTCTCGCGTTCTTGGTTGTTTTCCTCCTTGCTCCCTTTCCCGTAGCCCTTGACTATGACCCTACACCTTGACAGCACTTAGCTTTCACCGTCCAGGATGTAGGAAGTCACTTACTGTACTTGTGTAAATTGTAAATTGGAATTTGTAAAACGTATTTTGAATTGCTGTTTTAGTTAAATTGAATTTGTAATGATTGATGCCTTGTACTTCACTGTATTTCTGCACTTTGTTTTCACTTATGTTGTAAGTCGCCCTGGATAAGGGTGTCTGCCAAGAAATAAAAATAATAATAATAATAACTAGGCTTGTTTTGGACATAATTCACAATGTCATTAGTTTTAAGTTTTGGCTCCACCTTCTGGTAGCTTGAAGTAGTGTGACAATATTGCATTAAGCATAAGTGAAGTTCACTTCCTGTCAGAATCAGGAAGAAATAGAGTTCAAGGAAGTGTTTATATGGAACGTGTGGCAGCTCCATTAATATCCATCTTCTTTCGCTTTTTTAGAAGCAACGTCTGTAAACATTGTTTGTAAGCATCCATTAATGTTACTGACGTTATTTTTGAGATTGTGTTAAAATGTGTTACTACATGCTAGCTTAACAGTGACAATCAATCTACTTACTAGAGCGATTTACTCATCTTGTTTTCTGTAGCTTATTGTTTATATGGGAAATCATATGTGTTTATCTAGCACACGCAGTGGTATATGTATGTATTTTGTTACATTTACTGCAGATTAGTATGTGGGACAATCTGTATAATTGTAGATGATTAACATTGTAAACTGAGTCATTTCCTTTCTGTGCTGTTGCAGGTTCACACTTTATTCACTAAACTTCATGAATCATATTAACGCGTCGTGGAGTTATTGGATGAGTGTTTAGCTATTTTGGATAACTGGATACACTACACCCAGTGAGACCATTACAGTGAAAAGACGGCATCACGCCAAGCTGAGAGGAAAGGAGAAACTCCACGTAGAGCTGCACAGCATTGAGAGCTAAGTGGCTATTATACAGGCATAGACATCCATCAACCTATCTTAATTTTTCTGATACACCTCGCTTCATATTGTCATGGCTGAAAGCAACAAGATAAAAAATTAAGATGTTCGCTCTGTAAGTTCTCGAGCATCAAGGTCATCATTGTCTACCAGTTCTAGGGCTAGTATAGCCATCGCCAAAGCGAGAGCCAAAGCCGAAGCAGCTCAAGCCAGAGCAGCATATGCCACGCGAGAGATAGAGATAAAGGTTGAACAGGCTCACCTCCAAGCTACTCTTGATGCATTGCATGAAGAGAAAGAAAAGGATGCAGCAGTAGCTGAGGCAGAAGCATTGGTGGCTGGCTTGACAGATTTGGACCCTGAGTCATCTGGTAAGGTCTCTATCCCTGTCCCATCAGAGAAACAATTCTAACGCACTGCAGACTATGTACAAGAGCAAGCCAGCATCAGTTCTGGTCTGCCACCCATCAGAGAGAGAAATGAAAACACAAGCCAATCGCGACCATGCACCTGCCACCAATGACCTCGCCACATTTTTGGCACGTAGCCAGCTAGTGACCTCAGGGCTGACCCCTTTTGATGACAAACCAATTAACTATTGGGTTTGGAAATCATCCTTCCAAAGTGCCATTGCAGACTTAGACCTGTCTGCTGGAGAAGAACTTGATCTGCTCATCAAGTATCTTGGCAAAGAGTCCTCTGAACAAGCACGCAGGAAAAAGGCAGTCAATATCAGACACCTACTAGCCAGACTGATGATGGCCTGGGAGAGGCTGGAAGAAATCTATGGCTCGCCTGAAGCCATTGAGCAAGCTCTCTTCATTAAGCTGGAAACCTTCCCCAAGGTGACAAGCAAAGATCCACAGAAGCTCCGTGACCTTTGAGATCTGCTGTTGGAGCTGAAAGCAGCCAAGCTGGATGGATATTTGCCGGGCCTGTCATACTTGGACACATCCAGAGGGGTAAGTCCCATCATTGAGAAGCTTCCACACAACATACAGTAAAAGTGGATTTCATTTGGGTCAAGATACAAGCAGGAACATCACGTCACCTTTCCTCCCTTCTCTGTGTTCACGAACTTTGTCCGTACAGAGGCTAAGGCTCGTACAGACCCCAGCTTCAACCTCTTCTTCCCCACGTCACCTGAGAGAAAAGACAGACCAGAGAGACGCATGAAAACACCTATATCAGTCCACAAAATGCAGGTGACTTCATTCGAGAAACCTAGGTCAGGGGATGAGAAGTAATCAGTGAGCCTGAGCAAACATTGCCCTATTCATAACAAGCCCCATCCACTGATGAAGTGCAGAGGATTTAGAGAGAAGAGTCTTGAAGACTCAGAGAAAGAACTCCATATGCTTCCGGTGCTGCTCCTCCTCAGACCATCTTGCCAGGAACTATACGGTTGAAGTCAAATGCAAAGAGTGTGAGAGTGAATACCACGTGTCTGCACTCCACCCGGGACCAGCTCCTTGGTAGTCCTAATTGTCTCCTCCCACTTCACAGCATGGCGGGAAGGATGACAAAGTGAGAGGTCAGGAGGTTACTTCAAGGTGCACAGGTGTGCGGCAAGGGAGTAAGCGCAAGGGCGTGCTCCAAAAGATGTCTAGTCAACGTGTACCCGGATGGACACAGAGAAGAGTCCAGAAGAATGTACGCCATATTGGATGAGCAATTGCTCCCTCGCGAGGTCCGAGTTCTTTGATGTCTTCAAGATCAAAGGAAGCTCATTTCCATACACACTAAAGACGTGCGCCGGGCTGATGGAGACAGCCAGAAGAAGGGCCTGTGGTTATGTCGTGGAGTCAGCAGACATGAAGATAAGTCTCCGCCTTCCTACACTCCTCGAATGCAACCAAATCCCTAATAAACGCTCAGAGATACCTATCCCAGATGCGGCCCGCCACCACAGTCATCTGAAGCACATCGCAGACAAGATCCCACCTCTGGACCTGGATGCTGACATACTTCTCTTATTGGGCAGAGACATCCTAAGAGTGCATAAGGTCCGGAAACAGATCAACGGTCCACACAACGCCCCATTCGCCCAAAAGCTGGATTTGGGGTGGGTCGTCGTGGGTGATGTGTGTCTTGAAGGAGCCCACAGACCATCACAGGTGGATACCTACAAGATCTCCATCCTGGAGGATGGTCGACCAAGCTACCTCAGCCAATGCGGCTGTTACTTACAAGTAAAAGAGAGGTTTAGTCAAGGACCACTGCATCAACATTGCCCAGTGCTAAACTTCTCATACAGCTCACCGCTTGACGGAGACAACCTGGGCCAGTCGATCTTCACCTGTACTACCAACGATCACAAGCTTGCACCGTCTTTTGACAATGTGAGATTCTTTCGGATTATGGACAGCGAGTTCCACCAAGACAATTCCAACAGTTGGGTTGCACCATTGCCCTTTCGGGTACCCAAGCAATGGTTACCTAACAACAGGCAGTACGCCAAAAATCGTCTCACTTCACTCCGACGCACACTGGACAAGCGACCACAGATGAAAGCACACTTTGTGGAATTCATGGAGACATGCTCATCAATAAACATGCAGAGATCGCTCCCCTACTCCAGGAAGGCCAGGAGTGCTGGTATATCCCCTTATTTGGAGTTTGTCATCCCAAAAAGCCAGACAAGATTCGTGTGGTCTTCGATTCCAGTGCACCGTATGAGGGAGTGTCTCTCAATGATGTCCTGCTCACTGGTCCAGACCTTAATAACAGCCTATTAGGGGTGCTCTTGAGGTTCAGGAAAGAATGTGTGGCCATCACTGCTGATATCCAGCACATGTTCCACTGTTTTATGGTGAAAGAAGAGCACAGAGATTTCCAATGCTTCCTGTGGTATAGGAACAACCATCTCGATAGTGACATTGTGGACTACAGAATGTGCGTCCATGTCTTTGGCGATAGCCTATCACCTGCTGTTGCCATCTATGGTTTGAGGAGGGCAGCCAAGGAAGGACAAGATGACTTTGGCAACGACGCAAGGAGGCTAATCGAACGAGAGTTCTATGTCGATGATGTGCTGAAATCTTTCCATACCGAGGCAGAGGCCATCAGTGTCCTTGGGAGAGCTCAGCAAATGCTTGCAGTGTCCAACCTCAGGCTGCACAAAATAGCTTCTAACCAACCAGCAGTCATCGAGGCATTTCCCCCTGAAGACCGGGCCAAGGACATCAAAGATTTGAACCTCTTTTCTGATGACGCACCCATACAGCACAGCCTTGGAGTGTCCTGGAACATAGCCACGGATACTCTCACATTCCAAGCCATAGACAATGGGAAGCCTTTCACTCGCAGAGGAGTTCTGTCAACAGTGAACAGCTTATATGACCCTCTTGGCTTCCTTGCCCCTGTCACCATACAAGGCAGGTTGCTTCTCAGAGAACTCTCTTATGTGGGCTGAGGACTGGGATACACCACTCCCAGAAGATATGGAGGCCGAGTGGACTAAGTGGAGGGACTCACTTCAGGATTTACAAGAACTCCAAATACCACGTGCCTACACCTTCTTTTCCCCCACAGATGCTCGAAGCAGGGAGCTCTGTGTCTTTGCAGACGCATCAGTGAAAGCCGTTGCAACCGTGGCATACCTGAAAGTTACGAGTCAAGAAGGACAAGTTGAAGCTGGCTTTATCTTTGGGAAGTCCAAGTTGGTGCCACAGCCAGACCTCACGATCCCCAGACTGGAACTGTGCGCAGCAGTACTTGCAGTTGAAATTGCAGAGTTCATAGTAGCAGAGATGGATCTGGAGTTCGACAGCACCACATACTACACGGACAGCAAGGTGGTGCTGGGGTATATCCACAATCAAACAAAGGCGTTTTTACAGTGAGGGAAAAAAGTATTTGATCCCCTGCTGATTTTGTACGTTTGCCCACTGACAAAGGAATGATCAGTCTATAATTTTAATAGTAGGTGTATTTTAACAGTGAGAGACAGAATAACAACAAAAAAATCCTCTTTGCAGATCCTCTCCAAGTCATTAAGGTTTCGAGGCTGACGTTTGGCAACTCGAACCTTCAGCTCCCTCCACAGATTTTCTATGGGAATAAGGTCGGGAGACTGGCTAGGCCACTCCAAGACCTTAATGTGCTTCTTCTTGAGCCAATCCTTTGTTGCCTTGGCTGTGTGTTTTGGGTCATTGTCATGCTGGAATACTCATCCACGACCCATTTTCAATGCCCTGGCTGAGGGGAGGAGGTTCTCACACAAGTTTTGACGGTACATGGCCCCGTCCATCGTCCCTTTGATGCAGTGCAGTTGTCCTGTCCCCTTAGCAGAAAAACACCCCCAAAGCATAATGTTTCCACCTCCATGTTTACGGTGGGGATGGTGTTCCTCCTCCTCCAAACACGGCGAGTTGAGTTGATGCCAAAGAGCTCGATTTTGGTCTCATCTGACCCCAACAGTTTCACCCAGTTCTCCTCTGAATCATTCAGATGTTCATTGGCAAACTTCAGACGGGCCTGTACATGTGCTTTCTTGAGCAGGGGGACCTTGCGGGCGCTGCAGGATTTCAGTCCTTCATGGCGTAGTGTGTTACCAATTGTTTTCTTGGTGACTATGGTCCCAGCTGCCTTGAGATCATTAACAAGATCCTCCCGTGTAGTTCTGGGCTGATTCCTCACCGTTCTCATGATCATTGAAACTCCACGAGGTGAGATCTTGCATGGAGCCCCAGACCGAGGGAGACTGACAGTTATTTTGTGTTTCTTCCATTTGCGAATAATCGCACCAACTGATGTCACCTTCTCACCAAGCTGCTTGGCGATGGTCTTGTAGCCCATTCCAGCCTTGTGTAGGTCTACAATCTTGTCCCTGACATCCTTGGACAGCTCTTTGGTCTTGGCCATGGTGGACAGTTTGGAATCTGATTGATTGATTGCTTCTGTGGACAGGTGTCTTTTATACAGGTAAAGAGCTGAGATTAGGAGCACTCCCTTTAAGAGAGTGCTCCTAATCTCAGCTCGTTACCTGTATGAAAGACACCTGGGAGCCAGAAATCTTGCTGATTGATAGGGGATCAAATACTTATTTCCCTCATTAACATGCAAATCAATTTATAACTTTTTTGAAATGCGTTTTTCTGGATTTTTTTGTTGTTATTCTGTCTCTCACTGTTAAAATACACCTACCATTAAAATTATAGACTGATCATTTCTTTATCAGTTGTCAAACGTACAAAATCAGCAGGGGATCAAATACATTTTTCCCTCACTGTATGTCTACGTGAACAACCGGGTTCGACGTATCTGGCAATCCACAAGCCCTGACCAGTGGCGGTATGTACCCACGGACCTTAATGCGGCCGACCATGGGTCCAGGTCTTGTTTGACCTTGTTGATCCTCTTTCGGACTCCGAGTTACGCCCTCAGGTAATAGCCAACTTCACGCGTGTCTCTAGGGATGTGTTAAGCACAAAACGCTTTGAGCGTTTCTCCAAGTACAGCACTCTCATTACAGTGGTAGCACGCTTGCTCCACATAGCTCGCACCTTCTCCCACTCTACTCAACAGGAAGGCTGCCACGGATGGCACATCTGTCATAGGGGTCTCACAGAAGAAAAGCTGGGGAAAGCCAAGGTCTGTGTGGTGAAGAGTGTCCAGCATGAGTGTTACTCAGAAGAATTAAGGTGCATAAACTCAGAGTCCGACATTCCCCATACAAGCAGTTTACAGAAACTGGGGCCTATCCTTGATGATGATGGACTGCTCAGAGTTGGAGGGCGGATAACGCAGTCTAAGCTAGGAACAGACGAAACCAACCCCATCATCATCCCAGGTAGACACCACTTAGCAACTTTGCTCGTCCATCACCATCATAAAGCCGTGCAACACCATGGAAGGCATTTCACGGAGGGTGCCATCCGAGCAGCTGGATTCTGGTTGGTTGGAGCTAAAAGATGTATCAGCAGCTTGCTCTTTAAGTGTGTAACCTGCAGGAAGCTGTGCAGGACGTCAGAACAACAACAGATGGCAGACCAGCCAGCCGAGCGACTACAGGCTGCACCACCTTTTACTTACGTGGGTGTGGATGTCTTCGGTCCATGTGAAGTGGCCTCACATCGTAATAGAGGAGGACACTCTAACAGTAAAAGGTGGGCTGTGATGTTCTCATGTATGTGCTCGAGAGCAGTACATATTGAAGTTGTAGAGGCATTGAGTCCCAGCAGTTTTATCAACGCCTTGAGAAGGTTTTTTGCTATCAGAGGCCCTGCAAGGCAGATATGCTCCGGCTATTGCCTATTATTTGCAGATAAAATACGGTGTTTTTTTGACTGCTTTGTGTTTTCCGTGGTTCTGACTGACTTACAGGTTAATTTCTGCCCGCCGTCCATGGTGCTGAATGTATCGGCTATATTGCAGTTCTCTGATAACAGTTTCAAATGTGCCCTTAGACTAGGTTCTGCTCTGCTGTTACAATGCTTAGTAATATTAACACACAGTCTTACCAACAAAATGTATTACAATTTTAAGGGAAATATGGGTGTTGATAGGAGCCCGTAAGTTTTTTTGGCACTTGGGCCCGTCATGATTAAGCTACGCTACTGAACCCACTGTTCCCTCCATGACTGACTCTCCACCAGCAATACACTTCCTGTGGTTGAGAAGGCAGAAAGCAAGCCTGGGAGTCCAAGAGTCTATTGTGTGATGAAAAGACAGCGTAAGGGCAAAGAGAGGATTGATTAATGGTACTTGACTTTGTTTTGCGATAATGAACTTGGACTGAACTTTGGAATTACAGATTGGATTGTGAATTGGACTTCATTGCTGTTGGTTCCGTTTGAGTGTCATATTTATTACTAGTTATGTGTAGTAATGGAACTGTTATCAGGGCTGTATTTACAGATTTGGGGGCCCTGGGCTACAGCAATTTCCGGGGCCCACTGTGAAAAAATGCAATCAGTTGATAGCGAACATTCGACAATGCAACAAAGCATAGCAACTCTAAAGTCAATTGCTAGGGAACGTTAATCACACATAGCTCAGGTTAGCTTGCACCTATACCAGCTGAAGAACTGCATTTCTTTCCCTGTGTGTCTTTGTAAACAAAGTCATGGTCTCACAGTCATACTGTGCTCACGGTACTGTGCTATAATTCAACCCTGATACCTAGAAGAACAGGGTTTGAAAAGAACCAGTTTTCACCAGCAATTTGGCTTGATACATTGTACAAACCCCCTTTATATTACATATGCCATAATTTTAGCCATATATGGGTCTTCCTGAGCAGTTTGTCAGGTAGACGTTGAGCTTCCACTCATCACAGGACAGACATGTGAGCCCCGTTATCTTTCTCTCCTGAAAGATTGCCTGTACTTTGTAACTTCTCTAAGATCGTCCTCTTGAACCTTTTCCGTGCAGCTGCTTGTGATTTGGATTGGAGGTGCATCTCTCTCTGGAATTCTTTGCAGATTATAGCTCACCATCAGACATGGACATTAGATTAATTAAGAAACCAAAATGTGCACTCATATCTTTGTATACATCATGTCTGTGTTTTAACTCCATGTTCAATGTATCAATCATTGCAAAAAATACATCAATGTGAAATGTCTTCTTCTTGATAAAATATGGTCATTTGTTTAAGTAGGCTCAAAAAAGAGCTAGATGTTAATTTTGTTTTCTGTACATCTTTTCATTTACAGCACCCACACACTGTGTCTTGTAAATAAATCACCGCTTTGCACTAAAAATACATGCTTGTTGATTCCTGAGCCTAGCCTTTCAGAGCCCTGGCATTGTGGGTTCTACCCCCCCACACTGCCACGTATCGTAAATCTTAATTTGGGTAATTTTTATTAATTATCAATGTACACTTAAAGATATTCACTAGTCCACTGTTAGCGATTGTGAATCTAAATGTAATGAGTTAATAGTAAACTGTGTATAGACCCTGTCTATATCCAAAGTGATAGCACTTCCAATTCCAAAAACACAATACCATTTCTTACATAAATTAGCAAGATTGCCAATGACTTCCTAATCTAAGCAGAACTGTAACCATCGTTTTGGGCTAAATCCATCATTTGCTAATTGTTTGTCGCTACTTAGTGGTCACAAACACTACACACATGAATATCTCTGTGGAGCATTTTAATTTAAATCAGAGATTACAAAGTCACAGGTAACAGGTATTTACTTAATTATTGTTTTCGCTTTCAGCAAAGACCACAACAGCAACCAGTGCTCCTTACTGCAGTTCACTCTTATTTAACCTTTTGTTCTCATTGCAGACCCTCAAACCCTCTCTGCTTGCTGTCTCCATTGTAGTGCTTAATTTTCTTTTTAGTTTGTTATTTTTGACTGAGAGCCTAAACAAATATTCCTGAAAACTGAAAACTGAAAAAGCTGAAAACTATCATAAAACAATTTCTTTTCAATAAAGATGGCTTAGAGCTGTGTTAAACCTTAAACTATTATGGTGAGACCCCTTAGTGGAATTAAGTGTTCCACAAACCAGTCAACCCAAAACAATTAAATATATTTACAGCATTACAAAAAGTAGTTTAGTGCCTGCATAGCGCATCAAAAGGTACAACAAAATTGTGACAATAGGTACTTATTAAATGTATCAATGTGAGGATAGTGCAACTGTGACTTACTTGCAGTGACGGAGGGAAGAGTAGGCTGAAGAATGCCAGAGGTCCCATTTGGCAATGTTGAAGGGCTGATGGAAGGCACAAGGGGTCTCACAAGTCCCAAGGCAGTCATGGGCGTAACAGAAGGGACTAGTGCCAAGGGGGCAAGCATAGGCATGGCAGGAACGATGGACAAATTTGGCATACTTCCCATTCCTGTTTAAAACAATTAAATAAAGTTTCAGAATTTGAGTACAGATTGTGTAATATTGAAGACAATAATTAATATTAATATATATTTTTTGTTTTAACTTACATAAACAAAACGCATGAAGCATTGCTCTTATTTTGTAGCTTACATTTAAAAATAACTTCTTATCTGAAATAAAAGTGCCAATAATGGAATTATGATTTCCCTTATTCTTTACAAATAATAAAAAATCCTCTATTCTTCCAATTCATGGCAGTCTACAGTTTCATCTTTTTACTTAATTACATGCTCCAACTTTAGATAGGCTGCATATAAATACATAGTGTTGCAACATAGCTGACCCCATAGTTGACTCCTACAAACTCTCACAATTTCATTACATTGGTACATTTCCTATCAAATATATAAGTAATTATTTAAGTAATACCAGAGCTTTTAAGTACATTTTCACCAAGACTTCACAACATCACGTGGTTCATGGTGCTGTATTTTGTGATACCAATATTTACATACATTTACACAATATTTAATATTCCATTTTAAAGTTATGCCATAATGAGGCAACAATCTGAACACGATGTTCAAAGATCACTAATGTAAATCATTTATATATACACTCAACTGCTTGATCAGAAATATAATAAAGTTCATTACCAAACCCTCCACAAAGCTCTACATAACAAAAAGAGAGAGAACACAATACTGTTAGTAGTTATATAGGGTACTCTTAAGGGGGGTTGCGGGGGATTTGACCTTTTGACCTTGAACTTAAGTTGAACTCGAGGGCCCCTTCCTAGGGGGCGTGTACCGTCACTGAATAAATAGCATATTTGTGGGCAGCGTTGATAGGGCACTGAAATTATAATATTCGGGGGCAGAGTTGACAGGGCACCGAATGTATTGGGTGGTGGGGGGTCTTCAACTGTTTTTCAAACCCTCAAAAAGAGTTGTATTTAAATAGTAGTAGTAAAATAGCTCCTTTTCCCTATACTAGTAACCAAAGGGGTTACCTCTTTCAAATGGTCTGGAGCTTTTTGAACTAGAGGGGGTGGCGAGGAGATGTCTACCTCGGATCGGTGAAGAATTAGTGTATTTGGGGGCGGAGTTGACAGGGCAGAAGAAGAAATAGCGTATCAGGTTAGAGTTTGGTTTGAAGAATTCGTCTATTTGGGGGCGGAGTTGACGGGGTACTGAAGACAGGGGGCGTCTGTTTACAATTTGAGAACGGGCTCCGTTTACATTTGAGGTGATGTGACTGGGCCCCTTTCTAGCGGAATGTGATGAGAGATAGCGTTCTGTTGAAGTGGTGGGGGCTGTGGGTAGTTTAAGAGGCACAAGTCATTCACCCCAAACAGCTTGTATTAGGAGCATCTTGTTAAAATAATGTTAAAATAATAAGAAATAACAACATATATAAAGAATGAAAAATAAATCAGGGTCCTTAGGGAGAAAAATGAATAAAGAAATAAATAAAAAGAAAGAGAAAGAAAAAGAAAGAAAGAAAGAAAAAAATAAATAAAAGAGAAACTATTAAACAAGTAATTTCTTCACACGGAGCAACTTAGTAATAATGAGCAATATCTAGAGATCTCGACTGTTTTAGAAGAGGCCTTCTCACCAAGAGGCGGTGTAAAACATATGTGCCCAGATACCGAGAACATAGATGAAATTAAAAGAAATGGAAAGAGAAATAAACAATATAATCAATATAATCTACTACTACACAATACAGTACATTTCCAGAGTTACAGACAATATCAAACGCATTATTTAAAGAAAAAGTGAATGTAAAGCTTGAATAAATACAATGATCAAGTATGTGTGTGCGTCCGTGCGTGTGTGTGTGTGTGTTTACATACATACTGAGTGCAAGCTGGAGATCACTGCCCCAGGTTTCTTTTCTTTTTCTTTTTCAGATCCTAATAAGTTTCAGCCCTGCCTCCACTTTGCACAGACTTGTAACAGATTGCAACTTTTACTTACAGAGCTAAAGAATGATAAGTCGGGCTAAATGGTCTAAACTTTAGAAAATCCTGAATATGCACAAAAGTAAAAGAAATGTAGTACAGAAAATGTAATTGGAACTTTCAGTAATCAACATAAAATCAGTAAATACCACTCCTACCCAAGACCTATATTTTCCTGCATTGTAGAATATATCAAACGTATTATTTAAAGAAAAGGTACATGTAAAGGTTGAATAAATACAAATATTATGTTTTAAGTGTGTGTATATATGTGTACCATGTGATGTAAATGAAATGTATCTAAGTTAACTTAAGAAATCCTTAGAAGAACCATAGAATATATATGTAGAAACTGTGAAATTTCAATAAAACTCAATAAAAGCAGCATTTGTAATAATATTAGTAACAAAACATCAGATTATTTTAGATAAATATCTAATGTAATCCATTCATACAATAAGATTAAGTAAATACACAATATGATTTAAGCAAAAACCTACATGTGTATGTATATTTATGTAATTTACACATTACAATAGCTTGGGGGTGCAGTCTGAAGACCTTAATGGTCTTGGTTGTATTGACAGTAAGACATTTGAACAGCCTTCAGTACAACTAACTAGTAACATTCTTACAGACATAAAGAACAAAAACACAATTTAATAACGACGGTAAGTAAATGAAACTAAACCTACGTAAATCAAGCAGGTCTTTAGTGAGATAGGGTTAACACAAAACAATCAGGCACAGAAAAAGAGAGATTGGCTAGAAATAGAGAAAACCGATAAATAAATACATAAATAAATAAATAACCATAATAACAGGGTGAGTTATAAAGACCAAACCGACACAGTCAAATATTTGAAAGTTTTATTAAGAATTTGCTTCACCAAAACAGTTTACACAGTTTACTGATCCTGTCTGGAAATGATAATACCATAGTAAGGAAAAATATAAACATCAAGACCTTACAGTTCTCACGTGTTTCTGTACAGCCATAACAGTTTCAATGCTGATAATTAATATAACTATCTAACTAACTAGACAGACACCCTGCATTTCTACTGTTTTAATGTTACATTGTACTGTTCAGTCTACTCTGGAAGATCTGTGTCATGGCGTAAAGCTAAGAGAGCGGCTGTGAATGTACGGGGCCGCATTCCTCGCAGCTTTTCAGGCTGGTCTCCACAGAGGCCGGAGCTTTTTTTTTTTTTTTCAGCTGGACTCTCTTCCCCCACCGAATTCTCCCCAGCGCGATCAGATCAGACACATCGAACAGGTTGATGTGCATAACTTTTGTCTTTTTAACTACTTTACTTATTTTGAATGTTATTTGGGGTATGGGTTGCATAGTAAAGTGAAGTCAGATATTGCAGAGAGAGACAAGCCGGTAAGAACATATTTTTGTACAAAATAAGAATCAGAGATGTATCTATTTTATTAAATGCTTCTTTATTGTTAATAACATACACAAGTTGGGAAGGATGGAAATAATGCTACATCAGCCCACTGTATAGAAAATTAATCTGAACTGCGATGGTCCTGCTTCTGCTCACGTTTCAAAGATAATCAATAAACTATCAAAAGGGTGAATGAGAATCTGCGATGCAGTTTTAAACCCTAGATTACTAAAACCCGATATACGCTGTTAGGTCCTAGCTGTTGATTTGACAGATTTGTTCAGGGTGATGCTGTGTCTGTCAGCACTGTGTGATGCTGTGTCTGTCTGTCAGTCTGTCACTATATGTAAAAATAAAAAACAGCTTTATGTTATCAACAGACTACATACAGTTAAAAGGAATGCCAAATGGCTAAACTTGGCTCTTGAAACAGAGCAGGGCATTAAGAGGCTTCTGGATATGCATGAACTCAGACCCCAAACCCAACCCATACAGAGCCAATTAACTCCTCTTGAGGAGACCTATGTGTAATAAAAATAATAAAATCGATATATGCAATAAGCCCAGGAAGTATTTTGAATATAAGGTATACACTATTTCTGTTTGCTATGTATGCTTTGTTACAACCAGAATTGACTTGGATATAGAAAATACATTTTATATTGCACTATTAATAACATTAATAACTAAGTGATCCAAGGATCCTATCCAGTCTATTTTTAAATGTTCCCAAATTTTCAGCATCTACCACATTGCTGGGGAGTTTGTTCCAGATAGTGACTACTCTCTGTGTAAAGAAATGTTTCCTGTTTTCCGTTTTGAATGCCTTGCGGCCCAATTTCCATTTGTGTCCCCGGGTGTGTGTGTCCCTGCTGATCTGGAAAAGCTCCTCTGGTTTGATGTGGTCGATGCCCTTCATGATTTTGAAGACTTGGATCGAGTCCCCATGTAGTCTCCTCTGTTCCAGGGTGAAAAGGTTCAGTTCCCTCAGTCTCTACGAGTAGGACATTCCCTTCAGACCTGGAATAAGTCGGGTTACTCTCCTCTGAACTGCCTCTAGAGCAGCAATATCCATCTTGAAGTGTGGTGCCCAGAATTGTACACAGTATTCCAGATAAGGTCTAATTGTATTGTACATTCTTAACATTACTTCCCTTGTTTTAAATTCTACACTTTTGACAATATACCCTAGCATTCTGTTTGCCTTTTTTATTGCTTCCCCACACTGTTTGGATGGAGAAAGTGAGGAGTCCACATAGACTCCTAGGTCTTTCTCATGCGATACTTCATCTAGTTCTATTCCTCCCATAGTGTAATTATAGTGGACATTTTTGTTACCTGCATGTATTACCTTGTACTTAGCCAGTACTTGACTTAGTACCTTGAATAGCCTATGCTGCCGAGATTGTATCTGCTGTACCAACCAGTTCATAATCCATCTACTTACATTACCCTGAATGCCTACAGCTTCCAATTTGAGGATCAGTCTTTGGTTGGAACCTTATCAAAAGCTTTCTGAAAATCTAAGTATATTATATCATATGCTTTCACATGATCTACAGCTGCAGTTGCGTGTTCAAAAAATTATAATAAATTAGTAAGACATGATCTGCCTCATCTAAACCCATGTTGACTATCTCCAAGAATATGGTTTTCATTAAGATGCTCCTCTATTTTCTGTCTAATAATTTTTTCCAACATTTTACAGGTGATGCAGGTGAGACTGATTGGTCTGTAATTTCCTGGTTCAGTTTTGTGGATTGGTATGACATTTGCTGTCTTCCAGTCAGTTGACATATCCCCTGTTCTAAGTGTCATTTGGAGTATTTGACTTAGCGGCATATAAATAATGTCCCTCATTTCTTAAATTACTGTTGGAAATATACCATCTGGCCCAGATGATTTGTTTGTTTGTAATTCTGCTAGTCCCTTTAGTACCTCCTCCTCCTCATTTATCCTGATCTTTCTTAGGATTTGCCTGGACTGATTGTTAACCTGTGGCATGTTATCTGTTTTTTTCTTTTGTAAAAACCTCTGTGAAATACTAATTTAGATTTTTGCCACATCTTGTTAGTTTTCCAAGATTTCAATTTTTGCCCTTTATCTGTTTCACTTCCTCCCTTATTGTCCTCTTGCTGTTGTAGTATTGAAAAAAAGCTCTTTGCATTAGTTTTAGCTCCAAGAGCTGTTTCTTTCTATTTCCCTTTTTGCTTTCCTGATCCCTTTCTTAAGATCTCTATGCAGCTCAACATATTCTATGTATTCTGTTTCATCTCTGTCCCTTTTGTATGCACTATACAACATTTTCTTCCTCTTAATATTTTTTTGCATACCTCTATTAAACCATTTTAGCCACTGTTTTTTGGTCCTCAATTTGCTAAGTTTTGGTACAAATTTCTCCTGAGCCTCAAGTAGTATATTCTGATGTTACACTTATGCCAAGAAATAATAATAATAATAATAATAATAATAATAATAATAATAATAATAATAATAAAGCATTTCCCAAATGTCAACATTTGTAGTGAAATAGTCAAATCTATCACATCAGTATGTCATGTATTTCAGTGCACTGTGCATGTTTCAACACAATTGTACATTACTTAGATACAGACAATGAGTTTCATAAAGCAGTTTGCAAAACAAAACATTTGAAGTGAAATACATCTGGTGTCTCACATATCTGTACAATATCACCCGTTTCTGTTTACTGTGCATGATTAATAAAGACATTTTGAACTCTTTATTTGAAGGTTCAAAAAGGGTTTCTTGAAGAACTGGAAAATCAGAAGTGTTTCTCACACTTGTACTACAAGAGTCACTTATTTGCAAAAATGGTGTAAAACCATAAAAAGGAAGACACCCAGATAAGAACTTCATAGAATTTATACAGAATATAATGTAGAGATGTTACTGAATGACGTTACTCAGACAGGGTAGAAGTGCCTGACCGCTGGATTTGTACAGGATTTCTGGTGATAAATTCTCAGTCATTAGGGGGGCTAGTTTTGTGTTGCTTGATAGAACCGTACAGCTCTCTGCAAACCCCCACCGCGGTGCTGAGAGCAGGACGTACTACTTCTGAAGCCCCTCCACTGCAGTGTGATCGTGTCAGGGCCTCATGACTCTTGTCTTGTGGAATGACTGTGTAAACTGTTTTGGTGAAGCAAATTCTTAATAAAACTTTCAAATATTTGACTGTGTCGGTTTGGTCTTTATAACTCACCCTGTTATTATGGTTATTTATTTATTTATGTATTTATTTATCGGTTTTCTCTATTTCTAGCCAATCTCTCTTTTTCTGTGCCTGATTGTTTTGTGTTAACCCTATCTCACTAAAGACCTGCTTGATTTACGCATGATCCGGTGTAACTGTGTCTCCCTTTGCGCTTATCTTTCGCTGTTGTCTCTAAGGTTGCTGCTCCTTCTTGCCTCTGTCTGTATTCTGTTTATGTGCTGCTACGTAGGTCTCACTCCCTGAGATGCTGAGACTGGACATTATTTTTCTAGAAAAAGTATAAATCTACTTTTTTAATAGACACATACTTAATGAATGATACATATTCAATATGTCTAAAGTTACTTTAGTGTTTTTTAATTTATTTTTTTCTTAACATCATGGGGTGCATTCTTTATTTCTGTAAGAAAGTTACTACTATAAGGCTTTGACCTTGGAGAGTTATCTAACTAACAAAGAGAGCTGTGCTCAGTTAAATGTCAGTTATATACTGTATTTCTTAAATAAGTGTGGTTTAGTTTCATTTACTTACCGTCGTTATTAAAATTGTGTTTTTGTTCTTTATGTCTGTAAGAATGTTACTAGTTAGTTGTACTGAAGGCTGTTCAAATGTCTTACTGTCAATACAACCAAGACCATTAAGGTCTTCAGACTGCACCCCCAAGCTATTGTAATGTGTAAATTACATAAATATACATACACATGTAGGTTTTTGCTTAAATCATATTGTGTATTTACTTAATCTTATTGCATGAATGGATTACATTAGATATTCATCTAAAATAATTTGATGTTTTGTTACTAATATTATTACAAATGCTGCTTTTATTGAGTTTTATAGAAATTTCACAGTTTCTACATATATATTCTATGCTTATATTACATACATATTCTATGGTTCTTCTTC